>NC_136531.1:6805929-8005929 GCF_910591455.1 Pholis gunnellus | reverse complement strand
AAATGCACCTACTGGACAGCACAGAGTAGGTGGAGATATTCAACATGTTGAGCAATTAGTTCCCGACAGAGCTTTGTCACGATGTAAAAGATTACAAAAAGAAAAAAGTTCCTCTTTGCTTCAAACAAAAGAGGAAAGCAAAAGATCAGTTTTATAAATGCTAAGGCTACGGTGTATATTGTACAAATATATTTGGTATGTTGATCCTGGCTTTTACTTAAAATAGTTTAATTTGAAATACAGAAGGGATTAAGCTTCTACACGTGGCATATGTTTTTTACAAAAAGTGTTTAAAAGTGAGTTTCGGCCAAACTGTGACTTAACCTCGAAGTACTTTGGATCCTCAAGCCTGGCTATTTCATTCATCTGTCCTATCAAGACGTTCCACTCACAGTCACAAAGTCAGAAAGTAAAGCGCAAAAAGAGAAAGCAGGGAGGAGGCAGGAAAGCGTAGGTGAGTTGGGAGGGTAAAGAGACTAATCTTCGAGTCCTACCTGTTTTAGTCAGAGTGGTCAGCAGCAGCAGCAGCAGCAGCAGCAGCAGAGGGGTCTTCATTCGGGGCCCTCTCATGCTACCAGTCCCAGAAGCAAACATAGTGCCATTGTGTGCCCACTTCCTTCTCTACTGTCACAGCATCACACTTCCTGATCTGACTTAACATGTTAAAAGGACGGAAAAGAAAAAAAAAAGAAAAAAAAAAAAGACTCGCTCACACACAAACACACCCTCAGACTCACTCAGATAACTCACTCGGATGTGATGCAATCGACTATGTGCTTGTCGCCACAAGTCTGACGGCTCCTCAGCTGCAGTACAATCGCATTCCTGCCGGTTAGGTATGTAGCCCTACGGAGCAAGGGGGGGGGGGGGGGCTGAACAAACTTTAAGGGAGGAAAAAGAAACTAGTTGTGTGTGTGAGCTCAGTGAGGGCCAGCTGGTCGTGTATCTCTTCAGAGAGTTGTGAATGTGTTGAGCTGCTGCTTGAAATAACTCGGCGGCTGTGAATGTGCAGCATAATTGTTTGTTTGTATGAGAGGCAGGATAAAAAATCGCTCTGTCCTGTAAAAATGAAAAAAATAATAATTAAAGAAAACTGGCATGAATATGATGGTCATGCTGTTATGATTCACTACGGATGAAGACGGCCTACTTTGAGAAGACTACAAGCTTTTCTTCATCTAAGAGCAGAAACATGGTGGTAGCAGGTTTCCACATGACGGCTGGGGTTTGAGGTTTCTATCAACTGTTACTCTTATCAATACATCACAAACGGCCTTAAAAAAACATTGTCTGCCACTTCCTCTGAGTACTGGTTGTCGGTTCTCTCAAGCCCGAAGAGGATGAGGCAATATTTGGTGACTCTTACATGAGAAAGAATCTAACTAAAGGTTAAGTGATCCAGGACACTTCATGCTCTATGAGAACAAAAAAACACTTTCCTGTTAAAATAGTAAATAACTTCAAGATCCATATGTCACAGCGTGGGCATGAATCTAAGATTGCCTGACCTGATTAACTGATTCTGACACACAATCCTCTGTGCCGCAGATATATGAGCAAGAAATTCAAAGTTAAAGGTGCCATGATATGAGGAAGTAGTGTGTCCCAATTGAATGCACAATGCATGCAACAGTACATACTTTGTTTGGGCAGCTGCAGTATGTGCTAAAAGTACAAAATAATGCATAATCTCTCCAGGGTGTTCTTGGTCTACCTTGGGGTCTCTCCAACGAATAGCCTGGGCTATCACCACGAGGCTATCACCTTCATAGCCATGTGGTGGAGGAGTTTGTGTACTCTGGGGCAATAGCTCCTGGTAGGGTCTCCCAAGGCAAAGTGGTCCCAAGGGAAGGGACAGACCAAGAGTGGGGTTCGGCCGGGCACAGCGCAAAAATAAATCGACATGAAGCCGCCGCCTACCGCAGGCAAAGGCGGAGGGCCTAGGCGGAGGGCCTACAGGCGGGCCGACCCCTGACATTGCAGACTGAAGATTATCAAAGTTATCGCAAATCATTCTGAGTAGACATTAAAATGTGTCCCAAATTTCCTGGAAATCCTTCCAAAAATTGAAGAGACATTTCTCTAAAAAATGAAAAACATCAATCACATGTTGGCGCTCGAGGAAAAGTCAGAACAAAGTCATACTCATACCAGCCCTGTTACACAAACTTCTAAATAAACTTATTTGGAATAAACATCACACACACACACGCACACACACGCAAACACTTTCAAATAATACACAACACAGTAAAACAGTGTATTAGATTTCTGAGCTCATTACGTGTGGTCAAATTTAAGCGACGACTTTCATAACTCAAAACTTTCGCCTCTGGGAAGACCAGAAGTGAATGACGTTTTTCTGAAGAATCTCTTGCTTTATAGTCATCTTAGTATCCATGGCTGAGATAAAGATTTATTTATCTAACTGTGTCATTCGATCTGAGTCGGGTGTAACTCACTTCAGTGGACACACACTTGCTTTATTACTGGGAGTTTGATAGTGGCATTATAGTGGTGGAAAAGTACTTTACTTAAGTACAGTATTGAGGTACGTCTTTGTACTTTACTTGAGTATTTCAATGTATTTCTATACTCCACAACATTTGAGGGGAAATATTGTACTTTTTACTCCACTACATTTATTTCACAGCTGATACTAGTTACTTTATAGATTAAGATTTTGTACAATCAATGATTATGATTTCATGTTATAAAAAACAAAACATAGTTAATGACTGAACCAGGTGTTCCCAGTTGTTTGCAGTTTCACCAAATAGTGATAACGCCTCTAAACAGTTGTAAAGCAGAATTGTGTTACTTCCCGCTCCTATACTTACTCCAGCTCCTGCTTACACTAGATGCATCAGTATTAACAATCTAATAATGTCATATATAATGATATTCCAGTCATAGTGGAGATTTTTCAGCAGCAGGAGTACTTTTCATTTTGATACTTTAAGATAAAATGTCTGTACTTGTGTTTACGAAGGAATTTGAATGCATTTTGAATGTTTCAATTGTAATGGGGGATTTTTTACATAAAGGTTCTGAGTGCTTCTTCAAAGACTGGACTTCATAGCTCTCCAGAAAGGTCATTTTAAGGGAGTTTTATTTAATTGATAAAGTGAAAAATACCAGGTGTCTCCTACCTTGAACGTGTTTTTTTCTTCTTCTGTTGGCATTGTGAAATAGGAGTTCACCACAGACGCACATGACATTTCCTGTTGAATAAAAGAAAGGTGAAGACACACATGAACACTTTATTGCAAAAAGCATATCGACACCTGAACATCAAACCAATATGTGGTTGTTGAACATCTACACCACACAACCATGGGCCTTAATCCGCTTCTATAATAGCCACCAACCAGCCTTTAAAGTTGTAAGTTTGTCGTTCCTGATTTGAAAATGATAGTGTGAAGCAAACCAGGGCTTGTTCCCCTGCCTCATATCTGATCTGTTAAACATATGAACCAAGCAAGGCAAAGCAGCCTGAGGTGCTGGTGGAACCTGACTGGTCTCAACTGGTCTCGCTGCAGCAGCTTGAACTGGACTGATCAGTAACATCGCATCCTTGTTTGGGTTGTTTATTGGGAGCGGCGGGGGGGTTTGTGGATTTTGTGGATGGACCTGATTTGCGGTGGGGGTTGAAGCATTTTGAGCGCATGTGTATATGTATCTATGTGTGTATATGTATATATGTATATGTATATATGTATGTATGTATGTATGTATATATCTTTTATTATTTTGTTTCATAGTTTATTTTTAACATATCCAACTGTCTCACTGAGCTTTCTGTTGTTGGTATTATTGCCTTGTTTTTGCTGCTTTGTCTGTCAAAGCACTTTGTGAACTCTGTTTTTAAAAGGTGCTATATAAATAAAGTTATTATTATCCATAATACTAATTTGTAGGCCTAATTATGTCTGTGCTTTACTCATCTGTCTAATAGTTGAATTTTATTCATGAATCATATCAACACTATGTAAGGTTTAGAAATGAAGTCCTGCATAAATAATAATAGGTTTGTGTTTTTTTGTTTTGTTTATCATAAAACATGCAAAAAACATAGAAAACTAATGTGTCATAGTGTGCTATTTCACATATCTCAAACAGTTGGAAACAGGTGATAATCAGACTTAAACATCTACTTCTCCTCTCTCAGTTTGGGTAACTATGTTCGCCCAATCGTACCTGCTGTCCTGCTGGTTTCATTTTTGGTAATCCTCTCAGAAAGATGTGAGACTGAAAACTTGGCCACGTCATCCACTTCACATTAAATCTGGTTATTTTTAAACCAGCGGTCTGGTTTATAACCTTTTAAATGTCATTTAACTCCCTGTTGAAGACCGTTGCTGCGTAGATAATCCACATCCTTCACGGTGACCGCAGCCAACATTACTAACGTTACAAACTGTTGACAACTCCGACCCGATGACAACAACAGCAACATTTTTGGCAAACATAGTTTGAACCTAAATCATAGTTTCATTTGAATGATTATACCATCCAAACAATACGTTAAATCACTTTAATGGTCCGTTCAATCACTTTAAGTTTGTGACGCGCTAAAATCCGGAACGGTTTTGTTTTCGCCGCAACACATACGGACAAACGTTGACGACGGACCGGTCTACTTCCGGTCCAGTTGTCAACAGAAGAGGACCACACGTGTTGTCAATCACTAACAATGGTAAGCCTGGTGTGCTGTGGCGTATTTAAGTCCGTGTACTATTGATGATTACAGTTACTTTTAATCAGCAGCTTTCCGATTATTTAATATTTCTTATTATTTTTCAGCCGAAGCCTCAGAAAGGAAACGGAAAAGCCCCGGACAAGGTTGTTCACCCGTACAGCAGGAAAGCTGCGTACCTCGCCCGGGAAGAAATCCGACTGAAAAAGAAAGAAAGGTGTGAAGAATAAATTAAAAACATATAAAATGCAGAACATTAGCTGCGTTTGAGCACAGCTGACCTCCAGGTGTCTTTAAAACTGTAAAACTAAGGCAGTAAATGCTTTACAGACAACAGTTAGCCCAATAAAAACAAATGAACACAGTCCATAATAGGATAGTTACAGAACATTTTGTTCTAAAGGAATCTATAGTTTTATAAACAGTGTATATATTCATTTAGTATGAAAAGCTGTGATCTTTAAAGTAACTAAATATAAAATAAATGTGTGAAGTGATTGTGGAGAAGTAAAAGTACCATTAAATGTAAATACTTAAGTAAATAACAGTTACAGTAAATTTCCACTTAGTTAATAATTGAATGTAATCAACCATTGCCCAGCACACACTGTTGTAGAATCGGATTACTTTCATTTAATTGTTTTTTTCTGATGCTGCAGGCAGAAGGGTGACAAAGCAACACGTCTGAGCAGCACCGGTAAGCTCCTTTTATCATTCAGAGCACACCTGCTGGCTGCGAGGCTCAAATTGCTCTCCATTAACACCACGTCTGTCCTCTATTCGTCTCTGGACTCGCAGGTGAGAAGCTGTTGTGGTTTCAGGAACAGTTGGATCCTGAAAAGACCGCTTACACCAAAAAAGATGCCTGTGACCTCGTCGAAAGGTGAAAGATTTGTGATTTATGAAAATTTAGTTTAGCCAATCACCATTTCAAAGTATTTTGTTTCCTAAATCTGGTGGCATTGTGACGTCTAGTGAGCTTGTGTGTTCTTGTGTGTAGACACCTCCAAAGGTTCGATTCGGAGCTTGAGCAGATAGAGCTGATGAACGGCATCAAAGGCCGGCAGGGTCGCCTCCATGGCGCCAGAGAGGCTGTCATCAAACAGACCGTCGAGCGAGAGCGAGCGCTGTATGAGGGCATCGGGTTTGGTGAGTCCTCGTCCTGGATACGAATACACACATGCGTTGTACATGAGACCAATCAGTGTGTTGAGGGGGGGAAAAAACTCCATGATCCTGTGTTTTGTCCTCTTTGCAGAGATTCCAGACATCGTTAACGCAAAGAATCTGAAAACATTCAGGTGAGTGGCTAGAAATGGTGTGTATGTGTATATATAGATATATATCTATATATATTACCATTTTTGTGTTTGAGAAGTAGCCATAATTATTCAGCTTTAATGATTTGACAAACATGATCATGCAAATGATGAAATTTAACAAGTATTCCGATTTATTCCTACAACTACATGGAATGAAAAAGCTGAAAAATATCAGCATGTCAAAACAATTAAAATTATTTCGAATAAAATTGTGATATTAAGTATATGATTTTCACATGACTTGATGATTCATAAACGTCTTTATTTGTTTATCCGTTATTTCGGCAGGGAGTGGACTGGTGATCTGAAGAAACTTCCAAATTTGAAACTGCGGAAGGTGTCCAACAAAGATTTGGAAACGAAGAATGACGAAGAGGATAAACGTGACGACGCAGAAGATGATAATGAGGACGAAGAAGATGATTTGGATGATGATGAGCAGGAGGATGAGATGGTGTTGATGTCGGACTTAAACTGAGCCTCTCCCTGTTGGACTGTAGCTCAAAGCTCCATTCGTTCATTCAGCCCAACTGACCGTGGAGCTGAACATCAGACGGACCTCAGAAAATACTTTTTATAGAAAAAGGTGTGTTTGTGTGCTGCTGCTCCATGATTGTCCAGAAGATGGTGCTGAACGCTCAAAGATGTCGAACTAAAGTTTTATCGGTCTGTCCTCCTTTTTAAATTCTTCTTGTTGCTCAGTAACTTCACACCAGCCTGTGAAAGGGTTCTACATTCATTGTTTATTGCACAAACAAATATGAGTTGTATGTAACCTAAATACTCCATTTTATCCAATCGGAGATAGAAAAAAAAGGTTTTGACAAAGATGTTGAGCGCTCTGATGTCGCGGGGGCTATACTCAAGATTTTCTGTGAGGTGATGGCGACACTGATTAAAAAAACAAATTAAACCTGTAGAAAAGTGAATACGTGTAAACCGTCGCCTTTTTTAGACAGACTGGTCAGTCACGCACACATTGTGTTACGTCTGATGTAAAGCCATTTATGGATGGCAACCAGGAATGAAGTTACATTAATGTGTAAATAACACAACCTCATGAAGCTGCAAACTTTCAAAACAATGTCATAAACAACGGGGATAACTTAGATTTGCTATTTTAAGAAATAGTCAAAACTCTCCTACGATAATAAATAAATTCATCTTTTTCAAACATTACATTTTTCAGATTTCAGACTGAGCTAAATAATGGTTTCTCTACTGATATGTTTACTCTTTGGTGTCTGAAGACCTGATTGTCCAGAAAGAGAGTTCAGGCCTCAGTGTGCTTCAAACAAAGCGCTCGTTTTGTCCAAACAGCATCTGAAACCGTCTTCCACGTGTTTGCCCGCTTTACAGAACGGTGGGCCAAAGCGTGCACAGTTGTGAAAATGACGCCATAAATGTCTGCTGACGGAGAGCGCCATTATTGTAATGACTACCACGTGTATGACAGCAGTGCCGTGTTCTCAACTCGCGTTCTTCTGTACTCACACCTGCTATTGTTAGTGCATAAGTGCCTTCACACTGACATGGATAGCAAAATGTAGTTGCAATCTTTGCTACGGTGCGGAAGGAGAGGGACTGCCAAACTCAAAAAAACCTTCCCCGGCCTTGAGGGCTTTGTATAAGTGCTAATTTTATTGTCGGACAGGAAGTAAAATACCCGGGTACGTCCAACAATTTGACCTTTAACTATCAGACACCAAATGTAGTAAAGACAGAACCACATGTGTATGTTTTAGCACGATATTGTAACGCGTCATTAGAGTGTGAACAGCCTTTAAGTGACAAGTAGTTCCTCTTGAGTTACTCAGCCTTTTTCAAAAATCTATTTCAACTGTTTAACTGATGGCATTAGATACAGTTAATTGTCAACATCCCTAGTTTGAAGCATACTGAGACCTTGAAAAGCATCTTCAAGGTGTTCACAACTTTAACTCGTGTCAGTGCAGTTTGAGAAAGTGCATATAGGAATAAAACTTAATATATTACATAACTACAGTCTTTACAAACTTCTCTTGCTGATGGCTTTATTTGACTCCCCTTTTCTCCGGCCTGCCACATTTCTTAGTTACTTTGCACATTCACGTCCCTGCAGCCCTTCTTCTTTCAGTTTTCCGTGATCACTGAAGGACATAAAATCCATCTCTCGTGTCTCAAGATCAGTAATCACATGTGCTGAGATGAACAACGCTAAAATATTGTACGAGTCTAAACGACGCGCCGCTCACACCAGCTTGTGTTGTTGGATGAGCAGGGTGTGATTCACGATTCTTTCTGAGTGGGAGGAGAATCGCTCAGACGGGGTTTTGTGCCGGCGCCACCGCAGCCTCCACCGACACGTCCGAGTCCATCTGTGCCTCTGGAGCCGGGACGGGAGCCGGACTGACCGGAACCTCCACAGTTTCGTGCCTGCCGTTGGTCAGGGTGCTGGTTCGGTCCCGAGGGTTGTGCAGCTCTTTCTCGGGGCAGTTCTGCACAGTGATGATGCGGTTGAAGGCCTTGAGGCGGCGCCACAGCTGCAGGTAGACTTTACACTGGATGTACATGAAGATGAGGCCGCCCGTGAAGCCTATGGCCACCACGATCAGCTTGGTCCAGAAGGGCCACTCGAGCACACCTGAGGACACGCACACATTGTAAGTCATCCTGCAGGACGCGTCATGGATCATGATGGTGGTGAGTGCAGAGCTGTGCTTACCATTTGGCGTATAGTATTTCAGAAGAGTACCTCTCCATAATTCGTCTGCAATCAAGAGTGAGTGTAATTTCTCTTTAATTCTATGACCTCGGGATGCACCGATACCGATGTTGGATATGTGGTCGATACTGACTCAAATAGCTCGATCGGATAGCAGTGACAACTGATCTAGTCAATTCAATTCTGTATTTGTACACTATTATGCATTATGTACTGGAATTGTTTCATTAATTCATTGCTGCATTAAAAAGGTTTACACTTGAATTAATTCCTGTTCATTTTAAAGGGGTTTTACCAAGTTGTTGGTGTCAGTTTATTATGTTAATGATAAATACCAACTCAGTAAATGTATATCTATGTAATTGTTAACTTTTGTTTAATAAACTTAATGTTTAATTCAGGCTAGATGTTGCCTCACACATAAAAGAATGGTCCCAGTCTCTTCCACACAGTGAGGCATGCAGCTTATTAATTAGACACTGATATGAGATCGGTACTCGGTATCGGACGATACCCAAAGCTCAGGTATCGTGACTGAAAAGTCGGATCGGTGCATCCCCAGATGAACAAAAACTGTGTTCTGCTATTATTTATTAGATACAATAATATATCTGAGGTTCTACGATAAGGGAATAATACAGATACGCTGTGATCACAGCACTACACACCACACCATCAGCAAACACAACAATGAACAGACAGAAGTACTGAGGGGTCTACTTCCAAGCTCAAATAAAATTGCTGTGAAAAACTGGTGAATTCTGGTTCTTGTGATGAAATCTAATATCTGAAACTTGACATGACCTTCTTCAAGACATTTGTTGTTTTCTGAGTTTTATTTTCGGACATACTGTAGATCTTGCTCTTGAATTAAATGCTTTTCTCTCAAGTATTGAAAGCTAGAAAGTTTTCCAAAAGACACTGTCCTCAGCTGCATTACCGTGTGATGATGATATAACTGTCTCTATTAATATAACATAACATAAAAACATAGAGTTTACTTTAGTGGATCGTCGATGTCAAATTTCAAGTCTTAGAAAGTAGAATCTACAAATGAATTGAACTCCTCTTTTTAAAGACATTGATGCTGCAGCAGCTTTATTGGAAAGTTACTGCACTCCTTTTTTTTTACCATATTCAAACACAAGCTATTGGTGATTTTTAGATCAAATCAATTTTATTTAAGAACATTGAAGATGTCTAAAAACCAGTGTCATCGCTAGAGCTAGACCTCTAATGTGCAGAGGGACACGAGGGGATGGATGACCATCTCAGTGCATTTAGAAACTGGAAGGTTTATACTAAGCAACATACACATACTTTTCACTAGTTTGGAGAAAACATGAAAACTGTGGGTGACTACACAGGAAATGTATCATCAAAAATCACTACACCAGAGTCAGACAGGTGTAAAGATCAACAGGTGCCCAGTGGAGCTTTTGACCACAAGGGGCGCTACAGTGCAGAGCCTAAATGGTACAGTACTGTTTGTATTAGGTGACAGGATGTGATACAAACTTCTGTGGAGGGCAGTAATATATAGACATATTTATATAATGGAAGAATTGCACAGCCGATCTGATATCAGATACCATTATTTTATCAAATAACAATTGAATACATTTATATCTATCTATTTGTTATATTCTGTAATTACAAAGTTAGGAAAGCAATATCTAAGACAAGTCTGAGCCTAACCATAAAAGAATGGTCCCAGTCTCTTCCACACAGTGAGGCATACAGCTTATGAATTAAACGCTGGCACCGGATCAGTAACCAGTAATCAAAGCTCAGGTATCGGTATCGGGACGGAAATAGTCGGATCAGAGCATCCCAACTTTTTAGTCCAGTAAGCCACAATGCATTTCACTGCATTTCTTATTTAAAGTAAGGTTTTCAAACGTTTACTGAGGTAGGAAATGTTTGTTAGGCCTCACTCACAATACCTTTAGGTGAGAAATGTTGTTTTATAATTTAAAAACTGTCCGTGGCACCTTTAGTTTCATCGATCAGAACACGTTTACTCTGTGTGTCTCTGGTCTGTGAGAAAAAGAGAGAGAGAATAGTTGAAGGTACTCACCGCTCTTCCCAAGTCTGATCTCTTCCGCGGTTCTCTTGACCAGAACGTAGACTGACCACACCATACACACTGTTGCCAACAGGTGGAAAAACACTGCACAGAAGATCTTCCTCCTCTCGCCTGTCGTCATGTTTAGCCTCTCCCACTGGAAGATGGAGAGATGGAGAGATGGAGGGGGGGATGAGGGGAAACATTGGTGGAAGAGAGAAATGGTTGTTCATTATTACAGCTTGTTCATGTAAATTAGATTGGTGAGCGAGGGCCTACCATGCACAAAGGTTTGAGCTTCGTCTCCATGACAAAGTCAAACTTGCAGAGTTCACAGCAGCGAGTGTCTGAGGATTTGATCCACTGGTTGAGACAGGTCTGGTGGACAAAAATCAGGCTCCCAGTGCAGCGACATGGCATTATCAACGGGCACTCGTCGTCCCCCTCACAGTGGCAGATCCTACACACACACACACACACACACACACACACAGAAAATAAACATACAATACACACACATGAGAGCAGGTGATGATATGTAGCCTTTGTACTATTTTTATGGAATTATTTTTGTTTTTTTTAGTTTCTTTTGCATCCTTGACCAAGGGAGTTTCCCCTTTTTGGCCGATTAAGTTAAAGGTGAACCTATCGTGCACACACCCACACTCATATAAGGCTCACAAACACCCACTGACCTGCAGACCTCCATATCAGAGTCATCAGAGTACTGCCTTACTGTGCCTCCATTCATACCACAGTGTGTCTGTGGTGTGGGCACTGACATGTCCTCACCCCCTGACCCCTTTTCCTGGTAGCTCTTGGTGATGAGCTCCTCGCCGTCCTCTGCCAACGAGGAGCTGTCTCCTGACTTGTGACACTTCTCCTTGTCTCTGCTGTGCGAGCCTTCCTGCTGTGAACCGTGGCCGTCCCTCTTAAGCGAGGCCCTGCTGCTGTGGCGCTTCTTGAGGCCTCCGCTGTCCTCCACCAGAGGATGGTTCTCCTTCCCTTCATCTGAGCCCACCGACTGCAGCTCCATGGCCTTGTCTTCCCCTCCTTTACTCTCATTCGCTCCATCCCTTTCTCGGCTGCTGCGGCGGCAGACTCTTCGGGCTTTCTCTTTGCTCCAGCTGCGGTCCTCGCGCACCGCCTCGTCGTCAGAGGTTGAGCCTGAGTGCGGGGCCCCCGAGCAGCGGAGGTGGGGTGGGAGCTCTCTCCGGCTCTTGGCGGACCGCTCCCTCTTCTCCCCGAGCTCGCTGCGGTCCGAGCTGAGGCTGCGGTCGCTCTGCTCCTGTCTGCCGCTGGTTTCCACGCAGTCGCTGGCGGTGCAGCTGTTCCTCTTGCGCCGGTGGCGGCGCTTCACCTGCTTCTTCTGCGCCTGAGCTGACGAGCCCAGATCTGTGCTGGTGATGGTCATCTCAGAGGTGTTGGTGTGCTTGATGTTTTTGTGTGATTCAGAAACATCCTCCTCTAAAGGGGCCAGCTGGCTCGAACTGAACACACACACACACACACACATACACACACACACACACACACACAAACAGAGAGATGATAAGATGAAACGAGATGGAAAAGACATGAATGTGATGACATTAACTAAACAAATGTGCCAAAACCTGACTGTTTGCACTTAAAAGGTCAGAGAGTTTTTCCTTTCTAAAAAAACTAAATAGTTCACATTGACATCCCTTTTTTGGGGGGGGGGGGGGGTTCTTTTGCATCCTTGACCGAGAGAGTTTTCTCTCTTTGGCCGATAAAGTTAAAGGTGAACCTATCGTGCGCACACACTCATATCAGGCTCACAAACACCCACTGACATGCAGACCTCCATCTCATAGTCATCACAGTACTGCCTTACTGTGCCTCCATTCACACCACAGTGTTTCTGTGGTGTGGCCACTGACATGTCCCCACGCCCTGACCCCTTTTCCTGGTAGCAATGAAGAGCTGTCACCTGACTTGTGACACTTTCTCAGAGTAACACTCTTTTTTAGAAATGTGTCAGTGTTTTGAGCCGTAAGCTGAATTCTATCCAGCTCCAATGTCGGTGAGTACTACAGAATCAATAGCCAATTTAAATGGGTTAGCATTAGGCTATGTAAATATACATTTAGAATTATATTAGCCTATACTTTGTAAAATAGTAATGTAGAAGATTTTCAAACTCAAAATTGCCTCAAAATAATAAAATCTACAGTCCATTAATGAAGAACGTGGCCTGGATATCAGCAGACTAATGTCACATGATGCAAGTTCTCCTAAATTGTGAGAACGAATGTGTTTGTACGAGTGGTTCTTGCATGAGGACCAATAAGTCTAAATTCAGCACATCGTTTTCCGATGAATGTGAAACAAATTCAATTAGATGTTCCTTGAAACTTCCACCTGCTTCCTTGTTAACGGGAATTAATATAGAGATGAAAAAAGTTGGACATAACTGAACAATGAAGTGAAAACAAAATGTCAAAATGGATTGATTGATGATCAGGCTGGGTAATCAGAATAGGAAATGATGAATATGGAACGAGCTGAGCATGCTATTTGACAAATGGAGGTCCAAGCACTCACATACATCCCATGTGTTCACACTGTTATAAAACCAAGCATCCTTTCAGCCTTGAAGTCACAGGACTGAGCCTGTCAGCTGCAACCGTACCACCAGTAGATATAATAATATGAAGGATCCCATTTCTGCAATCAGCCATCTTCCCCTCATTGATTGCCCAAATGGGACCATCATTGGATTTCAGCATCCATTTTAGTTCTGTTAACGTCCTCTGGGCGCGGCAGACCAGACTAAAATTAGTCTCCCACTCAGTTGAGAAGAAACTGTGCATGTACATATCACAGAGAGAACTGTGGCTGCTCTTGCTTTTTGGAGATATTGTGTAGTTGTGTTTATGTTAGCAGATATTTAAGAAACCTCGGTCTTGTACTTCAGCCGAGGTGACTGTAATTCTGGGTAAAACGGAAAGAGACGGCTGTCTCACCTGCATATGTCCTGAGCAGACGGGGTGATTGATGTTCTTGAGGCTGTAGTTATTCCAGTCGTAGAGTTGCTGGCCTGAAACAGCCAACAGACTAAATTCACGACTCTTCCACGTTGCTTTGCAAGTACAACAATCAACTTCAATTAACCATCACCAGTTTATCAAAACATCTTTACACAATTACTAAAGAAGACTACATGGTCAAAATAAAGATTTATATTGATGAAACATCATAAACATGAATGATCTTTGAGCCTCGTTATTTGATTTCTTGGTTGTTAACAACCCAAGATAAGCTGACATACCGCCCTGATGTATTACAGCCTCATAAAGTATTGCTAATATATTAGCGTGTACACATCCAGAAGACACGGAGAAACACCCGCATTCATTTTACAGTCCACCTGACAAATCTCATTTCACTATTCAGCTCCGGTTCGGCCTCCAAAAGCTCATGAGAAATGTACTACGACTGTTAAAAATTTTAATTTACTGTTTGTAAATAGAAAGAAAATTGCTAAAAATGCTTAAAGGCCCAAGTGACCTGTTGACCTACAAGTGTTGATTCTCTGTGGGTTTATTACTACAAGCAACTCTTCCACATTACACAAAGTCATAGCAAGCATAACAGTGTGTACCGAGAGCAACCTTGTATTGATTGGTAACTAAGACTTCTAGCATGAGCACATTCTTGCACGTTAGATTCTGCTTGAGTAAAAGATGCTATCAAAACACTGGCAGCTGTGACCTTGACATTGGCCCTTTAAGAGCTCTGGTATTCAGCGGTTACCTTGGAAATGTTGCTGGATCGGCTCCCTGAGCGCCCGGGGGTCTTCCTCCGCTGCAGGAAGAAGGAGAGACAGAAAATCATTAGAGACCACAGAGAAGTATGTGATGCTTTAATGGCACATGGTAATGCAGCCTGAGGTGTTTAAACCAGTGATTTCTATAAAACATTAAAACAATATTTCACTGCAGTCACATGAACATCGGATCCGGGGGCTCATTCATCTCACCAAAACATTTCAGTGCGATTCGCTGTAGATTATTATATTATTAAGATTCTGCAGATTAATAATCAGGAAATGACTATTAGTTTAGTCTATAAAATGTCTTGACATCTTATTTTAAATATATTATAAAACAAAGAAAGTGGAAAATCTTTAGGATCAGAAACCAGATTGTTTCCAATGGTTCATGGATACGGATATTTTTCTGTCAATCAACTAATCGCTCAATCTACTAATTGTTTCAACTCTAACCTGCTGCTAGTTTCATCTTGGTCCAATATTTTAACGCCAAACACTGCACAATGACGTTGTTTACATCTAAAACTAGATTTTCATTTATAAATTGTTATGTTAGTTTAAGATTAGACACAAAGATAAATTGGACATGCTAATGCTTTAACTCTGCAAAACAAAAACACGATAGTTAAACTAAGCAGCTTCTAACATCAACGTGTTCTATAGTATTTAGAGTTATGGTGTTGACCTGCTGTGTGTTGATTGGTTAAAATCCATCATCAGGAACCACGCGTGGTGACGTGTGCTTGTTATTTCATTGTGACCCGAGCTAAAGCCAGTCAATCCTATTACCTGGTCGTCCTCTTCTAAGTGTACAAGATGCCGCTCTATTTAAAGCAAACTAATAGCACTCTTTCTTGGACTTCTAAGAGTACCAATTGCCCGACCTTGAACTCTACTCTCAGACATCTGTGGCCTCCTTTACCTTCTGCAGCATCTTATGCAAGTTTCAGTTACCAATAGATGGTTCTGTGCAGGAGTTACCAAGTAGTGTTACTGATAAACCACCATGAAAAATATATATTATTATTATTTTTCAACACACTCTCAAACCAGGTCAGTTTACAAGCCTGCAAAATCTTTATCAAAATATATGCAATGTTGTATTATTGATTTAAATCATGATATATAACATTTTCTAGAAAACTAACTGAGGAATTCATCATTATTGCATAAGATAAGAGAGAAGTGGGCAGCATTTCCACTCAGCTTTTTTGGCCCTAAAACATCAGAATCTCTTGGCAGGTGTCGAAACAGACAACGTTGACTTAACACTTACTTCGTTGGGAAAGCTATATTTAGGAATTACCAGATTCATCAAGCAAATATACAGACTTCAAGGAGCAATTACAGCAAGAAATCCAATCAACCTTTCCTCCAACACTACTTCCAGTTGGCTTTTATCCCGAACCGCACTGGTGGTGTTACTGGCTGCCAGGTGCATTATGGGATTAAATACGTCTTGTCTCAGAAAAACCTGCAGCCTCAGCTGTCTACTGTGAAGTAAAGGTGCATTAAAAGAAAAACAGGGAACTCCCCATGTAAGTCCAAGATGTGAACTGTTTAAATCAGCTGTATTTTCTCAATAAAGACAGAGTTGTCAAAAATAAACAAACAGGTCCAGATATATAGATATAGATATATAGATATTTGTGATGTTGGGCTATACAAATACATTTAACGGAATATATAGATACTTTTTTTTAATTAAAGGCCAAGTAATTTACTTGAACATGGATATTGTATTTTTCAGCGAGCGTTACTCAAACAGGAATATGGACTATTTTCAGCTGTGAATTCGTACGTGTATTTACAGCAGCAGGAAGTGCAGCTGGGATTGACTGAAAATAAACCAGTGTCGATGTTCATTGTGAGAGAACATGTCATCCTCACTTTGGAAGCAATGGAGGCCTACGGCACAGAGGAATACGATATATAAGGCTTTGGATATACAGATAATAAATTAATAAAATGTAGGATCAATACATTGTTTTGATCTTCTGAAGGAATTTGTTTAGTATAATCGTTTAACACTACATTTATTAGGTGTTTTTTTGTACAATGTAGGAGATGGATACATTATGGCATCCACAGGAGAGAAGAACGTACAAAAACCGAAACAAACAAACCAAAAACACAGAACACCAGCTCAGATCCAAACACGCAGCACCCGAGGTTAATGATATTGTGCAATAAGAACAATCGAGAAACTGTCTGCAGCACGATGGCAGAGACACTAGGCTTTATATCAGGAACGATTCCCATATAAGGTATTCTAACAGCACTAAATCAAACAGCACTCTCTGCCAGCCTTTAACAGTTGGTACTTCAGCTGCGATAAAATGCTCTTCTTTCCAGCGTAAGTAAGAATACGGTACAATCTCTTATTGTTTTTTGATGTTACATCTGTACTTGGGAGGCTGGGGGACTCTGCGTCCATGTCCAATTCCACACCCAATAACTTTTCTCTTTCAATCATCCCATTGGAGCAGTTAGTGCCTTTGCAGCTTCCAGCGTGACCAAAGACAAAGAGCTGGAGCATCAATTTCTGTCTTGTAATAAAGGCATTTAGGTGAAAAAGCATTGTCTACAGCTTTGACCACTGGCAATCAACGTTGTTCACAATAGTGGTGAAAACTGTTGTCAGTTTTGAACTTCCTTCAAATCGACATTAATCGCCAGGCCTTAAGTGTATTTAGTGTAACAGGCTTGTCACAGCTCGACCTAATCATTTTACATTTCTTAGAAAAAAAATAAGTCCCACAGTGGAAGCTTCAACACGCAGCCAGCTGGAGTTTGGTATATTTACAACCCAGTCATAAATCATAAATACATATCTTATATGAGTAAACAGCTGAGGTGTTTTATAATATTTGGTACAATCACATTTATTGAAATACTCAACAGTTCTGATGGACTTTTTAAACCTACATGCAAAACATGTTAAAGGTCTGTTTGTAAAGTTGTTGTAGGTATATATCATATACATGTAGAAGGCCTATAGGCAGGGCTCAATGATAAGAATTGCTCACTTGCCCTTATATATATATATATATATATATATGCACTGCATATAGCAACCCAGAGAGACACTGACAAGTACAAGACTGCATCTTCTAAGCTGATCAAGGGATTTGCTGATAGCTAGGTTTAAATCAGCAGTCCTGTGTAAAGTCAAAGCAAACACTGCAGCCTCCTCTGGGTGTTAGACTACATGGAGACATGTACTGGGCATAGGGCACAAGCTTGTTATGTTTGGTATTGTAACAGGACAGATCAGACATTCATTTTGAGTCACAAAACAGATTATCTGCCAACAATTCACATATCTACTCCATAATGTGGTTAAAAAAATAAGATTCCTTTAGTTACGAGGTCCACAGCTGTGGATGTGTGCTCTTCAGCTGGACCGAAATGTTCAGGAGATTCTTCATTAGTCTGAATTTGCAGGTTTGTGCCACTTCATCATTGTAATAGTCTTAGCTGTGTGGTGCATTCATGTGCTCAGGTAAACCTCAGTGTAGGCTGTCAGAAAGTGAAAATTGAAAAACAAACAATAAACATACATGGTCATGATTCTCAGAATATATAAGAATAATGAGGAGTTGGTAGCTTTTTTTCCGAAAAGACAACCCATGGCTGTATTTGAAACCGCTTACTACAGCAGTACAGACTGATTTTAGTTTTATGCAGTATGTAAACAAAAGCTAAATCTACAGAATGCCAAAGAATACATTGTTTAAGGTCTGGGGGAGCTAAACCATGCATGTCTAAACCATGCAGTCTCTTTGAAAGTAGGTCATAAAAATAGGTCATAAACTAAAAAAGATTCAAAGCTCAAAACGTTGTTTTTTTCAATAATTCTTGTCCTGTGTTCAAAGAGCTTGTTTACAGGCTAAGACCTGGCTTTAGCATACTGCAAAATACACAGATTCACCAGTTTCATACGGCATACTACTGACGACAGTAGTATGTACTGTAGTATGTACACAGTGTGTACTGTATACTGCGTACTACATACTGCGTTCATCAGTAGGCTGTAGTGGGCAGTTTCGAATACTACCAATGTTTAGCCCGCAACTGTCTAGAAAAGGTGGGGTCTCCACCGCACATGAACACAGCACAACATGACCAGTGTCATCTACACATACAGAGGTGATTGTTTTTTTCTTTTACAGTAGGATGAGAAGTTTGCTAAGCGAGCCATTTCCCCCAGCTTCCAAGTCTTTGTGTCGAGCTAAGCTAAACACAACTGGACCCCTTTTCTGAAAACACAGACTTTAAACTGATATCAATCTTCTGATCCTCTAACTCTCAAGAAGTGAGTAAGAAAGCTAGCAACAGTGTCTTTTAAACATCAACAGGTTTAACTTGCTATCCATGTGTTGCTATTCAGTCTAATTACTTTCCCTGTCTGACAAAGCCAATGAACTCTGTTCAAACTGTGTGTGTGTGTGTGTGTGTGTGTAGCATCTGTACAGTTGATGCATCTGTTTCATAATCACACTCTGATTTCCCAACTCTTTGGTTCACACCGATAGAGAACAGAAATATTTCAAAACGCAAGTGATCTTTTCCCTCAAATGTACAGTATGAGCCAATATCGGGCTATACAGTCTTCCTTTAATACGCATACAGTCTATGGTGCCAACTATATGTTTCCATGCATGTAAAGGTTTTACTCCTCACCACAAGCAAATAACCTGTTATGTTACATCCAAGATTTCCTCAATCAAGCCTCACCCGACCGGTCTAAGTTACAACAAAGCATTACAAAACATTACACATTACAAAACATTACACATTACAAAACATTACAAGAAGACTTAACTAGACACAAGATCGCCGTAAAACACACCGCTCCTTCCTGCTGGAGCGTCAACCTACAGTTCAGCTGCATCAGAGACAACATCCCACTGTTGCTTACCTCAGCGTCTGCTCCTCTGGACACTGTGAGACTTTGATGCACATAAGAGAATAAGGTGAGTCTAAGTGTGGACATGTGCATGTTACTGCAGAGGGGATTAAGTGATGTAGCGTGGACCGAGGACTATATTTGGCCTCTGTGCTCTGGCTTGGGATAAAAAAAGAACTACAGTTAGACAACCAACCATGAAGCTGCAGCTGCACCGTTCATCTTTGGTCTTTCTTTAAAACATGAGATATTTGTTCGTAAATAAGTTACCAGGGTTGTGTTGTTGTAACCAAACAACCCAATATTTGCCATCACATTTTGACTCTTTATTAAGGACATGATGGTTCTGTATATTACTGTGGCCTTCACTGTATATGAACAGGTGTACCCACTCATCGACTGTTACATGTAAATCACTCCTCGGGTTTACTTATGTACAATATGCGTACAAATCAAAATGAATATAGCCCATGCTGTTATGATGTCAGTTCTCTGACCCTAACCCTATGGTCGGAGGAGTTTTTCCTATATTTAGGTCACTGACGAATGACAAACGTCTTTCAAAAAGCTCGCAACTAAGACTATTAGAGGCAGATCATGTGATCCCTGCAGGGCATTGAACAAATGACACCAGAATATTGTGCCAGATGTGAGAAAGTGGAACTATTTTAATGCCACAGTTAGTCCCAAAAAGACCACCTGTAGATTCATATTAATTAAAGCTATTAATGAATGAATGACCAATACAGAACAGAAAAATTCATTCTTGTTTTTGTTCAGATGAGGGACCGCTAAAGCACAAACTGACTCTATCTGCTTTAAATGCTCCCCGCTGCCAGAAAAACACGACTGGTGTGATGTCTTATGTTCTATGATGTTCTATGATGTTCGATGATGTTCCAAGATGTGACATGATGTCAGGCTCTGTGGAGGAGGCAGTTGAAAGCCTCAAACCCCAAGTGAGGGAACAGTGATAAAAGGCTGCTGAAATCATACACGTAATGTATGTGAGTCACTGAGTTGACTGCCTGGAAGCTGGTGGCTGACACACATGCACAATCAAGACCAACGCTCAAGGACCATCAAATTACTTCCACCTTCTGACAACGCAAAGCTGGAATCTTAAATTCCTGTAATCTGACCAACTTTACATTTAGTTTTAAGCCTTAACTGCAAAAAAAAAAAAAAAGACAAAAGAAATCAATCTCCAGGTTTTTTTTCCAGGCACCTCAGAGGCTCGATAGCAGATTAAAGCGCTGAGAAACTCACCTCCGTCTTGTCTTTGGAGCGAGTAGCACTCTTGCCGTTGCTGGCTGTCTCCTTGGCCGGAACCACAGTTATCTGTTGTATTGGCATGCTGCTGTTTCCAGGCAACGCTGTTACTCCGACAGCATTCCCAGCACGCCGCGCTGTCCTGTCCGATCTCTGCGCGTGATCCGCTATCCCATCCACCAGCGTTTTTTAGGGGAAAGCGGACGGAGCGACTCGCTCTCCTTTAGCAGCCCAATCCGGATCATCAAGAGGAGCGGAGTTGGAACAGGATCAGTTCACCGTGGCAACAGGAGGACAGCTCTAGAGATGGTGGGGTGTGAGGTCGTCATGACAACTGGGTAACTACTCAACAGTGTGCTCCTCCTCCTCCTCCTCCTCCTCCTCCTCCTCCCCCTCCCCCTCCTCCTCCTCGGCCCTCCTGCTGAGAGAGAGAGACGGAGAAAACAAGAGTTGAGATGGAGCCGAGCAGTTAACAAGGAGACAAGGGAAAATGTGCGCTGTCGCGACGCGCGTGTGTGTGTGTTAGTGTGTAAATGTGTGTGTATGTGTTAGTGTGTATGTGTGTGTTTATGTGTGTGTGGTGTCTCTCTCGGTGGGGCGGAGCCAGGATTGTGTCGTGCTTGCTGGGTAATAAGCACACGGTCCATAAGGATTAGGGTTTAGACTAACCTCAATCTCCTCCTCTGACCAGTGCTGCTGCTAATAAGCTTACACAATTTGTGCACATGGACAGCAGCAACACACACACACACACACACACACGCACACAAACACACACACTGCTGAGAAACAATGCCTCAATAGAAGTTAAGCCGCCTCATTGCTGTCATGTTAAAGATATAAAGGCCCATTAACCGCCTGACGGGCCACGAAGTGAGAAACCTACACAACCCTACAGGCCTCTTCACAGAATGTGTGCGTGGGTGTTTGTGGTGAGGGTGTAATCCTATTTCAAACTATCTCAGGTCATGGGGGCTTATGATTGATATAACTGGAAAATTGGTGACTTAAAGTGATTACCAAAGAGCAGCCGCTGAATGAGGTGAAGTTTCTCCAGAGACGAGCACCGGGCAGCGACTGTCCACTTCACTTTGACGGCTCAGTAGTTTTTCGTTAAAGCATTCAAAGGGATTTTATAAATTAAATAAACAAATGAATTCCCGCTGCACCTGGAATATTAAACCAGATTTTTGAACTTATGTTTATTTTATTTGGATATGGATATTCGGCATTAGAATTGTAACACACATTTATGCACAAGGACCAGATGCACTGTGTTTAGTGTTTGTCTGCAGGTGTCCACTTTCGACCCTTTACTGTTATTATTTGTACTGTATTGTTGAAATTGTTGTTAAATTGTAACATTTGCAGTGTTTTTCTACAGTGGGCAATAGCGTCACACTGTATTTTATTGTATCATAAACAGGCTGCGGTTAAAACCAGAATGGCTTTTCAATCTCCACGTTTTGTATTAAAAGTCGTAGCTTTCGGCTTTGAACATTTATCATCCCTGCTTAGGCTCAGCGCTTTTAAAAGCAGATTTGCAGAAATATTCAGTGTAATTTTATCATAATGTTACTACTTGTTTACACTGTATCTCTGTGAGTATAATATACTACTTCCAGCACACATCGCAGTGTACATACAGTGTATCTATTTTAATACCATCACAAAAGTATTTACATTATTACATGTATTTCACGTATCATTTCTATTTCATGATTGTGTCTCAGATTCTTTTTACTTGACTCCTTAAAATTAAAATTAAAATAAAAAGCCCATAAATCTGTTGAAGTGAACATAAACTGACCTTCTGTCTCACCTCTGCATGAACTGGGCTTTTGAATGTTGAATGAGTTTCACTTCTCTAATATAAAACTATATTACGGCTTTATTTTCTGGTTCTTCAGCAGGATGTCGATTTGTGACAGCAGAAGTGCTCCAAGGTGTCTGCCCATCCATAGCCTATTCACACACACACACACACACACACACACACACACACACACACACACACACACACACACACACACACACAGCTCCAATACCGTTCAATCGTGTTGGTAATGGGGAAGTGGAAACACACTTGTATTGTGTTCTCTGAGTGCTATTTATCTGCAACACGCAAAGCTACCAGACCACATGGTTTCCTGCAGAGTGTGGGTTTCAGACACTCTGAAGTGGCTCAAGCGCTTTTAAAAACAAAATCCGACACACTCATCACCTGAAGCAAATACTCCACATGAGAGCAATCACAACTCCTAAAAATCAATACAGTCATACATTTTGCATGGGACTCTTCTCCTGTTAAACACACACACACACACACACACACACACACACACACACACACACACACACAGGCACAGGCACGAGGCCCATCAATAATTAGGGTTCATATGATCTCACTTGAACTTGAGAGGGGAAGTGTTGGTCTGCTCTTCACAGCTCTAGCAAGTGTGTGACAGAGAAAGAAGAGGGCGTGTCATGTGTCACAAGGCTGCTGTGTGATGGTCAACATCTAAACGCTCCAGTTACCCACTCTGGGTAAGTGTTTAATCATCGTTTTGATTCAGTGAGTGTAGTGGAAGAGGATGTCACCTTTGAGGGGAAACAGGTGATTCTTACAGATGAAAATGTTCACAGCTGCAGCAGCCGGCGTAGATGGCATCTCCGTTTACCGAGCTGGAGGTGTTGACGATCATGTTCTCTCTGCTGGTGTTCGCCCTCTTCACGCTCACTGGGATGCTCGAGGAATGTGCACGCTCGAATGGTACGACTGCAAACACACACACACACACACATCCATTTGGTCCCTTTGCAGACACTTGTTATTCACTCCATACGGTACACATTTACTTTGCGTTTAAGATATCAATGGATTTTGATGGTAATATTGGTGGAACAAAAGGAAACACCTACGTACACCACCGTGCGCACCGTTTTCAGGTCATTAGATTAACCTTGTTAAAACGTATAATGTTACACTCGTTGAAACTGTTTTAGAGAGATGCTGATACAATTGAATGGTCATTTTGCAGGCTAACGTTTGTCTAACTTCATTGATATAAATGTGATGGAGATATATTTTATCGTTGCAACTCTTTTTAAATGTTGCCTTAAAACTAATTTTACGGAACATAATAGCACTCTCCCATCTTTCTTTGAAACTTCATACTTCATACAAATTTTAATTTGCTGTTCTATAACTAGTCCAGAAGCTTTTGTAATAATTTTGTTACTATGCGTTTATTATTGATGTTTTATCTGCTGACTGTAAACCGTACATACAACATATGTAATTCCTATAGCATAGAGATATGTAAATAATGTATTTAAACATCTGATGTCCACTTAGTAGCTTTTACTGAAGATTTTCACAGCATTTCACGTACGTTTATGATTCTTTTTTTAATAAATGGTCCAATATATTCATACATGATTCATTTATAATACATCATAGATGACACAAACACGTGCTAATCATGTTGATCAGTAATTTTCTTCTTAAAATAAAATGTTCTCTATTGAGGTAAAAAAACAAAAGATTATTTTCTATCCATCAGAGACAAACACCACAGAACCACAGAAGGAGGAACTGATCGTCTGATGAGATTCACTACTGAGAATGAAAAAGCTCCGAAAGGCAACAGCGGCCTCTTTCTTCCTGTCAGTCCTTCTGAGGCCGAGTCAGCGAAAAGACTTGTACGAGTGTGTGTTATCAGTTACCAGGAACAAAGTCTAGTTGCTGACCTCTGAATGTGTGTGTGTGTACGTTGTTACACGATCCAGTCTTTCTACCAGGATGTGGCACAAAGGAGTGTCCTGGATTTGACACTGTAAAAAATAAGTCAATAAACAAACGCCTGCTTCAACCGTTCAAAGACAGTATCTCACGCCTACATTCTTTCCTCTTTGAGGGTGTGTGTATGTGAAGACACACAGACGTGCTTTTGTATTCATTTTCAGATCTGAAAATACCTGCTGTGATTCTTCCTGGTAAGTCTCAAAACCTCTTATTCTTGTTTTATCTCTGTTGGATTTGCTCATCGAGAAACGTGCCTCAAACAAAGGTCATCTCCGATTGAAGTCTACGGCCCCGGAGAAGCTTTTTTTTCTAAATCCGGGTCACAACGAAAGGTGTGCTGAAAGGTTTAGAGTGAGTTCTCAAATTATTCTGCAGGAATGAGGCTTGTCAGGGATCAAAGGGTGGAGCTTGTGCGAATGAGCAGATTTACAGCAGCACGAAAGATGTGTGAATCGCAGGCCAGTATGATTCACTCAGCTTCTCTGTGATTATATAAAACCACATCGTACAATGTAAATGATACTAAATTATTTTTGTAATTGACGTGTTCCATTAAGTGTCACGACCAGGAAAGAAAATCTTCTTTCTATTGTGAACAGAGACACATTTTGAGTTTTAAAACAGTTAAACTCAGCACTGTAGCACTGAAGAGCATGAGTCATTATAAACCAACAACTGAGCGACTGAACAGTCACATTTAACACGGCTGTGCTGCCCTCTGGTGGAGGTGACATGCTACTGCAACTCAAGCTCTGTATAAACAGTGTTGCCATGAAAATACTTCTTTTTATGTTTGTAATGCACAAATAGTGGCGTTTGTGAGGACAAATGAATCTATTTTAGTATGTGGATGTGTATTCATGATAGCAATAATCTGTAGTTTCACTATGAATTTACAAGTCAAGTCCTCATTTTATCCACATATGACATGTATTAGTCTGGCTGCAAACATCTGATTTACTGCCCACATCTCAGATTTGTTGGTTCAAACAGTGAATGGATGAAGTGAAAAGAAAAGATCTATTCAGTCTGATTATCAGGCTACATTGAAAAGCAGCACAAGTTTGTCCTCCTTACATGCAAACATTTAGATGTATAGCCTATAGCCCTGTAGCTGTATTTGAATATATACCTGATTTAATGTAAATACTAGAATATGGGGCTGTGATAAACCAACATTTGAATCATGGACATATAAAGATTATGAAAAGTCTGTTTATGCTCACTGGATCTCTGTACATATTTCCAATAGGTAATAACAGCAGGTCGGTCAACATGATTCAGCAAAGACGGATGTTTTTACTTCGTAAATCCTCATTCATAAACACAAGAAAATGCAAAGTGTAGTGTTTGCTGTGTTGGTGTGACATGTGGCTATAACATATAATGATACTATATGCATGACATATATTGATACGACCATAATAGACAGTGTGGATACGGGCAAGATAATGACGTGAAAAGTATAGATAATCATTAAAAACCTATTATTGCATTTCTACCTGGCAGCAACCTTCTGAGTCTGAAAAGTGAAGCCAATGCAGAAGTGCCTTAAAATTACATATTTTCTAATAACCATCAGGGGCGACTCCTCTGGTTGCAAAAAGAAGTCTGACTGTACAGAAGTCTATGAAAAAATGTCCCTACTTCTCACTTGATTTGTTACCTCACAGTAAACAAGTCTCTTTTATTTAGTAATATGCTCCCATTGAGAGTAAAATAGACGATAAAGCATTGCATGCTAACGTGTTAACATGGCCGCCGGAAAGAAAAGCAAGAGGTTCACTGTGTGTATGCTAAAACCAAATTGTGTGTGAGTTTATCACGGTAAAGACCAGATTACAAAGCCCAAATCGTGGCCAAATGTGACACCGGTGACAGTGATGATACCGGTATTCCGTCATGCATCGGTAACGTGAAGACGTGCTTTGTGTTGGCTAGTTGTGTAGATGGAACTGCCGTTCTCTGGCTTTGAGCTGACCTTCATCGTCGTTGCCGTCGTCATCTTCTCTATATTTTGCGGGGCTTCAGTCTGCATCCAACCAGAAGCAGCACATCCAGGTACACACTCCTCCTCTGTTGTCAGACACACACACAGACAAGTGTCAGCTTCTCGAATGCTGAATGTTGCACATGATGTTTTTTTGTGTTTCAGAAGAAGGTGTCTATGAAGCAAAGAAGTTTAACAGAAAGCAGCGAGTGATCACCAAGCAAGCTGGACAGAAACCATTGAGTAAAAGTCCGAGATCTCTGCCTTGATCTGGTGTACTGCAGGGTTTTCAATGTAAAGTTCTCACAATTAACTCAAAATGAACTGAAAACGTCTTTTTGTTTGTCTATTTACTATAGAATGCCACTATAGCACATAGTGTTGAGTTTTTATATACTAAGGCAACAATAAACGTGTTTCCCCATGAATGATGCAGTCTCTGATCACACCATTAACATCTTATACAAAAGGGTCAGTAGATAAAGTCTAATTGTTGACAGTTTCAATTCAAATGTGTAGTTTTGGGAGATGCAGAATCCAGTTTGAACACAGAAAATGTCGTTTACAAAGATCCATCCTGTGAATTATACTGCTCAGGCAATGCACACAAATCCTGCCTCCTTTGCAGCGAATGGCAGACCCTGACTATTGGTCCTATCTCTGTCCTTTGTGACTTATACAAGAAAACCATTTGATTCTAGATTGTGTTACAGTCCTCAACATAATGGACGGTGACATTTTGTTGACTATTTGATTTGGTCTGCATGACCCCATGAGCTTTCACATTGAAGATTTCCATTTAAATAAATATCTGTTCAGTCATTATTTATCGGGGAAGGCAGTAACACAAATAGTGACTGATTCTATGGACCTCTGATGAAAGCTCCTGCATCTGCAGTACCACGGACTGGGCGTCTGCGGCGACATTACTGGAAATAATCACAAGCAGCGCACAGTTGGCAGACCCTGCGTGTTTTTCCATCACCCAGCAGGGCTCGGTCCGTCAGAAGGCAGCAGGCTGAGCTAAGGCAACAGACTCGCTCCTCAACTCACTTGCGTGTGACGCGCCGTACAGATTTTCTCTGCTAGCGTTGTGACTTAACTGGTGCTATGGCTGAACAAAGAAAGAAAAGAGCAATGACGACAAGACGATGACATTTCAAAAACAACTGCCAACTAAGTCACATCACACAGGCGACTGTTTGCATCTCTGGAAAGTTTATTGCCATACGGGCAGCCAAAGAGAACAAAACAGCGCGGACACTGGGTCTGTGTGTCCAGAAGCTGTGAAGCCGCTGTGTCTGGGTTAGGATTTAACAAACCAAGTGACTTTTGGCCCCTGAAGCCCTATTGGGGGGGACATCCTGGGGGGTTAGAGGCTGCTCCCTGTTGAGTTTGCCCCTTGACCCCTGAGCCCTCCGTCACTCCTCCACAGTCAGCCGTCTAGCTGCCGACGGAGGGGTGGAGGCGCTCCAGAATAAAGACGAAGTTAATCAACCGTCGTGAGATCCTATCTTTTTTTGTGTCGGAGGAGGAGAAGAAAGAAAGAAGAAGAAAAAAACGCCCGGCTCATTTGTGAGATGGGCTCTGATGGTCCATACTGTCGGTGTGTGTATTGGGTGTTCACTACTGTTCATGTGTATATGCATCCATTGGGGTTTGTATTGGGCAATCTGAGATAAAGGGTTTTAAGAGTAATTAAGCTCTGACTGGCTGCGTCTCTCATTAACACTGACGACCTTTGCGGCATGACAACAGACCAGCTATCACTCTAACGATGGAGAACAAACTGAACCATCAGATCACAATCAACGCGCTCACGTACACACAGGGCTACACCCCAAACCTTTTTTTAGACATCACGGCACGTGACATCTCTGCTACTCTTTTTTTCCCACCAACACTCTCCTCTGGATCCACGAGAAGGAGAGCACATCTACGGTCAATGCGACTCGGGGTATATTTTTGTAGCTCTCGCAAACATTTCAATTGGTTAAGATAAGATTTTACTCTCAAAAAGTAACAACAAACACGACGAGCACAAGCTTTCCTTTAAAACGACAAGTAACAAATGAAATACAAACTTCGTTTAACAAACGCAGACGCTTCCATACATGGCGTACAGGGAAAATGATTTGGGCAACATGAATAAAATCCTCTACAATGGTATACATTTATTTAAATCACAAAATAAATTTGCAACTAATGAGAATTTACTCAAGTATTGCATTCATAGTTTTGTCAGTAAAATGTGAGAGAATCCTCATAATTTCCCAGAGCCAACGGCGACTCATTCAAATGTCTTGTATCGTCGGACCAGCAGTCTATAAAGACAAGATATTCAGTTAATTAGCACACAATGCAAAGCAGGGCATATTTATGTTTGAGAAACTGAAACCAGCAAATGTTTGGCCTTGATTAATACCTCAATTTATTTTGATCAACTAATAGTTGCAGTTTTATTATAGTTATTGAATGTGATTGGGCATCTTTCTAAATGTCTGTTTAAGAATGTCTGGACTGTACAGGTACGTCTGTTTTTGGTGAATGAAGTGAATTTAGTTCCTGACTAATCAACACTTCAACACATTGAAAATATAAATACAATTCCAATAGTACATATTATAGAGCAGTTCTGCAGGCCACAAAGGTCTCATACAACCAGTGACATTAAAAGCGATAGCTGCCACAATATTGTTCTGTGGCGATGTTTTAATTAAGGTTTTGTCATATTGCTCAACCCAACATATTGCTTAATCCAACTGGACACCGATGGGGGATTTTGGATCGGTGTTGGACAGCACCATCCATCCACCACCATCATTAAATCACCAAATAAGGGAATTACTTGAAGAAGAATGGTGTTCCGTAGAGAGACTCTGTCAAAGAGCTGGTGGTGGAGCAACACCTGACTAAGACACTTTATGGTGTTATCTTTCTGTGATTGGTTACCTATCTGTCTGTATATAACTGTTTGTCCATGTTAAGCGTACCTGTGTGTGCAATGCAATAACGTTTGTCTCAGTGGCAAAGAAACAGTCATTTTATGAGGCTCTGTTCCACTCAACAGGTTTTATCAGAAAGGAAGTTCTTTATCTGCGTGTCCTGGACAGGAGATGATGCGAGAGGAAGAAGAAAGTGAAAATTGAGGAGGGGAGGAGAGGCCCAAGCTTCCTCTGACGTCGTAAAGATCACAGCTACTAGGAAGACTCGCAACAGAAGCAATAACGGAAGCTCTGCAGTCTGACTCTGTCCAACTCGTTCCTGAGTTACACACTCGTCCAATGGCGAGTTTAACTGCCTATTAAAGTGAAACAATCGTGAAGGATGGGATGCTGAGTGTGAGTGTCAGATCAATGCTCGGGCTGGGTATAATGGAACACTTTGTGATAGCAATGCTGATACGACACCTTAGTTTTGGTAGCAATTAGAATTAATGATTGTTCTAATTCAATATTTATCCGAAGATTTTTGTCTCGATTAAGTCCAGTACCCGACGCTCATAATCGCACACGAAAGAATAACCTTTGACACGGGAACGAGGTTCATCTGTGCAGTGCAGCCCTGCCAAGGCACCGAAGCAGTTTAATAGGAGGTTGCCCTCTGTGTGTGTCTGTGTGTGTGTGTGTGTGTGTGTGTGTGTGTCTGTGTGTGTGTGTGTGTGTGTGTGTCTGTGTGTGTGTGTGTGTGTGTGTGTGTCTGTGTGTGTGTGTGTGTGTGCTTCTCTCCTAGGGGAGTGTTTGAGCAGGCTGGGTAATCCCTGTAAAGACGTATAATCCCCAGGAAGAGCAAATATTACAACACGCTCTACTCAGTCAAACAGAAAACCTGGTGGGGAGAATTCGGTACGATTCACTTGTTTCTGTTTTGAAGGGCAGATAGTAAGAAGCTGAGAGAAACTGAGTTTAGCAGCAGTTGGATACAGTGGAAACCAGGTGGCTCTGAATGACAATTGAAACGAAATCACCATATTCAAATAGGGAAAATAAAAGTTTTTCGAAAGACAATGGCAACCGATGAAAAGCGCAGCTCGCCACAGAAACGAACTACATACCTCGGCTGAGTGTTTGCAGCAGGATGAATGTGTGTGTACGCTAGTGAGTGTGTGTGTGTGTGTTTGTTAGCTAAATCCATGAGGAATCCCTGTCATTTCAAGCAACATTTTTGCAAACACCATAAAGCAATAAAGGCAAAATGTCAAAAGACATAATGAGACACACACACACACACACACACCACTAAACGAAAAACACAAACTCTGTCTCAGACTCTTTTTTTTATATTTTTGAGGGCTGAAGAGAGCTGAGGGTCCAGATGCTTGTTCAAAGTCTCCGTGACTATTTTTGAGCCCCTGGTCCATTAGTGTCCTGCTGCTTCTCTAATCCTCATTCACATGTAATGGCTGACATTTCATCTTAATGTGTTAATTCATTAGCTTGGTGCTGAATGGAGAGACTCAGTCCACAGAGACGGCCGTAAGCAGACACGCTAATGAGTCCCCACACTTTGCAAAAGTCACTGCAGAGCTAATGCCAAGTGACCTGGTTTACCTGCAAGAAAATCCCCTGGTATACCACCAACTGACAGCCTGCATGAGGTGTTGGGCTGGGTATTATTGGGATATCTCGATACTAGTGCAGAGCTTTTGTACCGATGCATTTTTTGATACCTGAAGAAATTCAAACAAGGTTACTACACTTTTTGTTGTATTTAAACAAACGAGATTTGCTCCGATTAATTAAGTTGTCTAAACACAAGCAGCTATGCATCAACTTTGCTTAAACAAAATATTCTAATTTGTTCAACTTTTATTTTAATAAGCAAAGTTTTAAATCTGACAGGTCATTTGATGCCAGCTTATCTTTCAATAAAAACATTTCTTGAAGGTTGATACATGTAATCATGACAATAATGAGAAGATGCTAACAAAGTGAAGCCATCTTGGAAAGCCAGATGGATTTAGTTTCTTACAGAAGAAGAAACAAAACTGTCTTTTTAGAAAAATACAAAAATCTAACTTGTATCCATTAAGCCTACAAACACACCCTCCCAACATAGACACTCCTGCAGACAGACAGACAGACAGAGACAGACAGTATGGCAACCCTGACAGACAGTAAGGACTTCTTTGTGTGTCGTTAGTCCAATGCATCACTGCATTTCATTCAGTCAGGACACCCGGCCCCGAAATCCTCGATGCAAACACCCCTCTCCACCACCCAAAAGCCCCCAGATGTGTGTGTCCTCCTCAGTGCGGGGGTAGGGGACAACTGAGGAAGGCGGGATCCGGCTCTACTCTCGGCCTTGAAGAACCTGCTATACTTTCAACTTCTTAAATCGCTGCCCTGATGTTGTAAGTGATAAACAAACATGGCCTGCTTCTTTAAACAAGACATTTCTACAAATGTCCCCTTGTGGGATGTATCTATCCATCTATCTAAATATTCCAAACACTCATAGTTGCACACACACACACCCATTCATGCATACACAACTTGCACGCAGGAGAGCCTGCGTTCAAGGGGCAGTTGGAGGGTAAGGAGGGGGCTTCCTGTCATTTGAATTACCCTCTACATGTGGGGTCAATATGTGCAATGCAGAAGTCTGTGTGTGTGTGTGTGTGTGTGTGTGTGTGTGTGTGTGTGTGTGTGTGTGTCTCAGGGGTTGAGGTGGGGGCGGCTGAGGGAGCTACACCCCCTCCCCATTACCCCACCTCCCTCTAAAAAAGGCTGTATAAAGGAGGAGGGGGGAGAAGCACCTTTGTCACTTTGCTCTCAGACATAGAGACAATCACACTCTCACTGGACACACAAACACTTTGAACGCACGCATTCCTCGCGGACCTACTTATTATCCTGAAGAGAAGAGCTTTTTTTCTGGGTACCGGATCCTCCCGTGGTGGGCCATCTGGACTGAAACAGAGCAGGAGAAAGAAAACCACGCTGAGCATCACCAGTCCTGCTCAGGGTCATCAAGACTCTCTAGACCTTTTGGGGAAATTACCCTCAACTAACCTCTTCAGAAGCTGACTGCCGCCCAGCCATGCGGATCTTCAACCTGCTCTACCTGCTGCTGCTGCTCGTCGCCGTTGTAGCGTCAGTCCGCCAGGCCAGGCCAGGTAAGTGTCCCAAAACTCAACCCGTCCAGGTGTTCAGCTTGGTCCAGCAGGTGTCCGTTAAAACAGGGCAGCGCAACCATTGTCCGGTGTTCAACGGCGGTCCTGTTAAATCACTGCGTAATGTGCAATAAACCAGAGAAACAGTACTTAACGTCACGTTAACTATCCTAATTCTCGCTGGGTAAAAAGATGTAACTAGCTTAAACATATTATAATAATAATTAATATAAAAACTTATATTACTAATAATCTAATAGCATCTTCGTTTTTTTTGCTGCAGTAATGATATCACGTAAACCGAAATATGAATTAAGCCCAATGTAGTGTTTGGGTTTTTACATTTGGGAATTTTAGCTTTATTATTTTCTTTTTACACGCCCACTATGTACGTTTTTTTGTTTTTTGATAAAAGGGAAAGCAGAAATCATGCTGCTCCTGCCTGATGGATGCAACAGGTGCGCTTTTTTTTTTTTGCACAACTCCAAGCTGGTTAGCGGCGGTTATCTGCGTTAGCGCGTGTTAAACAGAGGGGCTTTGGGGCTCGAGGTCGTTATTGGGTTCATGTGATGATGGTGAGGAGAGGATGAAGGGAGGAAGAGGGAGGGAGGGAGGGACGGAGAGCGGAGCGCCGCCGGGGATCGCACAGCGGCGACCCTCGTGAGTCTCTTTGTCCCCTGGCTGGAAGGCACTCCGGCGCGCTTTTGTTAATCACGGTGTTAAAACGCCATGCAAATACCCGAGCTGTATTAACATGACATGGAGGAGCAGTGCCAAGTGTAAAGAAGCCTACCTTCAGGCGTGGGGCGCAGTTTCTTTCAGAGGGGGGAGAGAGAGAGAAAGAGAGAGGGGGGGGGGGGGGGGGGGGGGGGGGGGGGAGGAAGAGGGAGTCATAAAGTCATCTGGAAGTTTATCTCTTCCTGGGTTTGGCTGGCAGTCTGTGAACCGCAGGAGTCAAAGTGGATTTATTAGGGACGTTTAAAAATAATCATGTGTTAGGTCTGTGCGTCCCAGTTTATTAGAAGGGTGGGTCGCCTTGAGATGGTAAATGGGTCCAAACAATAAAACCTATGAAAGGGGGGGCTTATCTTTGGTCAACAGAGGAAAACTTGGGACATAATTAGGCTTTTGTTAGTCCCAAAATGTTACTTACTTAGAAAATGGTGACAGTAGGAGGTGTTGTTTTATCACCTTTGGTGCTAAAAAGCTCAGGTTGAGTTACCCTCCTCCACTTGGGACTAATTAGGCCTGTCCGGTGATATGCAGGGGTCCAGCTGCAGACATAAATCTAGCTTTTAAAAGGACTCCTACATCTAAAATGACATTTGATAAGCAGTTACATACATTAAAATATGAATATTGCATGCTACAAATGTAGCATCACGGCTTCTCCATTGGCTTTATTCTGCATATTAAAATTAAAATCTTTTTCTTCCAGATTTCCTGAAGCTACGGAAGAGATACCACAGGCACCATTGCCCACACAGACGCTGCCTGCCTCTCCACTCCAGAGTACCCTTCCCCTAAGGTGAGACATGTGCACTCATAAGTGTGTTTCTGTGTGATAGATGGAAGAAAACAAGGTTACAGAGCCGGCAGGTGGCAGTTAATAAGGTGTGTGTGTGATTAGTGGCAGAGGTGTGTATTCACGTAGAACAGGCGTGCAGGAGGGGGGGGGGGGCTCAGACATAAATCTCACTAACGATGAGGAGGAAGCCTTTAGTGCCGTGGGGACTGTTTAAAGAGAAGGGGGAGTTTCAGCTTTACTTTTCTTGACTCCTGCACAGCTACTTAAAGCTTGTTTTTTTTTGTCATACCCCGAATTCTTTTTAGCTGGACACTAAATTCTGGTTTTCTTCTTCTCCATCACAGGTCGAGGCACACGACCGAAGATGACCTAAGGAGACAAATATGAATGTGAAGCCTCTTGCAGTTGTGCGGCCCAAACACCATGGATGGGTCCCAGTACCAACACATGGATTGTAAAGTGGAAGAGACACCATGAAAATGTCATCTAAAGACGATCAAGTATGTAGCTGCAAAAGAGCTACAAGGAACGGTCTTCATTCCCAATGAAATAAAAAAAAAAAAAAACATACTATGTTTTGGCATCCTGGTGGAAAACGGATCCCAGTTGCAAGCACCTTCCCTCTGTGTCGACAATACTTTAGTGCTGAACGAGAACAAGTGAAAAGGAGTAACAACATCATGAAGTATATTCGACGTTCAACTTAAAAGCTACGGACCAAAGAGCTGGAATCATCTTAGTGAATGCAGCGACGATGAACAGCATCCACAAAGTATTCCTACAAAGTGTCTATAATGCATGTATGCACTTCAAATGTTTATTGAGTTACATTTAAAATACTTTTTAATAAAAAAAAAATGTATCAATGTAGTGTCTTGTTTTTCCTTCATGTGTTTGTGTGTTAAAACAACAAAAGGAATGGAATGAAGCAATTTTGAGGATTGATGGTAATTGTGAAATACAGGTTTTTAAGGCAGACTCCATTTAAAATTTGGGCTACTCTAAGGACAGAGTACAAGAAATATCTGTAAATGTGTAACCTGTAAGCCTAAAATCAAACATGGCTACCGATACCTGCTGTAGTCCAGATAACTGGGCTCTCAGTTGAAGCCACGTGGTAAAGGAGTCGTAAATGCAGCGCTCCCTGTGGAGTTACGGACGCCAGAGCATAGAGAAATCACAATGGGGCGCAAACACCAAGGGCTCAAATGACGACCCCAATATTTCGTTAACGTAGATTCCCCTGACACAGAAAAGGTGAGGCGGGAAAAGACATTCACATGTTGACACGGCGGTGTCTCTGTTGTTTGGGGCTTTTTCTTTTAGCTCTTACAATACTCTATATACAAAAAAAAAAAACACACTTACTTTGTGTTTCACTGAAGTAAACTGTGTCAACTGTCACTCCTGAAAAGGCTTAAAACACAAATGAAATAAAGAAAAACGTGTTTATTACATATTTATTAGAATCTGATCACAAATACACAAACTCAATGATTAAACAGATAGAAAAAAACTGCTACCAAACGAAGCATTTACACATTCGGACAGATAAAATACCACTTACGGACATTTACAGCGTTGCACGATCGGTTTCTTTTGTTCGACCGCGATGAGTGAAAACATCTCCGACTCTTTCAGCTCCTCCTCAGTGCAGATGAGCTCTAAAAACAATTTTGCCCCTTCCGTTTCTCTCACAAGCGGCGGCGTACGCGGGTCACCGGAGGTTGTAACACAGTGATAAAAACCCCTCACCTCTGATCTGTGACCCAAGACTGCTCTGCTCCTCCTCCCACTTTGCCTCTCTAACTGCCCTCCACTTACAGCTCACCTCCTCCTGCGCTATCTGTCCGTCTCAGGTGCGTCGTGCCGAAGCCCTCCCATCTCATGTCTGTGCGCACAGGTGCTTGTGTGCACAGGGATTTCCTTGCTTTTAGTCTTTTATCCAGTAGTTTTTCTTCCAGCTTCTCGTCATCTCTTTCAAACCCACAGATCCCCCTCTCCTTTGTGTCGAGAGAGCGGAGTGTTGAAGCGATCGGGCTCTGGCTCACGAGGAGGAGGAGGAGGAGGAAGAGGAGGCCGGACTGTGGTCAGTGCTGAGCGGTGAGGTTGAGCAGCCTCTTGCTCAGTAAGGTGTTGTGCTGCTTCAGGTACTCTATCAGGTCGGCCTGTTTCTCCACCACCTCCTGCAGATTGGAGCCATCTCTGTGACACAAACAATAACACAGGAGCCCTTTTTCACACGTGGAATCTGCAACACCAACGTCATCTGTCTAAAGCCTTATATATCTTATTCCTCTGTGTCATAGAGCTAAATTGATCTCCAGAAACTGTTAAAACACATGAATGAACCACACGGTTGCAGCTGGTGACACCTTTCTTTATTACCATGTATTGGGGAACTGAATGGGAACTTTATTCGGAGTCAATCGCTCACACGCCAACTTGATGTTGTAAATATTGACTAGCGCAGCAAATCTCTGGTTAAAAATATAGTCCCCAACAAATAGAGTTTACTCCTAAATGAGAAAAACTACAGTCCCCACCTGTTTTAGGAAATCCATTCAGAGATCATTAAGCACTTCTTTGAAAATATTTACATCTTCAGGAGGAAAGAAATGTGCTTGAAGCCACAGACAAGCTGGACAAGTCGGGAAAAACTGACTATAACTTTGATGCTTTTAGTCTTTTCAGGGGCTTTGTTAACAATACATAAAATAATAATAATATAATATAGAATGTGGCCCAGTACATAACGTTTAAATAATGTAAGTAACATAAGTTACACACACAAATGTTTCATATCAGTTCTATTTAAACACGACTAGACGATGGAAGTTGGAAAATAATGACTTGAAGGTAGAAACGTGGTGTTCATTTTCTCATAAAGGCCACAACAGTGATGTATTTTTAAATGATTTTGCCGTTGAAGAGGGCCAGGGATAAAACAAAGTGTAGAAAAGTGTTGGCTAGATATTCAAACAGAGAGCAGTTGGCATGAATCAAAGCTGAACATTTGAGGAGGGATATTAATGGTCTAATAAGTGTTGCAGATTTTCAGAACTGATTTAATTATCTTCGTGAACGTCAGACCAAAACCCACATTTAATATCTCTGAGTTCATTTCTCTCTTAGCTTTGTGTGGGTGACTGAGTGAAATCGCTGTACCTGAAGCCGGTCTCCCTCGGCAGACTCGTGACACTGTGGTTGAGTGAATGCTCTTCTTGGCTCACATCCGGTGCAGCTCGCTCCCTGTTGAACCGCATCACTTGGACTAAAGCCACAAACGAACCACAAACAAAAAAAAACACTCAGTTGGTTTTCCCTTAACATCCTCAAACCAGCGTTTTATCTTTTTCAGCTGCACACAAAGACACGCAGACATTATCGGGCAGTGAGAGCCGTCCTACCAACATTAATCACTCAGGTGACAAACTGCACACATTTGTGTGTGTGTGTGTGTTTTTTAACAGTTTTCCATTCCTCTCCCTCTCCTAAACACACACTGGCTGTTATATCCTGCACTTAGTCCTTATGAGCTGCCATATCCTGCACTCAAACCTCTAATTCTCCCACCCTAAACATACACCTTTACACAAGGGGCGGGGTTAGCAGCAAGGTGTGGAGTGTCCAGTAGCTGGAAGAGGAGCCACAGCCAAAATATGGCAGATGTTGGTGCTGTTTGAATCAAGATAAAGCCGTGTGTGTGTGTGTGTGTGTGTGTGTGTGTGTGTGTGTGTGTGTGTGTGGGGTTGCAGGCCGAATGTGTGAGGAAGGGCAGAGGGAGCAGTGTTGATAAGACTTGAGTGTCATTAGCCAGAGGAAATTGTCAAGGAGGTTCTAAAGAGCGCTATCTTTACTTTGCTACAGTGCAGCATCTCAGCATCCACACTCACACACAATCTAAAGAAATACTGCACATTCCTGCATAATGAGGCCTTAAATCTGTGTGTGAGTCTGTGTGTGTGTGTGTGTGTGTGTGTGTGTGTGTGTGTGTGTCGGTAAATATAGCAAAAGCAAGCAGGTATGTGTGAGAGAGAAAGACATTCCAGAAAGACAGAGAAATAAAGAGTTTCAGAAATGACAAAGCGGAAACACAAACTGCTGTCAAATAAATACCAACAGGGCAGAAGATTTGTCTTTAAAAAAAAAAAAAAAAATGTTTGCATGCACACATCACTGAGAATGACCGGGTCAAGGAAACACTTTGACTAAAGCATTTATATTCACAGCGGCATATTTAAAAAAGTGTATTAATTAGGCTAATAAATGTATTATGCTTTTAAAATGTATGATAATAGATTTACTTTGATTGTCCGACACCGTTGACTACGGTGCTGGTCCTCCATTGGTTCACATGTATTTCCCCCAGTGAACCTTGCAGCTTATGAACATAATAAAAAAAGTGGGAAATTCCTTAAATATCAATACATTTTAAAGGATTCTTAAACATCCTAATTATTGATTTTTGAATAAGTTCTTTTAGAAATAAATTTCATATTATATTTTATAAAGATACATTGTAATCAGTGTAGACATTGTTTAAGGTTTGTTGTTGGTTAGCAGTGCACGTGTCATCATCGTGGTTTTGTATTTTATAGAGAGAAAGAGTTAAGCTTTTTGAAATAATGTAACTATAACGTGCTTTTGAAAGCTCCACAGGCTTCATTTGGTTTCTCTGTTGTTGTTTGTTTCTTGAAATTTTTTTTGTTAATTGTTGTTATTTATAACAATAAAGAAATGAAGACGTGTACATGCAACAGTAATTAATAAGACTGAGTATTGCACATCTGTTACTCTTTCAACCTTAATTTCACCCAAATAGCTTGCTTGTATTTGTACGATCAGCAAACCTGTAAATACCCTGAATTAGTGCACAACCAGAGACGGGTGAAGGGTTATTAGGATGAGGTCATTCAGGTCTGTGGAGTTCAGTGTTACTACAGCAGGGGGCTAAGTATAGAGATACTCTGATGGACGGACAGATGGACAGACGGATGGAGGGAGCACCGTAAAAGGAAGTGACACTTTTCACGCGTCCCTGTTAGAGACTCTGAAGCACTCACACGACCGGACAGACAGTGCTCAGACCTGATTCTCCTTCCAGGTGATAACAGTGGAGCTGCGGAGGTGCTAACAGCTGATGGGTGCCACAAAAAAAAGTGCTCACAACTCTGCACTGCCTGAATCAAAATCAAAGAACCGGGAGGAAATGGATCCCAACAACCACGGAGCCTGACAAGAGCGGCGCGATCACCTTTCAGTCGCAACGCTGCACATTGAAGGAGATCAAAAGAAGAATGCGAGTCTGTGGTAAAGAAATGCTGCTCATGAATCTGTGTCACACACAGGAGCTGTAGGTTCACAAGATGCTCAGGCTAATCACAATTAAGTAAGCTGTCCAGAGTTACAGTTTTGATACTTTTACATGAAGAGTACAGCTTGTAAATGTACTGTAACAGCGGACTGGTGTTAACTTGAGCTCTTTAAAATCCTTTTTAAACTGCAGAAAATCACGAGGCTTAACTTACAGGTCTGGATGCTCCTGATCCTGACATGGGTTTGAGCAGGTTTCAATTTAGGGATAAACATGTTTCTATAACTATAACATGATTACTGTATGTTTATTATACGATTAGTCAACTTAAAGTTGTGTTTTTCTTTTAAGTGCAAGTTTTTAAAGACACAAATTTCCACCAGATTATGAATTATAACCAGTTTGAATGATGGCGAGACATCTGAAGCATCCCTGTTTAGAACAGATTTCATACAAAGCCTGGTATATGGTCATCCATCTGTATACAGTGCAGTACAGCGCATAGAGGAAACAAAAAGAATGAATAATGCAACCATCAGTGGGAGCGAAGCAAACATTCAGACTATTCATACGGTGCAGGAGTTCAACAACTGATACAAAAATAGAAAAGCATAATAAAAAGAGAGTATCTGGTATAGTGTATTGTAGTGTAGTGTTGTGCGGATGATGTAAGGATTGTTGATAATACAACATCATTTATCATCCCACTATTGAATCGCCCAGGTAGCTCTACTAGTGGAGTCCTTAACGCAGCGGGCCGGGGTTCAGATCCGACCTGTGGCCCTTCGCTGCATGTCTTCCCCTTTCTCATCTGTTCTATCTCGCTACTGAATAAAGGGCAAAAACAATCATCTTAAAGAAAGTTAGCAATGTTAGTCTTGTCGAATAGCACATGGCGGTTCGCGCGCGTGTGTGTGTGTGATAGTTATATGCTGTCTGTATCTGTTTCAGAGTGTGTGTCGACCCCGCGCCCTGCAGTGCTTACACTAAGTTCTGGCGAGGCAGAGGAGAGAGATGTATTCTAAGTTCAGCCTTTGAAGGCCAAGACATGGCTTTGATGTGCATGGAGGTCTATGGAGGGGAGTGTATTCATGTTAAAATGAGAGAGGCAGAAACATACAGCAAACCTCAAAGACACACACACACACACTCTTACAATGAGCATGCACTTCAAAGAGAAGTTGAACGAGGCCTTCCTGTATGGACTTCATAGCCGCAGGCATTATATCTCTCCTTCTCTGTCGCCTCTGAAATGAGTTTTTAGTTTCTTCTTCTTCTTCCGTCCTCGTGAACTCGCTGATGTCACCTTGACTCTGCATCAGTGGGCGAATGTGCGTGCGTGCTTGAGGAAAGGTTTGCGCTGCGAGGCGTCGCTGGGTTTGCGTCGTGGCTGACTGCACTGATCTGAGCAGGAATGTGGCGGCCGAACACAGATCCCCCCCACAAGCTGGATCCCCCCACACTGTAAACACGGGGACAATGTGTGTGTGTGTGTGTCAGTGTGTTTGGGTGGAGTGGGTCGAGGGCTACCCTTTGGCTAGGCTAAATCCTAATGCCTCTTATCTTCTCTTCGAGCCTCTCTGATATCTCAAACCGAAATCTGTGCCCTTCAGCTGCCAAACCTTTAATATGGATTTCCTTTCATTACAGATTCTTCAATTTCAATATCCTCTGGTACAGCGGCTTTAATAGCAGTTTTTCTTTACCGGGAGAGGAAGGCCAGTGCATTGGACTTCATCTAACACTCTAAATATGTATGTTTATTGTCTGTAACTGTTGAAAAATATCCCAGATTTCAAATTACAGATGTTTAATTTAGAATACACACTAAAGAAGATTTATCGCAGAATACTGATACTAGTATGAGGCTGGGTATGATTGAAAACGTTTCGATATCAGTGCCACGTTGCAGAAGGTTCCGTGTCATAAACCATAGACTTCTTGATGCTTTACTTTTTTTAAATTAAACCCAAATTACATCAGGGTTCAACTTCGTCTTACCACAAAACAGCTGTCCAAAAACTACGCCTCAATAAAATTCAGTCTAAAAGAAGCACAATGATTTACTTTTTGAGGAGTTTTTTAAAAGTAGGTGGTAGAGACATGCTTCATGAAACAAACAGCTGAGATTTAAATAGGATTTTCAATATCTAAAAATCACACAAAATGTTTTATATAATATTCAAAAACCTTGTTACAGAATTACATGCATGCCACTAGAGCTGCAAGACGTGTCCTTTCTGTCTTTAAAGATCCTGATGTTGCTGACGTTTGGAGGAATCTCGAGATTCTACCAAGCGAGTACTTTTCATGAGACGGTGGCTAAATATTTGAATAACCACCGACCCCTGACCTCAAAATCCAAGATGGCTGCTCCGCGCGTCAACAGTAAATAAAGTAATATACGGTTTATTAGCACTTCTGTCTTAACTGTGTCAAATTAAATCAGTCATACATACAGTATTGCTCGACTTGTGTGTCCGACGGTTTTTTGTATGTGTTGTTATTAACTGGTTTTACTAATAAGAGCCAACATGGCCGGAACAAACCCCATTTAGTTATTTGTTATTCTGAATACTCCTAATTCTAATTTCAGAGGTAAATGATGTTTACACCAACTAGACAAAACGTTCTAGAAGTGACATTTAACAATAACTACATTAAATCCTTGTAAGTTATTCGAGGCCCAATGCAGAATCTTAACGTACACAGAAAAATAATATTAGAACAAAAGAAGACATCAAGCAGAGTCACATCAGGGGATGCTTTGTGAAAACAGCCGACACGGCAGAAACGTTTGCACTCGAACCGGCGAAACACAATTTGTTCCTCCATCTGCTGTACTGCACTTTATATAGATGGACGACAATAAAGTTGGTCTTATCTGATCTCTCTTATCTCATTGATGATACCATCGACAAACCACAACCTGCATGTGAGATGTCACCTGTTTAATTCAAAGCATGTGCAGAGAGCATGTTGGGATAATTATAAAAGTCTCCCCCACTCAGCAGTTAAATATGAAGTATACATTTCATATGAGAGCCAGCTGCAAAACAGCATTTAATTCACAAGGTAAGTTACGACTAGTGAAGTTAGTCAGTTAGTCATATATTTGTCATTTTTACATGTTAAATCAACATTTTGTCCTGAATACCTAAACCCAAAGGGGTTGAATCCCTCGGGTAGATTCTTTTGCAGCTTAAGGCCGTTTCAACAAAGCGACCGACACACTGGAGTCAGATGGAGTTACATTAAACTCAAGCAATTTGTTCCCGACTTCAAAAACAAGAATAAAAAGATGGATATGTGGGGGTATCATCCAAAGTTTGCATGGTGTTTGTATCAAAAGCAAATAATCAGCTGATCGGCAGAGAGACAGAGACAGAGAGAGAGAGAGAGAGACAGAGTGGGAGAGACAGAGGGAGAGAGAGACAGAGGGAGAGACAGAGGGAGGACAGAGAGCTGAATGGTTGATTGTCATGCTGTCGAGTCTGAAAAGGGCAGGGCAGGTATTGTGATGCGAATGTGCTCAGATAGAGAGTGGGGGGTAGTGTGTGTGTGTGTGTGTGTGTGTGTGTGTGTGTGTATAATGTAATCTACAGGGTGTGTCTCTCCATCTAACACTGCTGATGTAACTACCACCATCCACAGGAAAATGGTGGTGCTCCTGTAACACTGGAGGACGGGGGCTTTTCTTTCATACCTCGTCGATCTGTGTGAGACATTAAACAATTCACACAGACTTTACAGTCGGAAAGCAAAAGGCTGCCCGGTTGCCTTTTAGCAAGTAATACGTAAGAATCTAATAAACAATAAAATATAGATACAGGAAGCAATGTCTTTATTACTAACTGAGGAAAAAACATTTTATTTGATGAAGCTGTTAAGCTGTGAGCCCTCTTTATTGTTCATGTGCTACTTTTTATTTTTCACTGCTCAGATTTGCTATTTTTTTTTCTACATTGCTGCTGAGTTTCTGTTCATTAGCTCAGATTTAACGTTTCTTTACTCTCATTATATTCTTGTTCTTTCTTTCGTTTTTAGACTATTACGCACCGTTTCATTCTCACCAGTCACAAGACACCTTCATTGCACAGTGTGACGACAATTAAAATTAATTGAATTTTTTTCTTTTATCTTTGAAGTTGGATTCTTTACCCCGTTTTCATCTTTGGGAGGGAGTGGGCCTGTGTGTGTGTGTGTGTGTGTGTGTGTGCATTGAAAGTCTGATATATTGTATGCAACCAAATGTAAACCATATACCTGCTGTCCTACAAAATATCGTAACTGAGATCCGTTTACCTGTGTAATAGAGGAGGCACGGCAATGCAACCAAGAGCTCCAACCCCAGCACGCTGAGCAGCATGTAGGTTTGCACAGTCGATGATAATCGCACGGCCAGAATAACCAGCAGCAGAACATTTCCTGCACAGAAACATACAGAAATACAAACACACCTTTAGCGTTACTGCCATCTTGTGGTGGAAACTGACCTCTACATGTTCAGTAAACGGGTTCCGAGTTGTGTGCAGCTGTACCTGCAGAGTGCACGGTGAGCGGCAGATGCTTCAGTCCCTGCGTTTGTCTGTAGAATCGCAGGTATCCTCTGCTCCTGGCCTGGCTGTGGTGGTGCTGCACACACCCAGTGAACAACAGCACCAGCACCCATAAACACACCTTCCCAAACACAATGACACTGTCGCCTCGCACGTTACCCAAAATACTCAAACACACCTCCTTTTGCCCCAACTCCAAGACACACAGCACTGCCACACACATTGACAACACCACATACACAACCTGAAAGGAAGGAGAGAGCACTGTGAGTGAGACAGATGAGCAGGAGACGATAAGACAGCACAGACCAGCACACACTGTCAATATTATTACACATTGAAAATAAAAAAGGTCACTGCCAGTATCCAGGTTAGGAAGGCAGGTTAGATAAATGTCTTTAAATGTGTTGCGTTTTAATACACAAGTATAGGGCTTTAGATGACTAATTGATTATCAAAGTAATCATTTCAGCACTAAATTACAGTGGCAAAAACATTACAATAATTTCAAAAATGAAATACTAATAATCAATAAATATATAATAAATAATATATATAAATATTATATAATGAATAATATATAATACAAATATTATCTCAAACTTGGTTTAAACATTTTGCTCTCAGCAGTTTATTTTCAAATTCAACTGTTTTTTTAAATGAATTTGTAGTCCAAAATAATTCAGTTTTTCTGTTTTCTGTTCTGTGTTTTCAAAGTGTGTGTGTGTGTGTGTGTGTCTTACATGCAGCAGAGACAGCAGGGCGGCATGGCAGGGTGTTGGAACGGTCTGAAACTCTCTCCTGATGGCGGAGTAAAGGGCGTCGGCAGAGATCAGAGGTCCGTCCACCAAAGAGTCCTCCTCTGTGCTTCGTGACATATCTACCGAGGAGGCTGCCGGCTAAAACAAACACCGTGTTATAAAGTTACAACAGGCCCGTCTTTAAATAGACAACAGAGATACATAACATGCACAACAGAGTAGTTGATTTAACAGCAAAGAAATGCATCTATACATATCAGATACATTACACGTACCGTATATTCTGCATCTACTATGTCCCTTTGACCACCATGTTCTTCCATAAACATCTTATTCATGCACACTGGTCTAAAGTAACAAACTGTACATAACTTTCTAATGTTGCACCTGATTTATATGTGATTTATGTATATGTTTCTTTTTTAATTGCATCATGTTCCTACTTACTCTTCTGTTTCTAGTGTCACTATATTTCCCACCAGGGGAACAATCAAGTTGTCTCTTATCCAGTGGTGGAAAGTAACTAAGTACATGTACTCAAGTACTGTACGTATACTGAGGTACTTGTACTTTACTTGAGTATTTCCATTTTCTGCAACTTTACACGTGTGCACTACAACTCAGAGGGACATATCGTACTTTTACGCCACAAACTTTAGTTTCTTTGCAGATTTAGATTAATAATAAAAAATATAATCAACAAACAAATGACGACGGATTACAACAGGTTAGGATAAATACATAGAGCGGTGTATAAAGCAGTTTAAATTAGCTCCAGCTTTAGCAGCCTTAATATTGAAGTGATGTATACATTCATGCATCAATATTAATGACCTTATCCTGAAATGCATCACAAGTACTTTTGGTAGTTATTTTGAGGCAGTATTACAACAGTACTTATCCTCATATCTGTGAGTACTCATGTAATTGATCATCTTCCAGTAATGACTAATGGCTCATTCCACTTCAAAAGACAACAACAACAACAAAATACATCTCACAACTAACTGACTAGAACCCACCCGGACCACCATTTATCAATGAAAGGACCGAGGGGAGCAATAACAGCTGCTCAGTTTATTTAACACATATCTGTGTGTGACTATGTGTTTGTACCTGAAAGTGAAAGTGAAACCCTAAACCTTAGAAATGATTAATCTAAAAATATGCACCACAACAAACATGACATTCACAAAACAGGAAACAGCCGAGGAAACCCACGAAATAACGTCTTGCTTATCTGATCATTTTATATGATATAACCGTTGCTACACGACAGATACACAGTCGTATATCTTGCTGTTTTTAGCTTGGTGGCTAGCTAACACAGGCTAACTAGCACACAGAGCGCGTAGCTGTTGATGTGTCCAGTCAAAGGTGAACGACGGGTACATACTGCATAAAGAGAGGGTCCCTTTGACTCCATTTTGTTTTGATGTCCCACGTTTTTAAAGAAGAAATTACAAAACAACAACAAACAACCATTAGCTTACATGCTCTAAAAGGGGCGGGTAGGAAACGTAGGAAAATATTGGTGCATTTCCGGTCCCCTTACTTTATGTTTCCGATCTCTGTTGAACTTCAGTTCCTAGCACAATTAATCCAGCAATTTGATTGTAATTACTTGCAGAACAATAGTCCTGTATTCCTATTCAACAGCAGTGCAATAATTACTATATTTTGTTAGTTGTGTTTATATTGGCTGCCAGAGGATTTACAGAAGACAATTCTTAATACTTTACTGTTTTGATAACTGTGCATACAAAAACAACAACCTTTGGTTCCCATAAGATTCCTCATCAAGCCATCTCTATTATCCGAGGAAATCTTTTACTTTTTGCTTTACACAAATACAGAAACAAGCAATTTTAGGCATCAATTGCTGGTAATATTAAGAATTTGACACAAGTTTTGTTCTACACAGAGTTATGGTAATTCAGCCTGGGGGTTGATTGTCGATTGTTTACAGCCAATTCTATGGATGAGTGTTGGGGAACACAGATCACAAAGCTGTGTCTTGTTTGGCTGTCATGGTGGAAAGTAAATACTCAACGTGCACTTACTCAAGTACTGTACTGTAATGTGTTTCATTACAATGCCACTGAATATTCCACAACCTTACAGAGGTACATTATACTCCATATTTGTCAAACAGCTATAGACATTAGAAGTTTTAATGTACAACAAAATGACACATTTATAAAAGCAGATATTTGAAATTCAACCACCCAACATTTGATATATAATAGTTACAAATAATCAGCTACAAAATTAAAATACTATTTACACAGTAATGAATAGCAAGGGCGGCGACCATTCTTGAAGTACTTTTTTACACTTTAAGTACATTTTGTTGAAATAACTTCTGTACTTTTGATGCAGGACTTTTGCATGTAACAGAGTATTTCTTACTGATCTAAATACTTTCTACACGTCTAAATGTAGATCTATGCACATCTCTGGACAGTTAGTATAATTAACATGCTTACTTAAAGTGCATTTTAATTTTAAAAAAAGACACAAAGAATCCCATTTAAAATATTTTATTGATAAACATACACTTGCTATAAAAGACAATGAACTGAGCGCTCTATTCCTCTGAGTGATGACGTCAGGTATTCAGATAGAAGCAACGACACACAAAGGACAGAGACATTCAGCTCAGACTCTGGGGAGGCAACACTTGTGATAGAGGCAGACGAGGAGAGATCATAGGACATTGTGTTTGTACGGGGGAATAATTAACCGGGGAAGCAGCAAATCACTTTGTGTCATTGGTTTAGCTCATGGGAGGGGATGGAAGAGAACAGCAGGTGATTAGGAGATCTATTTCGAATGTTTTTTGCTGGTATGGAACTGTGCTTCAAGTCAAATTACACATTGCTTACATACCTATACATGCATGATTTCATACACACAACCAGACACACACACACACACACACACACACACACACACATGTGCCGAGACCCAGAGGTCCTTGTGAGTGTGAAATCACTCCTCCACATACACTAGCCCTCGCATTCTTTACATAAGGCACTGATTCGGATGCAGTCAGTCTATGAGAAAAAACAACGGCTAAAACATCCTAAAGGGAAAATATTTAAAAATCCAAAGAACAACAAGTATATAGTTAATAACATGCATTCTCATTCCAGTAAAATTAATTGTAAAGAAAAAAAGCTTGTGTGAGTTAGCCAGATTCCCATAACAATTGAAAAACATCATGATGATACAGGAGGAAAGTTAAAGTTTAGCTGTTGAGAAGATAGCAACGACGTACGTCAAACTCACACTACTGCATCTGAGCAATACTCACAATAACTTATATAAGTTCTTCTTTCATGCAAAACTGTAAACACAAAACCCCAAAAGAATGAGAAGGTATGACGATGAGTAAGGCATTATAATGGTCAAGCTACTTCAGGTTATCCAACCCAAACCAGTCACGTGATCAGTGCAGAAGCAGCGGTTAATGGATCAAGATTTTGAGACTGATGGTGGTTCAGCTTTTTAGCGAATTATGTTAAGCTTGTGACAGAACTGAGCCTTATTTTAGCGTCTTAACTGTGCTATGTATGGGTGTGCAAAGATTTAAACACACTGATTTCTTGATTACATCCATGCTACACATATTCAAAATGTTAAATGTGTACAGTTGTATACATGTGTACAGTTAATAAGCACAAACACACACACACACGCTGTACTGTATGTGCATGTGATGATGGTCAATCAGTCCGCATATTAGTCCAGTTTTCGCTCTCAGTAGAATCCATAAAGCTGTTTGTGCATTTTAGGAAAAGAAAACAATTCTTCTCCATCCAATCACTGACGAGGGCAATGGGGGAGGGGCGAGGGGAGAGGGGAGGGGGTCCAGTTCAAATGCAGGTCATCATAGTGTGGTGGGCTGACCTCTGCCTGCATACAAACACATGGAAAGGTGTTTAAGTCTGCTCTCATAACTTATAATTAGGTTGTTCAATAACTGTGTTTGTCTGATTGTATTCTTGTTGGAGCCACTTTATTCAACCCTTGAAATAAGGAAATAGGTGAGATGGTGTTGTCAATTCGGCCCCTAACCCCATTTTAGGAAGGGTCTAGTCTAAAGTTAAGATAGTTTAAATAATTAATAACGTTTAGAATAGTGGCAACACTTATAAGTTAAAGTCAGACATTCAGAATTTGACAAGAGAACATGAGTAATTCCATCATTTAGCTAAATGTACTTAACTATGAATGATAAATATGTGAAACTCCATTACAGTTTTTGAAATGATGGAAACATACACCAGAAAATGCAGGTACCTGTCTCTACCTCTAAACACATGAATGACAGTTCTGTTACTACTTCCACTACGTAATCCTCTCTCTCTATGAAGACCAGCGTCTTGCCTGCCACGCCCTTGAATGTGGGGTAAGAAGCTGGTTAAGACGCCCCTCTTTTAAAAAAGAAGTATAATAATGTCGTTAATGGGGGGCTCTCATGACTATCTATATATATCTGTGTGTCAGTCTCTGTTTGTGCATGTCTTCTCACCCCGAGATGCAATATAGCACTCGTGACAGCTCAGCAGTCCATTACGAATTCGTACATCAGTCCCAGCTGTGGCGTCACCCAGCTGCCCATCACACACTCCACACTGAGGAGGAGACATACAGTAAACTATCAATATTATACACAGAAAGGATTGTTTTAGACAGACTATCAAATGGTTAAATGTGTCTCACAAACACTAAGGATGAGAATCATATAATAAGAATTATGACTGCATCTTTTGCATGTATTCACACTACCCTGGAGATAATTAGGATGTACACATGCTTTAGTAAACTTTGTACATCTTCAAAACCTTTCTAGAGGATGTGTATAAAGTATTGTTTGTGTGTGTCCTAGAACAGTACGGTACCTTGAAACACTGTATGTGGAAAAACAGTCCAAGTGTATCGATGATCATGGCGGCTCCTTTTTCCAGTGGTTGAGAACAACCAGAACACAGTCTCTTCCCACTAACACATCTACACACACACACACACACACACACACACACACACACACACACACACACACACACACACACACACACACACACACACACACACACACGACAGGAGGAAAATGGACATTAAAGCACCTTCACTGCATTAAAGAACGAAGCCTACGTTTTTTCAAACATGTTTGTAGTTGTGTATGTGTGTTTGTATCATTACCTGCTGGGTGAGGGAGGCAGAGGTGCTGAAGGAGAGGGCTGCTGTTTGTTTGTTACAGCGTCATGTGATTCAGACCTGTGGTGAAAAATAAATATATATATATGCACCTCCAAAACATCCAAAACATGTTTGTAACACATGTCAGTTGATTCTTACTTAAGTAAAGCCTATTAGGTTGAAACATTTGATATTTTTCAAGGTTAATAAAGAAAAATACTTAATGGATCGTATTAGTTAAAGACTATGTAACGTCTGAGAGAAATAACACATTCCTCCTCATACAACTGGAAAGTTGAATTCACAATCAATAAAACGCGCCATTGCTGAATCAAATACACTCGGCTGCAGCCTTTCTGTAGCCAGTAGCTTAGTGTAGCTAATGTTAGCATTAGTCGACATTAGGTAAATATTGTTATTATAATGCATATTACTGTGTCAGTTCACTGACCTACAGAAATGACTCTTCTCCACGTATGCTGATGTGACATTAGCTTAGCATTGTGGCTAAATGTTTATTATCTCATATTTGTGACATATATTGGCCGCTATTTAAAGTTACATACGTTTTTCGCTTTAACTCACTGTTACGTCATACATTACTTTATATGCTACCGAATTAGCTAGAATCCAGCTACATAGAAAATGCCACTTCAGACCCAAACACTTGATCAGCCTTTGAAAGAGTTACATTTAAATGTGAGATAAGAAAGGTCACAACAACTTCACATACATTCAGGACAAACATGCAGCAATATGGGACAATCCTGAAATACAGATTGCATACCTTTTAGTAATATGTGCCTGGTTCAGCTGAGGGTTGCGATCCAGAGAGGCCGTCTTCCACAGTTCTTGTTTCTTTAAAGGTTCACCATCACATGCAGAATCTGAGAATATATATCATAACATAACCTTTTATGAGAGAAAGTCTGAGGACTACATGTTTGAACTGAGATTGAAGGAGCTGTGCAAACACAAATGTGGACACCTCTAGTATAACAGTGTGTATTTTGGCGTGTTCTCACCCTGGAGAAAATGCAGCTTGGATGCATGCTGATCCTCGTTCCCTGTTCTTTGGCCGTTTTGCTGCACAGCAACGTTTCCTCGTTCTGTCTCGTTGTTTTCTGGAGTGGATGAAGTCGTCCCCGTCTGGCCCGACTGCTGGTTCAACAAACCCGTTGGATTTAAGGGTGTTACGGTCTCCTCTAGGATCTTTCTCTCCTGGAAGTTGTACAAAAAAAAAAAAAGACACAACTCGTAAGACATACAAAAGAAGGGAGCAATGCTTTTGATTCCATGTGTTTGTCAGTCTGCATGTGATTGTACCTCTTCATTGTGTTTTCTCTCCTCCTCCTGCACTTCTAGTTGTGCTTTCTCCCACTCCTTCTTCAGCTTCTCCTGTTCTCTCTGGTATTGCTCCTGCAGAGAAAAATTGTGTATGTCAAATACTGAATGCAACAAAAAACACACATATGACACACACACACATATATAATATATATAATATACACATATATATACACGTCCAGTACACCCTGTGTCTTCGGTTTTCTCCTAAACATTCAAGGTGCCATGCACATAAACGCCATTCCACCAGTGTACCTGTAGGAGGCGCTCCTGCTCTTGTTGCCAACTTTCCAGGCGTTTACGTTCCTCATTGGGGTCCCAGACCCAGTGATTAACACGTTTAGCCAAGTTCAACATGGGGGTCTCAATCTACCCAGACCCGACCGACAATCACGCAGACACACATGTACACGGACCAAAAGGACAGAAAGAGAGGAAAGGTGAGAGGACAAGTCTGACTACAGCGACTACAGGAGACGAAGGGTCAAATGTAAGAATGAAGGAGAAACAGAGAAAAACAAGCTGGGGCTGCTGAGAGATACTCACAGTCACACTGCTCTCCTCAAGTCCTTCTGTGGAGAGAAAGAAACAGACACACACACACACACACACAGATAAACAAAAATATATCAGAATAAGAATCCCTCTTATTGGCCAAGTTTGTGCACAAATACAGGGAATCTGACTCCGGTTTTAAGTTGCTCTCAATGTTCGTACACACAGAACAATTTACAGAAAGATAGAAATTGACATACAGCTAAAAACAATGACGACAAAACTGGACAAAAATATACAAAAAGTAAGTGTAAAAGTAAATGATACAGAATGTCTGCAGCAGAGATCATGCTGTGAACTATACTATATGAAATACTATAATTTACAGACTTACCTGCGACAGTGGGAGAATATTCTCGCATGCTGTTTGGCGATGAAGCTGGCTGAGCCTTTTTTTCCTCCACTAGACTCTCAGATAACCCAGAAGTACCGTTGACCTGAAAGTGAAATTATTTAACCAAATGAATGAAACATTAACTGGATAGTGGATCTATAACTGATTTTGTCTCCATTTATAAATATGTATAAAAAATGAATGGACCACTTGTTTACCAGTTTAAAGTTGAAAATATACCGTAGCTTTTGTTCTTCAGGCAGTCGCTGGCTTCAGTTCATGTAAATACAATATTAAAATCAACCTGAAGAGACTCTAAACTTTACATAAGACATCCATCCCTGCGAACAGCGTGAGAGTGTTTCAGGTCAGGCTCATGTCTCTCCACTGTGAGTTACAACTTCTACCCTCTTTAGGACAACATAAAGTTCCCAGATGAAGACTGACCTGCAACAAAATATTCTTCATGTTCTTAAATTTTGAGTTTTAAATTAAGAAAGGAAAAAATACAACTGGTTTCGGGTTTGTGCAATGGGCATTTATGGTTGTGTGAATTTCTTCTGATTGTTTTTAATGTCTTTTTGATGTTTTATGTCTGAATTATATTTATTGTTTTCATACTGCAGTGCGGAGTATAAGACAAATTTCCCCATGGGCACATTAAAGAATGCGCTTCCAAGACCCGAGTCAGCTGCTGAACTGCATCTTTCTAATGAACAGAGTAACTAAATTCACAACATCATTTTTTAACAGCATCCATGTCTGCTTTCAGTTCGTCCCCTGGGTTTCATGTTCCACTAACAAAGCTCATGAATACTATGAAGAACGGCTGACACTAAAGTTAAGGTGTCAAGACTTCCCATGAACACTTGAATGCACCAGGATGGAACATCCATGAAAACAATTCACACTTTATTTCCATGCAGCGAAAACACAACTTTCACAGAGTAAATACGATGGATCTCCTGTCACAAGCTAATGTCACATTTCTGCAGGGTGATCTTCATAATATTGAAAATAACTGAAAAGCATGACTTTCTGGATGGGTAGAAAAATATATTCAACGCAAAAACATCATCAAAGAATCCTGTGTCCTTTTGAAAATGGTCATCAGCAATGTGAAGCGTGCATTATTTACTGTATATTAAATGGAAAACAGAAGAAACACAGGTGTTACGTCTGTTAACATGCCACATGTGATATTACCTGTCCATTGCTTTGGATGTCCGGGTGATGTGGCTCCACATGTGTGAGCTCGGTCACAATAGTTGTCGTGATGGTACAGTTTCGGCCTCCAATCAGGGAGCTGATGGCAGAGCCTAAAGACGAGGTCGACCTTTCTGTCTGTGGAGGCGGCGTCGTCTGCTCCACCGTCTCCTGATGGGCCGAAATCTGCTCGGGGGGAACGTCTTTCTCCGTCTGTTTGGAGGGAACGTCTTTCTGTGTCTTCTCCGAGGGAACGTCCTTCACTGTCTGCTGTGAGGGAACGTCTTTCTGTGTCTGCTGTGAGGGAACGTCTTTCTGTGTCTGCTGAGAGGGAACGTCCTTCACTCTCTGCTGTGAGGGAACGTCTTTCACTGTCTGCTGTGAGGGAACGTTCTTCACTCTCTGCTGTGAGGGAACGTCCTTCACTCTCTGCTGTGAGGGAACGTCCTTCACTCTCTGCTGAGAGGGAACGTCCTTCACTCTCTGCTGAGAGGGAACGTCTTTCACTCTCTGCTGTGAGGGAACGTCTCTCTCTGTCGTCTTTGAGGGATTGTCTTTGACCTCCGGTGGTGAGTGACGAGCAGCGGTAGGTGGAGTGGAAACCGTCACCTCTCCATTCACTCGCACCAACCCGTCCATCTGAGTGGGAGAAACGCATAGAAGTTAGGATTAGAGAGAGAGTAAATTTTTCTTATTTAGTGAGAATAACACAAACTCATGGATGCTATTTTTATGACTGCAGGCATTTTGAAGATATGGAAAAAACATATATCCTCTCGGTGGAGGTTTAAGAGATCAGTTGCAGCTCCTGTTGAACACATCATCTCCAATCACTTTGAGTTATTCTTCTTAACAAATGTCTTTACATATATCTAGCTTTAATGTGAAATTCACCCACTTATACTATTGTTTGGGAATACTTTTCCTAGGCTCAGGGTTTGAGCTTCAATCTACAACATTATGAAATTAACAATGCAAACCAACACTGACAAGAGAACACAGGAAAAGTGAAATTAAGGAGCATGAGCAACAACTGGAAGCCAAAGATCTGGGAACTAGCATATACTGTAAGTAGTACACATATTTGTATTCATCCAATATGTTAAGACAAAGTGGATCAGAGGTTTTGACCTTCAATTATGTTGTTGTCAGTAAAGATCCACATTAAGTTCACACAACATCTTGTTGTTGTGGAGAAGCTATAAGATGCATTTCTGCTTTTTGAGAGAAGTTGGTACTTGTTGCCACGACTGACTATGGTTGACTTATTATTAAACACATCCTCAAACTGTATCCAGACAACTAAAAACAGCATCCATGTCAAAAAGTAAGAAGTAAAAATGTTAAAACTTCCTAAATATAACAGACACTTCCTTTCATGTACGCATGAGATCAGGCGTTGAGGTGGAACAGTGAGTATCAGATGATGCCGACTGCTGTGACTGATATTCTCACCTTGACAGGTTTGTGTCCGGACTGTGTGTTCCTGGGCTGGCAGTAGGGCTTGGCTGCCAGTAAGGGGACGGGTCTGCTGGATACAGATGGAGGTGAGGGGAGTGAGTGTCCAGGCTGTGTGGCGTGAGGCTGCACATGTGCAATGTCAGTGTGTTTGGTTTGAGGCTTTGCGTCTCCTGCAATCGGTTGTTTTTGTTGTGTGGCTGGAGTCGGTTTGGATCGAGGTTCATTCAGTTCTAGTGACTGAGGTGGCACATTTTCTGAGTTTGTGACCGGGCTGAGGGGGCTGCCAGCTGTTGGGTAGCTGGAGGAGACCGACACTGATGTCTCTTGTTGAGCCGTTATATTTGTCTCCATCTCCTCCGGCTCTGTGTGCCTCTGGTCTTTCATAACAGGCGGTTCTGGTTTGTGCGGACGTTGTGATGGTTCATTAATAGGTGATGCCGTTTTGTGCTCCTTGTCCGCCTGATGGAGGTCCTGTTTGGGAGTTGCAGTGGATCTGGGTAGTTTTAGACTGTCCAGTGTTGCGTCACTGATGGTGAAGCGAAGAGCGTAGCGCTGTAAAACCATGGCGGCCTCCTCCGGAGTTGCAGCATTCCTGTAGGCGTCGCACAACTCGACCTCTCTGCGCTCCCTAGACAGAGAAGTAAGTAGAGAACAAAAAGTATTTGGTATCTAGGTCGTGTTTATGATATTGTATGTTGTATCGTTGCATATCAAGGTTTAAAATTGGCCAACTTTAAATAAATCTGTCTCATGTTAAGCGCCTCAATATCATCCTTACTTCTCCTCCACGATCTCTTTGTAGGTCTTAATGCTTTTCCTCTTGTTGCTGTCACTTCCCTCCTCCTTCATCCTTTTCTCCATCCTCTTCCTCTCTTCCTCTTTCTTGATCAGTTCCTGTGACGCGCTGCGACGCCGATTCTTCCAACGAGCCAAGTCCTGTCACGGGTCCACAGGGTCGAATAGTGGCAGAGTTAATTCAGGGTATTGGTGTTATTTCAATAAGATGCACATAATGTTTTCCCCTATACTATGTAGATGGACTCTATGCTCAATTTAAATGTCATAAGTCTCTTACGTTTTGCCAGTGGTCGTCATCTTCCTGAAAGTTGTTGTACTGTTCGTGCATTCGCTCATTACGTGATTGGCTCAGTGGTGGTAAGTGTTCCACCTCTTCCTCGTTAAGTATGTCACTCATGCTCACGCTCCTAGAGAGAGAAAAAAACAGTATAATCTTATCTTATCTTAAATACTGAATTACTGGACCCAACATTTTCACTTTGTCCAATTTGACTCTGGGAAACAGAAAATATTCCATTTTAATTCATTCATTGTTTACTTTGGTCACTTCAGTGAATATAACACAACATTTCAAACATTTAAACTGTAATCTAAATAAATAATACACAACATAAAGGAACAGTGAAGAAGAAACCTGCCCCCCTGATGACAGTAATCACAACCTATTTCTAGAGATAAGAGATGATATGAAATGAACACAAAGCAAGACATACTCAGACACAACCAATGACAGTCCACTAAACACAAATAGTACATGATTTTTCTTATTGTTCAGTATATAGTGGATTTATATTAGTTGTGTACGTGTTGCCCCAAACCTCCACACAGTAACAAAAATTAAACAAGCAATGGAGCAAACAAAACTAATTTATTTTGACAAGACAAACACGTTCATGGATTATCATAAAAGACTACTATAAATTATAGTTAAAACAAGCAAAATAATGCAAAACAAAACTACATTAAAAGTAAAAGGTGACAATAAAAAGCTGGATGTTAGTAATGAGTCATGACGTGACAATGAGCACACTGTTAGTGTGTCGTATGTTCATATTTTATTGGACTGTACTCTTAAAATTGAATGTGCACCGTGTGTGTGTATGTATCATTGTCATGCAGAAGATCATCCAGGTTCACGCCGAAAGACTTACTCAGTGTCCTCAGACATAAAAGCAACTCGCCGACTCATCCTAAAACAATAACAAAATAAAGTGAATGAGAGGAAAGAGTAAGCGAAGCAATGGGCAGCAGCATTCATGTTAATGTCACACTTCAGACTGGATGAATGGCAGAGCTACATCTGAGAGGGTGGAGTGATGAAGACACAAAAGGAGCATCTCACATGATGGGAGGTAGATCATCGTCATCCAGCCAGAAGGGTTTCCTTCGTGGCTCCCCGTCCTTCTTTCTCTCCTCCACCTTTTCCTCAACTCTTTCCTCCACACTCTGTTTTTCCAGCTCTGCCTCCACTTTACAAGTCCGGGCAGTCGCCGGACGGGATGGAGTGGTGAGCGATGGAGAGGAGAGGGGCTCGGTCACATCTGTGACAGAGCTGTTAGGGGTTGTCATGCCTCCCTGTTGCTTTCCATCCTCCTCCTCCCGCTGCCTTTCCCTCAGCCCTGCACACTTAGGGAGGAGGGTTGGGGCTTTGGAGAGCGGAGCCTGAGGTTCTGCTGCCACGTTAACGACGCTGTTAAATCCAGTGACAAGGCCAAGATTACCAGGAAATACAGCTCAAGGGATAAATAAAGACCGCATCGCAGACAACAGAAGACGGCAGCTGAAACAATCTCTGTTTTCACGATGTTGCACTTCCTAACACACAACCACAACGAGCTTACAGAGTCAGTATGTGTAGTATGTTCTGCCCCCACCACAAAACAATGAAAGTGAGTAGAATTGTGCTCAAAACTTTGAAAAATTAAATGTATAAAATTCTAAAACAGAAACTGTCAGTTTAGATAATCCATAGATCTTACTGTGATCTGTTGTCAATAGAACTACTTTTTAATGAAGATAAAGAAGATCATGAAGATGTGTAAGTCCCCATTCTGTATGTGAGGTGAATATTACATTTATGGAGCTCCCCTACCAACCAATTATCAAAATGATCAATTAACTTATGATTGATAAATCAATTGTGTCATCCCTATTAACTTATGTCCTGGTGTCGAGCAAACTTTGGAAGATTAATATTTTAAAACCTGGAAATTAAATGAAAAACTAACTGTCTGGCTAGACATCTCTACGGGTAAGCCAAAAATATGTGTTTGCTATTTTACAGGTTTGTGCTTTCCTAATATTTTCCTTGGAAGTTTTTGCTATTGTCATTTGGTATTACTTATATGAATGTCGCTATGTGATTCAGCAGTGATTTACACTTTAAATACAAAGATAACAGCTGATCACTCCCTACTGAACTAGAACCAAACAACCAAAGTCATGCCAAACAAAGCCAAGGCTAAACTTCAACAGCAACAAAAACCCGAAGGCCAAATAAGTCCAAAACAAGCACAAACTTTGCCAAGCCATATGAAATCCAGAAGTCAAAGAATCCAACCACAACAACAAATCAAAGTCAACCAGTTCTTTCATATACAAATAATATAAATTAAACCACATCAAGCGTCCAGCTGCAGGCGCTCAAACGTGCTGGCATGGAATCAAAACAACAACAACAGTCAGAATCAACTATAAATCATCTACAGAGACTTCATAGTGTTAGTACTGCAGGCCATTTCACTTGTACACATAATCAAACCTTCATCTTTGCCAGTAAAATATGCTTCGTTAGTTGCAGTAGTTGGCCGACACCACAATCTCCTCATCATTCAAACACAGTGAAATACCTTTCACTAGCCATCTTCTCTGTGAGTTTAGGTCTGTTGCGTAGTGGCTTCATTGCAGACACTGGGGCGATGTTGTATTTAACTGATCCAGGGACCGGCAGGAACTGGTTGACGGGCTGGTTTGTTCTGGCCGCGCTCGGTTTTTGGAACGACCCGGTCCTCCGAGCCATCATATCGTCCTTCTCCAGGTCAGGCGCAGGCTCATTTTCATCATATTCATCCTCATCATCTTCATATTCAAATTCGCCGCGAGACGTTGCTCGGATGACAGTCGTGTCGGGGTGAAGTTGAGACGCTTCCATGGGAACTCTGGGCGTCTGTTGCTCCACTCTATGAGGGAAACTCCTGTAGTTGGAATAACTAAACATCAAGCTGGAGAATCTCTTTGAGGATGCAAGCCACTCCAAGCGTGTTAGTGCCTTCTCAAACTGTTAAGACACACAAATCTCAGCCCACCTGACGTTGAGTTTCTTGCTCCTGTCCACCTGCACGTCCCGTTTGTTCCTCGGAGCAGCGTCAGTGGTGACCTCCCCTTGTGTGCAGCGCTTGGTGCTGGGCAGAGGCAGGAAACGGTTGTAAGTCGCTTTAGCGGTGCTTTGCTTATGGAAAACTCCTGTCCTCCTCGCCATCATGTCATCTTTCTGAGGATCGGGACTCTTGTCCTCTAACTCATCATCTTCCTCCTCCTCCTCTCTTCTCTGTTCATATTGATCCAGGCGCGCGTCCAGCTCAGCGAGAGTAGAGGCGGTGTCAGCTGTGCGGAATGGGAGGTCAGCTGAAGGAGGTGTGGTTTGATTGAGGTCTGCTCCATCTACCTGGCTATGAGAGCACCACATAAAGCTCAAACGGCAGCAACAGTGATGGATACTTTAGTCTTAAAATCCAGGCGTGAACATGCAGGAAAGAAGGCCAAGCGCACAGAATACAGATCGTAAAGAAGGACACATTTAAAACTATTAGCCCTTCTTGCAACAAATAAATAAAGGTTAGAAAAAAGACAAAAACATGCAAAACAATAAATAAATAAAAAAGACCTGTGATAACATTTTAAGCTTTTTGACCATCATAGTCACACGATAACCTCCATACATAATATATATAGCTCTACTTGTCACTGCAGCATGTGCATGCATGTGTGTGTGTGTGTGTCTTTGTTTCCTATCAAAACTACAAGCAAATCAACACAATGCAAAGAGGTGCATCCAAACTACCATTCCATTTACTTATTCAAATAGGCCTGAAATGTAAAACATGTCACAAAACGACATTGACAAGCAATTCAATTAAACCATTTAATTAGTTGTGGAACAGAAAGGGAGCTATTTATTCCTCAATACAGTCCACACTAATGCGATAGACTTTGGAGTCAAGCCATTGCAGCCTAAGTTGCCTCGTATTTGGCCTCGTCCATACCTGCGTTCCCGCTCTGAAAGCTGGGAGCCCAGGCCAATGGTAGGCATGGCTACGGTTGCCTTGGAAAGGAGTCGTCTTAGCAACTCCGTCTCCTCCCCTTCACTTGACGTGACTGTGTCTATTGGCTGCCCGATCTCAGTCACGCCCCCAAAGGTCACAACTTTGCAGTGACCTCGTCCTGCCTTTGCGGATCCGCTGAAAGGACTCCCATAATTTTTCTCCAGACAAGCTTGACACACAGGGGCCGGGCTAGCCTCACTGTAGATACAATCTCACAAATGAAGACAGGCGCACACACACGCACACACACACACACGCGCACACACACACACACACACACGCACACAGAAACACACAACAACAGCCAGCAAAAGAGCAGTGGGAAATAAAGAGGGTGGAAAATCATGAGCAACCAGAGACAGAGGATCAGACTGTGAAGACAAAGGAAGGATGAGGTGGAAATGATGAATCAGACAGGAAGTGTGGATGGTCAGAAGAGGACAATGCATGGGGTTCTGTGGTTAAATCCCTCTAACACATACGTACATTCACAACACACACACACCGAGCTTTTTATCTACTCTAGGTAGCCACATTTTCATGGTAACTGCAGCTCCTCTGGGAATACAAAAAACTCTTTATCCTATCTAATGACATCAGCGCAGAGAGAGAAAAACAAAGCCGAAGCAGTGCTCACAGCCAACAGTTGCCTCTCTTTTGGTCACACACACACACACACACACACACACACACACACACACACACACACACACACACACACACACACACACACACACACACACACACACACACACACACACACACACACACACACACACACCGGCCAATTCCCTGCTCTGTTTCAATGCCTGTCATAGAAGACTGAAGAGGACTGAAGTGCACAATAGTGAGGAGAATAAACAAGCAGATGAGAACATGGGGAGCAAAAGAGAAAAGAAGAGCTAAACCTAAGGGGACATAAAGGTGCTTACAAAAAGATACGATAGATAAACAGCGCTGAAACTGATGAAATGAATAAATCAATATTCTACTTCAGTGGCTTGACCTTCAATCTCTCTAAAGTAAACTTGATATACTTCGAAGTCTGCACGACTAATGAACGTTTATTCACATTATGGATTAATAACCTGTAGATGATTTTTTTGATTACTGATTGAATCCATCATTTTGTATAAAGTGTAAAAAGAACAGTGGGAAATTACATCTTCTATTGTTCTGACTACAACAGTCTAGAACCCAAATATTTTCTAATAATGATGATAGAAAACATAAAGAAGTAGCAAACTGTCATTATTTAAGATTATTGGGCCTTTTTGCTTAATAAATGACTTAAAGTAATTGGTTAACATTTTTGGGGGGTGCAATTATCTTCTCTCTCTCTCCGAGAGTTAGATGAGAGGACCGATGTCATGTCTAAAGCCAGTTAGCTTAGCTTAGCACAAAGACTGGAAATAAGGGAACAGCTAGCTTGACTCTGCCTACCAGCACCTCTGATTCGCTAATCAACACATTATATATTTTCTTTTTTGTCCGTACAAACAACGTCATGTTACTAAATAAGTCACTGTGGGTGCGGTGATATTTGATTTTAAAATAGGTGACACAGATAGCGTGATGACACTTGTAAATTGTAGCGGTTTAGAGAGGATTCAACCCAAATGACATTCCAAATAAGGTACCGAATTCCCCATATATTCAACCACTGTTTGTTAAGGCTTAAAAAATATCTAGTGAACGCCATTTGGGTCGTTACTTCATATAAAAGTCTCTGCAGATTTAAGATCCTCTTCTGCCAGAAATGATCTGCTTAAGACTGGATCTCAGACTAGAAGCACACACACTGCACATTCTCTCAAGTCATTTTGAAACCACACACTTGACATACAGCTGCATTTCAGTGCGCTGTACTGCATGTGCGCTGAAACAGAGAGAGAGTGTGTTGGGCACCTGGGTTCAGTCATCTTGAGTCTTTCCCACTTCTGCATATCTGCCTGGCTCAAGGAGGCAGAAACCAAGCTCACTGGTCGATCCCTTTGAGGGAGGGGCTTACTCTGAGCCCTCCTACGAGCCAAGTCATCCTTCAGCTTATTAGGCATCGCCTTAACCTTCCCCTCTTCTCCCTCTTCATCCTCCTCTTCCTCATGGCGAGGGGCAGAGTTTAAGAACGGGTTGTCTCTGCGTGTAATGATGTCAGGGACTGCTTCTTTCTCACTGTCCATTCACAGCGCCAGTACAGTGGCATCACACGGCACACACGTCACATCAAGGTGAAGCAAGCACACGTCAAACCACAAGTGACCACAACACCCAAAGAGAAAAACAAAAATAGGAGAATGGGAGAGAATTTTTAGCAGTAAGTTTGAGAGAAAATGGAAGAAAAACACACGCAAACAACCACTGGCTAACCTGATCTCCTTCTCCTGCAGTGTTTGCTGCGAGGCTCGTCGAATGCCTTCCCAGCGCTCTCGGTCTTTGCTGCTACAAAAAGGTGAAGGGACAAACTGATGCACCTTGGGACCAACGGGGCTGCGATGGGCTCGTCTGGATGCCAGGTCGTCTCTACGAACATCCGGAACTTTCCGAACCTCTGCCTCCTCTTCCACATCAGAGGAGGAGTCCCACGCAGATTTCTGAGCGCTCAAAAAGTCATTATCGCAGCGAAGGATGATGTTTGGGGATGGTGACCTCACTTCCTGCTCCTCCAGTGTCGGAGGGCTGGGGTTGGAGACGGGACGGGGTGGCAAGGTAATGTCAGAGATTATCAAAAGATCCATCGTTTGTAGCAACATGCGGAGTTCAGATTTGACATGCGTCCACAAATATTGTAATCTGGCGAGGTCCTGTTATATCAACAAAATACCACACCAACTTGGAAGTAATTCATGGCCATCGAAAACTCTATTGAAATGTTAATGACTGAAATGATTCCAACGAACCTCAGCCGTACATTAAACACAGCAAAGTAGCGAGCGGTTAGTCACATCTGCAAACACACTCATAAATAAGCCAGATTGCTTCAACCAGCTAGCTACACAAACCAAAAGTCAAACCCTAGCACTAGTGTGAATGGAGCACCAGGTAAAGAAAACCCACAAACAAAAATTACCATCATCATGATCCGTTAGTGAACACGACCAAAACTGTCAAACCACAGCTGCGGCGGCTCTCATGCCCCCTCCTCTCTGACCTGCTGAAGCGAACGGCAGCAGGCAGAACTTTGATTCCTGCCTTCTCCACCTTCTGCAGCTTCTTCTGCTCCAACACTTCCTGAGTCACCGCCTCCTCTTCCTGGGTTAGTTTTTCCCCATTATTCTCAGGTGCCCAAGTGACAGTCTTGGGAGATTTGTGGTGAAGTCCAGTTCTCTTGAACTGCTCTGAAGGGGCTTGAGGGTGACTGGGGAACAGTGTGTAATGGCAGGGAAAGATTAGGGATGAGGAGGTTTGTGTGTTTTGTGTGATTTACCTTTTCCTTCAGCTCAATTTGTGGATTTTTTCCAATGCAGCGCTAAGCAACACGGGTATAAAATGCATAATTTGCATCAGAGTTATTTCAAGCACTGATTTGTTGGTCCATTACCTGCGCTGCTCTCCTTCCTCTGTATGTGGTTTTCGTCGTGGAGTCGCGATGTAGGAGCTGGCGTTGGTTCGGTTGGGAAGAAACTGGTTAAAGGGAATGGAGATTCTTGATTCGCTGCTGGCAGTCCGTCTGGCCAACATGTCATCCTTCCGCACATCTGGCCTCCTGCCGGAAGCATCGGCCTCCGAGTCGCTGCCTCGCCCTGGGCAAAGAGCAATGGAGCATAATAGAGAAGTGAAGAAGGTTAGAAAGTATGTCAGGAATAATTTTAATTGGGCCTTGCATAATAACTCCTGTAAATGCCGAGCGATATTCAAGACATATTAGCTCCATTTTGTTCATAATATCTCCAATGCTATTACCAATTTGTTCCATGTCAGTAAGGGCAAAAAAAACGTTACAATTAAATAGGACATGAGATATTCATCTTAAATTTCTAGACACTTTAAAGCTTTTTAGGCATTTACAGTGACACCACACGGCGAAATCAGCTCTGTATTTGTCCATGTGGCTGCCGTTCTACCACCATATTAACTTTGAAAAGACTGACAATGTAGTTATGTGTCTCTTAACGTTTTCCCATCCCACAATCGTGTCTGTAATAATAACAAGTTAACTCCCGAGATCATGAATGTGGCAGCTTTGCTTAAAAAAAGTCAGATAGGCAAGAAAACAAGAGCACTCAGAGAGATTTTAAAAAAACTCCAAGGTTAGTTAAACTTATAAGAAAGAGATTGAGGGATTATTATCAACATTTTGAGTGCTCAAAATAAAGTAGCTTAGATGTATTTGGCTAAACTGTTGGCTTGTTACAAGCTGTCGGATCTGTCCCCAAATCTCAGCAACTACTTTTGGTGCAGTGTTAATATAACTAATATAAATACTGACCAAAACTACAACTATATAACTCAAGTTATATTAAACCAGAATAATTATTTAAAGGTAGATGCAACACATCTATGATGTATTCTGCAAACACACAGAGAGACAGAATAGGACAAACTGTCTCCTGTGTCTTTCTTTCTTGTTGGGTAATAAACATTAGTTGGTAAGGCAGCACACTTTCTCTGTGGCCTCCTGGGAATGTGGGGAATAAGTCTATTCCCGGCTCTGGAATAGCGTTTTTCTTGTCACCTTGCTACACACATATTATACTGTCAGCATAAAAGACACAAACAGGATGCCTGTGACACTCACCCTCAAACACAAACACACACACACACACACACACACACAGACAGACAGACAGACTGACACACGACGGGCAGGATGTTGACCTCAGCCTGTTTCCCAGGTCCAAATCTGTAGTGATTGCTACTCAGACCAACAGCTGCTGCATCTGGGGCACCCACAACCCCCCCCCCCCCCCACACACACACACACACACACACACACACACACACACACACACACACACACACAGTGTCTGAGACGTTCAGCTGTTGTCCACAGCCCGCCTGACTGGCCATAACATACCAAGGTTAAAACCCCAACATGTTAGAGAACAGCAGTCAGGCTATTTAAGGATGAGTGAGTGGGTTATATTTTGCTACTTTAAAGGACTAGTTCAACATTTATGGGAAATAAGACTTATCTGCATTCTTTCAGAAAGTCAGATGAAAAGATCAATATCCACTCTCATGTTTGTATGCCAATCACGGGGCTATCTTAGCTTAGCATAGTGACTGGAGGCACGGAGAAACAGCTAGCCCGTCTCGCTTTTATTTTTTACTTTTCCTTCTTAAGAGACATTTATCAGAACCAACCATCACTGTTGCCTCGATTCACCACATCAGGAGAAGGGCTGTGCTGTGAGCGAGAGCCAAAAGAGTCCAGACTGTCAGAAACAAAAGGAAACAGATGTATTTTTAAAAACATATTACTGTTTAACACTGTAAAATCACATGAGGGTTTTCTATTAATGGGTTTGAATTGAGTTTCTAAAATGTAGTAAATGTCATCAGCTGTATTTAACCTCTCATCAGCAATGTGAAATAGCCCTGGTGTGGGCGTCTAGACAGATGTCTCTCACCTGTCTAGGGAGTTGTCGCGAGTGTGTCGTGGTGGAGACAGAGAATCACTCCTCTCGGAGTCCCAGCAGTCGTATCCGCTGTCCCTAACGCTGCGCTTCTGTGAACTGTCGCCTCCTTCCTCACTCTCCTGCAAACACACACAAAAACACGCATCAGGCATCAGGAGAATATCGGGAAAAAGTAGGGAAGAAGCATAAAGAAGCTCACTTAAGAGAAAAAACATGGTTTGAGAAATTGATTGTAAGGGAGCAAAGGAAGAAGTCAGGTGGTCTTGTTATTTGAATAGACTTCCAATTGATTAAATAGATAACGTGTGCAGAGCCACTCTTCTTTCTCAACTCTTATTATCCTGTTTCTCATTTAGGTCTCTCCCTGAAATAGGAGTAGCTGTGGTGTAACAAAAACAAAAAGGTGTTTGCGTCCTGTGTCGTGTCTCTCCTGCCCCCCAACAAAGACAGGAAACTAACAAATGCACCCCCTGCACCTCCCCCACGCTGCTATCTGTCTTTCTGTGTGTCCCTCTCCTCCCCCGTCCTCTTCACCGTGTTCACTCACCACCACCACCTTCATGTGAGCAAGAAGCCCTTCAAACTCCTTGAGGTTGAGAGTAGGGCCGCTGTAGGATGCGCAGCCGCTGGCAGCCTTCCCAAGCCAGAACACAGTGTTCAGCACCTGAGAGACACAGATTCAGGGTTTTCATGTATATTCATAAATGCTAACATACTGGCATCGAAGACGAAGCAAGAAAATTAAATGAAAGGAGAATAGTTACTCACATTTTTTATTTTGCGGTTGCAGTCAGAGTCCCTGGTGAGAGAGAGAGGTGTGTTACTGTCGTGAGAACTACATTAAAATGTACATAAACAGGACAAAAAAGCCACGCGAGCCTATTTACTTGAGGTTAGCTCGTATGGAAGTGTCTTGCAAGTCCCCGGGGTCAAACAGCTGGGAGCTCTTCAGGCCCAACTCCTCACAGCCCCTCAGGAAGACTGACAGGTTGTCCTACAAGACAGACAGAAGGGGACCACAGACAGTCAGAGTTTATCACTTTGATGAAGCGGCTGGTTTACAAGGAGTGATGTCACACTGGAGAGTGTCTTCTTACCAGTCCAGCGATGGGGGTAGGCAGTCTGTTGATCTTCTTGACCAGCCCTGGTTTGATTGCACTCAGCAGCCTGAGTGGAGGAGGGGAGAAGCAGAGATTTATTGAGTCTTAGAGGAGGTTATGGATGTTGTTGCTACTTCAGACATCAAAAAACCGAGTGGGGGTGATGTCAGGGGCTTACTCGCATAACAGGATGCCGTTCTCCAATCCGCTGCGGAAGTCCTTGTCTCCAAAGCTCTTCCCCGTAACAGCCTGGAGGACAGGAAGAGACAGATGTAAATGTTATGTTTTAATAACAGATTAATCTGTTGCTTATTTTCTGATTAATCAATAAATTGTGAAAAAAATGTTCAGTTTCTAGAACCCAGGGTGATGTCTTCAAATTGCTTGTTTTGTCCAACCAACAGTCCAAAATCTAAAGATATTCAATTTAAAGTATCAAATTATCACATTGAGATGGTGGAAGCAGAAAATGCATTTTCTTATTGACAACAACATAAAATAAAAAAATGAGTATAGTGCAGATATCGATATTACAAAATATATTATTTGATCTATTGCTAAGTTTGATGAAAAATGAATCATTATTGACAATTAATTTATCATTTCAGCCATTTATCCCACAGAAATGTAAGAAATGTAATATTCTCTGGTTCCAGCTTCTCAAATGTGAAGATTTGCTATTCCTCTCTGTTTTGTAACATTGTAAATAAAATATTTTGGGGTTTTGAGAAGTACCAGGAGCCCAAAATACATCTCGGGCTCCTGGTACTTCTTATGTGGTCTCTGCTTCCTGACATTTGTGAGTTTAAAAGGAGTAAAGTAATATAAAAATAATCAACATATTAATCAACAGTGAAAATATGTATTATTTGCAGCCCTAATGCGATCGCTATAATTAACAAATACATATCAAGTATAAAAGTGATTGAAGTCTGTTGAAATGTGCCCCACTGTGTCCCTGACAGAGGAACCTGCTGCTGGCCGGTTCACCCATCCCCCAACATTTCTTTGCTTCAGTAGAAACCAAATTAGAGAGACGCCAAGCCACTGACACACTGCTCTGTGCCCTCATTCCAGTTTCCCTGATTTGGATGCACACAGTCGTAGCCCGATCGAACGATAACCTCAATCCTCCAACCTGGACTCCAGTTTGCAGCCTATCCTGCAGAGGCAGGAGAGGAGGAGGAAGCTAACATTGACACACTAACGCAACACCAACCCACACACACGCACTGATTTCTAGAGCGGTTGTGTAACCAGCAGCCAAAGGTGAATGGAAGAAAAGAGAGATTTGACTCTTTGGACTTCTAATCCAGATTAGCATGGATTATAATTAGCACCAAAACTGTTAACTGCAGGCACACACTCTCTCCGTCTCTACTGCTCATGTTCTGTATACTGCATGCTCTTATACATCCACCCACAAATAACCTACATTTACTCTGAGCCAATATGACAAAATGTGTCTGCAACTGACAAAAATAACAATCTGAGGTTACTTTGATGGCAAAATACTTGAGTCCTTTTGCTTCTTTGCTTTATCAGTCTTTGTCTCGTCTTTATTTCTAGCGATATGCATGATTCATTTACATTTATCTAAGTACAGTTCTGATGCACGTGTACCACATGCATGATAAGAACACACACACACACACACACACAAAGTGCATCTGCAGCTATGAAAACAGCCTATTGTTTTATTGTTATGCAAGTGATGACCAGATGTTTCCCATTGTCATCTTTTTCTTTTCCCATTCTGTCTCTCTCTCTCTCTCACACACTCTCACACACACACACACACACACACACACACACACACACACACACACACACACACACACACACACACAGCTGTTGGCATATGTCATGTTTATTAAGGTTTGACTCCAGGTCTTTGAAACATTTACAGCATGGTCATGCATAATTGACGGATAAAAGAGAGTGAGAGCAGGACAAATGTGTTTGTGGTTCATGTAGGTAGTGTGTGTGTGTGCGTGTGTGTGTGTGAGGGATGCAAGACACAGACAGTGGGGTGGAGGGGGGTGGAGGTGGTTAACGATTGTTCATGTGTAAAATTGAAACTGAAACACAGTAATTAGACACAGCGACTGATGTTTTGGATGAAAATGTAGGCAGAGGTCAAACGATTGTGTGTGTTACTGTAAGAAAGAGACACACAGAGCTTGTATGTGTGTTAAGTGAGCATCCACGTCTGCCACAAAAACACAGCCAAAGGCCCTGGGGGTATTTCAACGCCAGCAACGGTAATTCGAGCCTCCCTCGCTTCCTCTCTGTCCCCATGGTGGATTGCTCTGCTCCGTGTGGGTGAATGGCAGCAGCAGCTACCATTTAAACCCTGAGCTGGGACAGTGTGTGTGTGTGTGTGTGTGTGTGTGTGTGGGGGGGGGGGGGCAGAGCAGAAGCAGAAGTAGGCTAAAGTACCATTTACTTCATTTTCATTTTTACAGTTTTAACAACTGTAAAAACATGGAAAGAATGACATTGAGTTAGAGATCTAATTTTTTTTTATAAGCATATCATGTGCTGTAATGCATTAAAAGCGATGAGACAGGATGTTGGTAATAATAACATGGGGCCATGCTGCTGACAGTTTGTTGTTTATGTTCATCATGGAACAGTTAGGTCTCCTGAGTTGACCCTAGGTTTGTGGCTCTCATGTGATACCATAACCATTCGAGTCACAGAGATAAGCATATATAAATAGATGATAAATAGAGTGTTTGACAATAGTTGCTAGCGAGGTCATATGACGTCTTTGTTTGGATTCGAAAATAAAAGTTGCAACTTGGGAAACAAATGAAACATCCTTTCATCTGTGAAGCAGACAGTACAAATGTTTTGAGGACTCTTGGAAAAGAAACAAAGTGTTGTTTAACGACCTAAAGCAGATGCTTTGGCTCTGTGGTGTTGATGCACGGGAGGCAGAAACTAGCGCTGAATGTACTTTACTTCCAGTAAAGCCAGTTGATGGAGATGTTGAGGGTTAGAGCCCCAGTGTGATGCACAGACTGTTTTCATTTGCGGTGCTGCAGAAGCATTAGCCTTTCTATAACGCGATCCCGTGCTGTAGGCACTAATGGACTAACGTGACATACAGAGAAGAGGAGAAGACACTAAAGAGGAAAAAAAACTGAAAGAGAAAGACAGAGATTTAAAATCATAATCCAGATGGAGGATGAGTTTAATCTGGATCAGAGTAACAGTGACTCAACACTAGCAAACATCTCTTCAACTACATATCTTTATCATAGTAAAATAAATTAGTGGTAAAAGCATACTTAAATTGAATTCATGGTAACGATTAGGCGTAATCACTGCATGTAGTACTTTTAATTCAATTAAATATATATAAAATGTGGCAAAAAAATTATATTTTAAACTGACATTTTTAATATGTCCTTGTATTTCACTCTGCACTGTAGTCATACATATTCAACATATTTTAAGCTTTTAGTTTTAGTTTGTTATTACATCTTTATTTTACCTTTTTTATTTTGTGCAATTCAAGTAAATTTAAGTGTAACGTACAAAATAAAGGACATTATTTGACTGTTTGTGCGCACTTCAGGGTACATTGCATCCTAAATACAGTACAGTTTAGTACTCAGTCAAAGTTGAAACAACACAAACTAATGCTGCTTGAAAATTCTGCACGATGCTAATCGGAGCCAATCCATCATGTAGCATGAGACAGCATGCTAATGCTTTACAAAACACGTTGAGATGTCTGTGGTAATCTATTCTGGCTTCACAAAAAAAAAAACATTGAGGCATGAAAGACGTCTCTGTCAACAGCAAGTCTGTGTCGTCATTATTTCACATTCTTTCAAACAGTATTTGATGCATGGAAAATCCCATGAATCCCTGCTCTCACACTCTCTCGTGCAGACACAGCTGGCTGTCTGCGACCATTGCAGTTAATCTGCCTCGGACAGACAGCTGTGACATCTGGCACACACACACACACACACACACACACACACACACACACACACACACACACACACACACACACACACACACACACACACACACACACACACACACACACACACACACACACACATTCTTCCGTTTATTCCCTGCGTGACAGACGCCTAACTCTTGCCATGTACTGTATGCCGGTGGCAGCAGAGGTTAATTGCTGTCACTAAAGTGAACTTTGTGTTTCTTTAAGCCTGTGCAACTTTAAACTGCTCAACGTCACATCCAACAGGTGTAAAGCACATTCGATGGTGCGCATCAGCTTCGAGACGGTCTACCGGTCTAATCCCGCCTTGTCTTGCTTTTAAACAGATAGAAAAGGTCTTGTCTGTGCCAGTCTTATTTCCTGCTGGGGTCACGGGGTGATATATAGCCTACTGCTCTACTGCTCTACTGCCCCGCCCCCCCCGCCTGGAAACAGTGACACCTGAGAGCCTGCCCATGTTATGTTCCCATAGTGACCAGTGTCACCCAACCGGGGCGTGTCTGAGGAGTGTGTGAGCAGTATCATGCATAGCTGATTGACGTGTGTGTGTGTGTGTGTGTATGTGTGTGTGTGTGTGTGCATACACTTTGCATACTCTTACAGGCATGGCAACACACATATACGCAGGCTGAAAATGCTGCATGGAGTGTAGCGTAGTATGGTTCACATTGAATCATCCCCACCTGTGAGAGCACATTAATACAACACTAGAAATAGAGTCAGCCTGGCCGGACTGAAAATAACTGGAGAATTAGGAGACAGGAAGACGACAAAGCAAGAGGGACAGCGAGCAAAGACACCACAGGAGAGATTAAGACTTAGAGGCCAGCTCTAACCCGAGACTACGCTGCTTACTGCTGATGTTACGTAGTATGTTTGTATGTACAGACCACAATGCGTCCATTGCGTTCAGTGTTCAAGTTGAAGCCATTTTTGTAGTTCTCAAAAAAACAATCTTTGTGTTTGAATGATCGGATGTACTCAACTGCACTGATTGATTTAGGAATAAGTTTGAGTTATCCACAGGTGCAAAAGTAGATTACAGTATGTTGTGTTTCAGAAAAATTAACATTAAATTAATCTAGCTATATTTGTTTCTTGTAAATATTTGTATCAATGGGGAGGCTAAACTGCATTCTGTAAAAACTCTTCTGAAAAAAGATGGTTGTATTGTTATTTATCTGGTGTTTGGAGTGATGTTCACTGATTGCATGTAAATCAACCAGAAACAAAACACAATGACCACCCAAAAAAAATGTCCTTTAAATGTCTGGTTAGATTCTTTGTCTTGTTAACTAAATATTTCTAGATCTAAATCAATCCTTTGCTCGTTTTAAGACTTCCCGTATGGATGCTTGTGTTAAAACAATCAGACTTTTGCCACATTTTGTTTGGAGGATTTTGGTGATAATGTGTTTATAGCTGACACCAAACTCAAGCACTATATTGGTACCAGCATACCTGTATAAAATGTTCAAACAATGTCCAGTTCTAACCATCAATTAGTGAAATAGTATGCTGAATACAACACGGCACTTTAAAGGTTAAAGATTAAAGGTGCTCTATTTTTTTGAGACGTGTGAGAATTACTAAAAGCCTAGCTGATAACGTAATCCTTCTAACTAAAATATACACACACTCTCTTGTCATCCTTTCTTGTGATTGAGGGCGCAAGTATGATGAGAGTAGGAGACTTCATACCTCAACATCACTCATTGATGGGGCAACTGTGCGAGTTTGGTGTTAGAGTATCTGTGCATATTAATATCTCTAAAGCAAATAGGCCAATACTCTCCACAGACAGAAGTCTTTTTTCATAAATGCTGATAATTTAGATTTCCGTGCACTGTATTTGGGACACTTGACAGATATAAAAGTGGGTGGATGGGAAACGACTGATCTACTTCTGTGGCCTCTGGAATTCTAAAAGTAATCATGGAGGAAAGATGGCGAACTATTTAACTTTGACAGACAGATAAATAAACAAGAAAACAATCTTTAGTTGCCACCCCTCTCCTCCTGGTTGGGACCAGTTCAGCCAAAACCTGTTTAATTCCTTGTGATCAAATATTGTTTAGAGGCCTAAAGAGGTAAAACTATCAAGCTCTGCTTTCCTGTCCTCTTAATACGTCTAATAATACATTTGTGAACCCTTTGTGTCCTTAGTTGATAAGCACCATTATTAACAGTATAGCATCTTTAATACTGTTTGGATGCATGTTTAATCTGATTCAGAGCAATTAACATATATGTTTACATAATTAAACTTATATCCATTTTGTTGGTTTGCTTAATTTTTCCGTCTGTCATCTTACTACTTCTATAACAATGCAAATAAGCATTATATCTCTGTGTTTTATTATAATTGTATGTCAGGACTGGGTTTTTTTACAGTCTAGCAATTACTTTCACATTTGTCAAATAACAGATCTATTAACTATCCAGCTTCTTCTTCTCTATCTACCACAGCGTGTAGACCGGCTTGTGGGAGTCCTGTGAAAACACAGCCAAGGTGTGAAGTTAAAGCCAAAACTTTCACATTAAAGTATAATCGTGTTGTGCATCCAAGCCTTTGGTTTGTTTCCCAAATCTGAGATTGTTGTTGGCAGGTATAGCTATAAGCTAAATCGGGCAACATGCGAAAAATAGGTCATAACGCAGCTCCACGGGCAAAAAGAATGGTGATTCACCACTCAGGCTTATAGGGAGAGGCGTTTTTATCAGAGCAGATGATGATGATGGTGGAAGCGATGCAGCAAACGATAATCTCATCCGATGCGATCAACGGTCGGTAGGGGCCTACTGGTTACAGCATCTCAGGCGTTAATACCATGGCAACCGGAATCCACTCGCGCACGAAGAAGGGGGCGTCACACCTTCATAGCAAGTCAAAATAATAACATTGATACTAAACTAACGGGAATGGCTACTTTGAGAGGATTACATGTATGTTTTGGTCGGTGTTTAAAGTCCCCACCGTGTGTGTGTGTTTTAAATAACACCAAGAGACACATGTGTTAAAAACTTTTGCCACATATGTTCGTCCACGCGCCGCAGAGCCGTTGTCCCACACGGTAACCAGACACTGCGTCGTCCCTTCAAACAGGTGACGATGCACCGGTGCTGTGGGTATTTTTATCCCCCAGTGTGGTACGTTTCTGTCCCCGCTGCGGTGCAGCAGCAGCCCCCACCCCACCACCACCACCACCTCCGAGCCTCCCTGAGCGGTCACTCCTTCACTTACCTCTATCCATTTCTGTGCCTCCAGACACGCTGGTTCGGGATGGTTCGTCCCCGGCTCGTCCATCGGCGAAGCATCCGGGTCATCTCGACCTGCAGCGGGGGTAGCCATCTCCGGGCAGGCTGTTTACCGAGGACCAGTGTGTGCGTGTGTGTGTGTGTGTGGGACGGTGATACGTGATAAGATGCGTTTGTGGTTCTCCCCGCTCCGTAAAGTCCGTTGTTATCCTCCTCCTCGCTCTCTACCGTCGACCGCCCCGCAACTCCACACACCAGGCAGTGCGTTGCGTAGCTCTCTCGTGCTCCCCCCGCGAGTCCTGCTCAAACGGAGGTGTCGGGGGAAAAAAGCTTCTCGCGACCCCGTCACTGCAACACGAGCCAGGCGCTAAAAATAATGGTTATTGTAGACAGCCGAACTGCGCGAGGCTGCCACCGCGCATTTTGTTTAGACGTGAACGCGCAGGCAGGAATCTATGCGGGGGAGGTCGAGAGAGATAGAAAGCAATAGAAGAGAGAGAGAGAAGGATGGGGGAGCTGTGAGGTCTGTTTGAGTCCATGAAAGTATGTCCACAGGGACACAAAGACATTTCCACATGCACCAAAAAAGTCAGAATTATTAAATTTTTCCACATTTTATTTGCCCAGATAATTGTTAAATTAACTAGTCCCAGGGCTGCTGGATTGCCAAAGCCCTGGGGCCTTCAAACCCTATAAGGACGTTTTTAATTTAGTCAATTAATTAACGTTATTAATTTAGTGTTAATACCTTTATTATTTCAGTTGATATTGTACATCTATTCCAAAAAATAATTGTGTTTAGTCAAATTACCACAAACTAACATAGTAAACCTGAGCAAAATGTAAAGAAGCTGCCATCTACAGTGTGTGCTGTGTAGCTGGTGGGTAATTAAAGAAACACAATATCTATTTACTCTTTTTCTTGTGGAGAAATAATTGGTTGACCTTTAAGTGGATACATATAAAATAAAGATAGATCTATAGATAGAATTATCTACAAAGTGCACGTTCCTCAGAGCATAATGTTAACTCCAACAGGATGCTAAAACCCACCAAAATGGCCTTACTGACCTCAAATATAGCTACAGCCCTGCCTTTAAGTTGCTATAACAAAGGAGTAGGCCTAAACTCATACAAACTGTATTTATTATTTCAGACTGGTTTGGCAGTCGTCAGTAATCAGTGTGGTTGATAATAAATGCGTGCACAAGATTTTGGTATACATCTATGCCTTTTCACAATCGCTTTTGTCTTTATCAAAGCAGAATCCTGTCATTTAAACCAAAACACTGTACCTGCTGTTATGCAACACAGATAAAAAAGGTATTGTGTCGATACCCACAGTGACGAGTGGACTGACCACACAATCCATCGACAACTCTGTGGTCCCACACCTCCCGTTTCATCTCTTTACAGGATGAGCCCCAAACTGTGAGAGCCACAGGACATCAACCACTTCATCACCTCATGTGACAGAAGAATGAATGGGCAGTCGGCTAAAATGCAGACTGGTGTTTTGTTTTGTTTTGGGGGGGGGGGGGGGGGGGGGGGGTCAAGTGAGGGCTATAGACGAGTCAGTTTTAAAGCAAGAGCCAGAAAGACACATGTAAGTCTAATGGTTGCTTTATTGAATTCCCACAACTGCTTCACCAACAGAACTACAGCAACATAGTATTTGGAAGGTGCATAAAAGGTAAACAATTAGTGCACAGCCTAGACATACAGTACTATCACCCTGCACTGCACAACAACAACCCAACATAGAGCAGCACTGTATTTTAAACGGTCCGTATCGTGTTTGGACATTTTGTATTTGCTGTGTTTAAGTTGCACACTAATAGTGTATTTTGACTATTTGTAGATGAAGTGAAAATCCATCGTCATAAAAAACAAAGTGCAGAGATATTTCAACTGTATTCATTTCTGAAAACAAACTACTGAAATCCAAAACTATCATCTTGCACTTTAAAATTCAAACTTCTCAAAGAAAACGTCAGTTTTTCAAAAAGGCCGCCACTCAAAAGGTTGTGTGTATTCTCCGAACAATGGTTAAATTATTCCTACGGACACATTTGGGCTGTTCTGAGGAATGTCAGATCTTTATAAACTCAAACCACACAGCAACTGAAGGCGTTCTGGGAAAAACATGTCGCCACACAAGTTTTCGGCCTTTTCCTTCTCACTCTTCTGTAATCTATTTACTGGCACAAAAGGTATTTAAGCATCAGGTTTTTGACTTTGACACGGATACATAAAATAAAACAAATCTGCAAAACAGACAAATGCACACAAGCAGTGGCGAGATCTGACCTCATGTTTTCCCATTGCTGAATGATATCACATAAAACAGACAAGCTTATATCAGTTTGTGTCAGCAGAACAAAAGGGTTTGATGGCGAGTTTGTGTTCATGTGTGCTTTGTTCATGAGATGAAAGAACAGTATGTGGCAACAATGTGTGCTTTATAGTGCATAGTGTCTGCAGATGTGTGGGTTCACAGGTTGTTCTGGGTGCCTGCTCATTGTGTTTGCCATGTGAATGCTTCAGGACATTGTGGTTTCCTACCGAATATCTAACTGTGACAAAGAGCCACCGCGGAGAAGCGGACCTCGCCTTGCTCCCTCTCCATGAATCCACGGCACACTTTGGATGCATCCTGTGGCAAGCATGACAAAGGAGAAAGAAGAAAAGTAGATTTACTGTGTAACACTTTTACTAAGTTGCATCAAGTTAGTTTGCTCCATTAACGTAAACTAGAAATACTGCACTTTTTAAACTACATTGCATTTCTGACATCTGAGGTTACTAGCGGAGGAAAGGCTAAAAGTCGTATACTCCCCAGTAGGGCTGGACAATAGCATGAAAATATCAATACTGTAATATGAGGCTTGTTAAAATGGGGCTGTATTCATATAGCTTGTATACACAGTAGCACCTTCAGTAGTCCCCAAAATATTGTAACATTTGGTCAAAATTATTACATGATAATTTGGTTTTTGCCAACATTGCCCACTCACAGTGGACTTGTGAATGCAGCTCTTCTACTAGAGAATAATCAATGTAATCTTACTTCAGGATAGTAGTTTATCACAACATTTAATGTTGTATTTCAGTAATGCATGTAGAGCCCTCTTGTGGTAGTTTCATGTGACAATCCTACAGACCTGACCCTCCATGACTTCCATAGCATATCCGTAACCTGGGACGAAACGCATTTGGTTTTATCACAGTCATCTTCCTTATGCTCTTCCTAGATAGCTTAAGTTATGAATCTAATATCTAACAAACAGACCTGACGTTCACAGCTTACAGTGGCGGTTAAAGTATAAGGTGAAACATAACACTGCTTAAGTTTTAAATATCCTTTATGATCCCTATTGGACATTTGAGAGTGTGCATTAGCAAAGTTTATTGATTGAATCAAGACACTTGGGAACGGCCACTCCCTTTTCCAGTTCATACCACCATGACTCACCACAGACAGAGTGCTGAAAGAAACTTGACCAACAATCCTGTTTCAACATTTACAGAATGGACATCAGCTGTGAAAGAATAACCATAGTTGTACCTACCGTTATGAATGACTCCTCTTTGGTAGCGCCGTGCTTCACTGGTCCATTCATTCTCCCATCTTAGGAACAAATAAGATTATAAAGATAAGAATCCACAACATGGAAACACATACAGGAATGTACACAATGAGTCGACGCGCTTACCAAATTCATAAAGTTGGCCATTTGCATTGACAAAGGCGATAAAGTGGAAGTTCACTTTATCGGCTTCCGGCTGCGGAAGTTCAGGTGGGAAGAATTAATATTCAGAGTAAATACTGTGATACAAAAAGGCTTCAGAAAAGAAAAATAAATTCAATGATGCTAGTTTTTAACCGACTCACCAACTAAGAGAGCGCTCACACATGGGCTATCAGGAGTTAAAGAATGTGCATATAAACCAACAGAAAGGTGAAACTGAACTTTTTTTGTCTGGTAATTAATCAACGTAACTCAGTTTTATACTTAAAGTGTATGGAAATACACTGCAGACTGGAGTCTCATATGATTGAATCAAATGCGGGTTGACATACTTCCATCTACTATCACAAAGGGGAATATGATGTAAACCATTAGCATGGATATTGTGGTGAAGTATCTTACCCTACACTGGCCCTGCACTGCAACCTCATTGTGAACCTCCCAGATCGCCTGGAGAAGAAAAATTCAGAACATGTCAGTTTAATACTGCTAAAACAAAATCAGGTGTGAAGACATATTCTTAATAGTACATTCTGTAATAATCAGCTATCAAGGGTCCTTTAGAGTGACAGATTTAGTGGTGTGTGGCACCCCCAAGTGGGTAAAACAAAACATGTAGGTTATGCATAACAGAAATTAGGTGTTTATACAAGTTTTTAAATGTAATGGCATTACATTTTAAGTTCTTATTTAAAATGTCAGCTATCGCTTATATTTCTATACAAGACAGTAACCATATACGGCCTCAGGTCATTAGCTCATAGACAATTAAATCTCACAGATACCATAAAAGATATTTTAGCCTCTGTTGATTTGTTTTCCCACTTTATGGAACAGCTGGATCTCCTTTCTTTAAAGATCAATAAACATAACACAAAGCAGCTTCAGTTTCTTACCTGGTTCTTCTCCAGATATTTGGCACGGTCATCAGCAGACATCTTTGCAGTCTCATCTAGAAACTTCTTCAGGGCAGAGCCACTATCTGAAAAGACCCAAACATTAAGGTAATCAGAAATTAATATGCCATTCATTCGCATTCAAATATCCTGAATAACAAGCTGCCAGACTAAATAACTGCAACGGCAATCATCAGTGAAAGTTCTATGAAGCACTTGTTATGGTCTAATTTTTCAGCCACAGAAAACAAATAATGTGCATTAAAAGTAATGTATGGGTTGTAATTTGAAATAACGACAGCAAGATATCTCGGCACTGTGAATAGAAACTGCTGTGTCATTGATACAGACTAACTGTGCTTACTATGCTACCAGTGCTCGTTTGATCCGCACTCACCAAATGTCATTTTGCTTTTGTTGTTGGCCACAGCATGCAGCAGGGCGATAGTGCCACAGGAGTTGGCTGCCGTCTGCTTCAGGAAATAAACATCAGAGCCTCCTGAAACCTTGTCTGCCTGCTGCTCCCTAAAAGACTCATGCTGCAACACACACGGATAAGAGCACGGTCATGGTTCTCAGATTGAGCTTCGTCATGATCAACTGCCCACATGAACACAGTGCGCAGTCATTTATGTCACTTTAAATGTTTATGTGGATACGGTCAACATTGGAAATGGCAATCAACCAAAATATAGAAATGTTGACTTATAACTCATGTCATTAAAAAAGCATTATGGTAATCGTGACCTCTTGGGAACTGCGATGGCCATTTTTCACAATCATCTGATATATTTTAGGTTAAATTCATTGTTGCTTTATTTTGGCTGTTGACCCTGGGGATGTGGTCTGGATCCCAGGCTCACAATACAAGCACATATGAGAATGATAGTCTAAGTATAACAGGATAACTGGACCTTATATTGTTATCCTTGCTTCCATCCCAGTCTCCCCCTATTCTACCAATCACATAACAATAGAGCTCGTACTCCCCTCTGCATCCATGCCCTCCCTGCACCTCGATATGACCCCACCCCAGACAGCCTACATCAGTGGCTCACCCCACCCTTCCATTTCCAGGAAGTAGTCTCAACCGCCATCGAACCTATTATTGTACCTTTTGTGTCAGTGGGAAGAGCAGCATCAAGGCACAGCATGGTTTAGGGACGGAGGAGAGTTGCTCCCCCTCCAGACCCAGCACGTCAACGAAGCGCCAGCTATCACCCACGCCTAGCTTGCTCATTATCTGAAAACACACAAGACAATAAACAAAAACACGAGGACCTAAATGCATGTGGAACAGCTGAGGTCTTGACATATAAATGATGCCTCCACTCCTTAAGGTGTTGAAGGATGCTGCGTTGTGTTGGTCCAGCAGGGCCACACCCTTTAACCTAGACACTGGGCTGGGGATGATGCTGTCGCAGGGCATGGTGTCTTTTTTTTTACCGGTTTTAACGGTTTAACTGCCCCTCACATCTAGCTAGCTACTGTAAAACTTACCTGACAGTAGAATCAAGCAGTTAACGTTACCAACACGTCGCCATTGCTTAGTTAGCTTAACCGTTACTCACCTTGTTCAGCATCTGAAACGACATAAACAAGAGGCCACAGGTGAGTTTGCGGTTTGAAAACGTTACGGTGTTAAAAAGTTAACAAACCAAAGTTATTCCCCTCCCACCTCGGGGTTGATCTCCATTGGGGTCCACTCCATTTTTGCACTGTTTCGGCGTGACTCCGCGTGTTGTGTGTATGTGGGTGAGCTTCCTTTGCCGGTTTGTAGCCGTCAGTTGAAGTTACAGCGCGTGCCCATATTTTATGCTGCCGGTCATACCACTTACCGGCAGACAGGGGGGTGTCCTCGATCAACTAACTGGTGATGTTCCATATTTAAAAGGCCTTCTGAGAAATATCAAAGGGATTTTAAATGCTAGGTTTTTGTTGCTACATATCTATTTATGTAGCAACATCCCAGATGAGTTATTTCCTTCTTCATTAAAAAAAACAAGTTAGATCACACCGCTAAATGTGAGATCACTCTGGTCAAACCAGTTCTTTCGAGAAGCAAACATGTACAACCCTAATCACTCCCAATCAACAATGGTTCTTGCCAATGAGTTTATGAGAATATTTTTTTTATCATCTATTTTATTGTGTGCACAATCACATGTGTGCACAGATCACATGTTAATCATTCAAAGGCCATATTCTATGATTATGTGAGCCCCTATGTGGCTGCAGCGAATGTCCACATTCTAACTAAAACAACTGATAATGAACTATGTAAATACATTCTAACAAGTACATTTTCTCAAGTACTGTACTTTAGTGCCATATTGAGGTACTTGAGTGTTTCCATTTGATTCTGCTTAAGCCAATATTGTACTTTTCACTCCACTACATTTATTTGACAACATTAGTCCCTAGTTGTAGTTACAGATATACTTTTAATTTGAATGCAGGATTTTAGAATACTTGTAACAGAGGTTTTTTTTCACTTTGGTATTGTCACTTTTAGTGAAGTAAAATATCTGAGAACTTCCTCCATCACTGGTAACACGGGGTATTCATGTTCAGAATCAGAATCAGAACCGGTTATTGCCAAGTACGTTACACATACAAGGAATTTTAACTTGGTGAATGGTACATAACAATAAACAATGAACACAGTGCAATAATCAAGACATCATTTAAAAATAGAAACATATTAACATTTACAATAAAATAACAAACAGATAACAGTACTTTAAAACAAGTATATTGTAAAAGTAGCATGTGTATTTAAATATAGAAACATAGAAAGGATGTGCAAGGGAGTGTAACGTGTCCTGAGGATGTCAGAGTCAGAGGCAGTAGGGGTCCCGGGCTTTGTTGATGAACCCAACTGCAGATGGGAAGAAACTGTTCTTGTGGCGTGAGGTTGAAGAGTTTATGTCCAGGGTGAGAGGGGTCGGCTACAATCTTTCTTGCTCGCTTCAGGGTCCTGGAAGCACACAAGTCGTGGAGGGACGGCCAATTGCAGCCAATCACCCTCTCAGCAGGATGGACTCAATGATGGCTGTGTTGAAGTGTTCCATCATTGTCTTTGGCAGGTTGAACTTCTTCAGCTGCCTCAGGAAGTACATCCTCTGCTGAGCCTTCTTGGTGATGGAGTTGATGTTAGGGTCCCACTTGAGGTCCTGGGTTATGGTGGAGCCCAGGAAGCAGAAGGACTCCACAGCGTCGACGGGGGAGTCACGCAGGGTGATAGGGGCATGTGTTCTTCTTTAACTTGTTTACCATCCAATATAAAGATAATAGTGCATTACATTTGTTCTCGTATAAGGCACTTGCACCTACCAACATGGAAGAAGAACAAGTATTCTGTGAAACATGTCTGGACTGAGTTTGTATCTATAATGATAGAACATGTATTTCAATGCAAAACGTTATTTATATATTTGTTTTTTTACAGGTAAGACAATTGTATGTTTTTGTCTTTTTAGATCATATTTATTGCTTTAGCATAAATATATTAAACTAAATAGGCTGATCTTTTGTTTTTTCTCTAGACTTTATGCAATGGGTTTTTACTTTCAAAACAGGATGTCAGTGTTTCCAAACAAAGAAAATGTGGACATGCATGTGGCAGCGGTCTGTATAAAATCTCTGTGTAAGAAGACAACAGAGGCAAGAACTCCAATCTATCTATTTTTTGTTTTCTCTGATTACATGGAATGTTGAACAGAGGAAATTGATACATTTGGATACTCAGCAGCGCACCGCATATTCAGTTGCACCAAGGATGCAAAACTCAGATTTGTTGCTCTACGATCAAGATCTTTACTCTTGAATCTACTCGATCGGGTAGACACTTGATGACAGTCATCATTCATTCCTACCACAGAATGTTTTTGAACGCCTGGTGAAAGCAGCTCATGTGTGGTGATTGTGATCCTCACAAGATAAGGAAAACCAAAAATTCACTTGTGGACAACAGAACTAAATTCAACTCAGTTTCACTTCTCCTCTCCCATATGCAATAAAAGGAACAAGAAGAATCACATTTTGACCTTTTACCTCAGTTTCCTGTGTACACCACCATGCCTATATCTCCTAATTTGTGGAGGTGTACGGTGTACCTCCAGGTTGGGGATGGAGCATTGTGGTGTACTTTCGTCTCTTTGTCTCAATCCGCATGTTAGTTCTGTTTCTCTGGTTGTTAATTCAACAATCACAATGCTGCGGATACAGAAGGTGACGATACACTACGACCCAGAAGAGAGATTATTTTCATCATGTGATATGAAGACCATGAGATACAAGTGTTAGCTCTGGAAAGAAAGTTACTTATGAGGGGCAATATTAACGGTTAAATAACTGGACTTGATGAAAGAGCAGCATTTGTTACTCCCTCATTACCACCACTGAGAAGCCCTTTAGCAAGGCACTGGCAGCTGCTCAGTAACAAGCTCTCTCTCTCTCTCTCTTTCTCTCTTTCTCTCTTTCTCTCTGTCTGTCTGTCTGTCTCTCTCTCTCCCTTTGTTTCTTTCTCTCTCTCTTTCTCTCCCCCTCTTTCTCTTTCTCTCTCTCTGTCTCTCTTTCTGTTTCTCTCTCTCTTTCTCTCTCTCTTTCTCTCTCTCTGTCTCTCTTTCTCTTTCTCTCTCTCTGTCTCTCTTTCTGTTTCTCTCTCTCTCTTTCTCTTTCTATCTCTCTCTCTCTCTCTCTCTCGCTCTCTCTCTCTTTTTCTCTCTCTCTCTCTCTCTCTCTTTCTCTCTCTCTCTTTCTCTCTCTCTCTCTCTCTCTCCCTCTCTCTCTCTGTTAAACCTTTGTTAGAATTGATCTGCAGTTATCAGTCCGGTTTACTTGGTGATTCATTGACATGCAGATTCCACACATGCCAAAGTCAACAGAATGAACATCATTCAAAGCAGAAACAATCAGATAAGATGCTGCTGCAGTTGTGAATAAGTTCTTTCTCAAGACTGGTGGACAGACAACTCCATCTTCAACATACTGTGCAACAACTGCTTCTCCTAACTGAGCTGAGATCTCTAAGACATATGTCATATGAGATACTCAAGCCATTCTCATGAAGCATTTCAATGAGCTTCCTCTTTCTGGTTTTTGCAAACAGACATGCCAATATAGACGGCAAAAGATGTCTCACGGTCCTTGGAATGCCTGTGCACTTCTGGTTCTTCTTTATACTTTGAAAAGCAGTTGAACTGCAGGAGCTGCGATATAGCAAGGTCTGACTTTGATGCTCCATGTTTGAGTTGGGACTTGATGTCTGCATCATGTTCTATCATGCATTCAAACTGTAGAAGAGATAGTGGCACAGGTTGTTGCAGGTCTATATTGTGAAATGTGCTGCTTAAATTGGACTTGTGATGAATCATGTCCTGTCTGATCATTGCAGCAGCTTTTGCCAGGTGAATTGCATCACCATACTTGGATGCTTGCGCAAGGATGGAACCAACATCTGTCTCAAAAACCTGACTGTCATTGTCATTGCTTCTCTTAACTCGCTTCCTTTATGCTCACGAACAGTCAAGCGTTTGTGGACATGTCTCTTGAACCTTCTGTGGAATCTGGCTTCTAGCACCATCATCACTACTTGATGCTGGGGTGGATCTTTTCTTGGCTCTGTCTAACTTTGTGTTGTTGAACAACAGCCTGCAGCACTCATGATATTGTGCTCTATTTTGTCTCAAAGAGTCCTCTATGCCACAACCAAGTCAAGTCTTGTAGGGTTGAATTTGATGGGCAGTGCATTGAGTGAGTGAAACTGGGGAATATTCCTTGCCAAATTCACATAGTCACAATCTCCTCTTTTGGTAGGATTGGCCTGGGGGGACTGAAGGTCTTCCTTCCTGTCCTGCTGACATAGGCAAGACTTGCTCCAGTTGGTGGTCCGTGACTTACTAGTAGAGATTGCATCCATGGCAAGTCTGACATTCAGGGTCGAGGGTTGATCCTTTTACCACCCTGTAATGTATAGTGGGCACTTTCTTGTATGGGATGCAACTAACTAAAATGCTTTTGCCCGACACTTAGTCCGATCGTTCATCTGGTGTCATAAGTCCTGTGCGATCTGTACACCATCCAGATAACTATAACCCCTGTTATCCTTGGCTCGGCTATTCCATGCTGGCACATCCTGTCAATTCAAGTGTGGCTGCCTAACTGATCTAGGGGTTGGTTAGGCAGCATTTGGGATACTAAGTTGTAATAGAAGCTGGTATGAAATTCCAACCTAGCTGACATCAAACCCCAAGCTGAGTTTTACAGCAGTGATGTCACCAAGGTGCCTTGGTAGTGCCCAACAATCACTCTGCTAAATGCAAATACTTGGCTGCTTGATGACAAACTGGACGTGTTGATTAGAGGACTTTTAAGTTGTCTTTATCCTTTTAGTATATCTCTTTGATTACTTCCATAATGAGAAGATGTCCTCCATCACACACAGACCTTCTGTGTGCTACTCTCATCTAGTTTAGCCCGCGAGCCAACGCGGTTTACCGGGGTGTGGCCATTGCCGCTACGGTACATTGGCAATTCTTGGAACCATTGATGAGAGTTGGGCCAGTGATGAAGACCAGTGCCAGTAGTCTATCCAAGGGATGTGGCTGACTGCTGAAACAAAGGTATAGGAGGTATAAAGGAATAGATAACAAGATCATTCAAATCAGAGAAATACAAATTTCGGGAGGCCCAATTGGTGGCCATCTTGAAAAATAGCGGCCATCTTGGATTCTTGAATGGCCTATCGGGCAGATTTTACCAGATACCTCTGGAGAACAACGCTTGTATCATAATTTGCACGATTATTCTACTATCTGCCCCACTACTGATAGGAAATACCTTATTGTGAACTTGAAGCTATGTGGGGTTCCCATTGGTGTCAGTTATATATTATTAATTAAAGTTCAGCTCCAGATATCTTAAGACACTCAAATCATATGCTTTACTAAAGCATGACTGGTGATGAATGCATGAATTAATGTAGGCTGTGTTGTGAATTTCTCTCCATTAACAAAGTAAGGAATGTTAATTCACAGTTTCTTACAGTAATTTATATGTGACCAGCTGGATTTCAGTTACATATAAATTCATTTCAGAACCATGTATTTTCTCAGCCTCTCTGAAAGCAGAACAGTACTTATTCTCATAGAAATATCTATACATGTTAATAAATAATACCATTGGGTCATACGGCAACATGTAAAAGTTTGCAACCAGTTTGATATAAAACAAAGCTTCAAATTTCAGTGAGAATATATATATTGTGCTTTCAGAGAGGCTGAGGAAATGCATGGGTCTGAAATAATTTTTTATGTAACTGGATTCCAACTAATTTGGTTGTAAATCAATTAATATATAAAGTAACTGAATTACTATTCCTTCATTTGTTAATTGAGAGGAATTCATGATACAGCCTGCATTAAATCATCATCTAAAGTCATGCATTACTTAAACTTATGATACCCCTATAATAAAGTGTCTGAGAAATGCTGCTTGTGTCCAGTAACTGTGATTATTCCTCTACCTGCATAAGGGAAATGAAACGGACAAAATTTAAACAAGCAACTGATCAGTTTCTTTCTTTTCAGTGTATATGTTACATGATGGATCATGCTTTATTAAACCCTCAGTACAATCTGTTAACCAGCTGTATCACTTGGATATTTTCACTAAGAGACAATGAGGACAGCAGAGTATTATTATTATTATGGTGTATTATCTGTTTATATGGTCTTTAACTTGTGGGCGTGAGCACATTGTAAACAGACTTTCCTGCCATCTGTCAGCTCATAGTTAGCTCTGATGTGTACTCACCTTACAGCTGCACTAACACATATACATATGAATGCGTCAGGCAACCAGAGAAACGACTCCAAATGAATGCTAATGTTGCTCTGTGTCTGCTCCATGTGTTGTTATATAGGCATCTGTCTGCTAACACGTTCTACATACAAATAAAAAGAGGAATGAAAAGAAAAACTACCACTTTTATGATCTTTGAAGCATGAATGCATTGAGAGGCAATGCTCTGAATTTAATGTTTAGAAACTATAAAAGTTCCAACAAAATGAATAATATCTACATGGAAACCTGTCAGGTAACATGTTGTCATCTGTCAGGTGTTACTCACACACAGGTGTTCTGTTAATATATCGAATACAGTGGTGGAAGTACATTTACTCAAGTACTGTGCTTCAGTACACTTTTGAGGTACCTAACCTGAGTATTTCCATTTCCCGTTGGTTTCTACTTCTACTTTACTACATTTATTTGATAACTTTAGTCACTAGAAACTTTGCAGATTATTAAATAAATAAATATGGACATAATGTTATTAAGCCACACACAAAGTAGCCCAAATTTAACCCCACCTTTACCAGCTGCTACATTAGTGATGTTTACATATTTTACACATTATAATTCAGTGATATTATAGGCTATATATTATTCCGACACTGGACCACTCTGTGTGATGAGTGCTTTTACATTTGGTAACTAAGGCACATTGTGATGCTAATAGATTTGTACTTAAAAGTTTTTAATCATGCCTTGTAATAGAGTATTTGTACACGGTGGTACTGCAGCCTTACTTCTCATATAGTATCTGAGAGGATCAAACCTCTGTTTATTATGAAATATACGAAATGAAATAAAAACAGTTTCTCTTCTGGACACATGAAACAACATTTCCCACAATGCTTCGGGAGCACCAGAGTCCACGTGCACCGGGGTGTGGCCCACACACGCGCACCCTCACGCTCACGCGCGCACCAGAGAGTTTATTCGAGTGGGATTCTGGCGTCAGCCTTTCTTCCCTTCCTCTCTTCTCCCTCAGCCGGGTGTATCTTTCCGCTCTCCGAGCTTCATCTGACTGCTGCTACTCAGCGGTAAGTTTCACCGGAGCAGTTTATTTATTATTTGCATTTACTCTCTTTACCTTCCAGATACAAGTTCAGCAGCATCAGACAGGTGAGCGGGGACAGTCTGGGTCTACCTGCAGACAAAGGAGCGAGAGGTCTGCGGAAGTTTGATAGCTCGGCGACACTAAAACCGAGAAGAAATGGCACTCAGACACCGTTAAATAACCAGAATAAGAAGTGAAATGCAGATGTTTAAAGTGAATACATCTGGTTCGCAGAGAGAGAGAGAGCGAGCGAGAGTTTGGTATTTGTTATATTACGTCGCTATAACGTTTTTCCTCTCTCCAACAGATCTTCTTCTTCCGCAGAATAAATATCCAAGACTGACAAAATGGTGAGTCATGTTTACTTGACATACTTTTTTAGCTGTGAATTTAAAGAAACGCATTCGGCACATTTTAGATTAAAAGGATGATTACAATAACACAGTTCTAATGGTCTCTGCAAAAAACCGTTATTTATGCAAATATGTGAGGGACAAAATGTTTTTACCCAAGACAACGCCCACTTTGATCAACTTTATGTAATACTTAGACTCTTTTTAATCTAAAAGTAGGTTGTTAACATGAATTCACTGTTGATAAAATGTAAGATAACAATAAGTTTACACTAAGGTAGAAGTTATCAAATGAACACTTTTGCTGATGGCAGTTTATCGAGTTTTACGTGTGTGTGTGTGTGTGTGTGTGTGTGTGTGTGTGTGTGTGTTAATACTTGTAGAGGTTCCATTTGGGGAAGTTGGGACGTTTATTGTATGACTCATGTGGGCTCTCTTCCATCCGGGTGGGTCTCTTGGTCTCTCCTCCTCCCTTTGTTTTAAATACACCCATTTCCACGTCTAGCCTGAAATTTAAAGCCAACCTCCCTCTCTTAAAGGGGAAACTCTTTTTCTTCTGCCAGGGTGGAGCTTACCGTACCATAAAAATATAAAAAGCATGATCATAATCAACTGTGACGACGTAACGCTGCTGCTCTCTGCAGACAGTTTAGTCTGGGGCTGTAAACCCAACGTCTCCTCACAAAGTCAGTTTTCATGTGTCTTTCTTAGACTTGTGTCTGATTTGAGGATGAGACTGACCATAATCTATATTTTTCTTATTGTCAGCAAATGCAGTGAACAGACCAAAAGCAACAATATATTGATCTGATCATTAACAATAGCCTGATAGAGAGTATTCCTGACATGACCATGGGCACTGTAGTTTATTATGAGTCAGTCCCACATACTGTGTACACCCAAGTGCCCAAGAAATACAATATTTACTCCAGTTTTAGTAAAATGTGCTCCAAACAACAGCACCCAGCTGGTTATAAGAACTCATTATGTCTTTTTTAAAGTGCTGATTCGTGAAGTTTTTTAAAGTCTTCAGTAGGAAGGAATGGGCTTTGGGCTGCAGCCAGAACTTTGGGCTCCCCTCCCAAAAGATCATTCAGCGTGAAACCTTCCTAATATGACTAATCCAGTCATTCTCTTTTATGCATTTAAAAACTTGAAAACATGTTTTAGGACATACAATTCTCTTGTATGATTAATAGCTTAATCTTATATGGTTTTTCCACAAAAAAAGTCCAATTAACCTTTTTTTTTTTTAAATGACATCTTCGTTTTCTTGGCCGGAAAATTGTCAAAGTTTAAAAATATTATTTTCCACTTTTATATATATATATATATATATATATATATATATATATATATATATAAAAGTGGAAAATAATATTTTATATATATATATATGTATGTATGTATGTATGTGTGTATGTATGTGTGTATGTGTATGTGTATATATATATATATATGACAATATGACCTCCCTTCATACAAGCAGGGCTGCATGTGTTGTGGATTGTTTGTAGTCACTGCGTGTGCTTTAAATACCACTGAGATACCAGTTGTGACAGCCTGCGTTTACATATGACTCCATCGGACATCAGGTCATGTCTGAGCTCGCTCCACACAACGCATCGCTCGCTGTAGGAGCTAAAACGGCGTCTAACATTCCAGTAGAAATGGTCTGCGTTGTGTTGCGTTGCTGTTTGTCCGAGCAGCCGTCTGCATGCTGATTAGATTTAGTTTAGCTTGTGGTGATGAGTGTGTTTATGAGGACGGAGAGCTCGTGGACATTTTGGCGTTCTTTCCTGCAGCAGAAGACAGAATCCTGGTTGTTAACAGCGACTTGCTTTTGGACGTGCCTCAACTTATTTTTTCCAGATTTCCAGGGTCAAAACTCCAGAGACATTCCCGTGGTTTTCCCCTCTCAACATCCCTCCCCCTGAAAAAAGAAGCCGCCGCTTGGCTATCTCATTGTTAATGTATAACCGTTTTAGGGAGTGCCTGGAATGAGTGCAGCTTTATTATAGAGAGAAGCCTCTATTACTGAAATCAATCTTAAAGTTAATGTTTTTCCACCTTATCACATTCTCCCTGTGCTCCGTACCGATCGGTTTGTCTGTCTGAAACACTTTTTCCACATTCAGAGGAATGATTGGCCTCATAATCCATTATATTCGAATCGCTGGAGAATTCTGAGATAGACGGCTGACAATACGCTGTGGGAACATGAAACGGAGGGCGATGTGAGAGCTTGTGTGCACATCTGCATGTATTCTATGACGTCTGTAAGTCATTAAGTTCATCACGTGCGTCTCTAATGAGCGTACAGTATGCACATAACAAATCAGAGACACGGCGTTTTAAATATACACTATGTTCTCATGAATGTTAAGATGGATTAAGTGTGTTCTTTCATTTTATTAACGGGGAGAAGGAGAAGAGTCTTTGATGACATTATGTACATTAAGAATCTGAGATGCGTAATCTTGAGTCTGTTGTAAGCAGAGATTGATTAAGAATGTTCTGCCATGATGTAAAGGGGAACATTCTTTGATAAAGTTATGCATATAAGGAAGTTAATATGTATGAATGTAAGCATGAAACTACAGATTGATTTAAGTGGGGCCTGCAAGGTTCATCTCTGATAAGAAGCCACAGCGGAAGAATGTTTCTTTTGATAAATAAGTTCCTCTTCTGAAGTATCTGCTTGTTTCCAGACACATTTATGCATAAATATTGTCGCTGCTTCAGTATCACACATGAAGAGACTTCTTCTCACTTTACATCTACGTCGTGTTGGAAGCCACTGGGTGCATTAACGAAGGAGTTATTTATTGTTTTTTATTACTCAAACAAGAAGAAGAAGAAGAAGAAGATGTCGCAGGCGTTAAAAACCTACATCAGAATAATCCTCCTCTGTCCTTTTCTTCCATGCTGCAGGCCGGCAGAGGAACCGTCAAAGCCTGTCTGAACTTCAATGCCACTACAGATGCTGAGGTTCTGTACAAGGCCATGAAGGGGCTGGGTAAGATGCCTTTGTGTGTGTGTGTGTGCACATCTACACTGTGTCATCTGATACGTCGTAGGCGTGGCGTCAGTCAGTAGTACAACTCCAGCGCACCAATGAGAGAGCGTTTTTTTGGGAGTTCCTTTCTGTAGTACTCACTGCTGTCTCCACCCAGACAGCAGTGAGTCATAAACACAACAGCAGAGACGCAACTTGAGTCACTGTGAGGGGGGAAAAATACATCTACTGACCACGACTGAAGGCTGTGATCATGTGGGTGAAATAATCGTGATCAAGAGTCCGCCTCGACTGAGCATATTCGTTGTTATGTAGTGCGTGTGCTTGGCTGGGTAACCATGGTGCTTGTTGTCGTGTAGGGACCGATGAGGATGCCATCCTGCAGCTGTTGGTGGCTCGCAGCAACGCCCAGAGGCAGCAGATCAAGACCGCCTACAAAACCCTGTTTGGAAAGGTTGGACTACCTCAACAGCTGTTAAACCACATGAACACGCATATTACAAGAGCTTCAACTTTTAAAAAAACGGCCTCCGTATGCTTCAAACAAACTACTGTATACTTTGAAGTACAACCATGTTGAAGGTATAAACCTAACTACTGTAATGTTATACCTGTTCTAAACAGGACACAGCGAGACTAGCTGCTCCTCCTTGTTTCCAGTCTATGCTAAGCTAAGCTAACTGGCTCCAGTGTGAACATGACCGTAGTATTGATCTATCGGCAAGGAAGCAAATATTTAACTTTAACTTTAACAAAAGCTGAGCAGAAGAAAAAAAACATGCTGTCACTGTGAAAGCAATAATAAGCCCTCAACCGTTAGCTGTAGCTTATTGAGCAAGTTAAGCAAATCCCGTCACTTTCCCACCTTCGCACACCTGGCCGATCGCTGCGTAACAATGCTGTTAGACCAACCGACAAACAAAAGAATCCCACAGTCACACACAGGATCTAATTAAAGCACATGTTGTATCCTCATGACAGGATCTGATAGACGACCTGAAGGGAGAGCTGGGGGGCAAGTTTGAGACCCTGATTGTGGGACTGATGACCGCCCCCCTCGCTTATGACGTGTCGTCGCTCCGCAACGCCATCAAGGTGAGTGCTGCAGATGAGATAAAGGCTCTTACGTGCTGTAGATGGGAGAGTTTCTGAGTACGGTAGAAACTTCATCAGACCGCTTCCCTCTTTCGACCCGTAGGGCGCAGGAACCGACGAGAAGGTCCTCGTGGAGATCCTCGCCTCCAGAACACCTCAGCAGGTGAAGGAAATCGTCGCTGCTTATAGAAAAGGTAGCACTCGCACAACTTGAATAACAGAAAATATTTACAAATGTTTATTGTTTCTATGAATGGCTCTAACAAGCAGTGATTCCGAACAGGGAATAAACTGAAACTGCAGATGCTTTAACTTTTTTGGAGTCACGCCGATCACATTTTATTTATTGTAGCTTAACTTTAATTATAGACTCTGGGTCTTAAGTCTTTGAGTGTGTGGTAAGCAAAGGGACACTGGTATGTGGAGGAGGGACAGTTTAAAAGACAGAAAGGAAAGCATAGAAAGTGTTTGAAAGTGTTGGTCAATATTTAATATATTTCTGTGTTTTGATGCATGTGTCAAAGATGAATCTGATGGGCAGATGTTTTCTAATGATAGACAAAGAAAGTGTGACAATAAAACTGGGAATTCGTTTTAAAGATCAGGTCTAAAAGAAAACTTGAACATGTGTGTTTCTTGTGTTTCTCAGAGTATGATGACGACCTGGAGGAGGATATATCTGGTGACACCTCAGGTCACTTCAAGAGACTTCTGGTTATTCTGCTGCAGGTAAATCTCCTCTCCTCTGCTCTTTCCTTGTCCTCCCTTCTTCTCTGCTCTCTCCTTGTCTTCTCTCCTTTGCTCTCTCCTTGTCTCCTCTCCTTTCCTCTTCTTCTCTATCCTTGTCTCATCTCCTCTCTTCTTCTCTATCCTTGTCTTCTCTAGTCTCCTCTCCTTTTCTCAATCCATGTCTCCTATCCTGTCCTCCTCTTCCCTTGTCTCCCCTCCTCTATCCTGATCTCCTCTTATCTTGTCTCCCCTCCTATTTCCTTGTCTCCCCTCCTCTATCCTGATCTCCTCTCCTCTCTCCTTGTCTCCTCTCCTCTCTAACAGAAATGTTTTGTCTCTCCTCAGGCGAACAGGCAGAAGGGGATCCAGGAGGGAACCGTAGAGACTGACGCTCAGGTGAGTCGGTTGTTTTATCGCTAATCAGTAAATATTTCTGCTCTTCACTATCAATGGTGTCCTTGTTTTCTTGTCTGAGGGTGTGACTGTCACATGTGTTTGTGGAAAGAATCTGAATGCTGGGCTTTGAAGCATGTGTGTGTGTGTGTGTGTTGCAGTTTGCACAGCTGATCTCTGAGCGAGACTTTACTTTATTTTGTTCAGTTGCTGTTTCTGTCATTAGTATCACTGATAGTCGCTCTGAGAGAGCTGAACTCATTCCTCTTCAGCAAATATGAATGAAACACCACAATACTTCCCTCTGAAATGTAGTGAAGCAGAAGTATAAAGTAGCATGAAATGTACCTGAAAGTTGAGTTGATGTCCCGTGTGTTTCTGTGGTCGCAGGTCCTCTTCAAGGCTGGAGAGCAGAAGTTTGGCACCGATGAACAAACGTTTGTCACCATCCTGGGAAACCGGAGTCCAGAACATCTTAGGAAAGGTTCGTCTGAGAGTTGCAGTTTCAGAGCCTCTCAAATCTTTTTGGCAGCTTCACATAATATTCAAACTAATTGTGAACCTGTGTGTTTCAGTATTTAATGCCTACATGAAGTTGGCTGGATACGAGATGGAGGAGAGCATCAAGAGGGAAACATCTGGAGGCCTGAGAGATCTGCTTCTGGCCGTCGGTACGAAACTACTGCAGGCTGGTTCTGTTGCCCGCTTCTTGAGGCGGCGACTTTGAACGAATAATAATGACACGTTCTCAATCGTCTGTCCTGTTTTTCTTTTGAAGTGAAGTGTGCCAGGAGCGTTCCAGCCTACTTTGCTGAGACTCTGTACTACGCGATGAAGGTGAGACAACAAAGATAGTAGATAAAGTGTAATTAATGCTATGTTTGACCATTATAACAGTAGTTGTAATGACACATTATAATAACAGCAAAATGCAATCCATAAATAAAATTAAAAAAATGTCCCAGTTTGAATGTAATTTAAATGAATCAAGACTGTTATCAAGTTGTTTGGAATCCTAAAGAATCTCAGGGTGATAACTGCTTGTAGTTTATCTGTCTGGTCTGTAACTTTACCGCTTTGGTTCCCCGCTCTCAAAGAGTTGTGTTCATACGCAGAGAAAAAGCTCTAAAAACAACTGTACTTTGACCAGGGGGCCAGAAACACAACTCCAACTGAAAGCTCACTTTGTGTCGTAACCTTTGGATGTTTAAATGAGCAACTTTTTGCCAACATGTTCACCATATCGACTTAAAAGGTGATGATATGTCAGTGTTCGGCTTGTTTCTGCTGCCCCCAAGTGTGGTAACATGGAGCGCAATTGTCAAACAATGAACATCTGTATCCAGGCGCACATGAACTATTGCTTTATATTCACAGAAGCCTGTGCTCTCAGATGATCGTTATACATGCGTGAGGCATGCAGTCATCGTGTGTTTGTTGTTGCAGGGTGCAGGAACTGATGATAACACCCTGATCAGAGTGATGGTGACTCGCAGTGAGGTGGACTTGTTGGACAGCAGAACTGAGTTCAGGAAGTTGTTTGCCTGCTCTCTGTTTTCCATGATCAAGGTAAATACACACACACACACACACACATGAATACACAAACACACTGCACCACACACACATTTACTGAATAAGTTCCCATACTCCTATGAAGCTTTTTCTTCCTTTTCTTTATTGCTGTGTGTGTTTGTTATAGGGAGATACCGGCGGTGACTTCCGAAAGGCCCTACTATTGCTCTGCGGTGGAGATGATGCGTAACCGGGGCCACAAGCAATAAAACAGGAACCAAACCTGAAGTGCCTCTTCTCTAAGTCGGCCTTTTATTCTTGTGGGCCGTCGACTCCCTGAAACAAGAAAATAACACACAAAGTCCAAAACAACAAAACGTTCTTGTGCGTGAGAGACGGCCCATCAGGTCTTTTTAAACTATGACTCCAAATATTGTCTTTGAAAGGTAGCTAATACGTAATGCAGCCTTTGTCCGACTAACATCTTCAATATGACTAATATTATATCATTCATTTGTAGTACGAAAGCATGAGACTACAATTGTTTTCTTTGCACTTTGTATAGCAGAAACAATATATGCAATAATAAACATTTCAACTGATGAAGTACAAGGGCCCCTGTTTTCTTGTCTCAGTACCAGTCCTGTCCTGCAGTACACATGTACTAGTACATGTTGTACAAGTAAGTACCCGTTTGATTTCTGTTGGACATGCACTGTCCTCTCATTGCCACTAGAGGGAGATAGAGCCGCTTTAATAGAGAGAAATTCACCCATGTTGAAGCCAGAGGCGATAGAAACTTGAGTGTACTACACTTCAGTACAGTCTTAAGGTATTTGTACAGCTTTATACTCCTTTTACACTATTATATTACACTGTTTTATTCCATTACATTTATGTAAGAGCAACAGTAGTTGCTTACTTTGCTAATGAACACTTTACATACATAACTACAGATTAAACCCATTATAATCAGATCCACTTTGACCAGCTGCAAAGTAACAATCCTGATGATATGAAGGCATTACCAGTAATAATTTAACTATTCAAATATTCAGCTCTCTGAAAGGCAGCATTCTGTACTAAATAGGTTTTACTGATAATACTTTTGTAAAATGTCTAATCCAGGACTTTTACTTCGGAGTATAAATATAAAACATGCCATAGTTCTGTTATTTTTCTTTCTGCACTTCATTACATTAAAGATGAATGTAATTTAGTTTGTTGTGCTCAAAACCTGAAACACAATAATAACAAAAAAAGATCCCCATGCCTTGGAAAAAATGTGTTTTTATAATTTAATCATGATGTGATCCTTTAATACTCAAGGACACACACACACACACACACACACACACACACAAACACACACACGTGTGATGCCTACATGAATGGATACGAGATGGAGAGCGTAAAAAGGGAAATATCTGAACGATGACACACACACATACTCATAAAAGACAGGAAGGCGTTAAGAAAAAACAAAATAAAACATATAATTAGGATTTTTACAAAAGTAAAACTAAATAAAGTGGAAGATAAAATGCAGTACAAGAGAGTTTAAACCCTAAAAGAACTAAGAGCTGCAGCAGATCTCAAGTCTTCTCTTCAGTTTGTTGATATGTTGCATACAAACTGCTGCTTCCGCGTCATTCTTCTTGCATTCATTGTGCCGAAAGAAGTTAGTCATTATTTCTCCTCTGACACTGTCTATCTTTCATCTGTCTGTCTGTTGACGTCAGTGTAACGTCTCGGGTTGACCTGCAATTACTTTAAGTGTATCGACAGCTGCTGGCATTAACAGGTAACGTTAACTGTTGCCAGTGAAATGACATCAGGGGGAGATGCTTTGTTCTGTGTGGGTTGAAGGAGGGGTCATCACAGGTCCTCTTACACTACTCCTCTGTTATTCTTTTCACGGAAGCAGTTGCCCTTGATTGTTGCCACAGACACAAGCAGCCAATAACAAGCTCCGAACCGCAGGGTGTGGGGGTCAGGCCACCTCGAGCCTCAGGAAGAACAATACCTCCGACTCCTCCCACCTCGCTGCCCTGCGTGTTTCTGGGTGGGCATGTGTCCGGTCAGCTTTGTAGGTCAAATCTGAAGTACTTAGTGGAGCGTTGAGTTGTGTTTTGATGGGGTTTTTTTCTTCCTTCAGCCCCTCCTGACATCCAGAGCCCCTCCTCTTCTTCACCACTGAGGCTCTGAACTACTAACTGCAGTTCAAGTTCAAGTTGACCGGGAAGTTTTGTTTTCCTGTAAAGCTTAGAGCTGCTACCTTTAATGTTAAAATGTACAATGAAAGAAGCAAAAGTTTGTGCTTGATTGTCTGCCGAAAGCTGATACTATCCTCCTGCACACAGCTGCTGGTGTATTAACATGATGAAGAGCTGAAACAATTAGTTGATTCTTTGCATCAATGTAATCAGCAACTATCTTCATTGGTGATTCATTATTTAATTCATTTTTCGAGCCAGAAAAGGCCAGACCTTTCTGTAGTTTCAGTTTCTCAATCCGAGGATCCGAGGATTTTCCTCTTTTCTTTGTTTTATATTATAATAAACAGAAATGTCTTTTGGTTTCTAGATTGTTGGTTGAAATAAACAAGAAAAACGAAGCGCTTTGGTGCCTATAAGAATGTGTGACTTCACCGTGTTCTGCCATTTTATAGACTGAGCAATTGCTTGATTAATCAAAAAATAATAATTAACCATGGATAGTGAAAATAAATGTTAATTGGAGCCCTAATAACATTGGGTTTCACCCATCAGACGCTGATTGAGCTTCAGTAATAATAACACAAGATCAGAAGCTTCCGTTCGCTGGATAAGAGAGTATAGAAACAACAAATCCAGATGCTTCCACACGGCTGTATTACACGACACAATTAACATCTTATCTAATGTGAGACACTTCAGCAGAGGAAAAGATCTAATGACTAATTCAAAAGATGAATGCATGTTGAGAGGCACTGGTCTATATAGATATATGGAAAAAAAGAGCTATTTATTGTTGTGACAGTGAAGCATGTCAGTGTTAGACATGTTGTATAAGACTGAGGGCCTTCCCTCAGACAAAGCTTGGAAAAAGACTCTCTTCAGCTCCCCCTTAGTTCCTTAGTTTACTTAATTAGTTTCGGTCAATTCCTTGATGCTAGTGGGATCATGATGATGTCATTATACCGCATAGACTCTCAACAATTAAAGATATGATGTGACTGTTTGACGTAACTTCAGACTACATGAAACACACAAAAAAGCTCTGCTCTGAAGCATTTATCAGTTTCAGACCCTGAGAAAAACTCCCCAAAACGACTATCTCTGAATTATCTCTACAAGCAAACCCCACACTGAGGCTTTTATGTGTGGTCTTCTTTATGTTGTTTCACTTGCAGTCACTGAGCCTCTCACTTTGAAAACCTCTGATCTAGATCATTGATATGATGCAGAGGCTAGTTATTTCATGTTAAACAACGAAAAAAGGAAAAGAAAAGAGATAATACTGAAATAAACTAAACAGCATTAAGGAACGCGGGACCTGTTGTGTTGACCACACTGTCGTGGTCATTTCTGCAAAGCCATTGCTTCACTGCCAAGCCTGATAACTTGATTTTTAAAGCCATCCCGAAGGAGACAAAGGATGATATGGTGAGATGCACCGTGAGGAAGACAGGGCTGAGTGCTCGATGAGTATGGAAATGATGTGAATCTTATGCTACAGTCATCAGATCGTGACCCAACAGAGCACCTGTGGGTTAATTATGTTTGACAAAACTGAATTTATTGAGGAAATATGTTAATGAAGAATGGTTTTCATCCCTCCAGCAGCTTTTCAGATGCTTGAGGAATATATTTCAAGGTGCAGTGAAGCTTTTCTTTTTATAATATAGTTTATGTCACCCAACTTTATCTTTGCATCTTGCTTTGAAGAAGGGAACACTTAAGAAAGCACCGGATGGTTTTCTGTCAATCCAACCAAATGAAAGAGTGGATTTCCTCCGCTGCTTCCACAACCTGACATGAAGTCGTGACCACAAATCCGTAGATTTGGGAGTAATCTGCTGGTGGAAGCTGTCACAAATCCTAAACATACACATTCCTGAAGGCTTGCTCTGGCACTCCAGACTTTCTGCTCCTAAACCCCCAAAAGAGCATGGCTATATCCTCGATATATACACTAACACCCTGCCAGGTTGAAGCACAATAGGTAATCAGGCAGTGAATGAATGGAAGTGGGCTGGTGTTTATACTTTGGGGCTGATGAGGGAAGTGGAAAAAGGTGTGCAGGTGGGTGTGGAACATCAGGTGATGGGGATTGGCAGGAGGGAGTGGATCTGAACACAGAGAACATAGAAGGCAGGGAAACAAAGCATGCAAGAGAATGTGACAGCGAGGAGTTGGCTGGCATTAGGTGTGTTCCTATCCATCTGTTTATGCACATTTCAAATTTAACAAAACCAGAGTGGAAAAATTCAAAACTTTTTTCACTTTTGGCTGAAGGTTTGGGGTGAAGATAAAAATAAAACTCAACAAAATACGATGTAAAAAGATTTGAGGAATAACATTGATGGACATGAAGCATTTGTGACTTAAACGTCCACTGAAGAGATGAAAAATGGCAGCAAATAAAAACATCTGGTCTGTGTGATGAGGAGACTGAAACCTTCGGTTACAATCATGTTTTCACATTTTTTTCCACAATTTGAGGTTTGACTGGCGCGCTTTTACATACGTCATAACATCTTATATTTATCTCATAACAATATAGGTTATAATTCGTGCTACATTTGGGTGGAAATCTGGCAAAACATTTTTTTTATTTAGCAAGCAGGTACACTAGAGTCCCAAACCACAATTCTTAAAATAATGTAGTGTAATGATTAAATTGTAGAACATCTTATGAAACTAACAGGAATATATACCAGTTTCTGAACAAAGCAGCAGCAGAGAGATTATTTTTATTTGAAACAATTGATCACATATTAAAAAAACAGAAATGTGGGGAAGAATAAATAAATTACCTTCACTAACTCTTCCAGCCAAGCTTCCACATCGTATATTTGTGATGGAATATATGTAGCAAATCTGATTGATTTGGCTACTTTGGCATCAAAGTCTTAAATGTGCACAAGAAGAATGTCGGCATTAACAAAAAGAACAAACCCAACAAAACATTAGTCTGAAGCCCCAAATAAAACAAGTTTGCACCTGTTTCATTCATCAGGAAAAGCCTTTTCTTAGCTTTGGGAACAGGTTAGATGGAAGAACAGATAGAAAATATACTATCTACTTTTGCTTGAAAGGTCTGAAACCTCAAAGGGCTTTAAAAAGAAGTTGTTTTTATACTTTGAGCTGAGGAGTCAAAGGATGGCGCTTTCACCGGTCTTTGTACAGTTTGTAAAGCATCGTCATTACCGCCCTGCGCGATGAAGAGAAACAAGACGAGACATGCTGCCATCGTAACGGCTATGAGCGGGAAAAGGACTCACATACCTTAGATATGACTCAGATGAGTTGATGATTATTGATGATAATGTGTTTTCCTTCAGGGATTTCTTCACCTCACTATAGATATTACCAAGGTTAGTGAGAGTATTCGTCTTGATAGGGCTTCTAGTCTGTAGTGTTTTACATGTGACAGAAAAAATGTACAGTGTGACATTAGAGGGAAACTCCACCAATTCAATTTAAAAGGGACGATGAGGATTATTCAGCCTGTGAAAAGTTGTTTTTTTGGGGCTATGAAGGGGCTTTGAAAAGTATAAGAATTCTACTTAAATGGTAGTTAAGTAATGAGTAATACTTTGTTTGCCTTTATTTGAAAGTGGACAGTAAAGAGATGACAGGAAATGAGAGATAAAGACGTCGGTGTACTTCATCACACCTGCTTGACTTGACTGATGACTGAGAACAATTCATTTGGCTCTCAGATCATCATTGATCGTCCTCTGGGGAGCAGGACAAGGCGATTCGATTTCTGGGGGGAATGATTTATTTTTTCTGTCAATATTATCATAAAGTAAATGTTAGCTGATTCAGCAAGATTGATTTTTCCTTTGAATATCTAACTAAGTAGGCGACTATGACTCCCTCGCCTCATTGAAACAAATCAAACATCCTCTTGCTCTATGACCGTGTGCCGGCTAGTGAGCCTTTCGGCAACAGCAGACCAGATTTTACTGCACATGTGTTGTACCCAAATGATATGACGCCACATGAAGCGATGACATCTGCTCTTGTAACTCTCCTTGTATATTAGAGCTCTGCTTTATAGGAAGCGTCCTTAAGCTCTGGACCGCCAACTCTGGTAACTCAAAAGAAAGAATGACATAAGGCCCGCTGAACTTTTCTGAACTTTTCTGATGTATGTGCAAGTCGACTGAAATGTGAATGAGGTCGACTGACGAAATGAGGAGAACATGAAAACATTAGGTTTAAACTACAAAGAAAACTGAGGTGAGAGCAGGAAGGTTACTGATGTTTAATCAGCAGGTGCGGCCGTGATATCCTGATAAACTTGAGTCAGTGCTGCCTAAAAGCAAATTCCACTGAAAACACCTTCTAACAGAGGCAGAAATTACATGAGCGAACATGTTACCAATGCTACAAACCAGGAGTCGCTGAAACACCCAATTCAACTGCTCACTAAAACCAGAAGGCTTGTGTGGCATGAAAATGTGTGTTTTTCTTCTGATTATATTTCAGTTAAACTCACTGTCCCTCTGTTTCACACCCTCAGTATTATAAAGGAACAGTGTGCGGCATTGGGAGGGGGGGTCTATTGGCGGAAATGGAATATAATGTTAATATGTGTGTTTTTTTTAGAGTATAATCACCAGAAAAATAAGAAACGCTGTGTTTTTGTAATCTTTCAATGAGCCATTTACATCTGATCTAAATACGGAGCCGGCCGCCATGTTTCTACAGTAGCCCAGAATGGACAAACATTCGCTTTTATGCATTTTTCGCGTTTTTTGCGTCTGCTACCGTAGTTCCAAGCATATGAATGCGCTGTGTACGTATGAAAAGCGAGAGAGACAACGTGTTGTTGTTATATTGTTATCTTATGTTATTGCTTAGTTTACATACTTGTTTTAGCACAACCATGATGAAAATAAGTAATAATGACTTCAGGAAACGCCATGCGATGCACATCTTCTCATGAGATCGGGTTGGTACATCTCCTCAACGCGCTTGCCACACGAGAGAAGTTTCAGTTGGTTGCAATCTGCAACCTCGCCACTTGGTGCGGCCAAATCCTACACACTGCACCTTTAATACAAGCATGAAACAGCCATAGTGGCTCTGGCTCTTGTAAGTTATTGGTGCATAAGTGCTCAGTGCAACGTATCCTCCTCATACAACAGTTGGTATATGATATCCTACGAAATGTTACTCCTCAATTTTTGTCTCGTTTCCCTACGAAATAATTCCGTGGGATATCTACGAATTATCTTTCGTAGCTACGACTGCAGGGTGAGAGCAGCCAGCTCAGTGGCACAACCACACAAAAACACACACAGAGGAAACAGGCAAATCCTTAGATTTAAGAATGTTTAGAAATAAATCACCTGTAGACTAATCAATTGTTTCAGCACACATGTCAGTATCTCCCCACCTAAAAACTACAAAACACAGCATGCATCTGATTTATAGCCCCACAGCTCCTCCACTCTCCGTCTCACTGATCCTGCAGCACTTTATCCTGCTGGTGGATCTCCTCTTGATCAAAGCCTGCAGGAGCCCAAACATAAAATAAATACACCTACACGAGGAGGCAGCTGACACTTATAGCTCAGACTTTTGGGATGGTATCCTCATTTCCTTCTTGACCCTTGACCTCTAACCTCTAACTACTTCCTCTTTCCTGGAATGTGTCCTTGAGCTCTGGCTGATGGAGTCGGTGAAACAAAATCCCTTTTGTGTCATCAAAGAGAGCGGACTTCCGTTAAAAGGTGGAAATCTCTCTCCAGTTGGCTTTTTTTTTTTTAAGTGTCTGTCTGAGGGGACAAAGAGCAGCAGGTCAGAGGTGAAGAAGGTCAGGAGCTGACAGGAAAGCATAAAATCCACATCTGGGGTTGCACTTGTTCAGGGATTACACACACACACATACACAGCTGGATCATAGCAGTCTTTACTCACAATCTCCCCAAATGGCTTTTTAATGCAGCTCACAATCTCCCCAAATGGCTCTTAATGCAGCTGGCTGCTGTCACTGAGAAAGTAATTAGAGACTTGTGCAGGAAACCAGGTGAACACGCCTTCTATCTGGACGCCATGTACAATCACTCCACTTGTGTGTTTCTTTACCCTGAGGGCATGTCAGCAGTACATTATGTAATGCACACCATTTAATCTGCCAAGTGTGTGACACAAAGTCATACAGGATGTTTTGCTCTGAATGCTCTGTTAGTTGCTCACACTGAGAAAATCTCCATCTTATCAAGGACATTTGATTCATTATTAACCCCTAAAAGTATGTAAGTAAAAAGAAAAAATCTGCCTGTACAAACTCACCATGATGCTTTAAGACATATTAAAAAATGAAAGGATTTTTGCCCCCAAGGACTTGAAACAGTCCTGTTCAAACTTCTATTTCATTACAAAACGAGCAGACTGAACCAGTCAGAGACGATGATTTGGGTTGGAAATGTACCGTTTCTAATGTGGGAGTGTTCAGCAGTGTTGCGAGTCCTTAGGAGGACATTTTTTTTTAACTCAGCAACTCGTTTTGTACGTTGATTGTTGGTTTCTTGAAAGAAGACACTAAAATTAAGAAAAATGACACTTGATTCTAGAAAACGTTGGAAGTATCTTTTGGAAAGGAGTCATTGTTAGATCAGATATTTAGGACTCAACAAGAAAAACTGATAAAATGTGTATTTTGTGGTGCATATGTTTTCCACACAGTGTTCATATATCCCTCTGCTTCTCCCCTTTAAAAGACATGTTTCATATTCTTCAAGGCAACAGGACACATTGTATAAATAGAAAATATTTATTTTGTGGTGCATAAATACGGTGGTGTTTACATGGTTGATAAAGTTGAACAGAGAAGGAATGTACCACTCTATATTATAGTAATCAACCTTCAGTTCGGTGGGATAAACAGAGGTGCGGGAAGTGTTCAGGTTGAATAAAACAATACCACACTGTAAAAATACACTATTACAAGTGAGACAAAAACATATTCTCAAGATCCAGGATCCAAAACTCAGGTCAACATTGATTTGTGGTTGGTTTCCATGTTTGTGTTTAGTGGTCATAGATGGTCACCTGAAAGATGCTTGGAGTGGTGAAGAGGATTTCATTGAAAAGACAAAAAGACAAAACCAAACATTCAAAATATAAGTAAAACACAGATTCATCAGCACATTTTACTTCAAGTATCAAAAGTATCCATCTCTATATCAATCTATATCTCAGATCATCATTATTAGTGCATTGTTGCTGGAGCATCTTTTTTTAATGGCGTAATTGGTCAAGGTGAAGCTGAAATTGATTTGAATTTGTAACAATAAAATTATATTTGATAAAGTTTTGAAGGGACATTCAAAATCTGAAAAGTAACTACAACTGCATGATGAATGTTGTATTTATTTAACTTAAGAAAAAAAGATGAACAGAAGTGAAGTACAAGTTCCTCATTGTACTTAAAGTACAAAGTATAGAACATGTAGTTACTTTCCACTGCAGGTGATAAATTACTTGAAAAATACCTGATAATATCCACATCTGCTTGAGTTTGTGAACGTGTCATATTGGTGTTTGTGCTAACTGAAAATCACTCAGTTCACTTCTGTAGAAATCACACTGTGCAGAGAAACTCGGACTCTTGTTGATTCAAAATGAACCGCTGATTAACGCAACGAGTCCTAAAATAAATCCTGCTGCGCTCAGTCCGATCATGTCCACATCCTCCTGTGATCTGAAGCTAACAGTCGTCACTTTGCAGCATGGTCAGGAAGAAGTTGCACACACTGGCCCACGAGCCGCTGCAGTTCTCCTCGGCCGTTTTCCGGTGGTTTACGCGCCTTGTGCAGGCTGTCGGTCCGGCCGGAGGCGCAGCGGTGGAGACGGAGCGAGGCGGCTTGGTAGTCTCCGGTTCTCCGGACTGAGCGGAGACGACGGAGTCTAGCTTGAAGTGCGCCTCCCGAGGCGCGCGCTTGCACATGCCAGCCCTCACCAGCGCGCGGTCGTCCCTACACACTTTGCCTTGCAGCCTTCTCAACGCGCGGGCCACCTGCTTCCAGAAGCCCTTGGTGTCGGACTGGTAGCCCGGGCAGCTCTGCGGTTTGGCGTTGTATTCGCACCGCAGATCGGTGACTCCACCTCTAACGTGCGCCTCCCGGTCCTCGCATACCACAGACAGCCTGACGGTGTCCCCGACGTCTTTCGCCCGCCACGTGCACTGTATCTTGTCCTTGATGGAGAACTTTCCCCGGCCGCTCGCTGCGGGCTTGTTCCCGCTCCTCTGCCCTCTGCCGGGGGCTGATGTCACGGTCTTGTCCGCTCCTCGGTTCTTATTGCGCGCACCACAGGACAGAGAGACCTGCTGCCCGAGGAAGGCCAACAGCAACCAGGGAGCAAAAGTCTTCAGCAGGAACATACTCTCTTTTGGCAGACAATGTATTATTATCTGAAAGGTTAAAAAAAAAGAGGTTCAGAGCCTCAGTGATGGAAATAATCAGGTCATCCGACACAAAACTGTGTTTAGAATGAGTTAAAGGCTGTTATTAGAAAATATGTATCCACATTATCTCTTATGATATCCAGGAAAATAAAAAAAAAATAGATATTATATTTTGAATTTACAGTAAATAAACGTCATTATTAAAGGTTTTGCGTCAATCTGATAACTATTACGCAGTGAAAGGTGCAATTCAAACTTAACTCCTGAGCCTGTAGTTATTTTAAAGACACCTGTGGAAGGTGACGAGGCCGCACTATTCTACTCCACAGACAGAACATACAAGACAGTCAAAACACCGACTCCAACTTACCGAAAACTGCGAGGGTTGCTGTGCGTAAAGCTGCTTCTTGTGGCTCTACGAGATCTTGCACATGGCTTTCATACATAGATGCTGCGACACGCCTACCATTCCCGCCCAACAACACGCACACACACACGCACGCACACACATCTCGATTGGGAGAAACCTAGAAGGGAAGAAGGGAATGTGTTTTGTTCTGGTTTTACTTGACGTGTCTAAACTGAACTCCCGCCTTTAACAGAGTTTAGATCGAGATCAAAGAGATTGTATGTATGCCCTGATGATGGATCTGCGTGTCTGCACACAGTGGATTTAAATTACTTTAGCGAGGTTACCACATTACAACCTCAACACGCACACGCACATTCTCGGAGGCTCGACTCCTACTTTCCACCAATCCGCTGCTGCACTCAACCAGAAGGAGGTCCTGTCTTTTAACTTCGGGCCATGTGGCTTGACTTGGGTCATCACAGCAAAAGACAAAAGGACTCGAGGTAACAATATAGGCTACAATCTGCTAATGTAGGATAAAGTACAAACAGTGGTCATTAAAAATGATTGAAGAATATCTTTCTTATGGAATATTAAAAATGCATAAACAAAAACAAACCAAACAAATACAATACACCTTTGTTTCACTTTAAGTCATTTGCTGTCATTTACTGTAAAATCTGCTGTCACATATAGTCCATTTTACTAAAAATTAACATAATCTACTAAATGAACATCATGCTGTATTGAAGAAGACTTGACACTAGAGATGGAGACCATAAACTCATGTTTACAATATTTAGGTAATAAATATATCAAGTGAGAATTAGGGTCATTTTCTACAAGACTTCTAAACAATCGAGCCATCAGTTGCCCCCTGATGGCCAGTAGAGAGAATGCAGTTAAAAAAATAAATAATTTAAGATTTTTGGGGCCTTTTGCCTTAAATGGATAGTACAGTCGAAGAGAGACAGGGAGCGAGAAAGAGAGAGGACAACATGCAGCAAAAAGCCCCAAGTCGGACTAGAACCCGTGCCGCTGTGGTAAGGACTCAGCCTTGGGTGCATGGAGCACCAGAAGAATGCAAGTTTAAGGCACTTCAGATTTCTCAGACCCGAAAGGTTACCGCCTGGGTGCCGCTCAAAAACAGAAGTTCTTGTTGTAAGTTTCATTTTGCACATAAAGCTGACTTGGATATTGAGCTGTATTCATTGCACTGTTTAGACACATTTCTCATTGACCACATTGTTACTTTTACCTTCCTTTGTTCTGTCTGACTGTTATCTATAAAACAGTAACAGATTCACCAGATGTCAGCTCCTTCTCTCCCCATAAACCCTCAGTTGGTTCCTCCTTTGATCTCCTGACATTAACTCGGTGAGCTCCTTTATGTACTCCATCAGAAGTCAGACGAAGTCTTCATCCGTCGTTGGCAGCCTCTCGTTCATTAAAACAATCACTGCTGATGTCTTGCACTTTCTCTCATTTCTGTCTCTGTCGAACACCTTTTAAACTGTCCTTCCTTCACATGCATGTTTTCCCTTTATTTTTAAAGCACAAACTGAGCGATAAGCCCGTCTCATCATTTTGTCAAATCCACAAAGTCTAATGCTGCCAGGAAGCCAAAATACAAGAAAAAGGACACAAAAATGTACAGATATTTAGTGATAAACACTCAAAATGAACAGTTAAATGTTGTAAAAAATGTATTGTTTCACTTTTGATACACTATGTTATGTTATGTTATGTTATGTTTATTTTATTTGATATGGACATCACAGTAGCATTAGAATTGTAACACACATTTATGCACAAAGCCCAGATGCACTGTGTTAAGTGTTTGTAGCAAAATGCTAATTTACAACACCTGTCCACAGGAGGCTTTTTTTCTTTTTAAAAAGAAGTTTAAAATGGAAATAAAAAAGTTAAAACAGAAAATAGGAACAGAGAAAGGAAATAGATCCACAGATACATACACAAATACAAATACAGATGCATACACAAAGTGCAAGTGTGGTTACAGGGGTGTTAGGTGTGAGAACAATGTTGTTTGTCTTTTAGCCACGATTTAATACCTCTATTAAAAACATTAAAGTTGTGTTGCATTTTCAACTCAGTTGGTAGACAGTTCCATAGTTTTGCTCCTTTAACAGAGAAGACTGATTGTCCAAATGAGGTTTTGCGTAAAGCAATGCGACAGTTCCCGTTTACTGAGGCCCGTGTGTTCACTCTGCTGGTGTGCTGGTGTCTTGTGACGAATTCATTAAGCAGTGAAGGAGCATTTAAAAATAAGCTTTAGGTTGGAATAGCTTATGAAGCACACAAACAGAAGAAAATGTAAGAAGTGTAATGTACAACAGTCTATTTGCATGTGAAGTGAAGTGTAAAGAAATGTTGTAGAGACATTAATGGGACACTGTGTGAACTTTCAACCGGATTCTCAGCTTGTCTCTCCATGAGTTATATATATTAATGAAGTTATGTTACTATAAATAAAACACACACAGACTCTCGCCTAAACAACTGATGTTTTATATAGAGAGCAGCAGCAGCCAGCCGTGGTTCAAGAGGTCGTATCTTACCTGGAACACAGGTGTGACTAATGTCATTAACGACGACTCCAGTCAGGTGTTCCAGTTCAATCAATCATCAATGCAGTGAAAAAAAGGCCAAACAAAGACGAGTCTAAACGCTGTATCTAACCATATTCATGTTATTTTAAGGCTCAATCTGTAGACATCTTTGATTCCAGTGTTTGATTATCTTATAATTATGTTAAATTATGAAACCACATCCTAAGAAACCTAAACTTTCTCATGGAAGACAATATATTTGGACACTTTCCTATAGCAGTCTTAAACTAAGAGGGGCTTTTGCTCTTATGGGTCCTCCCTCTCGTAGAAATTGTAATTTGTTTGTTCATGTCATTGGCCAAACAAAAGATTTTTGCTGACAAAATGACAAGAGACAAGAAATTGTGTTGAAAATCAAGTTATTGAAGGATGTAAGGACAAAAAAATAAAGCTACTTGAATGTAAACTGATCAATTAGCACAGTAGTAGAAAACAAGGTTCAATATAAGAAAGCCACTATATGTAGATACAACTCCTAGGTTTGTTCTTAGTTTCTCAACATTGAATAGAAGGAACTGCACACTAAATTATACATTCATAACTTTGTATTTTGTACAATACATCTGGTGCATTTGATGCTGTGAAGTTGACCTACACATCAGATTACAGCACACCACTGATCCTACGAAGAACGTTATGAATCCACCACGCCCGGTCATCATGTTTCATTCCTGGAATGAAGCAGCTGCTGCAGGTACACAAGGAACAAAGACATCGTGGTAACAAGGAAGGAGCCATATAAAGGCTCAGATGGGCACAAGTCCAACCATCTCACAGGTTACAGTAGTTTCTCACTGAGTCACTGTGTCAGTAGTAGTAGGAGGTTAAGTCTATGTAAACAGTAGTAGGGAAGCTATGTGTGTGTGTGTGTGTGTGTGTGTGTGTGTGTGTGTGTGTGTGTGTGTGTGTCCTCTCTGCACTCAGCAGCACCATCTTGTGGTCATTAGAAGTCCAGCACCTCCTCACCATGACTGAATAACAGTAAATACAAGTGGTGGAAAGTAACTACATTTCTTCAAGTACTACAATGCAATTCTGAGATACATGTACTTTACTTGAGTTTTTTCCTTTCATACTACTTTATACTTCTGCTCCACTTCTTCTCAGAGAATTTAAAAAAACTTTTTACTCCGATACTTTTATCCGTCACGATAAACCTTAAAAACACAACATGTTGCTTAAGATTGCAGTGATTCCCAATAATTTGGCCTGTAGCCCTTTAAAGTATTCTGGCTGTTTCAGAGGTCAATGAGTTTTTAGCATTTTCCCTCTAAACTTCTCAAAAGGTTTCATTTAAATAACTGTTCAAGGACTTAAGAGGTAAAAAGATCTAATATTTTACCAAAATAAAGAATAAAAGATTCGAGAAAAGACCCCTCAGAATTGATCTTGTTTTAAAACTAGCTGAACCTCAATCAGCAACAACAGTCAAATGCTGCTTATGTGCAAGTCATTTTACTTTTCATACTGAGGTACATTTTACTGCTCATACTTCTGTACTTTTACGTGATATGAGGTTGGATGCAGGACATTTACTTAGTATTTTTACTTCAGTAAAGGATCTGAGTGCGTCTTTCACCTCTGAGGTACTAGAACTAGAAAATGTTTGGAGTTTGTCGTGACTGACGCATTGTTATAGGTATAAGTCCTATAAAAAGAAAAAGTAGCCCCACTCACTGTGATGAGTGAAAGCGAGTGTGTGTGTGTGTGTGTACAACACCGGTGCTGCAGCCACACTCGTTTCCTCTCACACAGACCCCCTCTGTTCCCGCACACGGCAGCTCTTAAGACCCAATTCATCAGCTCATACAAAGAAGTGTTTAGCTTTCCTCAGACGGCCTGTGTATTATCTTTACTGCAGTCTGTGTGTCTGTCCGCTAACAACTTCCCGAGGCCACGCTGCAGACATGTTGTTACAGCCGGCGACGAAGAGAAACAAGGACTTCTTTTGAGTGAGTGAGGGTGACAACTTGCAGCAGAAGAAACAGAGCAACACAGAGGAATAAGAAGAAGAGAGTTCTCCACTCTGACTTTATTCTCTTTACCTTCACATGTTGTTGGAACATTTATGTGACAAAAGGAGGACATTCTACATCATATACAAAAAAAAAAATCACATGCCTGCCATATTTTCCCTTTTGCCTTGCTGTGTGTTTTACAGATTTAAAAAGAATGACACGTACACTACATGCAGTCATCCACTAACCGTACACAAGTGTAGGTTGAGTGTTTTTGGCTCAGCTCGTATAAGATGCTGCAGTGTTGGGAGTCGGACCTAAAAAGGTATCAAAATCACTTCAGAGGCTCCCACACAGATCCTGGAGGTCGAGGATAGTCGAGAAGAGTTCTGGCGCTGGTGTTTCCAGCCTGAAACAAGGAAAGATTAGTGTTTTTATGTGATTAATTTGAGATAAAGTTAGTTTCTCTTATGAATATTGAGGCTGCACTGAGATAAATCACTCCATAAACTGGGTGTAGGACCTATATTTTACATTTTTCTACACAACAACCATGCATTTTTGTCTTTCTCTCACTTTGTATTCTAACATTTCCAGCCGCCCTCTTACTAAACTTCGTCTCTGACTGTTCTGTTCTTCATCTTCACTTTTCACCCACCTGTGTCTGCAGCATCGCCTCAGTTTTGGAACCAGCTGATGAAGTAGGTGCAGACGCCGTGGAAGCTCTTCCAGCAGTACTCGGAGGCGACGCGGGAGGCTTTGGAGTCAGGCTGCTCTGTGGGACGAGTAGTGGTCTTCCCAGGCTTGAGGGTAGTTTTCTTGGTCTGGGGGCCCTTGCCTGGCTGGGGCTTGCCTGGCTGCTGCTGGGGCTTGATGGGCTGCTGCTGGGGCTTGACAGGTTTGGGAGTAATGGCGGGCTTGTTCTGGGCTGGCACAACAGGTTTACGTGGCTCCTGGACAGGCTTGGAGGGCTTGGTGCTGGTTGTCTTGGGCCAGGAGGCCAGGAAGGTAATCTGGGCCTCGTCTGGGTATTTCTTGCACATGGCTGGGCGGTAGACTTTGGGTCCCTGGCAGGCGTGGCTCAGCTTTCTCATGTCCCACATAATCTGGGTGAAGTAGTGGCGAGGGTTGAGGTTGTAGGCGCGGCACAGGTTGGGTTTGCCCTGGAAGTCGCAGTAGTAGGAGCGTCCTTGGGTCTGGCCCTGGCTCGGACCTTTGCAGGAGACACGCAGGCGAGTATAGTCCCCGGCTCCAGATACCACCATGGTGCAGGAGTCTTTGGTCTTGGTGCTGAATCTGATGGGCTCATCCCAGACGCTGCGTTGCTGCTGCTGCTGCTGCTGCTGCTGCTGCTGCTGCCTGTTGTCGTTGCTGCTGTTGTTGGTCTGAGCGCTTGACACACAAACAGCTGCTGCCAAAAACAGCAGCGCCACTCTCATCTTGGATCTCATGGCGGCGTTTGGTGTGTCAGTGACGGATGAACGAGGGTATGGGATGATGTGTATGTATCCGCAGAAGAAGGTTGAGGTGTGCAAGGGTTGAACACGTCTGTGCGGGACTTTATATGGCTGAAGCTCACAAAGAAGGTATTATTCAGGTGAGATGAAGGCCTCAAACTCCTCCTCCAGCACTGACCCCCCTCTCCCTCACACCACACACACACACACACACACACACACACACACACGCACACACACACACACACACGACCACATGAAGCCTGTGTGGCATGTTCAAAACTAAAAAGTGATGGATGAGATGGAAGGAAGGAGGGGGGGAGAACATAAACTGAGGGAGGAGGAAGAGGGGTGAGGGGAAGCGGTCAACAGGTTTGTGGGGGGGGAGTACACACATGAAGCCAAATGCTGTGAAAAAGAGTTGCGAGACATTATATAATCTCACATAAGAGGTTCTTTGACTATTGATGAGAAGGAGAGGGGGAGGAGAGGACTGAGGAGGTCCCGTAAAAAGTGCCGCCTGAAGTTATTTGCTGAGGGCTCACGGTAAAAACCTCATTATGTTCATCGTAAGAGACGAAGTTCAGAACAGAGCGATATCTATTGTCCTTCTTTATAAACTCCTGCTGTATTTTTATAAACTCCTGCTGTGCAGCCAAACTTTGTTCGAACGCAAATTGCTTTATCGTGGTGGAGATCACAAAGCTTTAAAAGGTGACAACTTATGTCCCGCTACATGTTAAGGAAGTTCCTTCAACTGATTTTGGAGAGCTGGAGCATTGGAGCAAGCGGATATACTGTCAGACAGTTCTCTAATAGGATGATTCAACCTTAAAGTGAGACCAGATCTGTTGAAATAAGAAATGTCCTCTTTCAAATCATTGTTAAAATTGACCCTTCGCTAAGACCCGCCCCCCAACTGTCAGAGCTACGTTACCGTGGAGCCCACACTGTCACTAACTCAGTGGCGGGCCGTCACAGTTTAATACAAATACCTAACGTTATACAATTACAGCCCAAGAAACGAATAATAACCCTAGCTGTGGCGCCATCATGTGGTTATAAGGTGGTATTTCAGCAGTGAAGGCCCAGGTATAAAATGCAAGGCCCGCCACTGCACTAACTGCACTTCACAATATTACAAAATGCATTTAAAAGATATATCCAGGATGTGAAACTGATTCAGCAGCAAAAACAGGTTAAAAAGATAAAAATAGAAGCTAAAGCCGACACATGAAAGCGTAAAAGTGAACCACCACATCACCTGGCGATCGAGACAGAAGACAATGAAATTTAAGGAAGAACACTGTCCCAGTAAAGTCGGGTAGGTCTTCGGTCCCTGTTACAATTACTAAAAGGCAAATGCAGCATGTTTTGCACACCTTCAGTAGTTTACATAGCACAGAAGTGCTAACGCTTGATAATGATGTGCTAACGTAATCTGCTAACGTTAGCTCGACAGGTTTTTCTGTAGAAACGTAACGTTTTAAAAACGTTCATCTCCTTCCAACCTCTAGTTACTAAGTACTCTATCACTATTACACAATGTTTAACCATGACTAACTCTAAATCCACAAAACCAGCCTGATTGAATAAGAAAGAAAAACAATTCCATGAGTGTCTTTCTAGCTTGCTGATGCCAGACTAAGTTTGAAAGGCGGGACTTAGCCAGGGGTCAATTATAAATAATTTTGAATTTCTCAATTCAATACACTCAGAAGCTTTGCTGCCTCTGTCTCGCCTGGTCTGGTATGACGTGTAGCTTATGGTGGCTAGCTGTTTCCTCCTCCCTGCAGTCTTTATGCTAAGCTGTAGCTTTGTATTCACCGATATCGATGTTCTCATCTGGGCCATAAATCCAAATCAAGTAGCCTATTTCCCAAAAGGAAACAAAAAGCAAAAACTCTAATCCTAGTGGCAAATTGACTGTTTACAGTAGACAGACCACAAAAATAAACAACACAAAATGAACGGTCAAGCTGGTGGGTAAGAAACAAAATACAATAAAAAGCCGAAAGATTATACACTGAAATCTCAGAATGGTGACTGAGCTAAAGAAAGTCCCACTAACTCTGGATCGTATTATATGAATACAGAGATCAGTATCACCATTGACCATAGTCTTGACTTTTAACTTGTGAAACTAAACAGGGGAACAGACCCTGCCTTTGAGAAGACATAGTCCATATGTACCGGCTGGCTGGGACGCATAGCGGAAGAAGAGAGTGTAGCCTATAGCCTGCTGCTGCAAAGTCACACATGTGTGTACACATATACACATGCCCTCAGTACATTCAGGAAGTTTTGTTTTTATAGCCATCAATCTGGTGGGGAAGAGAAAAAGTTCCCCTGTACGAAACACAGGGAATGTGAAGTAAACATATGAAGTGGTATGTGTGTGTATGTTGTCTGAACCAGATGTTTCCAAAATTAAATTAGTGCAGTGCTCTTCTGATAGGATGCATCAGCGTCACACCACCTCAACCACTGCCAAGCCCCACCCCCGCTCCCTGCAAATCTGTCAACCTTCCCAAAACAGACCTTCTCAGCCGCTGTGTGTGCATGCACTCAACTCGGCATATGTTACATGAATGTTCTCTGCGTTCCCCTGTGCTCTGTGTGTTTTGGCAGACCGGCTAAGTTGATTTTTTTTTAGGGCGTGGATGTCTAACCCATCTGTACATCTCATACATATCATCAAGTGTTCTTTTTCAATCCTAGCAGTGGCTCAGAGTTTATGTACAGCATTAAAGCACACTTCAAAAGTGATTTTGGGTGATTTATGACACAAAGCACACACATATGAGTTTCTTCAGTAGGTGATATAACTTTATGTTTCATGTGTTTATGGAAGAAAAACACAGCAGACACTTATCAGACTGAAGTTTTTATTCACAGATTTGCGCCCTCACCACAAACTTCAGCTGTGTTATCATTTTTATATGTGTGTACGTTCGTCTGCCACCACAGAGGCCTCTGGGAGTTTTATTTTTCAAATCAAAGGACGGTGAAGAAAAAAAAAACTCTCACAAGTACAAGTCACTATTTGTCACTAATGGTCTGGCAAGAAATGCCTAAGACACAATATCTGGTTTGTCAGCTGTCTTAAAACCTTGTAAGGTTATGTGTATGTAGCTTATGTGTGTGTTGAATAGCTAGTAACACTTTGCCTCTGCCACATTGTTAGTTTCCTCCTTCAATGTTTGAACAAATAGTTTGACATTTTGGGAAATATTTCTCTTTCGTTTACTTGTTTAAAGTTAGCTAAAAAGATCGATCATTGTCTGTATGCTAACAATAACGCTACAGCATATCAACAGTTAGCTTAGCATAAAGCCTGGAAACAGAAAAAGAGTGGCTCAGAACAAAGGGAACAAAAACCACAAACTACCAGCTCTAACGCTCACTAATAAACAAGCATTTATCTTGTTTTTTAATTGTTAAAATTACACATTTTTTTAAAAAAGTATAAAAATGATGGTAAGAAGTCCAGTTAAGAAATAGTCTAGCGCATTACTCCCTGTAAATTGTCGTTTTCAGCCATGCTAGTGGCTCTATGGATGGCAATATTGATTTAATGACATTTTCTACAGACATTTATGCTCCCAGAGGATGAATCTTAAGGACTTTGGTGGATCCCCTAACGTTTTGTTTATCATTTTTGGCTTTCGGTTAAATATCAAGACTACTATGGGATGGATTTACGGTGGATTTACGGTGTCCAGCTGATGAATTCTAAAAACTTTGGTGATCACCTGACTTTTCATCTCGTGACATCATCAGGTCAAAATTGGAATTTGTTCACTACTTTGGTTTGGGCCATATGATGAGATAATGTTAGCATGCTAACACGCTAAATTAAGATGTTGAACATTGTCATCATATCTACCAAACATTAGCATGTTAGCATTGTCATTGTGAGCTTGTTAGCATGCTGACGTTAGCATTTAGCTCGAAGCACAATTGCTAGCATGGCATTAGATTTGCTACACTTTGTTTTTGTCTTTATGCTAAACTTAGCTAACAGGCTGGTATTCAACAAAAAGACACAAGAGTTGTATCTTCAGCAAACAAGGGCATTTCCCCAAAATGTCAGACTATTTCCTAATTTCCTGGTCGATCTAACCCGTTGAGCCAAAATGATGCGAGCTACATTACAAATATTGACAAAGAAAAAAAAGAGCTATATCTAAAAAAAAATCCTACTTATGTGTTATAAAACAAACATTAACAAAAAAATATATAAAACTTTCAAAAGTTTTGAAAGCGTAAAAAAATGTACATATGTGTCACCATGTTAGAAACTGATAACTGAAGTACAAACAACTGTATTCTCTACAGGTAAAAGTAGCTATTGCAGGAATATTGCTCTTAGAGTTGATGATCTACAGTATGACACACGAGGAGGACTGCTGATGCTCGTGCTGAACGTGCATGAGAAAATACTTGATAAATTATAGTTGGCTGGCATTTGAGGTCCTTGCCAAATGGCTTGAAGGGGTAACGGGGAGTGGGACTCCCTCACCACACAGTTCCTGATTGTTGTTGTTCTTCCCTTTGGTCCTTGAAAGAGTTACAAGAGCTGAATGGGAAAGCTGGAAAGTTCAGAGATCCTAGAAAAGCGAGAAGCCAAGTTAGTTGTCAAACAGTGTGTTTTCTTTTTTTATTATTCCTGAAGAGAGGTGTGGCACTTACCACGAGGGAAATATCAGTTCCAGTTCTCTTGTCCACTGTGGAAAAAGAGAAAATGAAAATCTACTCAGAAAATTCAAAATAAAATCACATTAGAAGGAGACTTTTTCTTTTAGCCTGACTTAAAAACTGGCATTGCCTTTTCTGTGACAAGATTGTAGAAGGATAGATCAAACAAATACAAATTGCAGATGTAAATAATGTAAATAATTCACAACTGCAACATTTCTTATCTATATTCCTTACTTATTAGTACTTATTGGTAAAGTGGATGAAGTTCCCATAATGTTAATAGAGTTAGAGAAAAATCATTAATTTCAGGGCCTTAGTTTTTCTACATCAAAGGCACAAGATGGTATCATCTATTCTATACAATCATATTTTTTTTCTAAATATTTATTCAAAATCTTGCAAAAAAATATCGGGTTAATCGGATAGTCCACCGAAAGAAATGTATCAGCCATTACTTAACGCCATCTTAAAAGGCCTAGGTCTGTATTTATGATATCTTTGCGTGTATGTTTTATGTTTATGTAAAACGCTCAATTTCCTGCACAACTTCAGATTTGTTTTTCACAGCACACACACCAGCATGTCAAACACACAAATCAATACTTTCAAACCACAAAATGCTTCTTCTTCCTGCAGGATGTCCGAGGACAAACACGGAAATCAGTCGGTCATAACTACACACAGTTTGGAGACAGTGTCTAGAGTATAACGGTGTCTTCCTCTTAACTCCATCATGAGGAACTTTTTCTTCTTGAGTCCCAGGCGTTTGAATGTACATGTGATGTAACGGTGATGGATGAAGGATGAAGAAAACAAGAAAAAATAGAAAGAAGAAAAAAAATCTCCTGGGTGAAATCAGACTGATGATGATTAAATGGCTGGTGATTCTCAGATGGTTTTAATTGTTTGTTAGCGTTGTTGGATGACGGTTAGTGCAAAGTTATACCTGACGGTCAGTCACTACCTCATCGACGAGTTCCTTTTGGGTCACCAGTCGGAGTTGCTCGGTGGAGCAGAGGCCCGAGGGAACCGGGTCAGAGTGTCACAATAGGGAGAGCTACACACACACACACACACACACACACACACACACACACACACACACACACACACACACACACACAGACAGACACATATATATATATACACACATGGGGAATTCTTTAAAAAGTCAAAGTCTGTTGAGAAATGTAGCAAATGTCTGCAGACTCTCCAAAATATCCCTCCGCCAATTAACACCGCGGCATGCATGCAAGCAGAGACACTGCTCGTACCTGACCACAGCGAGGTCTCCGTGGATATCGCACACTTGTTCACCATGATTACCTGTATTACCCATACTGCAACACAAGAGCGAGGTTGGACAGGTGAGGAAGAGAATGGGAAGACTCCGCTGAAAGCAACAAGGATGGAGTGATCCTCGGTATTAAAGTCGGAAAAGAGGAGGAAGACGCAGGAGAAGATGGTGAGATGAAGATCCATGCAAAGAGAGGAAGACCATGCTTGTAATTTCAGATTTGCGGTAAAAAAAAGGTGCAAGAAAGATGTGAAGGGATCCAAAAATCGAAGTACTCCGTACCAAACAGGCAATGGGCACGTGGAAGAGGGCGAAAAGACGTGTGAAGAGCAGACAAACATCAAAGTGCAACAAGCCACGGGTAAGAGGTTCTGGAGCGAGAGCGGAAATAACACGAGGAGAAAATATGAGGAGAATCACAGGAATAATGACAGAGAGAAGGAAAGAAGAGGATTAATTAATTATTTTTTAATCTACAGAGAAGATTCAGAAAAAACTACGAGGACTACTAACATCATTTCTGTCTGTGGCTGTATGTACAAAATGTGAGCGTGTGTTTGGACTCACTCTTCAAAGACGTCCTCTGTGTCCATCCTTCTGTAATACTTGGCCAGTTTGATGGAGAAGATGATACTGGGAATCAGGAGGACACAGCAGCCTCCCAGTCCGAACCAGAATGTGTTCTGAAAAACACGTCCAGTTAACCTTTGATTCATTCGCACTCAAATAAACTTTAATCTGAATTCGATTTTTAGTGCTAACATATGTTTCAAAGATTAGTCGATGAATTGATTCATCATTTAAGAGGTAGAAGATGTTTTCAGATCCTTCATAGTAGTAATAGTAGAAAGTAAAAGCAATAATAGAAATAACACATAGTAGTATTTTGAGTAGTTTTACTACTACTCTTACTCAATGCATGTTTTTTTATGCTAAGTCAGTGAAGTAACTAGTACAGTGCCTACAATACTCAGATAATAGTGATGCAGTAAGAAAGTACTATATTAGTATACTATACTATAAAGTGGCATAAAGTGGTAATTGTACAGTATTCAAATGTAAGTGTTGTTACTTTCCACCATGCTTCATATTTTCTATTTTGGTTTAGTGTTGGTCACAAAAACTTTCCTAAGGACTCATTTGGCACTTTTCACAATTTTATAGAGTTAAAAAGATGAATTGATAATCGTTAGTTGCAGCCCCGCGGTTTTCACATAAAGGCACATGGATGTACAAGAAATGTACACTTCACCAGGCACAAATAGGACGGAACATATAAATATAAACTCGTACACACATACAGCACATACAGAGGCTCCAGGCACTGCTGGAGCGCTGATGTACAAAACAAACCTTATATTTATATTGACCACAGTCTGTGACTTGTTTGAGCTCTCACAAACACACACGATATACAGCTGATATGTAAATAAAAAAACTTTACAACTCCTCAGGGTAGGAGTGAAAACAGTGAGGAATCTATGTGTATGTTACTCCCCCTCCTGCCTCAAAACAGACCCTATCTCATCTCAGTGTGTGTGTGAGCGAGTGTGTCGGAGACCTGAGAACATACTGTTCCCGTACGTGAGGCCCGAATGGCTCCACAGCCATCATCACTCCCAAAAACCCAGAGCTCCCTCAAACCGTCAAAGAGCCGTTTATGTTTCTAGTTGAAATCCAAATACATGTGGGGGGACATGTACTGTACATACAGCTGTGCAATGAATCAGTGCACACACACACACACACACACGCACACACACACACACACACATACAGATAACCACAGTGTTCTGGTGCCTTACCACTGAGTCGACTACGAAGCTGCACCCTACTATCTCCATGCTGTCCACAATGTTACTGATGGGTTTACACTGGGCCACCTCTGAAGTCAACTGTAGGGGAAAAAGACACCAGAAAACCCAAAGTATAGATTACAGTGTACGCATGAATGACGTCAAACGTCAAACCATAACTTGATGAGTATGGTGCAGCAGTGGAAGATGATCTCTCCTCAACCTTCTTATTATAGATGTTCAATTTAAATCAAAGTGGCTTCTTGGACTGTTTAAATAATCTGGTTACAATCAGAGAACTTCTAAAGCTTCCGTGATTTACTGAACATCCGAGCCCTGTTTCCACTTCACATTAACGTGCGTCTTGGGTGATCCGATCACACGTGGACAGCTCTAAATACATCGGTTCACACCTGGCATTTGCATGCGTCTCCAGATGCATCTCAAGTGACCACTTGGGATCGCTTCTCCGCTCTATACGCAAAAAGACACGTGCATCATTTCCGTTTGCTAAAACCAAATACATTGTTGTTTTTAAATGACGGGAGGCAGTAATCCACTTCCCTGGCTAGTCTAGAAATCAAAACCATACAGACTGGGTCTATTTATTTTGGGTTCCAGGCAAAACAAATTGTCCAAGATGTTTGAAGCACTTGTTATGCATCTCTGTGAGCTTTTTTCGAAATTGTCAAAAGTCGTGGACGAAGACAGCGTACGCGATTTTGATAACTAACTGGATATGACGTATTTGATGATGTATTTTCCTGTTTCATCCACGTCTGGACGCATCATGGCACATAAGCGTTCGGCTGTGCGTTACAATACCCATTCTACCATACTATTTAGTATGCCCGAAAAATATTTTGGATGTCAAAACACATAGTATGTCAACGCAGTATGTCAAAAACACCAGGATGTTCTCCTACATCAGGTCGCACATTGCAGTATGCAAGCCAGCGTGCTTTTCTGGTTATTCTGACCCACAAGCCTCTGTGCAGCAGATATATGAGCAACAGGGTCACAGTTCAAGGTGCCATGATATGTGGAAGTAGTGTGTCCCAATTGAATGCATACTGCATGCAACAGAACGCCCTTTGTAAGGGCAGCTGCTGTACTTACTTAAAGCAAAAAGCAAAAGTATGCGATTTGGAACGCAGCTTACAAAAGGTATGTTGTCAAATGGGTCCCGGACCACATCGATGAGTGCCTTGAGTAATCAGACAGGGTGACTTGGATTTAAGACTTTTCCCTTATTTGACTTGTATGACTGGTGTTTTGTCATTGTGTCACAAGATTCATGAAATCCTACTTACAATGTCTTAGCTTTTATAAGACTTTTGAAAGCATTTTTATACCACTTATGGCCTTTACGGCTTTTTAAGGAACTGTGAGAACTCTGTCAGATCACAATGTGCCTTGGTGGTCATTTACACTTGTATTTAGCGCTGTCCACTGCTGATCCGATCGCCCCAAAACACATTTTAAAACTAACTGTTAACAGGGTCCCGGTTGACTCTTAAGAGTGCAGCTCGATTGCTGATAGTTTAACTTTTCTCTCACTATAATCAAGTATGAATCCAACACTAACGGAACACTTTTACTTTGGGTTTCAATTTGCATCGTACAATTACACTCTTCCCTTCTGCTGATAAAGTCTCTGCTGTGAATTATCAACCTGTAAACTTTATAAGGAGACGTCAATATTATACAACATAGAAAACTGGTGGTATACTCACCGAGTTCTTAACCCATTCTGTATACTGTTTGAAGTATCCCACCAAGCTCTGTGTGTAGCCTTTTGTTTCCTAGAGAGGAACAAACAGAGAGGAAAACATGTCAGCAAATGTGTGACGGGAGTCTGTGGAGGGTTCGTGTGGATTCCTACGGTAAGATAAAATACTGAGTAACTTAAAGTTGTTCTTATAGTGCTGTTTCTGCTCAGGTCAATCAAACTTGTGTTGTAATACAAGAAGTTACTGTTGTGTGGGAGCTGAGGAACTTATCAAAACAAGTTTTTAGATGAATATCGCCGTTTTTGGCCACAAATGTGGCAATAAATAGATAAAGCTGTATCCACGTGTGCACAGTTACATATCACTCATATAATACAGTTTGTTGTAATTATCTTTTTAATACCTGTTTCACCACATGGGAGGCGTTATGAGTGATGAGGTACTCTGCTGCATCGATGGCACTCAGGATATTCGTAACCTTGACCTAAAAGACACAGACAGAGAACGAGATTAATTTGCACTTATGAGACAATTAAGCAAGTAAGTGTGAATAGTTTGTTTATGTTCAGATGACAATACAGAAGTTAATAGGAAGTGTTCTGCATGTTTGATAAGTAGATGGCATTGTCTGTGTGCTAATACAGTAAATTATTATATATATTATTGACAACATGTGATGGTAATACAATGATCTGTAATATCGTTGTTTGCTTCCTCACCGGCAGGTCACTGGACATCCTCTGCAGCTGCTTGATACTCTGGCTCAGTGTACTCTGTGTGAGGAGAGAAACTGTCACCAAACAAACCATAACTGCGTCTCTAAATGACCCATTAACAAAAAACGCCATCACATCACGTAACCGCTGTCACAACATTAACAACACTCCTATGACAAAACACGCAACATGAACACTGTCATGTTGCGATATATATGTATATATATATACATATATATATATATGTATATATATATGCGATATAACAGTGGCTTACCCGCGCTTTGACATATTTCTGTTACCATTTACCGAACAAAAAGGAAGAAGAGAGAAGATAAGTAAAGAGAGCGGCTAACAAATAAAAGGATTATACTTCCATTTTGTTTGTTCTTAAACTTGTGATCTGATTATTTACACTCTTTAAATGTGATTTTTATGTTATCTATCCTAACAATTTGTTTGTTATAGAGAAATAAGGTACATTGCTGTACATTATCTGACATTTTCTGTTAAGATAAGCCTTAAACAAGAGCATTACAAATGTTGTTTGCTCCAAGATGCGGCACAAGATGGTTTCTGCTAAGTCGAGTCTCATAAAGTAGTATACTGTATGTTTATTTACTTTGTCAGTAGAAGGAAGGTGTTTTTTGGACATAGGAGCAGATCTGTGTGTATTTGCTTGTGCATATGTATGACGTGTAAGTGTTTAATGTGTTTGATGAGAGAGTTGATTACCATTGCTTGCTCCATGGGAACCACATGTTCTCTGTGAATCTGTCTGATACTGCTGGCGTGTCCTTTCAGTGCGTTCTCCAGAGCACCACGTGGCTGTAAACAAACACACAAAAAGCAGAGGATGCAGCAGTTTGTTGCAGTTAAATCTTGAGGATAATCAGGTAATGACTATCAATTAAATTATTTATTATTCCTTCCTGCTTTAGAAATACAAGCACACACTAATCCGTCTGTGGTATGTCCCGTGTGCCTTTAAACGGCATAGTTCCTGTACTATGTACGATGCATGTGCCATAAATGTGTGTGTTCAGGGTGAATGGGCAGCTTGTTCAGACCAACTGAGCATGAAGCGAAATTATTTTCCAGAGAGGCTGTCCAACTGTATATTTGGGTTTGTTGGTTTAAGAATATTTCTTTAACATGTCAAGATTAAATCAAGGTTCAAAAACAAATGAAACAGAATCTCTAAAGCCAACTCCCTGGGTCCAAATACTTTCACAAGCACTCGAGCATCATAAGTTAAAACTAGATGTGACAGATCACTGCAGCCGACAAATATAAAAACTGATTATACCTCTTAGTCACTCTAAGCAGTTACTTTTTTTACAGCAGTACTACAGGTGTAACCTGCATAATAATCCAAAGCAATGTGTATTATGTATGTAAAACATTATTTCTTCATCATTTCATCATTTGAATGATAAAAGCAGCATCATGCCGTTGCTGTAATTTGTTGGTGAGATAATAATGAGACTCACCGTTAGGTCGGCCTGAGCCTCCAGGTCAGTCGAGTAGGAGAGGAGATCCACGAGAGTGACTCCCTTAGTGACCTAAATCAAAAAACAAAGGCTCATACAGTTGTAAATTCCCTCCTTCAGTCTGGAGATGCACAATCTGAATAAGAAATTTTTGCCCAAAATTATGTTAACAAAAAATTGAGCTGAAAACTTTTTGTATTTGTACAAAAGATTAGCTGATAAAATATTTATTTATTTCATAGTACAACAGCTGTGCTCATGTTTAGTTTATTGAAATAACCTTGACACAAAAACAATCAGATGAAAGGAGAACAGCACTAACGTTTTGTCAACGGCGTGGACATTACAGTAACTTACATTAAAGTCCTGGAGGCTTAGCCTGACCTTAACTAAAACCAAGACTCAATTTAGTAGAAAAGGTACTGTAGACACACAGACACACAGATTACCTCAGCCAGGTAGGCTTCATAGTCGATATTTCCAACTCCAGAGTTGGCGAAGTTGAAGAGGCTGTCTCTGCCGGCCTGCTCAAGCAGCGTGATGTCATGCAGGTCGACCTGCACACTCTCAAACACTTTGGCCAGATCCCTGTTGTACTGTTTGAACCACACATTCAAACGGATAAGTTACCATTCACACAGACTTTAACACAGACTTTTATCAGTATTTCCTACTCAGTAAACTGACACTCACCACAGTTCTGTTGAGGAAGGAGTTGATGTTGAACATGGTCTCCAGTTGCAGAGAATGGTACAGACCGTTGTTCTCATAGCAGTCCCTACAAAGACAAAAGACAAACATTTGAGTCAAAATTAGAAAAAACATTATTTATTTTTCTTTTACTTTGAGGCATAATATGCAGCTCATTAACATTATTTATCTTGTTTCATTTTTCTTTTCACTTTCAGTCACAAGACACAGTAAACAATGAGCTTCAATTACATTATGTACAGTATTAGCTGTTGGCATGTTACCTGTACATGCTTCCCAAAGTCAAGTCAATGTTGGGATTCTGAAACAGCATCCCTGGAAGGAAGTTCTTCTTGGCGGGATGAACCAGGAATGGTGTGTCTATGATCTACACACACACACACACACACACACACACACACACACACACACACACACACACACACACACACACACACACACACACAAAGACCACCGCGTTGTACGTTATTAAACACAATCCCGCTCAGATTAAATGCTTTCTAAAATAACACAGAGAAAGGCAGAGGGGAGAGTCAAAATAAGATGATTCGGGAAAGAAGTTTGTTTTTAACACCTTGAACAGCTGTCGGTTAGCGAGCGGTTCGCACATCATCTTCTCCACGTTGCCACCAACAACAAACAGGGTGGTCACGATGCCCATCAGCACCCAGACGAAGATGAAAGAGAAGCCCACCCCACTGAAAGAGCCAGAGGCAGAGTACGTGAAACACAATCACACAGAAACATCAGTAGGTATCTGCTAAGAATAACTGTTTACTGGCAGAATGCATCATTCATTCAGGGCAAAGCTGCAAAAATGGTCAATTATGGGACAAACGGGTGAACGAAACTGAACTTTTGTCACATTTGATCACATGTCTATAGAGAGAAAACAAATGTTCTATAGTGCAAACATCTGCTGTTGGTCACTTCAAATTAGCTGAGCATTAAAGTAATAATGTCAAAGATTTTAACTGAAATAAAAGTCAGTTAAGTCGCCATCCATCACCGAATGAGGTAACAGAATGGTGATTAAGCCTATGGCCCTCTGATGAAAGCCATTGCAATAAAACAGTGGTCTTAGTAACATACGCCATGAGCAGGTTGCCGCCGGTGTTCGATAGGCAGCCTCGTGTTGTTGGTGTAGCTTGCTTATCGTAGCCACAGGTGCCACACAGCAGCCCCAGGATGTTGAAGGCCAGGACCAGGACGACCATGCAGAGCACTGCCACACAGCCGACCCACCTGCGGCACAGACACATACAGACACACACTTAGTGCTGTCGTTTGCGAGGACACTGCATTGATTAACATGAATTTACCCTCACCATAACCATGTCATAATTATGAATACAATACATATTTTCCCCACGATATGTGTTCCCACGACCTGATTGATACATGTACACAGACAAATACACATGCACAAACCTGTAGAAGTCCATTTGGTCCATCTGTGGGTAATAGGACTCTATATTTTTCTGTCCTTCGTTGAGGAAAATGGTGAAATTGACCAGAGAAGGTTCCACTGGGAACATCTTTGAGAAGCTGTTGATCTCTATGCCAATCTTATCCAGCATACCTTTTACTCCTATACACACAAACAAACAATATCAATTAGAAGGCCTGTCAGTACAAAGGTGACAACATTGAGAAAAGTCTCACAGAAAGTGAAAAGGGACAAAGAAGGACTTACGAGGTAGAGCTGTGGTTTCATCATTCACAAGGTGAAGGCGAGAGAAGAACAAATACGAAAGTGAAATACCACAATCAGACTGAATCTCATTTCATTTGTAAAGAAGGGAAAACACTGTATTTGTTCGGCGAACTAAATAAACATACATACAGTACAGTGTACATACATATATATACATACATACATACACACTTCTGTACCTGAGACAATGTTTTTAGTTTGTTCTTTAACCAGATTTGGTGTATTATTAAAGGATGAGTAACCCTGGAGGTGGAAAGGAAGAGAGAAAGGATGATTTAGAAACATATATAACCATTTCTAGGGTGTATTTCGTAAGAATATGAAAAAGAGAGTGACAACAATGAGCAGGAGGATGCTGATAAACTGGAGACAGAGGCTAACCTTTTGTACAATGTTGCTGAGGTCCGTTTTCAGGACTGTATTGACATTTTCCAAGGCACGAGTGACGTCTGGCAGCTGACAGACACAGAGAGAAAAAGAGTGAAGATTAGTAAAGATGACAACTAAAATGTTTTTTTTCCATTTATTTCATTCTAATCTCATGTGTCAGATAATTCCTCAGTACCGTGGAGAAGTCAGCGTTGATTCCCAGCTGCGACAGCGTGGATCGGATGGTGTTACAGGTGTGAGACACAGCTCCATTAGTGCAGGCAGGGTCTGACAAGGTGTTGGACAGAGAGGCACGCTCCCCCGACAGACTGGCCTGAAGCATCCCCGTCCCCTCCTGGAGAACCTCCAGGGAGGTGTTGACGTTCTCTAGGGCCTCTTTGGTCTCCCGCATGGCTACAGGGGAGAGAGGAAGAGTGTGTTATTTTGTATTGTCAAACTGGTGAGCGTCATACATTTTATTTTAACACACATTCACAATCCACACAACTACCCAAATTACAACAATAACCAAAATACCACAATACCACAAAAAACACGATAGGAGACGTTTTACAGGGCATCTCAGCTCTGATTACCTTTGATGGCATTCTCAACTTTTGCTTTAGATAAAAGGAAATCAAAGAGGAAAAACGGAAAGTAAAACATGGTGAGGACGTGCCCTTAAAAGACACAATGGGATTCTGTAGTAATGAAACCACATGAGAGGAAACTGCACATAAAAACAAATCATGTAGCGTCACACAAAAAGTGTGCAGACAATAATAATAGATTTATACATAGATTTATGTTGCAATGGGGTCGCAATTTCATTTTCAGTTCAGCAAAATAAGGAATACTTTATCATGTTGAATAGTTCAAAGTAACATTCAACATGATAAAAGTGTATTATTTAGCAGTTTTTACGTGTTCGGAGGTTTCTGAGCATTTTATAAAACAGAAAACATGAACAAACTTTTACATTCAAACAAAAATAGTTCTTGGCTGAAGAGATTTATCCTTGAATTTCAAAATCAATATCACCAATTAGATGTTTCAGCAGCAGCAGCAGCAGCATCAGCACTGCATTGTGATACTACGTCTCCACTGCTTGGACTGAACAGGTGGTCGTATGAAAAGCTCATACAGAGTGTGTGTGTTACCTCCTGCCATACGCAGCGCAGTGTCCAGTGAGGGAACCACCTCTTTCTCCAGCTGACTGTGGATCCTCCCACCCAGCAAAGGTCCAATGTCTGTCCGGAAACACAGGAAGAGCAGACGGTTTTATGACAACACGACAGCTTTATATTGCCACTGTAGGTAAACACGGGGAGACACAGGCAAACAACGCGAGGGACATTAAACAAGTAAAGTATGTAAACAGTCTGAATTCTTACTGTCCAGGTCTGATAGGACTTTGTTCTTTGCTGTGGTGTACTGGGCTGTCAGGTAATCAATTTGCTGCAACAGAAGACACACATTAAGCATCCAAACATGAATTATTGTGTGTGTCTTTTAAATGGGAACGCATGTGTTTGTGTGTGTGTGTGTATGTGTGTGTGAGAGGGCATACCGCAGGTGTGTTGTTAGCAAACGTCTTCAGGTCTCTCATGTTGGTGTTGATGAGCCTCCGAGTGCTCTTAATCTGTGTGCTGACATTATGGTTGGCAGCATAGGCAATGAGCACACCCAGACTGAAACACAAGCACACACACAGGATCAGTAAAGTAAAGACAGTGAGCAGTACTGACCAGCAGAGGGCAGCATGGCTACATTAAGGTGTAGTTCGGCTCCATGGGCTTCAAAAGTCACTGTTGGAGAATTCAAAGAGATGTGACCGGCCTGCAAAGACGCATTTCTCTTTTTTTATTACACATCTCAATCTGAAATGTGGATTTTAAAAAGATGCAAGTCTCTCTTTGTCTCCATGTCGCTCTCTCTGCTTATCCTTTTAGATCTGACTGTTTATCACATGAATGCAGGGTAATCAGGTAGAGGGGTCATTATAAACTGCTCACACATTTGATCAAAGTCATTTATCCAACACACCTGTCTTTAAGTCTTTCTTTGTCCTGACTGTTGTCAGTTGAGTAAGATGAACAGATTTGGGAAAGATCTACACGATTTACAGCTAATACTTTAGCTTATTTTGGAAAATCCACATCTCACTTTCCTTCAAGCTTAAAATTATTATGTGAGGCATCTTCCACTCCTCTACAATCCATCTCCTTCATGTTTAGTAAATATTTAACAAGGAATTAATTCAAATGGATATTAACTTATCTCAAGTTTATTAACGTTAATGTGTTGTAATATACTGGAGCGAACTTACGATAATAAATCAAGAAAGCAGGACGGATAATGCCGCGATAATTCAAAGTTTTGACAACAACACAGAGTGATGAAGTCTGACGCGGTGCTGAGCTGATGACATGCAAACTTTCAGCTGAGTTAAAGTGAATTATTACTGTGATGTTTTGGTTATTCCTGAACTTGGAAATGATTCCTTTTCTTTTGAAGGGATTTCATTTACCTGCCAGATAACAAATCTCTTTCCCTCTGCTGAGCCTTGAGCAAAAGATTTGACTCAATGTCGACAGAAGAAGCAACAGAAAGAATCTTCTGTGTGAGAGACGATGCAAGAATCATGACAACAAACCCTGAGATAATATCTCCAAATGGCCACAAACTGCTGTATGTACTCATATATGCATGTTTTGTGTTTGTGATGTGAAAGCACTCATTCAGACAGAGAGGCCTCTCACAGTCAGCCAAGTGATATCAGTGACACCTAACTGTCCTGCTCACTTTGGATTGTGTTTCTCCTGCACTACAGGTTAACGGCCGGGAAGTCCCAGTCTGAATGTGAGCATTTTTGTGAAAGTGAAACTTCACGGACTTTACCCATCAAACTTCTGTTTACAGGTCTTATGGAGTACCACTGCATATGTGAGAAAAATAATTGCGTAATATTTTGTGGCTTCAAAGGGAGCTCAAAATCTGATAAACTGCCTCGAGTGATGTCACTGGGGTTGTTAGCCCGCTTGTCATCTCTTCTCGAAGCTACATTACAGGAGTTTGACGCTAAATCGGTGGAACCCACATACAAATACACATGCGCATGCAAAAGGTGTGTATACCCCATGAGTTTTTGCATAATTTGTGTTTGTGTAAATAATTTCACAATGAACTTATAATTACTTTTGATCTGGTATCACTGAGTAATGAGAAATGTCAGTTCATTTTTTATAAAGCTCATTGTAGGGACATTTGTTGTCAATTGTAGCGTTTACTACAAATTGCACCGATATGGCAGGAAATCAAGGAGAGAAGAATGCAACACAGGTGTCTGGCCAGAATTGAACCAGGAATGTTGTGGTTCATAGTCGTCAAATTCAGAAAACATTTGTGTACTGGTTGCTTTGGGATCTACGACTTAAAGTTTAGCAAGACATGTTTCCCTTTTTGTTGAAAATATATGCAAGTCGAGGTCTATATTTAAATACTTTTACCAGTACCCAGCTCAGTATATCCAAAATCCACTTTCCAACAACTCATCAGAATCTAGAAACCCAGAATGCACACAGTGAGAACAGAGTCACTGTCATAATACCTTAATTTCTCCCATGAAAAGGGAAAACTAATCCTCATAGTGTTGATAAACAAGATAATATGATAAAGGCTGAAAGGAGCGACTCACACAATGAAGATGGAGGTGGCGATGAGCGACGCGGTGTAGAAACCTCTCTGGCAGTCGACGTTCTTTCTCTGTCTCTGGTGCATCTCCCCTCCGCAGTTCTCACAGCATCGACACACACAGAAACACATGCCGATGATGGGAGTGAGGATCAGAAAGGTGACACCGATGGTCGCACATATGAGGAATCCGACTTCGTAGTGGATCATCTGCAGGAGGAGAAGATTCATACAATCACCGTTCTCCCTCGCTGGATCATTTTTATGACATTGTAGTGTGTATTATGGGAACACAATGTTATGAGGAGTTTACCTGTAGTAACAGGACCACATTTTCTGGCTGTGACCCCATAGCACGTGCACACGAACGGATGCAGACCAACAAGCGCACGTGCACACACACACACACACACACACACACACACACACACACACACACACACACACACACACAAATTCCCACACAAAGCCGTAGCAAGAGGGAAAGAAAGACAAACAAAACAGGGTCAGTGTGACAGCCAAGAGTTTAAGAGGCAGCAAAATTCCAATTTCTAAAGAGGGAATTGAAGACAACATCATGAGTCAAGGTAGAATAAAAGATGAAAAAAGTCAAATTAAATTTCTATACATCGAAGGTGCATTTTTTTGAATTTGCAAGAAACAAAATCTTTCATAAGTATCAAATCAACAATTACAGTTATATATTATTATATCCAAACACTGCTTAACAACATGATTAAGTTAATCTCCATTATAGCTTAAATCAAACGTACCTTTCTCCATTCTTCTATTTTGATTCCTCCCATGTTTTGTTGAATGACTTTAACAATCAGATCTGAAAAACAAATAGAACAGAAAGGTCGACGCTTAAGTCTTTCAATCTGCAGAAATGTAATTATAATCACTTGCGCAACAGTGTTTTACGGGCGGTGTACGACTCATATGCCAATATCACACACAATCAAAAACACTTCCTGTGTAACGTTTGAGAAGCTTCACTGGAGTGAAAAATCCATTTATCTGTTCATGAGCAGACAACTGAGATTATGAGGATTCATATTTTAATTTCCGAGGAAAAGTATTGCGAATGTATTTCCTCATATATCTGACAGCTGTGTGTTTTTGCGGAAGCTGTTTGAACTGTGTAGTTTGCCAGCGAGGACTGCAGGCTGGTCCAGCTGTCTGTGTATTTATGTGGGTCAGGCATCACTAAGCCTACCTGGATGGTGAGGGACTCACCCACACTGTTACTCTGCAGGGGAACACTGATTCCTCCCACACACACACACACACTAGGGATGCACCGATCCAACATTCTCAGTCCCGATATGATACCTTGGCTTCTGGTATCGGCCAATACAGAGTACCGATCCGATATCAGTGTTTAATTAATACGCTGTAGGCCTCACTGTGTGGAAGAGACTGGGTGCATCGATGCGTCTCTAACACACACACACACACACACACACACACACACTAACAAGAACACCTGTATGCATGCACACACACACAAACTCATTCACACTACATGTATGTTTGTGCTGTACATGAGTACAATTTCGTGATGCTTGTATTTTCCCTTTTCTGGTACTTTATACTTCTACTTCACTACATTTCAGAAGAAAATATTGCACTACTACACTTTTTAGAACGGCAAAAAATAATAAACTAAGAAATTCTGATACTGATACTATTGCAGATTATGTAAGCTACCCAGCAGTCTATAAAGTACTTAAAATAGGCCCTTTTCACAGCAGCCATTTTGACATGTAATTACATAATTATGGCCCTGTTCCATTTAGGTGGGCTGGGTATTGCCTGGTATTGTGCATGCCGGCTCACTGCAATGGCTGTGACATCAAATAGAATGGGACCTTCATCAGTTGTATCAGTTACACCTGTGTTCATCCTGCAACTACATGTCAAAGTGGCTGCTGTGAAAAGGGCCAATTAGTTAGTGATGCTTACATATCAATGCGGCAATAACTATAATCTGAAATGGGCCAGATGATAAGTACTTTTACTTAAGTCGAATTTAGAATTCAAGGCTTTTACCTGAAGTCCTGGAGTAAAGATCTGAATACTTCTTCCACCTTATTGATGTGGACATACACAGCACAGTATCTGAATAGTTGCATAGTTAGTAAAGGCAATATTTTCCAGTGTTTGTTATCGGTTTATCAGATCTCCCATATCGAATAGTTGGCGCCCCGCCCCTTTCGTGCTCAGCTGCAGATATCGACAAGTGATTGAAGAAATATGCCTCACACTACTTTTGTCTTTTAAGAATGTGATATTGTCGTATAGCAAGTCCTCTCAGGTTGGAACAGTGGGTGCCACTGCAAACGGCAACAAGCAGATGGAGGCCAGTTTAGCATGTAAATGCTGACACAGCTGTCACACACACACACACACACACACACACACACACACACACACACACACACACACACACACACACACACACACACACACACACACATTGTGTCTGTTCTGCCTCCTGCTTGCGCACCTGCTGACCCTCAGGTGAGGTGAGAAAGCACATGTAACTGAAAAGTGACTAGATTTGTTTTTCTCACTTTAATGTTCCAGTAAATTAGCTGAATTAAAGTACTATTACTGTCTCTTTGTGTCCTATGCTGTTTTGTTCATCCTCTCACATGGGGTTGCAATTTATGTTCATTTTCATCACGGATTAATCTGCCGATTGATTTGAATCTTTTTGTCATTAAAATGTCAGAAAATAGTGAACAGTGAAGTGAAACATTTCTATTATAATTCTTCAGAGTCCGCGGTGACATCTTTGAATTAATTGGGGACACAATTAAAAAAAAACTAATTTTAAAGAAGGAAAATTAAATCTGAGACGGTTCAGCATTTAGATAGCAAATACTGAAACAAACCTACATACTGGCCACAAGAATACCTAAACATTTTGGTTGTTATACTGTGTATACCCACAATCTCTTTGGAGTGTTTAGGGAGATTCTATGTGTGTTTGTTGAATGATTGGCTGCAAAGCAACTGCTTGTAAATCATGTGAGGTTTTAAGTCTGTGCTTTAACAGTAAAACTGTCTCAGAATAAGCCTTTCTGGTGAGTAAAAGGAGCTGAGATTTCGGATATCTTTTGTGACCATATGGATAATCCTCTCAGCACCATCTTCCTCTGGCTGTCTCACTCAGAGCTGTTTTATAAACGTGGTTCACCTGGAAGCCTCAGACTGTCACAACGGGGTGAAGACGTCTCCCCTCCTTTACCTCTGCAGATGAAGCATAATGAGCACATCTGAGTCATGTCGATGCCACCTGTTGTTGATCAGGTACTTAGTTAGCATTAGCCACCGGGGGCAGTTAAGCTTAGACAGCTTAGTTCTGTGACCCAATATAAGAGGTAGCTACTGCAAACGAAAGGAAGAGGACGGATAAAGAACCTGAAAGAATGAACACACCACTGCCCACCATGTGTCTGCTGCAAGACGAGGAACCGATTTCATACCAACACATGCATACGTTTCTTTCATTTACATGTTTTCAGCATCTGTTGTGAGGCTCTTGTTGTTTACTAGAGTTAAACAAGGTGAAGCAAACATTGGATCCACAACAGAACACACACAGGCCACTGTAAGGCTAAATATGTCAACAGCGAAACATCAAACACTGATGCTAGTTAGTTACCTTCTTACTGCAATGTGTAAATATAGCCCGCTCTGAGAGATTACTGGAAGGTGTGAACGCAGCCTCATGTAACCTGACAACAATCTATACTATTTACATTAAAGGCCTTATTTAACGGTAACACTCTCAGACACACACACACACACACACACAAAGCAGCGAAGGCATCTACGTGTTTGCATCCACTCCCCAATAAGGTTCATTGTGGATGGAAGTGTATTAGTCAACTCGATCACTCCTGAAACGGACAAACTGTTTACTGTTGATAAGATGGATTTTTGTTTTTGTACAGCCACAACGTCACACTTGAAATTCTTCAAGGAGTGATGACGAGGGTTCACATACACATGTTGGTCTCTGCCAATGTGATGAAGAGTCTCTCCAGCTGTCTGGACAGGGACTGACTTCTAACCCTTTGAACGTCCTTTGGGGGAAGCAAGTTAGATCGCAGTTACTCTACTGGAGTAATGTAAGTTTCAGAGTACATTCAATGGTTGGAAAATGGAAAATGGAACGGAGAAAGACTCCAGCATTAACTAGCAGTGTGTACTTGCAACCCCTCCTACCAGGTTCATGAGCTGTGAGCAGTTTAACCAGAGATACATACAATCCGCTCAAAGATTTTTAGCCTAAAAAAACACACCATGTTCTTTTTTCTTCCTTTTTTGGGAATTACCATGAACCCAGAGGAACCACTGCTTTAAGTTACCACGAGACAGCATATGGAACGGCATTGAATTGATTGATATTGGTTCTGAAACTAGTTTAACATCGGGGTGACAAACTGAGATTGTAGCTCTAAAATGTAGAAGAGCCAGGATCACTGCTTTACTACGTCGTTTTTATTACAAGCCACGATGTTGTGGGCTGCAGTTCAAAAGGTGCGATGACAAAGGTCACGTCAGGTTTGCCTTAAGCACAGTTATGTAAATAACTTAAATAACCTTATTACTCAATCAAGGCTATAAGTAGAGTATGTATGTTCGGGGCACCAGGAGCTATAGAAAGTTACACAGCCGTCTGTGAGCTGGAGCAAAACTAAGAGGATTATGTAATCTTTTTCTCTGTTTGCACTCAACACTTCCCACAAGAAATCATCGTTCAAGTGAAGATACAGAAAGACGAGAGACTGAAACAACTACTTTCATTGTCGACTGATCCGTCCATCGTTTCCTTAATAATAGTGAAATACTGGAAGTCTAACAATATCTGCAAATATTTGAGAGGCATAAAATGGCGATTTCTTTTTCTAAAAAAAATGCTTAAAACAAATAACAAATAATAGATTTTTTTGTGGATTGACTTATTAATGAATCGATGTGTCTCTTGTTTCAGGTCTAAGAGACACCTAAAGTACAAGCTGTCCAGTCTCCCATCGACAAGGACACGTTGAAAGCATGAAATAGCTTTAGTACATGAAGGACATAAAGGGCAACAAAAGATGAATACAAAATGAAAACTTGACTTTTTGGAGGCAGCAATACCTCCCTTTCCTTACACATATCCTTATCAGACAACTCATTAGGGTTTGTGATCTGATTTAAGACATTTGCCTCCTGATCAGTCCCAGTAATTAAGACAAACAGACAAATACCATGACTATGACCCACTTTCAGTATGTGTGTATGTGCGCATGCCCGTATGTGCTTACACACATGTGTGTGTGTGTGTGTTACAATGCCATCTGTAGCAGCGTTGGCTGTGCAGTGTTAGCATTAGCCCTGTGGATGCTAATCCTCTAATCTACCCTGTGTGTAGCAGAGGGATAAGACACGGCCTCCTCACACAGTAAATGAGTCCAAAATGCTTCTTCATCATAAAAACAACCGTCACACAGATTTATAAAGACGGATGAGCGGGTCAGGAACCAATGATGAACCCTTCAGCAGTAACTCAGATACAAGCAGCTCGAAACCTGAAACATTAATGACATTAATAATAAAACAGGGATTTGTGGAGATGTTGCCATAGAATCATTGTGAGATTGCTCAACCACGGACAATCCAAATGATCAGACAAGACCAATCAATCCACGACATTTCCTCAGTCTACCTGACATTGATTTGCATTTCTCCATTTAACACATAAACTCAAGCCCTTATCTCAATCGTGGACACAATTCAATGCAAGACAAGATTGTCGCATTTTCTAAAAGCTATATCGTATACTGAGCAATACATATACTTCATTTGATGTGAAAGTAAAATGTGGAACACTTGTCCATAGTAAAAGTAGTTTCTTTGGTTAGTACTATTGTCAATAACTCACATACAGACAGTATATTACATGTAAAATGTTAACAGATCCTAATAAGACTATAAATCCTAAATACTCTTCTAAAAGACAACACTATACACCGAGTCACACCAGAGAGTTCCCTATTAGAGCCAGTTCTTCAGAGAACTCAGTGTCAGCAGTTTGAACATGAATGAGTAGATAAGGCTGGACATGAATGCAATGTGATCATTTATCATCTTTTAATTGAATCAAATCATGATTAAAACATATATTAAGATATATTGATACACAATTGTGTTGATAACAATAATCACTTTCTAACTAAAATTTCTCAGGAAATCTATATTGATAAGAATTCTGCTTGTAGTGAAATCAAAATGTTGTCTTGATGTGATTATTCTGCATTTGTGTGCATGCATCTAAACATAGTCAGTGTATAACTTGAAATATTTATTAGTTTTTTTCTCTATAAATTCACTTGAAACGGTTCATTTTGCACTAAAGGTCTTAACTAAATGAGAAAATACTCAAAGTACTTTTCATTTGTCAAGTATTTAATTCCCACAGAGTATTCAAAAATAGCCTTCACCAGGTGGTTATTTCATAAATTATTTATTTATTGAATATAAAAAACATTTGTCTACTAATACTCTTGGGAGCATACTAAAGTATGCTCCGTATAAAATTAGTTGTAAAAAGAGTCGCATAGTGATGAATGTCAAATTAAGAGCAAATATTTCATTTAGTTTTTGGCTGTACACTGTATGATGACATACTAAATCAAACTTTTGCATAAAACTTTTTACTCGGTCTTAGCAAACATGTTCAGGCAGTTCGAGTAACATAAATATTATTCATAACAATCCTTTTTAAGTTTTTGGACTCACAGACGAACGTCTAAAGAATGTGCTTGTGCTGTATTTTCCCTCGAATAGTGAACCTCGAGGTACGTGTGTTGTGTTTTTTGCGTAAATATCATATATGAGTGTGTGACATGAGGTCCAGGTGGTCTCTACCTGTTCATGTGTATGACAGTAATTCATAGTGGAAAGTCCCCGACAGTGGCAGCATATGGTCCAGTGGATTAAGGTATTACGCGGTGATGCAGGTGACTGAGAAAGCCTCCTCTAATCGCTGATCTGCTAATTGATTACCCAGCCAGCAGCACTAACCCTGGACACCAAAATGGCAGCAACTTAAAACCTTCAATCCTATTGCACTATGTCATCCTCCAACGTGACCACTCATAGCTGCGCATACAGAACACAAACAAACCACTTTGAGTTGATTATGGCTCTATATATCCATGTTTTCTACCCCAAAGAGCGTGACATTCACGATGTATGTATTGACCAAGTGACAGACCTGATATCACCTCAATAATGTTAAAGCATGGGCCCCATGAGAGGATCATTCATAAGCTATATGATAGCTATTGATCCCATTAATCTGCTCATTTATGAGCTCTACAAACCATATATCATCATGCATGCAGTCCCTCCGTGCACGTGCTCTTTTGATTCAGTATCATCGTAATAAAGAGAGTTTTTGAGAAGTCATGCGTTGATATTTGCAGTGTGCAAATAAGTCCTGCAACAGTCGTCTCTTTGAGGTTTTTCAGTGTTTTTTGGACTTTGTTGTTTAGTTTATGACGTAAAACAAGGCCAGTCAGAGAGTCTGTGATGCTCCATAGACAGGAGAGTGGTTTCCAACCTTTATGACTCGTGACCCCTCAGCACATGTCATGGCTTGGCAGGTTTATGCACAGAGAGTTAAGTTTTCCTTCTCAGTGACAGTGACGGGCCCTTTTCACAGCACCCAGTTCGGTCTGTCATAGCGTAAACACAGGTGTAAATAATCAAATTAATTAGGATCCCACACAATGACACATCGATTAAATCAATTTAATATATCCTACTATTTACTGTATACTGTGTATATCATATTTTTTCTACTGAGCATATGGCACAAAAACGCTTAATTAAATGATTTGCAGTCACAATAAAGCTAAAATTCTGAATCACATAAATTAGTGTAACACCTGTTACAGGAACACACATAATTCACATGTAGGTTATTTAATGGTAATTTGAGCCATCCAGAATGACTTGTGTATCCAGAGGAAAAGGTAAAGCCCTGACAGGTGTGAGAGGAATAAGACGCAGAGTGAAGATGAAGGAAGGAGGGCATGAGTGGGGAGGAGGAATAATCTCACCTTTGGGAAAGGAGTTCGGTTGAATAACGTAGAGAAACGCGTGGACAACGTGGAAGAGGATCCCCACGGCCCCTGGTTCGTAGTAAGCGTGGGTATCATAAACCGCCGCCGGTACAAACCCAAAATCCAGCGGCTCTACCGGTGGAGGGGACCGCTGTCTGCGGGAGTCCACGCGGGACTCCACGCGCGCCTCATCCGCCTGCTGCTCGCCGCTCGTGGACCCCCAGCAGAGCAGCAGGACGAGCCACCTTGTCCACAACATATTGGCTCAGAAAAGTCCAGCTTTGTAACAACAATAAAAAAGTTAAACCTCCTAGCCCCCGGTCGCGCTATAGTCTCGCGCTGGGATGGAGAGGGGATACGCGCGAAAGGGGATACGCGCTGGTGACGCGAGGACACCTGTCCCTCTCGGTGCTTTATCCTCGCAGGAAAAGGAAAACTTTCAAACTTAACATCCAACGGTCGAGTTTTCGAGCAGCCGTTAGCTCCTGGTTTCTCGGTACGGACTCATCGCAGACATCTTTTTCGACAGTTTGAAGCGGACCAACGGACGGAAGGATGCGCTCGTTGTCTCGGTGTCCTGTCCTCACTCTCACCGGCCGGCTGTGAGTAGCCTAATCCCGCGTGCACGTAAAAAACCCAAGAGCGCTCGTGCTCGCTGAAAGCTCGGCCGGGTGCTTCTGTGGCACGCGACACTGTTACATGTTAGCTATTCAAGCAGCGATGGAAAGTATAAGTACAATCACCAAAGTACTGTTTTGAGTTACTTGATTATTTCTTGAATATCTCTCTGTATTTCTACATGACTAGATGTTATAAACAGTCAATTCTAGTCAAAATAAGTTCTCAAATGACCATTTAATTAAAATATTTCTACATCATATATATCTACTGTCACTGTCAGGTATTTCGAGACAACAATAAACTCCAACAATGACCAACTATCATTTGTGAAAAGTCTTCTGAGCATTAGAGGTGAGACAGTGTTATGGTGTATAGAGAGAATCCAACAACATAATCTCAGAGGGTGTCTGTATGTATGAGTTAATGTATGAATGGGAGGGAGGTCATTGCCTCTACACTTAGCAGCTGCCCTTCAGCTCTGAAGTTCATCAGATAGACGGTCAAGGCTATAGTGACATTTTGGCAAGAAACAAAAGGTTTGAGTTCAAAAAGGGGGAAACCCAAAGTTTAGTTAAAAAGCAACACTATAGCCAGTTAAGTCTTTGATGTATCAGCGCTCTCTTTCATCCTCTCACATCTCATAGTCACTTAACACGATACTAGTTTAATGTAAACTTGTGTGTTGACGTAATCAGGGAAACACAAGTCATGTATCCAGAAGTAGATAATTCAACAGTGTTGGACCCTGAAAAAAAAAAAAAACGTCCCCGTGTCTGAATGACTGTGATGACAGAAACCCCCCAAATGTCCATTCAGGGGGGAACAGTGGACTGCAGTGTTTTACCCTCTGAACAGAGCCTGCAGTGACTCCCGCCACTGTTCCTGTTAACCTCTTAAACACACACACACAGTAAAACAGTCACATCACACCACAAGGAGTTACAAAACAAATTCTTGTTTTATTCTCCGTCTACCATGTAGGAAATATGTTACATAAATGGGATGTACATGAAAAAATAAAAAACAATGAAATATCCCATTTATACATATATGTCTTTAGGTAATGAGATCCATTCATGCACTGCAAATGATCTCACACACACACACACACACACATTTATTTTACTGTATTGACTGTCCTCTGGTAGGCCGAGACTTGACCCGTCTGTGCCTCTCGTGTATTACATTTAAGCCAATCATATCTTTGAACAACCCAGAAGGTCCACTAACTGAAACATGATAATAGAAACGTTAATTAAGTGAGTATTGTGAGTTTTTCCTCCTTCCCACCTGTTAACAATTTACATTGTGCAATGCTTATTTGATCTATTGCCCAAGTTGCAACTCCAATTCCTTATCTTCAGAGCGGAAGTGTTATTAAAAGACCTTCTGGGGTATTTCTATTTCACGAAACCTTATGAGCACTGTGGCTCGAATGTAATGAAATGGAGAGAACTTGGGGCAATAGGTTGGACTTGGATCAGTTGGGCTCTTCAGACCACTGTTTAGTCAAACAGTTCCTCCAGCTGCAGCGCCTGAGGACTGTTGGGTACACAAGGATTTGAAAAGAGCTTCTTTCACTAAGCAAAGCCAGCAGCTGATGACCACAATGAGCAATGGCAGCAACCTTTAGGGTTCAAGCCGGACTTTTCCTATTGCTGGGTCCACACAGTGCTGTATGTCATTCAGCCTCATCAGTGTCTCAGCCTTCAGGTATCCTTCAACATTTCACCGTCCTCCATGTAATCGGAATTATTTTTCACTTCACTGTCAAGAGAAAGACTGGTAAAAACATGTTAAAATGATGCTGGTATGCCAGTGCCTCGCACCATGGGTTTGAAATGAAACACAGTGGTGTTACACCAAGACGTGGTTATCTGTCGGCTACATGCTTGGATGGTGAGCGTACACATATAGCATATTGAAGAAAAGAAAAATAAATTCACATAAAAAAAAAAGATACATCATCCAAACGGTTCACTTCAAAATAAATACTTTTGTCTTTACAAACAGGCGCTATCTTATCTTAGTGCTTCAAAGTAACAATATCAAGACAAACAGCTCGATACTAAAACTTCCAAACTTTTTACCCCGTGTCTAAAAGGTAAAGTCGCCTCTGTGACCAGACTGTAACTTCAGCCATGCCTGACGGCTAGTAACTCACTTTAAAATAAAATCCTTTAAAATGTGTGTCTGCAGAGCAAGTGGGAGATTTCAACAATGTGTTGATGTGATTATGAGTCGGCAGAAATACACCGGGCACGGACGCGACGCGCCACAGACTCCGTCTGGCGAGCAGTCGTGTGACAGCTTCACTTTGAGTTTTGGGAATTATATAATGCAGTTGATTATTAACTGGTGCTGAATTAATTAACTGGATCGTTTTAACAACAGGTTCACGAGAATCACTTTGATGCGATTGATTTATTGTAATGTCGCACTGTCTCCGGTACAATGAGGTATTTATTTTAACTATTTTTAAACTGATGTACTTGTTTTTTTTAAGTAGTTTTCGGGCCGTGTATTAAAAAAAAGTCGTGTATAAATAGAGATGAGCAGAGCCACGCCTGCAGCTTCAGTTGATTGTAATGGATGCGCTCCGTCACAGCAGACGTGTGGCGCCTCGGCCGAGCTCCGTGTATTTCGGCCATTACCTGCAGGTCGATTTTAGCAAAAAGATCTGAGATTCTTCATAAAAACTTAGTTTCAAAAACGTTTTGTTCTTTCTAAAAACAACTCTGTACACATATAAGCTTGTGCTTTTGAACACGTACTCGCACAGTCCAGCTGCTGTGTTCCTTAGATCACACAGCGACCCACGTCGCACTATTTCACATGTGCAGTTTTTGTTTCTCTCTTCGCGCTCTGCCCCAGATCTCACAATCGTCGTCACAACCGAGACCCGTCCTCGGAGGCTACTTGGTTCACGAGGTACCGACTGGACCAGACGGAAGCATCTGAAGGGACCTCTGACGCTTTGTAGTAACAGCTTTACGCCTCGGCTGGTTTTGTCAGTAATAAATAAATAAATACTTCAGGGGTATGTCAGGCCTGAGCTCGTGCTCAACGACCCGTGTCTGATCCCTGAACCTTGCTGTTGAGCCAGGACACGCTGACTGCTGGTTTTATGTGGCATTCAGTCTATTCGGTTGCCACAGATGGTGAAGCGGTCTATTTCCAGCAAATCTTTCTTGGGCGTTCGGTGTTCAAGTCTGTCCCCTTCCAGTCCTGTGTTGGCGTTGATGATTTTGCCCTCGTCCTCCTCGTCCGGCGTGGTCAGGAATGCGTCCGAGTCGCTCTTGGGGAGCGTTGGGGCGGAGCTCTCTGCCGTGTTAGCAGGCGGAGAACTGTCTGCAGCCAGTGACGTTTCTCCTTTGTCGGTTGTGGGTTCTAAGAGAGACAAAATAGTAGATATTATTACAAGAAGCAGGGGGAACATCCATCTATCCATTTATCCATTCCGGCTGTATTTAGCCGTTTAGCAACATAGAGATAGAGAAAGTGCCACCTTGCTGTGTTGCAGTGGGAACGTGTTTGGTGCGGTGAGCTCTGGAGTTTGCACGGCTGGAGACAACAGAGGGTGGAGGGTCGAAGAGCTTTTCTTCCATGTTGGCCTCTTTGACAAACGCACAAGACGTCCCCAGCAGAACGATACTGTTGAGCACCTTCAGAGTGATCATCCTGCTCACAAACACACAAAACATGAATATGTGAAAAAACTACATAAGAAACGCCCAAAACACTGCAAATGTGTTCAAAACTTGGAAAAGAGCACTTGACATTTACCCCAGGTAAAACAGCAGCACACACATACAGGAGAGCGAACCCTGGATCTTCACTGAGCTGGTCACTACTCTGATCAACTGAAGAAAGAAACACAAACAAATCATCAGATAAGTGATGAACACACACAATAGCAATAAGATATTTTCATAAGCAGTGACTGACCAGCAGAGCTAGCGGAAGGGGGATGAAGCCCATTCTTCTGGATACCGAGTCACTGTAGTCTGTGTAAGCCTGGAGGCACATTTAAAACATGTTGTCATTACATAGTCATTACATAACAATACTTAATCAAATTAGGACAAAGTAGGAAAGACGAGAGGACATGTCCTCAATATTGTAAATATCAGCGTCTGTCTGGCATTCAGGCTCTAAATAAAAGTTATTAAAATCCTTCTGTTCACACAGCGGTGATTATACCCTTAGTATCTCTGCTTGTATATAGACATTGTCGGTACATTTGAAAAAGTACTTTTATTTTTCAGATATTTAGTCACCTGCAAGACTATAACAGACATTCCCGTCCCTCTAATGCATCTATAAACTATGTCGTCTGTGAGAGCTCAATGCACTGCAACTTTTTGCCTTTTTACATTCTCTTTCAGGAGAATGCCGCATCAGAGTTTGGTTATATAAGAATGATGATATACAGTATTAAAAAAACCACATTATTTTAATAATGTGTTTAAGTATGAATTTAAGTATGAATCTCTTTCCTGTGTCCCCAACAGGTGACCCCACATTGGATCCTGAGCCCAAGTTTGAGAAACAGATTGTAGTTTGGAGACAAATCTGAAATTTGAATTTATTTTACTCACGTTTTTCTGTCGACTGCTGACGAGGTCAAAGGCAAGGCTGGCTCTGTATTCTCCGTAAACCTGGAAAAGGACACAACCGGTAACACACCACTAGTCAGCCAATTTACAAACAGATATACACAGTTATTGATGTTGTTGAAATGTCAGGGGTATCTTGATTATGTTTATCACGTATGTGTTAATATATAGGGAAGGTACAGAATGAATGAAATGAGCCAAATTGAATTTTGATAAAGCCGGCGTAAAAAGACAAAAGCTAAAATGTGCATAGCGTGATTAAAGTGGGTGAGCGTGGATACACAAGAGCTTGAACGCTCGCTGAGTGCGAGTGTGTGATTGGGTTTGACACTTTAGAGATAAAAGGGGTTAATCCCTTCCTGTGGTGTTGGTTTCTGTTACATAAGCAAAGTTACAACTCCTTGAAGGAAATCAAAACAAGAGAGAACAAACCACCAGGTTGTAAAACACAAAACACACCTGGTGTGAGTCAGTGGAGAGGAACAGAATAGAGTCTGTGGAGATTAAACATTCATTCACCTTTGACAAGTAGATCATCTTAACCTTACTGGGTCCACTGACTAGCTTTTCCCTGAGCTTTCGACTGCTGTCTTTGTCGGCGGATCGATTTTTGCTCAGTGTCAAGCAACCACATCCAAAACTGATCAGTGTCATAGTTAGATATCGCTACAAGCTGTTGAACCTCTGCCATCGAATGCTAAAAATCTAACTTTTTCAGGGTCACATAGAGAGTGTGGTGCCACTTTGTCATATTAACTTTTTTGTGTTGCAATATCGATATTTATTAATGACAATACTGTGGCTTTGAGTGTACCGTCAACAAGGTACTGATACAGTACATGGCATGCCTGGCTAACACATGTAGTGACTCAGCTAAAAGCCTGTAAGTACAAAATGGGAAAAAAAAGCCCATTAACTGGACCTTCTTTATCCACCGATTAGGACTGTAAAACGGACCTGTAATAACATTAATACATGTAAACACATCCTGAAGGATAAACTGTGAAAGTATGCACGCAAAGAGGGACTCACATCAGCACTGATGTCATTGAATTTGGTGATGAAGGCGTGCTTCACAACGTCCACGGCCACCTCTGAGGCGATCACCATGATGACATCAGGAAACAGCACCCACAGGTGGTCTAAAAACAACGATAGAAACTGGTCAGTGTCAATAGAACATGAGTTATACATGACAGAGACAGTTCACACTCAGAAGCGTGATGTAACGTCTGTCATATAGATAAAGCAGCGGTGTATATCTCAGTGATGCTACATTATATCAGCGCTGCGTTAGGTTACCAGGGTTCCATGAGAACTGCTCCATGTTTCTCAGACAGACGATGAGCAGGAGGATGTAGTTGGTGAACCTCTCTTTTATGTCTGTGGGAAAAAAACAAAAACAATCCTGGATTAACCTACTTTGAACTCACTGCAGCTGAGCTCAATTCCATAAATTTACCTTGTACCAAATCACCAAGTTACAAAACATCCAGACCGCTGATTTTGCGACGTATTTTTTTTTTTTGGGGTATAATTCAACACTAACCACTGTTGGACATCTGGAAGAGGTTGTTCTTTTCAAACTTCTTGAACACGCTTCCTTTGATCTCTACAAACTGCAACAGAAAAAGAAAATATCATGTCTGAGCTCATGCAGCACGTCCTTTTTAAGCGAGTTAAATGTTTCTGTGTGCATTACACTCACGTTGTTTGACATCATGATGGTGAGCAGGGACTTGTTGTGGGAGTTGAACGCTACGTTTAGAGTGGTGGCCTGAACCATGATGAGGATGGCATGGAGAACTAGACACAAACATTGCTGAGGAAAACATTACACTGAGGGAGAAAATCATGCCGCGTGTTCATTCTGATGTGCATCCACTATAATGTACGTTCCAATAGTCTGAAGTAAAGCTGTGCAACGTTGCAACATTATTGATTCATCAGCAGATTATTTGCAATAAATTGACTCAATGTTTCGTCAATAAAATGCACCACGCAAGTGAAAAATGCCTCTCAAGGCCCAAGTTGACAGCTTTAAATGTCTTTTGTTGTCCGACCAATAGTGTAAAACCTAAAGATGTTTGATTTACTATCACAGAAGACAAGAAGAACAGTAAAAACAAAAAGACTTAATTAACCCATAATTCTTTTCATCTAAACTAAGAAGATCATCTGCCAGTTTACAGTCACAAAATAACATTTTCCTGTCATCGCAGACGGACACATTCTCATGCATGTACTACTACATATGTGTACGCATGTAGGGGAATACATGCGCAGACAGGTCTCTCTCAGTGAGGATACAGACGTAGAGCACAGCCATGAGGAAGTGAGGAATCACACCTATGTGCGCTCTCTTCTTCTCCTTGGGTTCGGTGGCCGTCCAGTACAAAGCGTCCAGGATGTCCTGACCGAATGATGAGAACAGGCGGTCCGCCACCTGACGACACAACAGGGGGAGGCCGAGAGGAGGCAAGAGAGCGGATGAGTTGCTGGCTCACTGTATGCTACGTTCAAGAGCTATACACTTTATTATTGCAGTATCGTCCGTGTGTGTACCTCTAACATGTTGTATATGATGTACAGCTTGATGACAGACTGTCCCCTGATAAGGTGGTACATCATGGAGTAATCCACGTAGCTCATCATGGAGTAACACAGCACCATGATGAAGCCTTTCAGCACATCACACACCTGAGCTGGCTGGAGCAGGCGGGAGCCACTAAAAACACACACAAAAACAAAATTACACACGGAAGACAAGTTCACAGAAGAAGTCTGGAGAAGAAAAAGAAGAAACAGAAGAGGTTATCGTCCGTTTGAACACAATCAGAAGGAGCTCTACTGCCCCCAGGAGGTTAAGAACAGCGATGCATCGATCGCTTCTGTTTCCAAAAGTTGACATTAACACAAGACAGTATTTACCAAATCTGTGTGTATTAATACCAGACTGCAACTAACCATTACTTTCTTATACAACTTTTTTTTAAATTGACCAGTAAATAGTTAATAATAGTAAAATAACAGTTCAAAATTCAAAGAAATTCAATTTACAGTGTTATCAAAATAAGAGAAAAAGGAGCCAATCCTCACATTTGAGGAAGTGAAAACAAGAGTTTTTCGCTTGATAAATGATCTCGACATGACTCAATAATCAACATTGTTTGTTCATTTTGATAGACTAATCATTTTGGTTTGTACCGATGCACAGACACATTCAGACGAAGGGTAAACTTTCCCTTCAGAGCTCAAATATTCAGTCGATCAACTGAAGATTAATATGCAACTTTTTTGGTGATCTCTTAATGGTTTAAGTAGTTCTTTAATAACTAACATTTGATGGTTCCATGTGAAGATTTGATGCTTTATCTTGTAGCACATTACATGAAACTAAATATCTTCATGCTGATTTTGTTTTAATGAACATTTTTTACTATTTTCTGATGTTTTTAAGACTCAACAATTCAGAGAAATTAGGCAAAATTAATGATAGTTGCAGTCTCCCTTTATGACATAATTGGTCTTTGTTGAAAGACCTAATTTGGGTGTATATTCAACTCTATGAGCGGTTTAATGTGGCCAATGATCAATTCAAGAAATGTATTTTAATTTGCATCCCTAATACCCAAATATATACTTCACCTGAGGCCACAGCAAGGCAACGTGAGGAGCCGTAAAAGGGCCAGAATCACCCTGAGGGGCAGCAGGGTGAACACGTAGAGAAAGGCATCCAGACAGAGGAAGAAGCCGAATGTCATCAACTAAAGAGAGAGAGAGAACGAGAGTCAGACACATAGAAGGAGAATATTCATGTATCTGTGACTTGTACAAAGACATCTCTCAGTAAATTGTTGGCGTGTTTACCTTCTCCAGCTCTTTGGGGATGCGGAGGCAGGTGTAGACCCTCTCTCTGCGCTCGGTGTATTTGGCCTCGTTGTGTTCCAGGAAGTATCCTCTGGTCAGCTCAGTGGTTATAAATCTGACCAGAGACAAGTCTAGAGCCAGAATTGGGGAAGAAGGCAAAGCATTAAACACACACAAACACACACACACACACACACACACACAGATATTTGCTACCTTCTAAGGGAACTTCACATGCCAATGATGTGTCACACCTTAGTGATAACACATTACTACAACCCCAGAACGCTTTGATGACTTCATTCACAGGTTAGCAGCAGGTGCCTGTATTCTCACTGCAAAGAAAAGGAGAGTCCTTCGCTTCTAATAAACCATATACATTTGCATTGATAAGAAATATCTTCACCATATGAGCAGACATATGTTGAAGAACAAACATTACACCCATGTGTCATTGCTGAACATCTCATTCAAAACCATAAACCTGCTGCTGTAACAGCCTTCACTGAACTGGTGAAGTTTTCCAAAGAATCTTTGATCCAGGCTGATGTTGGGTGATAAGTACCAGCTCACAGTTGAGGTTGAAATTCATCCCCAAATTGTTGAATGAGGCTCAAGTTCTTCTACACCAAAGTGCGAAAAACGTTTCGTTATAGGGTTCGCTGCCCTTGTCCATTGTTGGAAGACCACTTTTGTCTAAAATAGGATTGTGTCCTGCAGCATATTTAGGGTCACAGCATCAATCTTATTTATCGAAGTCAAAATGTATTATGTCTGGGAGTACTACTGAGCCTGTGAAAACAGTTATATAATGCTTTTAATGGCACTAAAGGAGCTTTCTCCTCTCTGGTTATTATATCAGGTTGGGGCTCAATTCTAAACTTTTCAGCCTGCATTATGACATGAGGAGTTTGACATATGTGGGTGTTTACTAAGAAAGAAAGGTCTAATTGAAAAGCTATATCAAGTTGAATTATGGAAAGAGTAGAAATCAAACATTTTCCAAAGGTTGACACATAGAGGGTAAAGAAAGTCAGGTTATTTATCCCCTGTGCTTTTCCTACTATGTGAACTCAACATGTTTGATTTTAAACGGCCTATTTTGACCGCTCTCTTTGATTCAGTCCCTTTCAACCTTTATGGAAGTGCAGGACTAAATCATTGAAGTGCTTTAGTGAGAACCAAGAAGCCTAGTCAACCGTGACAAGCAGCCCCGGGCCAAAAGAACACAATGTGAAGATAGGTGTCCACATACTTCAGTCCGTACTATTTAACGTTACCCAGTCAGCAGCACTTCTGAATGCGCCTGTGCAGAGACATAGAGACACAGCACGTCTTTCTTTGACGGGAAAGCAAAACTGGCCTATTTGACTCGTGCGTGTTTACATGCAGCAGTGTAATTATTTGCATGAATAACACAATACATTATGCCACATAACGTAACTTAAACGTTACTCAAAATGCAAACTCGGGAGCAGCGCCCAAAGCTGCAGAGACTCAGTAACGTTAACTGTTGACTGATTGAGATTGTAAATGCGTACTCGCGCAACAGATCACCACGTATAGAGTGCAGTGATGTTATCAAACCAAACACTGGTTTGTCAGCAACGTTGAATAAAAAACAATCCTTCCAGCAGCTAGCTAGCGCTGTCAAACTGTGTGCTGTAACATCGAGGCTAGCTCTCACCTGACAGGTTGCGTTTCTTGCCCTTACTGCCGCCATTTTTATCGTTAAACCCCAACGTCTCTGTGACTCCGTCTTTCTCCTCGTTCTTCTCTGTTTGGGCAGCGTTCGCGCCTCTCTCCCTGTCCTCCTTCTCCTTCTCCTGCTCCTGCTCCTCTCCCAGACCTGACGATAGCGAGTCCGCCATCTTCACCAAACGGTCTCATCTGATGAACTGAGCGGCTGACATCTGCGTCACACGCTCTGACGTCATTACGTCTACTACACGGTGGTACCACCAGAGTCGTATAAAGAAGACAGTCGCGTCAACGTTGACTTCAGATAGTTCCTGGAAGTACTTGGCGGGCAATTTGAATGCGTAGATATTGGTATAAATCTGTATAGAGAGACAGATCTAGTAGTCAATAAATTAATTGATTTACAATATTAATACAGAGCAACGACATATGTAGTGAGATCAATTTTAGAATTTTGAACATTTAGAAAAAGGACAATATCAATACAAAAGCACTCCATTATAAATAAGCAGAACAATAAAAGGATTATAAACGATAACACAACAATAACAATATAAAAGTACAAAAATATCCTTCGTGAGTAATGTATGATGAAGTGCCGTAGCTGCATGCCCTTTCAATGGAGAAAATGTAATGCAGTCACATATAAACTGCCCTATAGTTAGAAAACCTTTTAATTGTTTTCGCTCCTGCCCCATAGACAGCCTGAGTCCACCACTGCTCGATATAGTGCTGGAGTAAATGAAGCCTACTACATTACTTTACACCACGAATTGCAGATAACCCTTAATGAATAAGTGGATGGTGCAAGAATGAGAGATGCTTTAGGACTATAAACCCGAGTCTAAACTCATTGGCCCATGTGTTTCATACTCTGACCCGACCTTTAGGGTGTTACAGAGCACCCCATCAGTCTTTCTGACGCCATTAACTACGCTTGCAGGATCTTATTAACACCAATCGTGATACATTTCCAGACAGCAAAGGTTAATTCGTCCGCTGAATAAAGAGGAGAGTGCAGAGGGAGGGACTCAGGCGCACTGAGGAGGGATAGAGTTTCTCCCGGTAACGGATCTCTTTGACCACCATAGATTCGGTTTCTCCTCCTCTGTGGACTCACATAACAAATACACGCGACATTTTACTCAGAGAAATAACTATTTACCCGATTATGATTAATTTCCTCTTTTTTTTTAACAAACTATAGAATAAACTCATGGTGATCGCTGAGTGCGCTGCGCGATCGCTGCCCGGCGTCGTGTTACCTTGCTCGGGGCACCATGGGCTCGTGAGATGCCTTCGCTGTGGAAACGGATAACCTTCTCGGTGGCCTCGGTGCTCTGTGTCGGCTCGGTGGTGCTCCTGGTCGTGGCCTTGTCCACGGAGCGGTGGGTCACCGGACGGATCCTGTGTAAAACCGGGGCGGAGATAGTGAACGCGTCCCACCCGGAGCTGGAGCAGTTCATCGGGGACATTTACTACGGCTTGTTCCAGGGAGGAAAGACCAAGAAGTGTGGGCTCGGCAACAGGCGCTCCAAGATATACAGTAAGATCAAATACTGCTCTCCCTTAATTTATTACAATACTAGATAGACTACACACAAAGTATATACAAATATTATTGAACAAAGAAATGTATGTCTCGAAATATAAAAAAATAAAGATCAAATATCTAATATTATGAAATACCATGAAATTGCAAAATAATGCAGTCAAAAATGGACATTTATTATTCAAAGTGGATTGTTTCTTTAGATTCTCATTACAGACAGACTATTCTTCCTGAGGTGTGTGTTTTTAACAGTGACAGTGACACATATAACATTTAATATCCATATGCAGATGGCACAGCATGATATTATCACATTTAATAACCAACAAAGCAAACTTGCAACCTATTTTAAGAGCAAACAAGTCCTGGAAATCACAAAGCTTTCAAACACACCAGATATATCAGGCTGAATTTGGGGAAAAATGTGTACAAATTGATGCACAAGACATGTTGAATATGTCTATTTGATGAAATAGCACAGTCTTGGGTTGAGTATTTAATTAAATGTAAACTTATATAATAGAACATATATAACATTATACTATCAGACAGTAGAATAAAATGCATTTTTCCAGCCTTAAAGCATTAAGGGAGAACTGTATATGTAGGGCTTATCTCACCAATCTCTTATTGACTTAAATATCATAATAAACATATAAAATTATATAATATCTTCACATCTACACATAAGCTCCTAAGCTGCATCCACATTTTGCTTCATTCTGCTTTGACTTTTTCATGTGCTTCTTCTCTGTCTAGTTTTCCCAAAGCTTGTGCGGGCGTTGAATGGCGGCCTTCACATGATGGTAATCCTGTTCCTGCTGGTGGCTGTGGGTTTCGCACTGGTCAGTCTGTCTTTCTGCATATATAACGCACGCAAAGTTCCCTACCAGAGCATCAAAGGGCACAAAGGCCTCTACCTGTGGAACTTCATTGCTGGTGTGTGAGGCAACTTTTACTCTTTCCCTCAGAATCTCCCTCAATTGTTGATGGTTTTTTTCCTTGCTGGCTTCACTTCCTGGTGCTTCTGAACTTCACCTCTCTATTTTTCTTCCAGCTCTTTTCGGTGCCCTGGGCGTGCTGTGTTTCCTGGCAGCCGTGAGGCACCACAGTCTGACCGAGCGTTTAGCCAATCATCGGGAGAACCTCTTCGTGCTGGTTGTTCTGGACGACAGCCTGGACTGGTCCTTCTGGCTGGGTGTGGGCAGCATTGCGACTCACTTTGCCGTCTGTGGAGTGGTTGCAATGAGTCGGATCAAACTGCCTAAACCGGAGATCAAGAAACCCGAAGAACCCACCGTCTCTGCTCTGGACCTGCTCTATTGAAGGACCAACCGAGGAGCATTTACATCACCGGTGGTTGACAGGAGGAAACCACAATGACTGACAGCAGAGTGAAACCAGCACTGTGCCAGTGCCAAGAGTCCTGCATCCCAAACGTACCCTTTGCATTCTGGACATCATGTGCTGGATATATTCTGTCTATAGCCGCAAAATGTAAATATATCATTATTGTTTTCATTATATGTATAGAATGTCATTAATTGATCTGTTTTTCAGTCACTTTATGGTTCACTTAAAGTCTCCAGTCTTTGTTTGAGATTTTAAGTTTTTTTTAATAGTAATTATTCTTGATCCCTGATAGAAATTGTACAGCTATGCATGATGATTTTCTTTCACAGGGAGTTGTGGGTTTATGTGTACAATCAATACATCAATACATCGATAAATAGAATGAGATTTCTAGTTATCAATTGATTCTATTCCCTTTTATTTACTTTATGTTGGTCATAAAAGGTCCCTCACATCTGGAGAAGTCAGCTGTTACAAAGAAAAAGGTCACTCTGGCCATCATTTAAATAACTTGTATTACATTTAATAGATTGGTTATAATTTCCTGGACATTAACACACTAATATTTACAAAAGAAATGAATTAAATAATTATAGTTGAAGTACGTGTTTGTGTTTTATTGTTGTTATTATCTCCTAATGACCTGAAGCTTTGTCTTTTATCTTTTATTTGCTCTCTACAGTAATATTATAATATCTAAACTTGCAAATATCAGTTTCACGACCAGTGAGGATTTCCTTATAATATAAATATACTGTATGATGTCAGTGAAAAAGAAACATCTACTGACACCTTTGTCTCTTGGAAGAAATAATTGTCAAAACAGTGCAAATTAATTTTAAGTATACGATTTAAATTATGTGACATTTTGAATCTGAATTAGACAGAATGCACACATATGCTTATAAAAGTGGAGATTATTTGAATTACTGCTAGGAAGTTAATTTATTCCAGAGGATCAATACGTTTTATATTAATCTACAAAAAATACATTAGCATTTACTTATTGATTATATGTTGTATTATTTATCTGATTGTGAAGTTGTCAGACAAGAATATGGAAGTAAGTATTTAGAATAGTACTTGAGTAAATGTACTTCGTTACTTTCCATTAGTGGTCAACTGATGGTTTATGTCACTATTTGTCTCTTTAGTTGTTAGGCTGCAGCTGATTCAAAGCCTCCTGCAGCTTCTCACTGCTGCCGCCATGTGGCGACACAATGACCACCTTAGTCGCTTTGTGGTGACGTATGAGAACGCGACGGTGTCAGGTCGATTGACTCTTTGCACATGTATGCGACCTCTGCATCTCTGAGTTAATAGTTTGTTTCGGGGGTTTATACATGTACAACAGATGACAATGCTTCTTTTGAGGAGAACCGTGCAGACGGCGGTGCGGACAAAATACTGCAGGTCATTTTCTGCGTCACAGACTCACCTGAACGAGAGAAAAGTAAGTAGCCGTTAGCCGTTAGCCTGTCAAACATTAGCTGACAGATAGTTTGTTACATCAGTGACTCTCACAGGATTCATCAGCACTTCACACTGGATCTCAGAGGTTTTAACACTTTAAGATAATTTATTGGTGTGTGTGTGTGTGTGTGTGTGTGTGTGTGTGTGTGTGTGTGTGTGTGTGTGTGTGTGTGTGTGTGTGTGTGTGTTTGGATAGTGTTTTTATTTATAAGAGCATCAGTGTGTGTTTGTGTGGGTGTGTTTGAGAGTGTCAACAACTGTTGATGTACAAGTTACTTCCAGTCATCAGCCACTCAGTCTTTAATTAGCTTCAAATATGCATTTCACAGTACATTTCAAACACATAAAGAATTTAATGTGCTTTACATTTAAATTGTCAAAGAAAAGCATGAGCATGTCGTTTAAAAATAAAAAGCAATAAAACCAGAGAAAAATGAATGGAGTTTGAAATAAAGAGCAATGTGATTTTACAATTTAGATGAAATGAAATAAGGTAAACAAAATAAAAACAAGTGGCTGGACCAGAAACACAATTACAGTGCAGTAATTAGTAATAAGTTGCCCCTAATGTAACAAAGGAAATCGAAATGCAGCAGAGAAACCAATCAATCAAAGGTGCATGAGAACAAGTTTTTAATTTAGGTTTTAAAGTGGCTAAAGTTTGAGATCAGCATAGTAGATAAAAGCAGCAGTTTTGTTCTGACTCAAGGTACAACAGCTGAATGCTTCCTTGAGATCAAAAAATGTATTTGATGTGAAGAGTTGCATCCATGGCGTACATTTAGAGTTTAGAAAAAAAAATGCATCAAATATGATAGCTCATTGCATAACAGTAACACAACTAGTCGGTGTAATCTGTGAGGTTTGTGGTGAAACTGACAAGAACTTTGAGCTATCAACAGCCTGATGACCAATACATAAAATAGGCGCAGTGCTGATGTCGATTGATTCGCCACAATAACACAAACGTGGGGGTCACAAGCAAGCACAGTAGTTTATTTTTCTTATTAGGACGAGAGCCATTGATATGTTAACTGACAGAATTATAGATTGATCGGTTTGTGGGTTCCTTTTCCTTTGTTCGTGTGTGTCTGCAGGGTCTGGTGCTGGGAGTGTTTGAGAAGGAGGGAGAGGAGGGCGGCCTTCATCTCACCGAAGCAGCTGCAGGTTTTGACCAAAATCTTTCTGGGAAACTTTCTGAACTTCTGAAAATGTAAGTCTGTGATATCTGTGAGCTGTCAGTACAAATCTTGTTATGTGATGATAACAATAACAGTCTTGTACAACAGTCCTGCAATGAATCCTCTCTTCAATAAAGTTATTACCAGTTTTTAATGAAACTCTTTTAGGGAGTTGTTGATTTACTGTCATCCATCTGTATACAGTGCTGTATACAGTTTACCTGGTCAGAACAAAACAATGAATGATGCAACATTCAGACTAAACATAAGGCGCAAACAGCAAAATTGGACTACAAATTGCATTTTGTTTTGCAACCCTGTTAGTGAAACCTTCCAAAAACACACATAAAGGGCAGGTCAAATGGTAGAAATATAAGTAATGTAAACAAGACAGACAAAAACCATACTGATGCATTCCTGGATACCACGTTAACACCGTGTCTCTGTCTAATCTGTTGCATAGTTGGTTAATAATCTGGTTTTGTTTTGCTCTCTCCAGCTCTGGACCGTCTCTCAAGAAAGGCAAAAGCAGAATATTTTATGGAATCGACAAGGTAACAAGAAGTGACCTTAGAATAAGACAAACCCGGTCTCTTGACAACGTCGGAGTAATTCAATCTTCCCTGTGTCTTCTCCAGGACTTCCCGTGTGTCGCAGTAGTCGGGCTGGGTAAGACCAGTGCAGGTGTGTGTGGATCAGAAAACTGGGACACCAGCAAAGAGAACATCAGACAGGCAGTGTCAGGTAAGACACACGTCTCTGCTTGTACGGGCAAATATTTCCATTTTGTGCAATGTAGTGGCATCTTTTCTTATCTTACTTGAGTTACTACCTGGCTGATATCTGCGTATTTGTCTGTGTATGTTCAGTTGGCTGCCGGCTGCTTCAGGACCTGGAGGTGAACCATGTGGAGGTGGACGGCTGCGGTGATGCCCAATCAGCAGCAGAAGGCGCCGCTCTGGGTTTGTTCTATTATGACCAACTCAAATCCAAGAAGAAGACCAAAGTAACCACACAGCTTCATGGAAGGTAGACTAACAAATGAGCTGTAGCATAAAGCCGGGGCGTTTATTACACGTTATTACACATGTACACAGCGTCATGCTAACGTATACATATATATGTGTGTGTGTTTGTTCTTAGTTCCGACTCGGCCGGGTGGCAGAAAGGAGTCATGTATGCAGATGGCCAAAACCTCGCACGGCTACTCATGGAAGCTCCCGCCAATCACATCACTCCTACTGCTTTTGCCAACACCATCGAAGAGAAATTAGCGCTGCATACTGAACGAGTCACAATATATAAGAGGTCTGTGAATCATTCATCATTACTGTAGTGTCCCAATTATGTCAGTACTCAGAAAACAACAACAAAGCATGCGGACATGTGAAATACAGAACATTATTTTGATTTGTCGCATTGTTGAAGGGTGTCTTAGACGTGTCTGCTCTTTAATCGTCCGAGTTAAGGCATTTTGGGACACGTAAATGAACGGCTTCTTATAGTGTTGCCAGATGTTGGACAACATTTTACATTTTTGCCCTTTAGACCAAGTGATTATCAACCAGAAAACAATGTAACAATTTATATAAACTATTCTTGATAGAAGTTCAATCGAAATATTCTATCACTTAAAACAAGGTCTTCTCTGATTATTGATCCTTTTTTTGCAGCCTGAAGAGTTTTTGTCTAATAGTTCCTGTGTTTCTGTAGATCTCAGGCCTGGATAGAGCAGCAACAGATGGGAGCATTTCTCAGTGTGTCTAAAGGCTCAGAAGAGCCCCCTGTCTTCCTGGAGCTACATTACAATGGTTCTCCTGACAGCAAGCAGGCCCCACTGCTCTTAGTGGGCAAGGGCATCACCTTTGACAGGTAAATTATAATAATACACACTCAAGCCCATTGACTCACATACAAAAAAAACGTTACAAAGCTCACATTAATGCTGTTTTGGCTCCTCCTTGGTAGCGGTGGTATTTCTCTGAAGCCGTCTCCTTCTATGGATGCGATGAGAGCTGATATGGGGGGAGCTGCCACTGTGTGTGCGGCTATCGTCACAGCAGCAGCTCTGAAACTACCGGTCAACATTATTGGTAAACGTTTTGACAATATGGATCCTTCAACTTCATTATTTTCTACCATAGATTATAAATGACACAATCTATAAATATCCAGAGTCCATAAAACCCCACGATTGACTTAAATCACTGCATGTACTTATTATTGATGTTGTAATGATTAATTGAAAACAAATTTCTTAACCTGTCTGTTTCCACTGGTTGTAATAAACCAGGTCTGGCGCCCCTGTGTGAGAACATGCCCAGTGGAAAAGCTACTAAACCAGGAGATGTTGTCACGGCCAAAAATGGAAAAACAATCCAGGTGGGTGGAATGAACCTTTACGTGAGTGTGATACGTTTGTGCACTTATACGTGTGTATACAGAGAAACAGGTTTTATTGTCGTTTTGTTCAGGTTGATAATACAGATGCAGAGGGCCGACTGGTTCTCGCCGACGCACTGTGTTACGGACACACTTTCAACCCCAGAGCCATCGTCAATGTTGCTACGCTAACAGGTGGGATTTATTACAGTGGGTTTATTTACAAAGTGACAAGAAACAACTGTTTGTTTTTAAATCTTTACATCATATTTACATCATGTTATGAGACTGTTTTTTAACTTTCGTTTTGTAATAATAATAAGATATGCAAATATAATTTGTAAGTTTTAAACTGGCTTTTTTTGTCTCCAAGGTGCGATAGATGTAGCTCTTGGCTCAGCTGCAACTGGAGTGTTTACAAACTCTGACTGGCTCTGGCAGCAGCTGCACAAGGTACTGTGTATGCACAATAAACATACTCGCAACCTCTCAGTCCATCAGCTCCTGTGTTGACTAATGGTGTGCGTGTGTCTGTGTACATGCGTGTGTTTGCAGGCTAGTGTTGTGACAGGTGACAGAGTGTGGCGGATGCCTCTGTTCCAGCACTACACCAGACAGGTGACTGACAGCCAGCTGGCTGACCTCAACAACGTCGGCAAGTACAGCCGGTAAGTATCTCGCTACACTAAGTGAGTGCCTGAAGACATCAGAGGAGTCCAGATTCTTCATTCGTGTCTAACCGAACCGAACAATATAACCATATTAGAGTGTTGAACACTTAGACATGAGTCTGGATGTTTTGCCTGAATTAGTTGAGAACAGGACCCAGGAGTGTTCCCATGGCTTTATTTACCTGAATCTCACCGCGTGTCTTTGGTCATCTTTCTAGTTCCGGCGGTGCATGCACAGCAGCTGCATTCCTGAGAGAGTTCGTCACAGCTCCTCATTGGGCCCATCTGGACATTGCAGGTGTGATGAGCAACAAAGATGAAGTTCCCTACCTGAGAAAGGGCATGTCTGGAAGACCAACACGTACACTGGTGGAGTTTGCTGCCGGATTGGCCCACACTGGCTGAGAGATGGACACAAATAGCAGATCGGACACAAGACTCTCTGACTGTGAGCTGCTTCTATTCAACCCTGATCTCTCAGCAATGGCCAGGTTTAGAAGTTGAAAATGGACAATATTGTATCCATTGAAGAGCTCAGAAAATGTTGGCAGGGATTCATTGCTGTATTTTTTTAACCCAACGTGACTGCTTTGATGTTTACATACAGCTAATGCATCAATGTAAGAGGCCACAATGTAATACAGGTCCGGTGGATCCCCACACTGTTGTGATTTCAGCTAAAAACAACTGGAACTTTATAGTTCACATAATTTATATGTCGTAGAAAATAAACTCTATAATGAATTATGTGTGTGACACATTTGTAATCTCTATAGCTCGCACCCTGGCTCACACTCAAACATACCCAAACATTACACCCTTATGTGATTTTTGAACACCTCATTCCAGAATCATGGGCATTAATGTGCTGCTGTAACTGCATCCACTCTTCTGAGAAGGCTTACCAACAGATTTTGCAAACTGGCTGCACTGATTTGCCCCGATTCAGCCAAACGAGCATTAGTGAGGCTGAATGCTGATATTTGGGAGTTCGTCCAAGATGGCATTCATCCCAAAGGACAGTCAAGTTTCAGACTTTGAAAGCAACTTCTTTATGGACCTCTCATTGTGCAAAGGGGGCGAGTGAGTGCCTTCCCCAAACTGTTGCCACAAAGTTGAAAGCACGCATTGGCTTGGGACTAAACAAAGCTGCTTGTGTCCCCTCATGAGTTGTGAGGAGTCCTTTCAACCAAATGGTGTTTTTTCCTTATTAAATTGCCTTAGATTCATACTTTGTAGAAGCCCAAAGAGTTGAAAATATCCACTATTGTGCACGAAATAATGCAGGAAAGGGAGAAGAGAAAGGAAAAACAACCTTTTTTGTAATATCCTTTATTGGGGCATCAACATTATTTTAAACCCACACCAGCCTGACCATTAAAAACGACAACTGGGTTGTCCCCGGTTGTCAGGAGAGCGCCATCCCGCTGTGTGCGCATGTGCGGACTGGGTAGAGCGACCAAGATGGCGTCGTCCATGAGTGGGATGTTCTCCGGTCAGCAGCCCCCGGGCGCCCATCCCGTTGGGGGTCCCGGTGGACCGGGCCAGCCGGGCTTCCCTGGTCCAGCTACCAGAGCTCCGGGAAACAACACGCTGGTGGACGAACTGGAGGCTTCCTTTGAGGTAAAGCTGACGTTAAGAGGCTAGCGTCCGTTAGCTGAGTGTGCTAACTGTTGTTAGCTTATTTAGCTAAGCTAGGTGATGTTTAATATTTAGCATTCGCTGGTGTTAAGGTACTACAGTCTCATATGGTAGGACTGTGGGAAGATTATTTTTTATTTTACCAAGTCTTTATTGAGTACATCATTCTTAGATAACTTTAAAATATAACAATAGATGGCATTAAACTAAATGAGCTAATGCTAATGAGCTAAGTGACTATCAGACTAACGTTACTTCAGTCTCTTATTTCAACACTTAAAACACCCACAGATGTTGACAGCTTACACGAACATGACACATTTCAACATTCCTCCCTCTGAGCCAACCGTATGTCCTTAACCCAAACAAACAATCGCAACTACACAACATCACTTTACTCCATTTAAATCCAAAATACCTGCTTCCCTAAACCAAAGCAGCTAATTTTTGATTCAGACATCTTTCATTTTGTTATTTACACCTGTGCTTTTTAAACTGTGACATATTAAATAGTAACACTCTGCAAAGTTGTTGGTCAAGTTTACCTGTGTCCAGATTTTAGTTCAATACAGTTCAATAGCCTGTATAAAACTGTGTTTTCTTTTAGAGCTGTCCAGCGGATTTTCAGATAGTGGCTCCGTAAAACTGAAAGCGACTCTTGAACACAGTAATGTTGGCTGCTGGGATTAACAGGAGATGTGGTTCCCACCTCTGAAAAGATTTTGCTGTGCCCAAAATGAAATCCATAAAGAAATGGTTTCCCAGTTTAGTGAAAAATAACTTTACTAATCCGCACAGAGCCCTGATCGCAAGCCCATCCAACACCTTTGGTATTAACTGCAACTGTGAGCCGGTACTTATCACACCAAGTCAGTGGCTGACCTCACTAATACTCTTGTGTGGCTGAATGGGAGCAAATCCCTGCATTCAGGTAACAACATATTGTGGAAAGCCTTCTCAGAAGAGTGAAAACTGTTCCGGCAGAGTATTAATGTTTTGGAGTGACGTGTTCAACAATCGCACACAGTATGAGTGTAGGAGGTCAACATAAAGTATATAAAAACCTTTTGTATACAAGAATATTTACATCTCCACTATCCCATAAACATCTTTATCATGGTACAGACTGTGTAGGACATGTGGTCAATTCTGCAGGATGTTTCTTAGACTAAAAAGCTGCTTTCTATCAACAGATTCTCGTGGCAAGACAACATTTTGAACATTTAGAAAAAGGCAAATTCACTCAAGCTCTGCACTTTTCTTTAGGCATGTTTTGCATCCCTGGTGAGCCAGGACTACGTTAACGGAACTGATCAGGAGGAGATTCGAACTGGTGAGTGAAACCTTTAATTCATTATTTTTTTTTGTAGTTCTGGTAGTTGTAGTTTATCTGATATTGTGATCTGTATATTGACGTTCATCTGTTTGTCTGTTGATTGCAGGTGTTGACCAGTGTATTCAGAAGTTTCTGGACGTGGCTCGACAGACGGAGTGCTTCTTCTTACAGAAAAGGCTTCAGTTGTCTGTGCAGAAACCAGAGCAGGTGGTGAAAGAGGTACATTTTTATACTGACTTGCATTCTAATTCATCTCGACTTTTCGATCCTTTTAAGTGATTCTCTCCAACTCCTGTCCACTTATTTCCCCCTCTGTGTCAATGCAAAATGAACTCTGGAAGATCCCAAACTCCTTGTTGAGAACCACTAGCTAGCTGTGCTATATCCAGACTTCACTAGCTTTGCCGTTATTTCTTAGACCTGAATCTGACATGATGTCGGTGTTTACGTATTATGCATTTCTCTCCCTTTTGTTAATGTGCGTTCTCTCTTCTCACATACTTTTTTTTTTTCTCACTTCAGGATGTGTCAGAGTTGCGTAATGAGCTACAGAGGAAAGAACTGCTGGTTCAGAAACACTTGTCCAAGCTGCACCACTGGCAACAGGTTCTCGAGGACGTGAGCGTTCAGCATCGCAAACCCACAGACCTTCCTCCTCCCGGACCGCTGGCCTTTCTGGAGCAGGCCTCTGCCAGTCTGCCCCCTGCCCCTTTAAAACCAAGTTAACACACCAAAGTTACAGTCACATTAGTCTTCTGTCGAATTACATTGTTTACACCCAGAATGGAATGTTGAACTCTGACCTGCAAGCGTCTGTCGGTTGCACCGGAACGGGAAACTCATTTGTTTGGATTCATCCATCATATAGGCTTGATTTGAAGCTAGATGGAGCAAATATTTGCAGGACTTGGGTGTAATGTGATTGTACCCAACTGTCACTATACACACCACGTACATCGTGTGATGCCCGCTCTCAAGTGTCGACCTATAAGAAACTGAAGAACAGTTTATCACTCTCCAGCTGTTGGAACATCATAACATAGATCATTTTATTTCTGTATTTTGTTTTATGTAAATATTCCTATTGCTGACTTTTTTTTACTGTAAAATAAAAGTATTTTGACTCTGGACTAAAGTCTTTATTATGTTTTTCCTTTTGCACCATGCATCATTTTTGTCTTTGAAAACAAAATGTAACTGGGCATTCCACCAGTTTTAGACATTAAGATGAGTTTACAAGTCATGTAGAGTTGTACTCTGAACAAAAAGTTTTATAATTTTGTAGCTCTGGAAGAGATATTTGTTAGATCTGAAAAAATAAACCCTGATGTTGCAAACTGAGTTTAAAAGATGGGGGAATTTACCAAGCAGAGAGGATCTGACAATAGCGATTGTGGGAATTGTGGGATCCAGCATTCTGGGAGCACTATTCGGGACTAAAAGTCAAGATCCCGCCTTCTGCTGCTTCAATTCGGACAGTTCTTTATTTTAATCTCTCACAAGTTTCCAAATTTAGTGGAAATGCAACTAAATCAGTGGATTACTCATTTCATAATCAAAGTGTGTCCTATAATTAGAAATATTCACATAGGTCTATAACAGTGGAGTCTTGACATTATGGGTAAAACCATGCTGACAGCTTTAATATATGTGACTTCTGTATTTAATCATGACGGAGAAAAGACTTCAGATAAGCCGTGCCTGAGCCTCCTGACAGCCTGTTGTCTCTAATGCATTCAGCGTCTTCACACCACAACAGACTTGTTCTCCGCAGCTTCACAGCTATCGCCCGTCCACGGACTGCACACAAACCTTCACAGATGGACTCCAACGACAAACCTTCTTGCAGAACAGGGGTCTGTGGTCTTGACATGATCAAGCAGGAGATTTATTATTGCATTTTCAGAACTCCAGATGGGCTATTCTTCTATTTATACATTTTATATATAATATTAACTTAATGTCTGAATAACTGAAACAGTTGTAGTTGTGTAAAAATATTGGTATGCATCCTCTAGTTTTATGTTTTTATAAAATCAGAATTTTGATTTATAAAATCTTAATTAAGAGATGGTAAATCAAAATGTTAAGTTAATCCAAATTGAGTCAAAGTTAATAGATGTCAGAATTTTGAGATACTGAAGACAAAATAGGAGATTGTAAATCAAACTTGTGATGTATATCATTGTTTTTAATTACCAAGTAAATAAGTTCTGAGATATTAAGACAAAATTATGAAATATGAATGTAGTTAGTCAACATTGTAAGATGGATAGCCAACATTGACTGAGCAAGTCAAAAATATACACTTACTAAATCAAATGTATGATATTGAATAAATCAAGTTTATGAGATAAATCAAAATTACGAAGTATGAAGTCAAAATTGAGAGAAAGTAAATCAAACTTAAATAATGATAGTAAATTAAATTATTATGCTATTTTTATTCTAATCTATAATAACTTCTAATTCTAGATTTTTACACAACAGACCTCTTCCTGTGTACATTTATATCTAATGTACAAGGGCAGCATGTAACATCATCCACTGACCTGCACTAGTTATGTACAGTATATTATTGGACACTATCACTGTACAGCGTGTATTTAATACATATTTAAGATACTTTAGATTCTAATCTTTTAGGATTTGTTTTCGCCTTCGTTTTTTCAATTGGCTGCTGTAACGCTGCAAATTGAAGTCAAAATAATGAGATACGGAGTCGAACATTTTGACTTGCAAACACATCATTTTGATTTAGTTGTTGTTTTTGACTTTTGTTTATTCCCAAAGAGCGTTTAATTCATATCATGAGCCTCCTCCCCGCTCGGTCTCCCACAGCTAGAGGGAGACAGTGCTTTCTTGTGGGACGCCTTGGCTGCTCGGAGGACCGTCTTTGCAGACATGTCCTTGTTTGTGCGTTTTAATCAGCGATTGGAAAATAACAGGTAGCCCTGTCTGTACGCCTCTCGCACCCATATACACCCAGGAGGGGAGAGAGAGGGGGGCGAAACAAAACCCCCACAATAAGCCCTCATTGACGCTGCTGGTTGGCGTGTTTTTTTTGTGTCTTCTTTCTTCTTTGGGGCGGCCGTCAGAACAGACAACAGCGGCACAACAGCCGGGTTTCAAGCGCAACGTGTTTGTTACTGAGTGTCACCCGCAGTCGGGCTGTGTGTTTCTATGAGACAGGCTGATTTAATGGGGCTGCCGTCAGCCCGTCTCCCCGCCTCTGGACAGCTGATCGCCGCGATTCACGCTTGGATTTAGACCCATCAGAGACTACATTGTGGATATGGAATGGTGCATGCCGCTGGGCCAAGTTTTCAGCCTCTGAAAAACACCGGAATCATGGACAGTCATCCGCTGTGAGTGCAACAACAATCACTGTGTGTGCGCGCGCGCGTGTGTGTGTGTGTGTGTGTGTGCGCGTGTGTGTGTGTGTGTGCTGACGTTTCCCAGTGGCTGCTTTGACTGATGGTGCCGCATTGAGAGCGACAGCGGCCAGCCGGTGTGGCTGCTCACTGACCGGGGAGGACCGGGTCACTGAGAGCCGGGGACCGATACCCCGTCCGCAGCAGGCTGAGGGGGTAGAGGGGTTGTCTGTGGTTGTGTTATAATCCGATGATTTGTTGGGATTACGGAGGTGTTTTTGTTTATGGCAGAGAGGATGTGTGTCAACTGCTGGGTGGTCGTGTGGGTGTGTTTGTGACAGAAAACAAAGGCCACGTGATTTTGCCATGAGCAGCATGATTATATGTAGGCCATATGTGTGTTGAAAGTAGCCCACATCCACAGTTTTGAGGTACTTGTACTTTACTTTAGTAATTTCAATTTCTTTCTCTTTTATACTTCTACTCCACTACATTTCAGAAATGTTGTACTTTATATGACAGTTATAGTTTGTAGTTTCAGATTGAAATTTGACACACAAAATATATGATACACTTATAGAAAAGACAATACCATCAGTAGCTTCCAACCATTTTCTCAAAATTCAGCTTAGATTAAGAGGAAGTCTTAACTTCTGCGTACAAATCAGTGTAACGTTGTCCTTATTTCCTCTCCCATTAATCATCTCATGACCCCTCAGATTTATCTTGTGACCCTTTAGAGGCCCCAACCCCTCGGTTTGGAACCACTGGACTGAACTAGCTAACTTTATTTAAAGTAGTTAAAATCCAACTTGACCTGCTACAACAGTAAATGCAACTTAATGCATCAGTATTAACAATTGAATAATGTAATACACAATAATATATCATTCATGTGGGTAATTGTTTTGCAGAACGAGTACTTTGATCTTTTAATAGAATACATTTGACTGATAATACGTCTTCAACTCTAGTAGGATTTTGAATGAGGGACTTTTACTTGTAATGGAGTGTTTTTACATAAATGTATTAGTACTTTTACTGAAGTTAAATATCTGAATACTTCTTCCATTCAGTCGAGCTGAATATTAGATGTTTGTGTATTTGTAGTTGGATGTGCTTCAGATGTGCAGCATCTATAAATTCACACTCACCGGCCACTTTATTAGGATGAGGCTGGTTTATCATCCGGGCCCCCAAGAGCCAGGTGATTTAATTAATTGCTGATTTGTTTGGGAGCTGAGGCACAAAATCAACAATGACCAGCCTGTATTATTAACTATTGTTGTGGCCCTGTCTTGCAAAAGGTAAAACCTCATCAGAAGACTTTATTTATTAGTTTACATTGAGCTCACATGGAGCATATTCCTAAATAGAGTGGTGGTTTTGATCAAATCACCTCAAACCAACTGACTCTCATAAAAGCTGGGGCCGGTTAGTATTATTCCAGCAGAGCAGTACTTGTTGGGTTGGGTCTTTACTTAATAGTAACATGGAAGCAAAAGGGTATATAAACACTGCTCAGAGGGTTTGAGGTGGGTGGTAGCTCCAGTTTATTAGGTCCAAAATTAGTGCAGGTTAATACAACAGATCGGCCGGTTTGGTTTTAGTCTAAACTGTTTTACAGAGGTGTTGATTCAACAGTGTTTTTGGAGGATGCAGCCTTGTTCTGCACCTCAATAGGAGGTACATGGAATTTAATTCGGGGCACTCACGGCATTGGGAAATGGCAGCTACACCATCTCTCTCAACAATCAATTGCTCAACTACTCGGATACGTAACCAACACATTCTCATTCCAACTCGTCACATACTGACGATTTTTCAGACCTCTTGGCGTCACTTTCTAAGGAAAACATCACAGGTGGTCTTAGTATTTAAACAACATTGCATAAGTACACAAACCTCACTAACATAACTTCAAAATAACCCGACACCGAAAGTCCAGTATTTGTTTGACCCATCCTCACCTGTTTGGGTTTTTTCGGTCTTCAAACTGCGTCGTCAGACTCCCGGAGCATTTTCTCTGAGCGTCTTATAATGACGTGGATGGTGCGTCTCATGCAGATGCTAAAGGGTGCCTTTTGCGTCGGTATCAGACGCCGTTGGGCGTGACAAAGCATCGCTATTCGGTGCCCCGGGAATGAGAGCAGGCTGAAATAACACGCGTAACAGTTTTCATGTGTCTGTTGTAGAAAATATTGTATTCTGGTGGAAGCAGAGCAACATCTCAAAACCTCAGAAAACAAAGTCAAAACCGCATGGCTAGAAACTTCTAGAGGTACATTTGGGTGAATCGACACTTTAACTGTGAAGTAACCAAATCACAGCTGCAGATCGTCCCACAGTGCTGACTCATTGTAGGTTTCATGCCAGAGCACCATTTGTCACATAATGATCAGTCATACCCCTGGTGACCTCTGTTTCTTTTTCTCCATGTGTTTGGCATTATTGTAATGATTTACACGCGTTCTTCCCTTAAAGACATGAAGTAAACTGAATCCAGTTCAATGCTTTATTTTACTCGTGCACCTGCAGATTGAGCTCTTTATAGCCTCTAATGCTGCTCAGTGACATTCAACCTGTTGTGACGCAAACCTAGTTAAAGTCCTGTTTGCAGTGTTTACGTTATTTTAGGTCATAGTTGTGGAAAATACTTGTTTCTGATTGTCAGGTGTCAAGAACATCTCATACCTATATCTCAAACATATTTTTTTATTCACCTCTTATGGTTGTGAATGACATACTGTGAGCAGTGCAAAAATAAAAATCCATTCACCTCTATTGCTTTGAAATGGAGGCAGACATCTCAGAAACAAATCTCTTAAAACTTGGAAAAATAAAACCAAAACTATCTACAAGGCATGATATTTTTTTGTAATTTGGGTGAAACAACACTTCAAAATAAATTTTGAAAGTTAATATATGCATATTAAACTTAAACTTCCTGTCTGTAAGAATATGCTGCCGTCTGATGTCTGCCCTCAGTAATGTTGTGCATCTGTGCCGTCCCTCTCAGGTGCACCAGACTTTGTCCACACGCTCTGGACAAAGAAGATGGCGTCGAGAGACAAGGTCCTGTCACGCTCAACCCTCGGCACATGAGGAAGGCGTTCAAAGTCATGAACGAGCTGCGCAGGTGATGCACACTCTTCTCTTTCCTGTTCTCTGTTGTCCTCTTTGGTGCCACCCTGTTAAACTTTATATAACTGTAATCTCTCACCTGTCCGTCTCCTAAATGCCCACACAGCCAGAGCTTGTTGTGTGACGTGACCATAGTGGCGGAGGATGTGGAGATCGCTGCTCACAGGGTGGTTCTGGCTGCTGGGAGCCCATACTTCCACGCTATGTTCACAGGTGAGGACTCGCTGCCATTCGTGCTGCTGGACATCGGGCAGGATCTTGTTTCACCCGGTGTTTCAATTGTTTGTTTTTTTGCCATGTCCTGGTAATGGATGTCTACCGACAGGTGAGATGGCAGAGAGCCGGGCGAAGCGAGTGAGGATAAAGGAGATGGACGGTTGGACTCTGGGCCTGCTGGTCGACTACATCTACACAGCAGAGATACAAGTCACAGAGGATAACGTGCAGGTAGACACCACACACACACACACGCACACACATTTATACTCACATAAACACTGAGGGCATTTTGTCTTTAACACTGATACATTTGGCTGTGCACTGTATCACAGTATTTGTTTGTCAGTTAGTTGATTTCACTGGTTGTATTGTACGACTCATTCGATTTTCTCGGTGAGTCGATAAATCCTATCGGTGCTAGTCGACTTAGAATGTCTTTGGTCGACGACAGCCCTAGAAAACAGTGAATTGCAGTAACAGGAGTAAACAAAATACCCATCCAGTGAAGTGATCACAAACTTCTGAAATGTCCCACCTTTCTGATCGCTTTATCAACTGAAACTGCCTTTTTTCCAAAACTGATAACCAAACCCATTGGTTTGCACTTTCAGATTAATCCCTAACTGTTAACTCCTGTCCTGACAACCTGTTTGACAAAAATGTACAAGATTTTATCCTACTTTTTGTTACTTTTACCTATTGAGAGCCGTCAAGAGGCAATCGAAATGCTCAACCATGTCGGATCCTGCAGCTTTAAAATGGGAATTGACTCTCTTGATGATGCTGCTGAGATTAGGGAACTGTAGATTACAAGCATCTATTTGTTTCACTTGATCTTATGTTGAGCAACGTCGCTAATCTTTTAAACTCCTGCCTTGCTTTCAGGGAAATTCACTCTTTTGGAAAGTGTAAAAGTTTAAAAACTAAACTAAAAGGAGCTCAGGAGTTCTTGCTGCTGTAATTTACAGTTCAGCTTGGAAACTCAGACCGTGTACTGTAAATCTACTAATATGCATTTGATCAGACAAGTCTCAACAAGCTGGTCATTTTGAGTGCCTGAACCTGTAATCATCTGACGTAAAGATGGTATCTCAACACACCAGACCAGCCTGTCACCCCTTTAATTTAATTAATCTTCATTGTAGTATACCCATCTTTATGCAGGATGTTCTGTGTGTGTGTGTTTGACAGGCATTGCTGCCTGCAGCTGGCCTGCTCCAGTTGAACGAGGTGAAAAAGGCTTGTTGCGAGTTCTTGAGCTCTCAGCTTCATCCGTCCAACTGTCTGGGGATACGAGCTTTCGCTGACCTACACGCCTGCTCTCAGCTCCTCACACAGGCCAACAGCTACGCAGGTTTGTGTGTGCAAATCTCTACTTGTTTTGTGTGTGTGTGTGTGTGTGTGAACAGCTCTTATTGCTCCACTAAAATGGGTTAGTGTGTATCCTGGAGGATGTGGGACGGTGGATGAGACGGAATGAGAACAGGTTTAATTAATGACGATGTTAGGAGTAGAAACAAAATGATATGTTCATCTGCAGGGTAGTTATTTTCATTCCGTGCTTTTGCTGACAGAGCAACATTTTGCCGAGGTGGTTGGGAGTGAAGAGTTCCTCAATTTGGGCATGGAGCAAGTGTCCAGCCTGATCGCCAGCGACAAGCTCACCATCCCCACAGAGGAGAAGGTATACACACATTCACTCTGCTCAATATACGCAGGTAGGACAGCACAACCAAACGGTTGCGCCTGATGTGCTTCACGTGTCTCCGTGTACCTCACTGTGCAGGTGTTTGAGGCGGTGATAGCTTGGGTCAACCACGATAAAGACGTCCGGCAGGAACACTTGGCTCACCTGATGGAACACGTTCGCCTGCCGCTGCTCTCCAGAGAATACCTGGTGCAGGTATGAGCGGCCGCATCTGTATGCTTCTGTTTGTGCTCTGAAACTGACTGTGACTGCTGATCTGTCACTTTGCATCTGACTAGTTCAGCTGTGGTTTAGAACAAGATCAGCTGAACTGGACTTTTGTTTCCACCGTTGTTCACATTTCCACACTGTTGTAGAATTCATCGTTACGAGTGAATGCGATAATTATCGAGATGCTCACCCGTGTCAGGGGCCTGATGACTTGCAACAGTGAAAATGAATTAATTGAAACATGTTGATTGTCACTACCATTAAGTAACATTGATCTAAATATTCATGTCAAATGTACATCATGTTGCAGCACATTTTCCCCTTTGTTTCCTTTATTTAACAATCTATTTACAGTATCAATAATCCGTTAAATATACAGAATAAACAATGGAAGTCTGAAAATACATGTACATGATTTTTTTTTCTTTCTGCTACATTACTGACAAACTGATCACACGTCCTCCCTTGTGGCGGTGGATTAATTAACAACTGGTCATTTGTTGGTCAGATAATCAGTTTCGGTCATCAAAAGTGTCTTTAGGAGGAAGTGACACCTTTCATTTTCATAACGAGACTCTTCAAGTTGGACACTTGCTGATAGTGTTGCCTTCAAAAGAACGTAAATGGTCAAATAATTTCAATCAGGAGAGACTTCAGGGATTGGACCCCATAGTGACGCAATATATTAAAAGGGGGCAGTGATGCTGTGGAAGAGAGGAGAGCAGTTTTTAAATGTGATTGGCTTCGGGCAACCGTGGCAGAATCAGCCCACAATCAGCTGACAGAGTAGAAGCCGCAGAGACCGAGGGAAGGAGAGATTTGTGAGTGTAAAGAGAGTCTTCCGCTAAGCTTCATTGAACTTTTAAAAATGATTAAAATGATTGTAGCTGTATCGTAGCTGTATATGTATCTGTCTTTACACTGAACCATATGACCTTTAACCAGGTCTGCAGCAGGTTGAAGTTAAGCTTCAGATACAGTGGACTCTACGGTAGCTAACCAGGTTCAGACCAAACCACAGGTGCAGTTTAAACCGTTGCGTCTGAGGACAAAGCAGTGGGGTTTAAATGATCATGTGACTTTGACACAGACACAGGTTTCATCCTGAACATTGGACCACAGCTAAGCTGATGACAGAGCAACAGTGTGTCAGTAACATACAGCCAGGCAACATGTTGCTACGTATCCAGTTGTCCAACTTGTTTTTTTCTGCTGCGTTTGAAACAGGGGTGTTTTTCCAATATTGCTACTTATTTAATACTACTTCAAATGTTCGCCGTTCTTTATGTTGTGTAGTGTAGAAACTATCATTGGCTGGACATTGCCTCATCTTGGACAAGTATTCATGCTGTAATTATTATGTTTTGGCTCTGTTTGTAATGAGTTGATCTTTGATTAGCAGCTGCTGTGTCACAACATGCTGCAGCATTTTGTTAATCCATTTGGCTGACTGGCTCCTCTCTTACTGTTTTGGTTGTGTTAGCGGGTGGAGGAGGAGTCTCTGATTAAGAACAGCAGTGCGTGTAAAGACTACCTCATTGAGGCCATGAAGTACCACCTGCTGCCAGCTGACCAGAGAGCTCTGATGAAAACTGCACGCACACGCATGAGGACTCCAGCCTGCTGTCCTAAGGTACTCACACACCCTCTGCTACTCTTAGCTAATAACAGTTGTCGTACACTTCGTCACATAATGGCTCTGCTCTTCCTGTTCTGTGTAGGTGATGGTTGTGGTCGGAGGCCAGGCTCCCAAGGCCATCCGCAGTGTTGAATGTTATGACTTTGAGGAGCAGCGATGGTACCAGGTGGCCGAACTCCCGACCAGGAGGTGCAGAGCAGGTAGGAACACGTCAATGTCAACAACATGAACAACAACACAGTTGAATAGCCGGATCCTCTGAAGAACGTGGTTCCATCAGAGCACCTGAACGCCACTCTAAACCGTCACCTACGCCCCAAGTCACCAAACTGACGTTGCATTCAGGTGGTCCTCATCATCTTGTAAATATTAAATTAATAAAATCAGCAGGTCTTTGCCCTCTAACTGCTGATGAAATGTAAATACTGCTGGTAAACTGGACAGGTTGCGCGATACATTACCGGTGTTTTTAGCAAATAGCGTACAAGGTTAATATTTAATATACTGTATCTGAATAACTTCAATAAATCTGTGACTAATAACATAGTTTACTGGTAAGAACTGTGTTGAGGCCTTCTGGTGGGTCTAAAAGTATTTTGACCCATATTTCGCCTTTAACAAACATTGTTTCTCCTGCAATTTGCAAGTTGCATTAGGCCATATTGCAATATTGATGAAACTTTGATTAATTGTGCAGCCAGACCGCACTTCCTGACATTCCCACTCTTGAGTTTGCTTCAACATTCAGCCTCACTGCACCAGGCTGTTTGTGTGCGAGTGTGTTTTTTTTTTTCTATATATTTGTGTTTTTTACCTGAGTATTTCCTGTGTTCTTGCCTTTTAGGTGTGGTGTACGTGGGTGGGTGTGTGTATGCAGTTGGTGGTTTCAACGGTTCTTTACGTGTCCGGACGGTCGACTGTTACGACCCGATGATGGACCGATGGACGAGCGTCAGCAGCATGCAAGACCGTCGCTCAACGCTCGGGGCTGCTGTGCTCAACGGACTCCTGTACGCTGTGGGGGGCTTTGACGGCAGCACAGGTACAGCTGTGTGACTGTGACATTAAAATGTTTTTTTAGATTACAGTGATCAGTGAGAGAGTTTGAGTTGAAGACATTAAATCCCTACAGGCTTTTGCTTTGTGTAACTACAGGAAGTTATATAATATGTGATTGTGCATGGTGTTTTTGATACCTGTGTGTGTGTGTGTGTGTGTGTGTGTGTGTGTGTGTGTGTGTGTGTGTGTGTGTGTGTGTGTGTGTGTGTGTGTTTGCAGGTTTGTCGACAATCGAGGCGTACAACGCGAAGACAGACGAGTGGTTCCATGTGTTACCCATGAGTACCCGACGAAGCAGTGTAGGAGTGGGTGTTGTCAATGGTGAATACAACTCCCAGTTCAGTTTTACAGTCAGTATTTAGGAATAGATCAAAATAATAGAAACGCTTTATAAACCATGCAATAGTTACAATAATGCATTATTGCCCTCTTTAATTTATGAAACCGTACAAGTTAACCCTCATCAACAAAGAATCATCAAACACTTAATCTAGCAAGCATACTTTATTTATGTAGTTTACAAGAAGAAGGAAATGGGAGAGATGAATAAGTACATAACCAACAAAGGAAAAGTTAATACTTAAATAGCAAAATACTGAAAATACAATATCAACAAGGTATTGTTAAATTGCATCAAAACTTTTCAAAATGTTGAGCTTTACAAAGTTTTATTTCCTGCAAGGCTACCATAATGTATTTTAATGTGTTTCTATTCTTCTAAGTTATGAATTGCGTGTGTTTCCTGTGTCTTTTTTCAGGGATCCTGTATGCAATTGGAGGCTATGATGGTGCAACCAGACAATGTCTGAGTACAGTAGAATCTTACAACCCTAAAAGCAACGCGTGGAGCTACATCGCAGAGATGGGCACGAGACGCAGTGGAGCAGGTGTGTGTGTGTGTGTGTGTGTGTGTGTGTGTGTGTGTGTGTGTGTCTCACAGATTTATCCATTCTGACAAAAAGACAAGATCATTGTTACTCAGTGATGGAAATTCATGATAAGACAGAAATGGTGATCTTGTGTCCGGTGTCTTCCCTCAGGTGTAGGTGTGTTAAAAGGTTTACTGTATGCTGTGGGGGGTCATGATGGTCCACTGGTGAGGAAGAGCTGTGAAGTTTATGACCCGGCCTCTAACAGCTGGCGGCAGGTGGCTGACATGAACATGTGTCGACGCAACGCAGGTAATGCAGACAGTCTGTCCAGCAGAGATCCTCAGGTGTGAGACGTTAGACGTATATTAATCTTAATTTTGTGTGTTTGTGTTTTCAGGTGTGTGTGCTGTTAACAACGTACTGTATGTGGTGGGAGGAGACGACGGCAGCTGCAATTTGGCCTCTGTTGAGTTCTACAATCCAAACTCAGACAAGTGGACACTACTGCCGACCTGCATGAGCACAGGACGCAGCTATGCAGGTGTGTAGAGAAACACATAATGAACATAATGCTGAAAACGTAACATTTTGTATTCACACTGCAATGAGAGGTTACTTTTGTAAAAGGTTGAATTTTGGGCCATGGCTCAGTATTACTTTATTTAACAACCTTTAGGAGAACTATATAAAAATCATAACAAAATCCATAATTGTTTACTGTTTTATATATATGTTACTATACATTTTCAACACTTCTACTTTTCATATCAATTGCAGCACTACATATCTGTTAAAATGCCATTTTTATGCTTCGCGATTTCGGGTTGTCCGTCCTTCCCATTCTTGTGAACACAATGCCTCGGGAAGGCCTGGAGGGACATTGTTCAAATTTGGCACAAATGTCCTCTTGGACTCATGGATGAACTGATAAGAATTTGGCGGTCAAAGGTTACTGTTACCTCACAAATCATGTGTTTGGCCATAACTCAAGAATTTGAACCCTAATTATAACAATTTCACACAAATTGTCTAATATGATAAAAATGATGAAGTGATAGTAAGATAGAAAGTATTACAACTACTTTAACAGTAGTAGCAACAACATTACCTATAGTGGACATATCCTTTTTTCACGTTTATACTTAACATTTACAACGTTTGCCATGTATGAAAATGATACCACATGTGGCGATAGCGATGCACACGTCTTACTTGTTGTTTTTGACCACAGGTGTGACTGTGATTGACAAGCCCTTATGACTGCTCTTGACACTTGCCACTGATTTGAAGCAGAGCGTATTCTGCTGAATACTGATCTTGGATCTGTCGATGATGCCGATGCTTGGATGATGTTGGGCAGCACAGGCACTGACGAAGATTTTTTGCACTTACCTGAAAGGGGGAGCTGTAACAAACGGAGGGGGAATCGAACCCGTGTTTTAATCCCCTCCTGGAAGGACTGCCGCTGGCGACTGGACAAACCAGTTTGAAGCACCAATGCAGTGTCATTGAAACGCTACTGACATGAAGCTACTTTAACTGCAAAGCTACTTTAACATTAGTAATGTTAACATGAACCGGCTCTGAGAGAGACCACGGATCCAATCTATGGGAGAGGAAGGCAGAGAAGGACCCTTTGGGACTGAAATCTTTGTTTCTCCTTTGTTTTTATCGTGGAAATGTGTGTGCGTGAGTCAGTGTGCGTGTGCGCGCTTGCATTTAAAGGTGCTCCTTTGCTTGCACATGTGAGCATGTGTGTTTGTGTGCATCTGAGTCTCTGTGTGGTGACGCCTGGTCCGACGCCGCATGAACGCACTCTGTCTGACCTCTGACCTTTTACAGTGTTGCAGTGTGGCTGTTCAAGAGTGCCTGAATGTCAAACTACGCCCCTCTTCTTCCCCTTTGTTATGCCTCGAGTACTGTTACTGGACAGAGCGCAGCTGTTCCGGGATACATTTGAGAACTGACTCCAGATCGGTGATGATGTGTCGGTTGCGCCAGCCCGCATGAATTCAGAACAGCAACGTGAGAAGCATTTGCAGAAAATGTACATTTTCTTCTTTTAAAAAAAAAAAAAGCAGACTTTAACTGGAACACCTCCCTTCTGGGGAAGGAGAGGAGTTATTCATGTTGCCAAAAAGAGTGATAGACGGAGGGAGAAGCTGTTTGAGATCAGAAACAGCTGGATGTATCAGTGCTTTACTGTTACCCCAGCAGCCATCTTTGCTGCGGTTGTAACCACTAATGACAACAACAGCCTGAACTCACTGCATGGTCCCTAAACTCGAACCTCCTATCCTTCAACGGTTCCCTCTTCCTTCTTCGGTGTAGCAACCCTATTAACTACTGCACACCCTGACGTACTATGAATGTGCCAATTTTAATATGTCTCTTCATTTCTGTCTCTCTTTACTACTTTACTAATCTGTTCTCTCTTTCTGGAAAGTGACCAAACCGACTCTTGATTTTCTGTTCCTCTATCTCTTCCCTCTTGTCCTATATTGAAAAAAATTATGCTAATATAGTAACTGGTATCGCTGTTTTCTTGTCAGTGTATTGAGGAATGTCATGTCAGCTAATGACTTTGAAAATGTTTCATTACTTGTTTTATATTATCATTAATAAATATGCTTCTTGTATTTAAAGCTGTGAAATGACATAATCTGTTTTTAAAACTTTGCCAAATCAGTAAAACGTTGAAATGGAATACGCTGTGTGTGATATTTTGATAACAATACGGCGAATTATTTGTTCAAATTTCACATGTCAACATTAGTGTCGTGTAAAGCTGACGTTATTTTCCTGCTCACTTTCACCCTCTTCTTAACTTTTCTGCCATTTTGCATTTATTCAGTTAAAGTTCTTGTTATTGTGGCAGTAATTTAGACATTAGACATTAACATTCAATACTTTGGCTTCTTTTGTTAAATAAAAAAAAAAATACATTTTGCGTTGGTGGAGAATAATAGGTACATATACACAAGTACTGTACATAAGTAAAAAAATGTTTTTACTTTATATTTCTACTTCACTAGATGTATTTGAGAGCTAATAGTTACTTAGCAGATTAAGATTTTCAAATTGAAATCTTAAAGTACATTGTGCAGATAGTACTTCCATACTTTTACATAAGCAATATTTTTAATGTAGGATTTTTTATTTTTGTAATTCAGTTTTATTCAGTGTGGTACTTCTACAGTACTGTACTGAACTTTTAATTAAGGATTTGCATACTTGTTCCACCCAGGAGGGTTTTGTAGAGTGAAACAGTATTCAGGTGTGATATCAGTCTCAGTCCTAAAAAATATAAATTGATACTCAGCCGTCATAATTAAATGTTGAATATGACAAGAACTGTAATACAACAACGTTGCACGTTGTGTGATTAAGAAATACTTCAGTGGTGCTTTGATTGAATATAATGATATTTCTTAAACTTTTTACCACAGTGTATTTGTCTAAAAGTCTCCACCACATGACCAAATTGGAGTCATAAACTCTATCAATGTAAATCTGAAACGGAAGACATTCATGTATGACTCAAAGTTCTCCGGACCATTCCACCTCTTCCGTCGAACACTTTGTTCAACACGGCAGAGGTTATGAAAAGCCGAGCTCGCCTCTGATTGGCTGTCGCTCTAGAAACAGTCAGTCTCACTATCATCGCTCCATCCCGCGGACCAATCAGCGAAGCCGCTTGCCCGCTCGACGTCAGTCGCCTCTCCTCTCGGCCAATCAGATTGTTCGATGTGACTGTACTTCACCCGGTCAGCCGCTTCTGTGCAGGTAGACGGGACGTTTCGGCTGAAAGGTGAGAGAACCGTCGTTGTTCGCTGAAAATGAGATATTTTTGCATGTTTATTAGCAGCGATTGCTAAAGTACATCTGTTGTTTCTGTATTTGAGTGAAGAATTGAGGCAGATGTTGTGACATCTAAAGAACAACATGTCGGCCTGTTTTGTAATCTGAAACACAGCAGTTCTGCTGACTGAATGCTTCTGTGTAGAATTTGTTGATTCATATAGTATTTATTGTTGCCTAATGCACCTGATCTTAGGCAATATTGTTATGGCATAGTGTATCACCATTATAAAGCAATACAATCAAATAGCATTTTTTATAGTTGTTATTGTGTGTATTTCAATGGAGTAATACCTTTATTTTCTGCAGTGGTGGAGGATTACATTTACTCATATCATTTTATGGTTCTTGTACTCATTCCTGGAGTATTTACATGTCATATCACTTTTACTTCTACTTCTACATTTTTACTTTTTAATTGATACATTTATATAACTATTGTTAATTAATTTGCATTCACATTGTACGTACATAACCTATTGTCTTTTCATAAAATCCGATGCATAGTTATAGATTAAAATATCCAACTAGCTAGTAAACTAAATGCAGTTTGCTGATGATTATTGTAATTTTTACAACTGTATAAGGACCAGAGGAGTCGAGATGTGGAAGGAAATATTACATGGCCTACTTATGTATAGCATACCAACGCGTCTGAATTTTTGGTGTAATTCTGATTGGTACACATTTGAAATTATATTAAAATAAACGGTATCGATGGATTTCTATAAGTTCGGTAGTGTTTGGTTATATTTTCACTCTATCTATATTTATAGAGTGTGTTTTAGAAGTATTATTATCTATATAATGAATCGAAATTATGTTTTAATGTGGTAACAACTAAAATATTTGCAGCAAAATAAAGCTCTGTGAATTTATAATTAGCAAACATTGTAAATTGTGCATCAAAGTGAGTTGGATTGGAGTGTAAAAGTTCATTGTTTTATAATAATGCTTTTCAATTCAGTCATATTATGGCAGTTATGTTCCTTTGACATTTTTCATTATTTCTTGTTTTTCTTTTATGGTTCCTCTGCTGTATTTATTATAATTCTATACGCCCCGTCTGAGAGTTGTACATGTAACGTAGTGTTCCTGTCTTTCAGTCTTTTTCTCCACACCTGCACTCACCCTGTTGTCCATCATGGAGGTGAACGGCACGGCAGACATCTTGAGCTCTGCTTACCTGGCGGCGGAGTACTTGGATGCAGCTTTGCCAGAAAACCCCTTCCAGCCCTCCATGAAACACGCATGGGGCTACATGATGGACAACTACACCAAGTTCCAGATTGCCACCTGGGGGTCGCTCATCGTCCACGAGGTCATCTACTTCCTGTTCTGCCTTCCTGGTTTCCTCTTCCAGTTCATGCCCTTCATGCAGAAATACAAGATCCAACAGGTTGGTTTGGTTGTTAAGATTTTTTTTTTTTCAGTATCTTAGATGACATTCCTGTTAACAGACCTCCTGTGTGTGTGTGTGTGTGTGTGTGTGTGTGTGTGTGCAGGACAAGCCAGAGACCTGGGAGAAACAGTGGACTTGTTTCAAGATGCTGCTGTTCAACCATTTCTGTATCCAGCTGCCGTTGATCTGTGGGACTTACTACTTCACTGAATTCTTCAACATCCCTTATGACTGGGACTCCATTCCACGCTGGTCAGTTGAAGTACAATTAATCACACCTGAATGCGTCATATTCAAACCACCCTAGATACTTGAACAACTGCTCCACAAGCCCACTTGCAAATGTCAACAACAGGGTGTGGACGCTTCATAGACTTTCAATCTTGTGAAAGGCTTATCACAAAAGTCTCTTTCTAAATAATAATCCAAGGCACACTGTAGGGTTTCTGCAAATTCAAATGCTTTTATTACACATATATTAAAATGTCCAATCTTTTTTTTCTTATTATTTCTAATAATTATTTTTTAATTCTTTATTTTAATTTAATTCTTTATTTTCAAATGCATATTTAGTATTATTTTTTTCTATTTTTCTTTATTTGATGATGCATCACTTCCTACCTTTGGACAAATAGTCTTACACATTGATAGAGATCCACCCTCCCACTCTACAGATTATAAAATATAATATAAATCAATGGTAATTTGCTTGTAATTATTGATTTTAACAACATCATTTTAAAAATTAATAATATAATAATAATGTATTTATTTTTGTAGCAATCACCAAAAAAAAAGTAGACAATTTAACTTTTTTATTTGTCTTGCCCATGCAGAATACTTTGTGGGACGATAAAGATTTTTTTCTAGAAATGGCTTTTTGTTACATTTGCTGCCACTCGTCTGAGGACCTTCAGTGGAATCCATCAGTCAAATCTGTTATTTGAGATAACTCGGTGAGCTTGTCCTGTCTCCTCTCGTCTCCTCCTCCAGGCCGTACGTCCTTGCTCAGTGCTTCGGCTGTGCCGTTGTTGAAGACACTTGGCACTACTTCCTCCATCGCCTGCTGCATCACCGCAAGATCTACAAATACATCCACAAAGTCCACCATGAGTTCACCGTGAGTAAAACATACACAAGTGATAAGATGAATAAACACAAACACAAAACTCTTGACGGAAGAGTTACTTATTACTGATGCCGTAGCTCTCACACGTGGAAAAGTGCCACGCAAACACAAACGTCCTCATCACAGTGTCTCCGCTGTCCTTCAGGCTCCATTCGGCATGCAGGCAGAATACGCTCATCCTGCTGAGACTCTCATCCTGGGAGCTGGTTTCTTCATCGGCATCATGCTGTTCTGTAACCACGTCTTCTTCCTGTGGGCCTGGGTGTCCTTCCGCCTGCTGGAGACCATCGATGTCCACAGGTTGGATGCATTTTCTGCTTAATTTTGTCTTCTCCTGCTCTCTCTGCAGGAGAGCTTTGTTAGAATGTTTATTAAGGCATATTTATTTGAGTGTATTGGAGAAACGGCAGCAGTTGCGTCACTGATTATCGTCGATAAACTCTGTCAGTAATAATGACGTCGACCACTAGATGGCCACAGAGGGCACCAGATGTTACTATCTTATTATCAGGTCACACAGAACTCCAATTCACATTTATATGTTGCTATTATTCTTGAGCTAAATGTATGCTATGCCTACATTTGTACTGAAGACTTGTATGCACATGCAGAAATGTCTCAGAAGACACCAGACCGAAGGCTCACAGTCTGTGGTCGCATAAACAACAACACAAATTCACAATGTCTTTTAAAACTCATTGTTTTATACTTTTTATTTAGCCTTTTCCCATTTTGTTTTTTTTTGGTCATGTCTCTCTGTGCTTTTATTACTTTTTTAGCTGAACATTTATTTGCTATAATTTGATTTTAAATCAAGTCACAAATTGAATTTATTGCAAATAAATTCAATTTAAAATATCTAATTCAATTTGATTTATATTTTCACACTGGTCTATGCATTTTCCTGATTTGATATATTTTCTTAAATTTCTTTGCAACCTGCTTTTAGAAAAAAAACTAAATATTTTATTTATTATTATTTTATGCTAAATAACCTGCTGATTCTAAATGATCACATTCTTTGTTAGCAATTTCCATCATTAGAATATAATATCATAATCATTTAATCACAGATTAAGTATAGAACATACATAACGCAACAACAAGAAAATTAGAGAGAGGTAAAGTAAAAGGATTTAGAAGAAGAAAATATTGAAGGATATCCAACCAACAACAAGGCAGCAACACTATGACTGAACCAAAAGAAGATCTTCAGCACCACCACTAGAAAAACACAATATTTTGATCATTTCGAGTGCCTCATCTGAAAAGCATGTTGGAAGGATGATTTTAATCAAAAATGTTGACTCTTAATATCCGAGACAGAACGAACACTGGTGGTTTTCTTTGAATGACAGACTTTCTTTTTTTGTGTGTCTTCAGTGGTTACGACATCCCTCTGAACCCGCTCCACCTCATCCCGTTCTACGGCGGCACACGTTTCCACGACTTCCACCACATGAACTTCGTCGGGAACTACTCCTCCACCTTCACCTGGTGGGACAAGCTGCTGAATACGGACAACCAGTACAACAAGTACATGCAGAAACAGGGAGACAAGAAGGAGCAGTAAACCCCCTCTGTGCCTCTGTTCTTACACTGGCCTGTTTTGTCAGGAGCAGGTTAGAGGCAACGAATTGGACAGACACACACATACACACACACACCTACACACACACACACACACACACACACACACACACACACACACACACACACACACACACACACACACACACACACACACTAAAGGTGTACTGATTCTGAATCAGACTGCGTGTTGACTTCAGTGTGTCTTCTGTGCCTTAATAGTTTTTGTCTGCTTCTGTCAACAGCTGCTGGCTGAATAAAAACCGTCAACATCCTCATTTTGATTTGTCACTTTGCTTGGTCATTGGATGAAAAAAAAAGAAGTTTGTACCACATGACTTTCTTGTGAAATGCACCGTATACCTCTGAATGTCTGAGCACTTTGGCGCTTCCTCTTGAGTTAAACTGAGTCAGAGAGTAACGTGGTGTTATAGCTGCAGTTCAGTCGGAACTGTCAGGGCTCAAGTCTGGCACGTTTGATGCAAATCCATGTAAACATTTTGATGAAAAGGGGTTGACTTATGGGGCACTTTCAGGTTGTTCAAGCCTGTTTTGTTTAAAACTGTACAAATAAATAAATGCTGTCTTGATTTTTACAATCCTTGAATATGTTTTGGTTTTCTGTTTTTATCATAAATATATTAACTACTTTGAACAAGAGTTTGGTTGTGTTTGAATTTGATACAAAGAAGACACTTCGTGCTCTTCAGATCACGATAAACGTGCCACGTTTATCAGTGGGAGACACCCCAACAACAAAGAATTTCATGCACTGGTCAATTTGGAGATTTTGCTACATTACATTTCAGAAAACTTGTAATGCAAGAAAAAATAATTGTCTTAATTTGAATAATCTACTGGGGAAGTTTCATGGTGATATCTATTAGTAGCCTATGTTTTTACCCTATTCACCTATAGTGTCTTGCAAAATGTTTGGAGTTTTACATCTTTTAAAAATGTGTTTCTTCTCCGTCTTTGAGCCAGAAATATCCACCTCAGTAACAACACACACCAAACTTTCCAGTTTCATTCCTATTTATATTCAGAAGGTTTAACAGAGGTGTTTGTTCATAAATCATCCATAATCTGATTTATAGAACATTCCTGAAGACATTGATTTTGTTTTTGATTTTTTGATTTATGTTGTGATACAAAAAGATATCCCAAATTCTCTCTGTTAAAACCTTTGACTCTTATTTGTCAACAACATGAAACAATCATTTTTGACCTGTCTTTATCAGATTTCCGTACTGGAAATGTATGCAGATCAGCACATATTTGATAAGATATTGCCTATATTGAAGTAATTAAAAAAACAATTGCCTTAGTGTAAGTAATGAACTAGGGTAGTTTCATGATGATATCTCTTAGTTATTTGTATTACTATTTTTTTCATATTGGAAAGATATTGCTAACTATTGACACATTTCTACACAGGACTCAGTGACTGTTTAGGCTCAGACATTTCTGAAATTAACATCACAGATCTGCATCTTCTCTGCAGACTCTTTTGTAGACGAAGTGTGGGTTGATGGAGGAGGTGGGTGATACTGTAGGTTCCCTTCATCTCCTCTCTGCTGCACTGTGGACACACCCCTACTGCTGCGTCAAGTCAGCTAGCAGCAGCAGCTACCAAACAGGAAGTGAGGCACTTTTATACACTGAGGACCAAACCTAAGTTAATAGTCATAAGAGTAAGTTAATGGACAACATGGTCCCACACACTCTGAAACACATTTTTTAATAAATCAGTCAAATTACTTTGTTATATATTAGGCACAATGTTGTATGATTGGTTTTCCACCAGCAGAATTGATTTTGGGATTCATTTTTCTCAAGGTGTTTTTACTTTGGTGCTCTTTAATAGAAATACACAAAATACTGTTTGAGGTTACAAGAGGGTTTGAACTGAAAATGACTTGCGTTATAGTTTAATCTGATGATTATTAACACTTTTGTAGGATATATAACTGTGATAACAAACTAAAAAGCAATCCAAATATAAGCTATAGATATGCGAAATAGCCTCACGGAAACAGTTAATGTTGAATATTAAATAAGTAACTAAAACTCTAATGAAATAAATACACGTGTGCAATGTGATCATGGAATAGGGAATAGGACTATTCTTTGTTTAAAAGTAATTGTTAAATTGTTATTTCTTCCTTTTTTCCAATAACAGAACTTATTGCAATTCAACCATTTTTATTTTAAAATGTTTTGAAAAGTTTGCTGCATTTTTTCACGATATACATTTTCCCCTCAGTCAGTCATTCATGATGAACAGAGCAGAGTGTGTGTTTCACTGTTGCTGGAATTAAATGTTATTGTGACAGAAGCAGGAAGAAATAACATAATAATAATATTAGTTTTAACAATTTAACTGGGTTATTTCACATAAGGGTCATATATGTTGTCTATTTATTTCATAATGTTTTATTATTTATTTATTTATATTGAACACTTATACAGGGTATAGGCTGTTCATACACTCTTTAATACTTTTCAACAATTTCTCTTGGGATAAATAAAGATCTATCTGATCTTATCTTCAATTAGTTGTCTTTGAAACTGTCTTAAAACTACAAAAAAAGTCATTATTTTGAAAATTGAGACCGGATGTTTCAGTGTTTTATCGGGCTTGACTCTGGAGGGAGTCTGCGCTCAGGTAGAGCAGCGCATCACAGACGGAGAGAGGGAGAGAGAGGCAGCAGCAGCAGCAGCAGGGTGAGAGATATTTATAGCCTAAAGCGAGGCTGCAGCACAGAGATAAGGCTTGGTACCAAGCCGCAGGCAGGACATACACACAGGGCTTAGGGAGAAGAGGACACGTCGAAATGAAACACTTCACGTCGGTAGTTTTATTCGGGGCCGCGGTGGTCGCCCTGGTCAGCGCGGCCGGTACCGAGGGTGAGATCTCCTTCGAGTACCACCGCTATGAGGAGCTGAGAAAGGCGCTGGTGTCGGTGTGGCTGCAGTGTCCGACCATCAGCCGCATCTACACCATCGGGGAGAGCTTCGAGGGCCGCGAGCTGCTGGTGCTGGAGATGACCGACAACCCCGGGACGCACGAGCCTGGTCAGTTTTACGCATACAACCCAAAAAAAAAAATCTGCTTCATAATGCGGTGAATGTGCACCCCCCTCCTCCCCCCCTTTCCTTCATTTTAGGAACCCATCGCCTCACGCTGTGATAACACAGACACATCACGCACTATTGCGCAAAACAGCCTGCTGGTGCGCTTGTTTTGCATGTAAGGGTTGTTCAGAAACGACCGGTGTGGCTTGATCGGAGGACAGTGGAGGAGCGCAGGTGTGTCGCCTGCGTGACACGGTGGGCTCATGGGGGGGGGGGGGGGGGGGGGGGGGGGGCTGCTGCATCACTTCAGTGGAATCTAGATGATAGATTGTGGGATCAGCCACGCAAAGCCGCCATTTTGCTGGGTGATAAAGATCTGTTCGCACTTATCCCGAGTCGTGATGCTGAGAAGGAAAACAAAAAAAAAACATCCTGCACGCGGTGGATGGTGCCGCGGATCACTGAGATGTGTTTTGAATGACCAATCAATAGCGGATGTATCAGCAGTGTTGGCTGCAACATATGAGAGAAAATAGTCATGCACAGCATTCAGAGGAGGAAGTCTTTGACTGAATATTAAATGAAGTCAGGAGACATCATGTTCCTCAGTATACCTGGGTTATGTCAGGACTTTCCATCATCTCCATCACACTCCTTCATACTGGCAGGACTGGATGAAATAGTAGAATAGAAGATGTAAGCAATTGTGAGACTTCTTGGTTTGAAGGGCAGTTTACACACCAGCCACAGGAACAGCGAACCACCACACGCTGTTTTAGATGCAATGCACCTTCTAATTTTTCCACAGTCACACCCAAATAGAGGAAAAATACACATAATATATGTATATTATAGTGTCTTTCCATGCATAATCACTTCAAAGGTCAATTTCTTGAAATGCATACGACGGTTATAGCAGGGGTAGGAAACATGTCTGAACAAAAAACCCAGAGTGAACGACTGGTTTTAATGTTGAAAGGAAGCCGGTTGTACCTGCGATTCAAAAGCTGTCTGGAAATGGAGGGACGGGCCTGAATTATCTCAAGCTCTTTGTGTGATGGAGACAAACACTGAGAGCCAAATTCTCTGGATGTTCCTTTCACTTCACGTGTGTTTTATGTCAGGCTGGAATTAAATCACACTGTAATTATGTTCTAGCTTTTTAGATTATAGTTTCTTAAAGTCTATAATTGGTTGGAGACTTGTTAAAAGTTATTAGACCATGAAAACACCAGGGTCGATGATGGCAATAGGGCCAGGACTTTATCGCTCAATCCCACACATTGCATTTTATAAATATATTCCAATCTAATAAACCAAAACAAATTGGCCATTTTCAACCCCTTAATCAAAAACAAACTAAATATTCATTGCACCACCCAGAAAAACGAGGACACCGTGTTGGAACCAAGAGCAATAGTGCAACATGAGTGGCTTAGCCTGTCGTACATTTAACTTTAATGAACGTTTGGGAACGGGTCAGTGGTTCCTGTCCAACTCCTTAAACAGGAGATTTAACTGTTACATGCAACAGGAAGTGATTCATTTAGTAATCCTGAAACAGAGCCCTCAAAAGATAAAAAAAACAGCATTGCTTGTAATTAAAGTATATATACTTCACAGTCTAGTTTATGTTGTTTCAACTATATGTCTCATATAGCATGTGTGTGTAAAGGTGTATTTTCTTCTCTGGGTGTAATTGTGTGGTCTTAACGGCGCACCACAGGTTGTGTGTGTTTAGCTGCTTGCATGGTCACAGAGTCTAATGGCCGTGTGTGCGTACTAAATAATCCCGTAATAGTCCGCTGGGTGTGTGCGAGCATGAGTCACAGTAGCGTTGTGGAGACCTTATTACTACCAGATGAGTTTCCAAGCTGCTGCTTCACCAACAGAGGCAGCTCCTCCTCCTCCTCCTCCTCCTCCTCCTCCTCCTCCTCCTCCTCCTCCTCCTCCTCCTCCTCCTCTCCTCTCCTTCCACCTCTGTTGAGCAAAACATCCAGAGCAAGAAGGAGGGGGATGAAACAGAGAAGAGCTCCAGAGACTGACAGGCCAGAGGAGGGTGAAGCAAGAAAAACATGACGGTTTCAGAGTCGCTGGTAGAAAAGATAAATGTGTGTGTGTGTGTGTGTGTGTGTGTGTGTGTGAGAAATCTGCAAAGACCGGAAACATTTCAAAGCTTCCCCTTTAAGGTGCCCTACCAATATTTTATCTGACCCCGCAATGTGCAAGGTGGAGCCGAAATAGCCGTTGCCGGGGCAACCGATCGGCTTAGTGCACTGAGCTGACTGGAGGCTCGTGGTTGGTTGGCTGGCTGGCCGGGCCGGCTCCGGAGGACGACGGTCCTGAGCTCGCGCATCTGTCAGCAAGCAGCCATCTGTCACACACTGCGGCACAGGGAGTATCTATAGCCGAGAGTGTAGGAACACTGGTTACATATTAATATACAGATGCATGCAGTGCAGGAACATGGGTAATGGTGGGAAGTAAGGCAAGGTACTCAAGAAGGCCCGCTGTTCTTAAAGTGGTACTGAACACTTAAACCAAGGTGCTGAGAAAGGGCCCAAAAAATGTAGTTGTTCGAATGACCATTTGTAGGTTGGCTCCAAAAGATTAGTCAATCCACACAGACCTCCATGTTAAAATGCCCAACTGGTACAAAAAAAAAGGTTTTGGTCTCAATAGCTTTTCCCCCTTTCATGTCAACTGTCAATAACGCACGTTTAAATTATATTAAGGCCTAAAGTAAGCTAGCTAGCTGCTAGCCATGGACCCATACGTGATGCGGCTGGTGGAAGCACAGGAAAAACATGACTCAAATGTACAACCCAACAACAAGATATGTAGGTAAAACCGTCTTTACTTATCAGAAGGAGTTCGGTACACGGTTAGGCATTCACAACAATTCAGGCACTTCACATCTCTTATGTAATTGTTTTGACTGCACTGTGCTAAAACACATCAATGCTGGTGTTAGTATTGATGCTTCTTACAAAATGTATAAAGATCGTCATTTCATGGGTTGAAAATGACTCAACGTGCCATCTATTAGGACTTATCTATATCATGAAATCTATGTATGTGTGGATGAAATCGGTGAGCTTTAGAGGTGCTGTTTAGTGTGTTTCCTGTCTTTGTGCTAAGCTAAGCTAACCGGCTGCTAGCTTCATGTTTAACGTACAGACCATGGATGTCTAAAGAGAACTGGATACAGCGTTGGAGGCAGCGCCCCGTTTATTCCTGTGAACATTGCTCAGTGGTTCATGAAGCAAAATGATGGGGCTCATATAACACAAGTGTTTCCTTGAACCCCGCCTCCCAGCCCTCGGTCCAGGCTCGTTCTCAGGCTCATTTGCATAAACAGAGGATGGAAAACAACTCTGAATTTGGCTATTATTTTCCAACTTTTAGGAGCTAATGATTTAAACAAGGGCTTTTCAAGTGTTCGTAATGGGAAGTTTTTTTACCTAAAAAAAATAATTAGCCACTGAGTTACAAACGTCTCTTTCTCAACGTCGTCTATGGGAGAAAGTCTACTTGATCCCCATGGCATCACAATGTCAAATTATCTTGTAATTTTGTACTCACTACAAAACATCCATCGGAGACAGTTAGGTCTACTACTTACTTTACAAAAATATATATAAAATTGTAATTTCTGCCGATTACATTACGTATATCAACAATATATATATATATTAAAGAAATAATGTACGTTGACTTTAGTAAACATTTCTGTTTAATGGACTAGTTTTATGTTGTGATATTTACTTTAGTAGCAAAGTAAAGGATCTAAATACCTCCGTCAATACTGAAGATGGGCCACATGTTTTCTCTTTAGAAGGTGTTTACATCTTGCAGCTGGGTCATATTGGAGTGCACAAGAGCTGAAAAGAGGGGGTTCTCTCCAGTGAAAGGGGCTCTGGCTAAACTCTTTTTCTTTCTCATGTCTGGAACTATTTAGAAGGCTTCTAGTACGAGGAGAAACCCTATCTTGAAATGGGTTTGGCTTCATCTGAAGGTGAAAAAAAAAACTGCTTCACCCAATATGCTGTAGACCATCTCCTGTGGACTGTTTTATCAGACGACAGGGGAAGTATGTAATCCCCAGCACAGAGCACGCACACAGACGCTCCGTCACTGCAGGATATTGTCATATCAAGTGACATATTGAATATGAAGTGAAACGCAGGCACACATGGATTTAATAGTGCACATTTCAGTGGAGGAGAATAGAATGTAAACCCAGTACATTGCTGTGAGGAACCTCCTCAAGCAATGATAACAAAAACAGCTGAAAGGAAGGACGAGTTGATGAAAAGCAGAGATAAAAAAAAAAAGAAATGATGATTGAGAAAACAGGAATGGTGAGGATGACAAGGGAGAAGAAGAGGGCTGTAGAGGGAATACGGGAGAGGCAGAAACGGAAAGAAGATGAGAGAAAGGCCAAGGCGCAGCTAGAGGTCATTTATTATACATCAGACACCGACATGCATCCTCCTCCTTGCTGCCTTCACTGTGCCCCGACTACCTCTCCTTCTTCTTCTTCTTTGTCTTCGTCTACTTCTTCTTTTTTATTTTTCTTCTTCTTCTTCTTCTTCCTGTCACTTTGCTTCTTCTTCTGCCACCAAAGCCTCCTTTCTGCTTTACTGCGCATATTTTCATTTTTCCCCCTTTCCTTTTATTCTCTCGTTTTTCATCACCATTTGCTGTCTTGCAATTTATTTTTGTGTGGTTTTGCATGCTCCATATGTTCCAATCCCACATGCTACGTGCCGTCACTTCGTGTGAATTGGCCATACAAGCAGTAGACAATCCTCGGTTTCTTATATTTATCTTTCTCAGAAAGATGGAACATGTCGATGGGGTTTTCCATTTTCTAAGCTTCTTCGAACACTTTGTCATTTTACCACACACATAACAGAAGCTAATTTGTGAGCAATCAGCAACTTCAGCCACCACTCAGCGGATATGTTGTCGTTGAAGGCTAACAAAAAGATTCACGTTTTATCTGTTGGCTAAAAGGAAGAGGTGTTCAAATTTCACCACTGTCTTTACACCCCATAGATACACATTAATGTAGAATATGGCTGTCACAGTTATAGATATTAGAGCTGAACAATTACTGTATTAATACAACTATTTTGAAAATCCATCAATTGTTGCCAACCTTTGCGTTTTGGACTGACATTTAAAGGCTATAAACTGATCTACACCAAACAATTAATACATTTATTGAAATAAGTAACCTGCAGAGGGATTGATAATGAACATTGAATGAATAATAATAGTTGGCGCCTGTATTTTGTTTGTTGAAAATAAACTATAATACAGAGAGGAATCTGGTTGAGTTACAGCAGCAGCAAGGAGGAGGTCAGGGACTTTGGCTCTCCATACATGTAGCAATTATTATACAATCTATTTCTTTTATTTTACATGTGTGGTGTTGTTACATGTCTGGTGTCGTTACATGTCTGGTATCGTTACATGTCTGGTGTCTTTACATGTCTAGTGTCGTTACACGTGTGGTGTCGTTACAAGTGTGGTGTCGTTACATGTCTGGTGTCGTTACATGTGTGGTGTCGTTACACGTGTGGTGTCGTTACATGTCTGGTGTCGTTACATGTGTGGTGTCGTTACACGTGTGGTGTCGTTACATGTCTGGTGTCGTTACATGTGTGGTGTCTACATGTGTGGTGTCGTTACATGTGTGGTGTCGTTACATGTGTGGTGTCGTTACATGTGTGGTGTCGTTACATGTGTGGTGTCGTTACATGTGTGGTGCGCTCCCTCCTCTCTGTATGTCTGTGTAATGTCAGAGCTGGCCGTCATTCAGAGCTAACGAACTGCTTGTATATATATGTGAGTGTGAGTGTGTGTGTACACGAGTGAGTGTGTTTACTCAACCTCCCAGACGATTTGTCTCCCTAAGCACCTGCCCGTGTCAGGGTTGCCACGACGACTGAGAGCCCTCTAATGCGGTGCTTCCCTAATGACGTCATTATTACGTGGTCACCTAGGAGACCGTATTGATCACCTGCCAGACTCGTCTGACAGATCCTGACAAAGCGTACTATGATGCCGTGGGTTTCAGCCTCAGATGTGTTATGTATCGACCTGTGTGGAGCCCAAATAACCTGCAGTTTAGGTGAGGAGCTGAGCCACGTCAGACTTTTAAACATTCAGAAGGTCTTCACCACTTTAGGGATGTTTAAGATCATCTCGCTCATACGTTTTCACACGGGAAATGTGTCCACTATCCACCTTGAAGTTCTTCTTCAAGCAAACATACATCTTAACAAAAGGCCGTCTGTTGGCTACTAGAGTGGAAACAATGAAGCGGTTCATTAGTCGATTGACAAATATTAAGTAGCAACTGCTTTGTTTTGACAACGCAAGACGTCATCTCTGGGACTAAACAATGAAGCAATTCATTATTAGTTGCGATAAAAATGACAGCTCCAGCTATGATTTGGAGACTTTTGCTCACATCCCTGTAGTTGCCATAAGAAGATCCTTGAAGGTCTAACTGCTGTATTTGCTTACATTTTTGGAAGCTTGCAATAATTAATGTTTAAACTGCCCCTCTTTGGGTCATTTGTGTTGGATGTGCACACTGTCCACCTTCTATGCTTTACATGTACGAACACGTACAACCGGGAAATTCTTATCACATGTCCAAAAACCACATGTGCCCATATGTGAAGCTATCGGATGTTCAATATACATGTGCACTTTCTTTTTACTTTATGTGTTTGCACAAGACAATAAAAGCCCAGCGAGGTACAGAGAGGACTGGAATCAGAAAAAAAAGGGAGAAGACACATTCGGCCCCAGAGGATAAACGACATTTTGATTTGTTCCACCTATACGCAGTGTCGCATCATGCTGGCCGGTCAAAAATGTGTGTGTATACAGAAAAAAAATCATGATTCATGATATTAATACATAATAATGTATGCATTGAATTATCTTTAACCCCCCCTCCCGCCTGCCCTGCATCCTAAACTCATCAATTCCTACATGTGTTAGAGAAAGGAAAGGTCTCCAGATACTGAGCATCTGTGTAATAGCTTGAATCATAGTAACTCATTTTGACAGAGTCCAACTTCAAAGTGTGCGTGCGACGTGTGAGTGCATGTATTTGACAGCTCTGTCAGGCCTCCGAAGCCTGTAAAAACCATTCACCAATGTCCGAACAGAAAGAGTTAATTGTAGTCTTGAAATCATTAGTAGCAACTCTGAGAGGAACGAGATTCGAGCGTTTAAAAATAACCTGACTACCAGATGTGTGCTGGGCGTTGTGTGTAGCCACTGGCGTACATCAAACACTCAAAGAAATATGCTAAAGTGGATCAAAAAGATGCAAATTTTAAAATATTGACACACATGTTCACTTGCATCTTGAAAGCATTACTTTTTTACAGGCAAACAAATTGAATTTAATGTGAAAAGGTTGAAATGGGAGAAAAAGAATCCCTAATAATTGGCCAAATCAGAGTAGAGGTAAAAAAAAACAACCAATAAAAACACACACAAAAAAGCCCCTCAATAAAAACCGGAGCCCTGCTGCAATTTGGCTTCAAACACACACACACACACACACACACACACACACATCCTTCACCATCTGCCGCTCTTGGGTTGCATTTCATAACTCGTAACTGATCTGAACAAAAGACTTTTTTTTTAATTCCTCAGAGCTCAGAGAAGTTCCCTTTTTTTCTCGTACAGCTGCAGAAAGCCACTAATGTCTGGTTTGTAGTTAATCAAAAGAGTGTGCACACTACGCTGTAGCTCATACTTTGTCATGCTCTTTGTCATTTTGTTAAAGGGCTTTATATAACACCTTAGTAGCACTCTCTCTTTGTTTGTGTTTGCATGCATGAAGAGACTCACAGACGTGTAAGAGCAGCTAATTAGTACATTAAACAGACGGTCATTAAAACACAGCTTTACTGAGGATGCTGATATAAATATCTCTCAAATATAAAACTAATAGCTCCTGTGATAAAAGCAAGCAAAGGGAAAGCAGCCTAGTCATATGTAAGCCTGTACACAGACATGGCAAACTTCAGTTAAACAAGGAACATTCAGAAAATATCAGCATAGTGTTGTCAGGTTGATAAATTGATTAATTAACAACAATTCTGATATGCCAAATCATCTCTGGTTCCCTCTTTTCAAATGTGAATATTTGCTGCTTTTCCCTGTTTTATATCTTGTCTGCCCTATTACTTGAAACTAAAACCCACACTTTTCACATGTAAATGGATGAAAACCACTGTGCCTGTATAAGAATATTATATTTCACACGTAAAAACGTATTATTGATTCATGCTCTTTTTTGTATAGGCATAGGGTAACTCAGGGATTACAAGCTACAAACAGCAGGAGGTTTACATGTTGCCGAAATCCCTCATTTCGTGACATCATGTCCTGAAGTCAGACTCTCTGTGATGTTGTCGGATCTGACCCCAGACCTGTCACTCCAGCTGTTCAGGCAGAACAATTGTGGCAGCGTGACTCAATAAGCCACCGTCTCTTGGTCATTATTGTCCAAATGGAGTTCTGGACGGCAAAGTTCAATTGTGTTTAGCCTTTTAGCTGATGAGTCAGTGTGTTTGCCACTGCTGGAGAGTAAAGGAGCCAGTGTTTTAGCCTAATGGTGTGCGTGTGTCCAGGGTTACCTCCCTAACAAATGACAATGCTTGGTGAGTCGCCTTCTCTCGGTTCAAAAGAGATACGTGTCAGTTTCCATGACTACTGGCTGCTTCTCACAAAGGTGGTGACGTTATTGTGACATTTCTCTTTGTGAGTACGTGACCCAGTTGTGTGAAATGTGATTGGTTTCAGCTGGTAAAAGGTGCGTTCATTGTCCTCCGCTGTAAAAAATGTTCCTGCAGCAATGACGCTGTGCAGACGAAGGTGGCATACAGCATGTGTGAATTAAAGCTCTTGTCTGTGTCTCTGTCCTGCAGGTGAGCCTGAGTTTAAGTACATCGCCAACATGCACGGCAACGAGGCTGTGGGCCGAGAGCTGCTCATCTACCTGGCTCAGTACCTGTGCAACCAGTACCAGCAAGGCAACGAGACCATCATCGACCTCGTGCACAACACCCGCATCCACTTCATGCCCTCCATGAACCCAGACGGCTTCGAGAAGGCCGCTTCACAGGTGATGACACGGGACGACGAAGACACGCTGTGCAAAACATAAAACCTGATCCGAGGATTTACCACCAGACAGATTCAAATTTCAAGACAACAAATTTTAGATCTCACATACACAGCAAGAATAGTAATTATTAAATCTCCAGACACAGTCTCGCTTCCCTTCTGTCTTGTGTACGTCTGAACATCATCTCCCTGTTTTCCTGCTCAGCCGGGAGAGATCAAGGACTGGTTTGTTGGCCGCAGTAACGCACAGGGGGTGGATCTGAACCGCAACTTCCCCGACCTGGACCGCATCATCTACCTCAACGAGCGGGAGGGTGGAGCCAACAACCACCTGCTGCAGAACATGAAGAAGGCAGTGGATGAAAACACCAAGGTACACAAACAGACAATGTTAAGGATTAAAGGACAAGACTGGTGTTATTTCTTGTTGTCAACAAAGACCAAAACAACAATGCCCCACTCAATACCAACTTATCTACCCCGTCTGTGATTCAGCCCTAAACCGAGTTCCTACTGAACATGTAAATCTTTGTAAACGGGTCTGAAATATATATAATATGAAGTGTAATCTAATTTCTTCTTTTTTTAAACAATAACTAAAACATCTGGCCACTAGTTTTTAGCAAGCTTTACTCAAACAGGAGTAAGTTTCCTGTGCAGATAAAAAGCATTTGCTTCTCTAGTGAGTCAGCAGGATGGTGGATGTGAGATTGACCTTCAGTGGATATAATCAATATTTTTTATATTAACAATAACAAATGACAACGTAAAAACAGTCCGACAGTGTAAATGGGTGTCAGGTAGAGTTGAACAAGAATAATCACCTAAATCTGTAGCTCCGCTTTGCTGAGCTCATAGCTCATCGCTCATTGTTCTGCTGTTAGTTTTGCAACTTTACAGTGTTGGTTCACTATCAATATCTCTTCTGGAGTCGTTTTCAGACACCGCAGGCAGCTTTACTTAGTTAAAAAAAACACTCTACACTACCTGCTCACAGCAGAGCAGACAGCCACAGGTAGTGAGTATCTGGTGAACAGAGTGGAGCGTTCATCTGTTTTAGAGCCAGGTGTTGGTGGAGACCGGAGACCAAAAAACAGATCAAAAACAGAGTGAATATTGGATTTACGTCCGCCAGTTGGACAGCAACACAACCCAAAATGAATGATGACTTGGTTGCTCACAAGTTCACCACATCAACTTTAAAAGTGAGGAAATGTGCTGTTTCTGCTGCCCCCAAGTGGCCAAATACAATCACTTATTACAGGTTTAAAATAAAATACAGAGTCCATGTTCATCATAATGAAGAAACATGTCCCCCAGTGCAACAGTGTGATGCGTTTCAATAGGTTTCTTTTGCAGCGATGGAGCTTTATGGCACAGAGGAATAAACAGGCGTTGCTCGTCAGTAGGATCAATACTAAATATATAGAATATCACCAGACTTCTCCTCTACTGCTTTATAAGAAACCTGGTGTGTGTGTGTTGGTTGGAAGTGGTATTATTTTAGGTACACTATGTATTTCTAAGTGTAAGTAATTTATGGGTTTGGCCTTTGCAGCTGGCTCCAGAGACCAAGGCAGTGATCCACTGGATCATGGATATCCCCTTCGTCCTCTCAGCTAACCTGCATGGAGGAGACGTGGTGGCCAACTACCCGTATGATGAGACCCGCACCGGTACATGAGCACACAATCTCAAACACACCCATGTGTTTTCTGTTTGGGTTGTTAAACTGTATATAAAATGTTCCCTTGCTCTTTATGAGAATGTTTCCACTCATTTACCGGGACAAATATTTCACCCATAAATGAATCAACAAACATTTTATTAGTTTTTCTTCAGTGTCGTAACACTGATTTAAATCAGATGGGAAATGTTTTGCATCTACGGCTTCCTGTGCGCTATTACTCAAAGTGAACAAAATGTGTTTTCCCACGTTTAATGTGCAGCAGATGCAGGTGTTCAGTTAATTAACACTTTGTCACAGCTGCTGTCTAAACACTGGGCTCTCGTCTGTTCCCTCTTGTTCCTCCTCTAAGGCTCCACCCATGAGTATAGCTCCAGTCCAGATGATGTGACGTTCAAGTCTCTGGCGAGGGCCTACTCCATGTACAACCCAGTCATGTCCGACCCTAACCGACCCCCCTGCCGCAAGAACGATGATGACTCCAGCTTCAAAGATGGCATCACCAACGGAGGGGCCTGGTACAGCGTGCCAGGAGGTAAGATCCAGCAAGCCCCTGATGTGTGTGATTTGGTGTTTTGCAAGTAAAGTAATTGATATTTGAGAGTTACCGTATGTATGATATATGGGACAATGTGGGGCGCTCTGGTGGCCAAAGGGTTTAAGACCCCGACCATCCAATCACAACACCCTCTGTTTGATAACTCTCTCCGGCACTCTATCTAATAAGCGCAGAAAAGGCCTCCCAGAATATATAAGTTGTTTATAATTAAAATAAAGTTGACTTAAAAAATATATTTCCATGAACATTTTGAAGGATCCCATGTTTTATTAAAGAAATATGCATTTAAGGTGATATTTTACAGTTGAAAAGTAGAGTTGTCAGTGCTCTCTGGTGTACAAGTCGAGCAATGGCAACTCTTTCCAAATTACTCCGAACATATCTTTCACATTTCTGTTCTGCAAAATCTTCCTTATCATACAGCGTTTGCGACAATACAGATATATCTGTGTATATGTGCTAAAATGATGCATTGGACTGACCATTTATTTTTAGAAATGTTATTGAAGCAACAGTCATATGTAACTACTAACATGTCTTTTTAAAGACTTTTCAATAAAATATATCCCATTATTGCCCAAGAAGCCTGTCTTCTGAAAACCAGCAAAACATGAATTACTGGGTTCTAATTTTTGTAAGAAATGTCTAAATCTGTCATTTGCTAATTCTCTTTGTTTTATTAATATCAGTATTGCTCTCTTTCTCCCTGTTTTTTTTTTTTTACAGGAATGCAGGATTTCAACTACCTCAGCAGCAACAGTTTCGAGATCACTCTGGAGCTCAGTTGTGACAAGTTCCCCGCTGAGGACACACTCAAGACCTACTGGGAGCAGAACCGCAACTCACTGGTCAACTACATCGAGCAGGTATGCAGCCCCACCGGGACTAAAGGAACATGTCCGAAATAGGTCTGGTTTGACTGATGAATTGGGTCTCGTATGAATTTCTATAAGATCTAAATCACCATTCGAAAAAGCAAATTTGATGAGTTATGGCCAAGACGTCTTTTTAGTAAAATAAAACTAGTGTTGACCACAAAGTCAGCCCAAAGGATTTGTGTGACAACACAACACTACTTCCACCTTTGCAAACACAACACAGTTTGTGCATTTTTTTCCCAGGGTCCGTGAATTCTTACGGTCACGTAAAGCATCCGAGATGACATTGTGTCACAGTGTATTTTCCAAAAAGCATCATTCCCTCTCTCCTTGAACCGAGCCCTGAGTATGCCTCTTTGTTTGTGTTTGTAGGTTCACCGTGGTGTAAAGGGCTTCGTGCGTGACCTCCAGGGCAACGCCATCTCCAATGCCAGCATCTCTGTGGAGGGCATTGACCACGACATCACCACAGGTATCAGCATCTGATGCAAATTCACACAATCCTGCCAATCGTACCCCATCAACATTAGATTGTAATGTGAGAAATGTAATGGTAAGATGTTGGGATGCCGACTGGTGGACAGAGCTGGTACTGCATCCCCTTTTTCAGCAGCTGATTTGTATTTGCCTGCTATATTACAGTGACAGTAACAGGCACTCAAAACACTCTGCATTGAGAGGATTCGTTAGGTGTTGGGTTTGTTGTTGACGTACATGTATTAATGGGGAAATCTGTGTTTTGTAGCCAAAGATGGAGATTACTGGCGCCTCCTGGCTCCAGGAAACTACAAAGTGGGGGCCTCTGCCCCAGGATACCTGACTGTCATCAAGAAGGTGGCCATTCCCTTCAGCCCTGCAACCAGAGTAAGACTCACAGACAAATCAACCAATCGAAATATGCCTCTCCATTCACCGTGTGCTCACTTCATATTTCCAAAAGGGTAGCTAGCAGAGGACCATGACGCAATCCTTAAATCAAATCCTCCAACACGTCTACGCTGCCAGTGAAAAGTGTGCAAAAAACGCTTTTAGTTCACTCTCTGGCAAATGTATTGTAAATATTCCAATATTAGAGCATGTGAGTAAGAATTGAGTATAACACATTCAGGAATTATTTGGAAAAGATTTGGATGTAAAACTGTAACTTGATCACTCTAATCAGGGACCTCTAGCAAGATAATGTATATTTGACGCAAACAAGTAAGTGTCCAGTTGGGATCTGATATCGAGTAGAATTTGATGCCTTAATTCAAAGGTGCTTAAGGTTTTTTAGCTTGTGACTGCTTGAGACAAAGCTTTATTTTATAACCTTATATTTACCTCAGTTACCTTGTTTTATGAGACTGCTTTTAGGAAAAATACACACGTATTTGTAACCTGGTTTTTTGAAGATTTATGTCTTAGGAATGAAATAGTTTGGGGCTGAGAGCCACACATAGGAAAGTATTGAGAGACAGACTAATACATTGGGGGGTTTGGACATAATACAACTATAGAATAAGAACAGCCTTAATCTTTCAAGCCCTCCGGTAAGAGTCCAAGTCTGAAAAGAAACAAAAACATAAACTTTAAAATAAGAAGAACCCCGTTAACTCAACTCCATCTTTTGCTTCTCACCTCTCTTCCGTCTCAGGTGGACTTCGAGCTGGAGTCTCTGATGGAGAGGAAGGAGGAGGAGCGGGAGGAGCTGATGGACTGGTGGAAGATGATGTCAGAGACACTGAACTTCTAAAGCGTTTGTCCGGCTGATGATCGGACCGTCCGCACATCGATGTAATATAGTCAACATTCTGTGTGACCGTCCACAGAATATTTTGTCTCTTTATTTGTTTTGTTCTATTTCGATCATTATTTTAATTGATCATTAATGTTTATTAATGTAATGGTTTGCCTCATACTTTGTTTGTTTGATTGTTTAAATATCCTGCAGACACAGAAACATATACTAATGGACAGAGAAGGAAATTGCAGGTAGTTTGATGGCAGTGAGATCAATGTTGATTTCTGTGGTATTGTGTTCTTTATCGTACATGTGATTTGGTAATCATGGCACCCATCTATATAACCAATGAATGACTGAGTAATTATGTGTGTAAAAGAGCTGTTTACATCATTACCACATGGCTCTGTCCAAAATAATTCATCATTTATTTCCTGTTTTAAATGTCTCGGTTTCTCCAGGCTTTAGTACAAATACAGAAGTACAACACCAAAAACACACACACACACTTTCGGCAACTGTAAACTTGCACACACTTACTCTGTTTCTGTCTCTGTAAAAAACATACAAATACAACGCTGTATTTGAGCACATCAGACAGTAAAATCACTGTAAACATTATATTGTAAACAATCTATACAGGCAAGTCCATTTCACAGTATGTTATCGATGTCCAGATTTTTTTTAACTGACTGCAGCACAGCTTTGATTTTAGCACAAGATGAATGGTTATAATATATACTGTATTTATGAACTATACGTATAGCAAGAAATATGTGGTTTTTGTAACGAAAACAAAATCAAAGAAAACACGGCCATTACACCAATAACTCTGTCCACCTCTGTCTACCCAAAGCCATTCCCTCGTACTGTATGTGCACTCCACAGGTGATACTGTGGTGGGCTACATAAGGAGCTGTGGTACATGTACAAGTTGTTTTTTCAAGGATAAATTAACACTAATCTTGTGTACACAGAAGGTTTGGCTGACTGTGTGGATGCCGTTCAACTGGTTTGAGACCACAGAAAGAACATTGAATGTATATCTATAGAAACAGTTACAGATGTAAAGAATGAACTGATCAATAAAACTCCCCTCTTTATGTTGTCAAACTGCAGTCTTGTCTTTGTTTCAGCTCATTCAGATGAACATAGCCACCTTTAGAGAGACATGTTAGTTGTTCTAATGTACTGGATAAGGCTGAATGGGGCACTTCTTTTTCTCCTTAGTATTTGTCGAGTGACTTTATATTCGACCTAAATAAATCTGAATTTGAGATAAAATGTGTTGCTTGCAAAGAAATGTATATAATTGAAATGGGTTGAGTTGGCGGCACCGCGGTAATACTTTAGTGGTACAATGAAGTATTCAGGATCCTTCCTTCAGATGGATGGGAGTGAAATAAAGTGTCTCACACATTGTAAATGTCCCACCACAAGGGATTCAAAGTGCCTCGCTTGTGGTAATACATTAAATGTGTAATGATTACAATTCTTAATTAAGTGTAGAAGCAAGGGGTAACAGAAAACAATAGCGATAGGACAGATAACTTGATTTTTTGGGGGTGCTTTTTTACATTTAAAATATATTCCCTTACAAAAAAGCCGTCATTAAGGTAAATTAAGATAAGCCTTTATTAATCTTCAGAGGAGAAATTCAGTTGTTGCAATCATGAATACAGACAAGCAGAGAAAAGTAAAAAATAAATAATTAAAGGTATATAGAATATAATAACTATATAGTACAAGAGTAATTAAACTCAAATGTACAGGCAAGCAGTACACATTGAGTACCCCCGAACTGTGTGGTATTTCAACTTAAAGTGTAATACTTTCTCACTAGAAGTTACATAGTGGTGGGATTAATCACTGCAAAGTTAGCAAAACATATATATGCCCTATAAGAGTAATATTATACCCTGTACTATGACAGCGTACACCAGAATGATGTATAATATAATGACGTAATGACACCTAGTGTTTGTCTGTATTCATATAGAAATAGGATATAGTACATAAAACAGAACAGTAGTAAAGTCCCTTAGAAATATGTTTCAATTGTGAATTATGCAGGGTTTTGTATTACTTCCCCTTTATGCGTTTATTTGTTTTTCTTACATGGCCTTGAGTGTTTGTTTGTGACCCATTGTTGGTGTATGTATCTGGGTACAGAGTTGTTATTTTTGGTTTTCAGAACTCTGAGTCTATGTCATGGTATTTGACATTCTGTACATGACCACAAATAACTTCCAATGACTTGTGTGCTCGTAATTTCTCGCTGGTTTAACGTTCTGTACCAGGTTTCTCCACCAAATATATATATATGCTACTAAAAAGTGGGCCACTTGCGAATGTAATCTTGTCATGGTCAAATCTGAGGGACTGAGTTTATAAGTGAATGCAAACTTGACTTAAACTGTGAATCCCGGTGTACAGGTATACTGAAAGTCTCACTGTGTCCTCCTGCATCTGTGCGTATATTTCAGCCTAAAGCAGGAATACAATGTTGCCCAAGTTTATACACACACACACACACACACACAGAGCAAGGGTGGCACTTTTAGTCCAACTATGTAGTTGAATCAGCTGTTTTAGCATGAGATGCTAACTCTGCAGATCAATGGCCCCCTCGGTCTATTAGTCATACCGGCCCTATTAGCATCAGCTATTAGCATCTCCTCATCAATACCATTGATCAAGCTTCTCTGGCTTCGGGGCAGAGCGGGACACAGAGGAGAGAGAGAGAGAGAGAGAGAGAGAGAGAGAGTGAGAGTGAGAGAGAGTGAGTGAGAGTGAGAGAGTGAGTGAGAGAGAGAGAGAGAGAGAGATTGAGAGATTGAGAGCAAGAGGTATATGTTTTTCAGTGACATATAACAAGATGCTATCATGTAACTTTAGTTTTACAAAAAGGTTTATTTATTTATAGAGTTTATTGAGATTTTGGAGTAAATTAATTGACATCAGTTAATTGACATTGAACATGTTGACATTACACTTTATATGCGTTAAAAAATTCCAGAAACATTTTTTATGTTTACTCTTTAAAACATACAATTTCAATACCATTGAATGGTATTAATTTGTTCAAATTGTTCAGCGTCATTGCTGGAAGCATGTTCAGCAGCACAACGCAGATGATGTCAGACAACTTGGCTTTTGATAAATCAAAGAAATGTTTTTGCTGCATAAGCTATAATTTGTCTTTTTTTTTACTGGTGTCACAGCTGTCTTCATTTGTCATTACTTCTTTAATCCTGTAGATGACAGTAGTATGCTGATGACCTGACATGTCATCGGGAGAAGTTAAGTCTACTCAAAGAGCTAAATCAGTGATTCACCGAATGGTCACGGGTCATTATTTGTATGCGGATTTGAGCTCATATATCATAGGAAGCGGTTGTTGTTTGTTGTGGTGATTGTGGACTCTGTGACTGTTCTTCATTAAAGAGCGGTTTCCTCAACTCCCACACAAAGTGGCTGCAGGCCCATCTTTTTAACAAAAGCATCCAACTGGAAAAATAGTACATAATCCTTTTCATCTGATATGTAGGAAAAGGTGATTTAACATTAAGAACCGCTGAGAGCACAGAACATCTCTATCCTCATCTGTGCTGCATGTGTCTTTGGTTACTTTTGGTTTCAGTTGAGAGTTTAGTAAAGCCTAGAGAGCAAAGAGCCAGCAGACAATTCAGAAAATGTCAATCATCAAAGTGAAGAGTAGAAATCAAAAACAAAAAGAAACTTAACATTTTTGACAACTTTGATCTATTTATGTTCATTTGTGAAAATGTATTACCAACTCTCAAATAGTGTCAATGTTGATATTTCATATTTTGATTATTTAAAAAATGCCTTTTCTGTAGGGGATGATGTGAATGTTACTCAGTTATAATCTTTGATTTTCTGTTTATATTCAGTACAGAAGAGCTAGGATCATTTATTAAACTTTACATTTATGTAAATGTAATCATTAAACTAAGTTTAGGTGATATTGCCCTACGATATACTTTAACTTACAGCTAACAGAGCTTGAATAGGAAATGAATGCATGGAAACACGTCATTCTTGAAAGGAACTCTCTAATGTCATGATTTCGACTCTAAATCAAAAATCGATTGAAATGAGCTTTTGATTTTGACCTTCAACCCTTTGAATCTTTGTATGTGTGAACACACTGTACAGGTCTGAACTGTTGCTGATACCTCCTTTTCCTTTAGGTGGTGCAGGCTGACGCCCGTCCTCCCCGTGAAGAGTCTGCTAAACATGACTGAGTGAGTTTGTGAGCGCTTTATAGGAGGTGCTTCATATTTAAACAAACAAAAAAAGCTTTGAGGTGGATTCAGTTGTACTACAATGTTGAACTAGCTGGAGAAACATACATTTTTAGTAAGCCAAGGTTGTTTTCTAAACACACACACACACAACACACACACACACACACACACACACACACACACACACACACACACACACACACACACACACACACACACACACACACAGAGTGCAAGGTCTTTGCTGCTTATTTCTTCAGTCGTTCTGAAAGGAAGCATATCTGCTAGGAGCAGAGGCCAAGGCACACACACTCACACACACACAATCCCAAGTTCCTGAAGAAGTGCTATGTCAGCAAAGGGCTACTGTTTACATTTACACACACAGGCACACACACATTCAGCATCTTGGGCTTTCAGAGCAGCGAGATGATGTGAAGAGGAAGATTTATTCTGTTTTTGCTCGCTCAGTGCACTTCTTCCCCTCTGTCACTTTTGAATTCTGTAATGAAAAAAGCGGCCCGATCAACAAATAATTGTATTATTTTTCAACTACAATTTTTTGTGTCAAACTGGAAAATCTGCACCTAATTCACAATTTTATTTTAGACATTAATGAGAGTTTCACCAAAAGTGTAATGTGAATTACAAGGAAATACTTTTTGGAATAAATCTAGGATTATTGGTTTTATGTAACGTGGCAGACAAAGAAGACCGCTTTAATTTGAATATTTCATGTAATATACTAGAACTTAGCTTTAATAAAACACTTACTTACATGTGTTGAAGGAAAAGTTCAACATTTTGGGAAATCCCCCCCCCCCAATTCACCTTTTTTTTCCTGTGAGTGGTTACCCCAGCTTAGCATGAAGACTCAAATCAGGAGGAAGCAGAGAGCCTGGCCCAGTCCTGAGTAAAAAAGCGTGAACAACGCTCACTAATTAACAAAAATGTAAAGGCAACAAGTTGCAAATCTTGTGGGAGTTTTTTGGCGTCTTTCTTGGCGTACAACAGCTGGACACAGTGACTCCTGGCGTTGTGTTGTCAGTGAAGTTGTCAGGTGTGGTACCAACATGCTTGTACAGACACACCTATATCAAAACCTGTGCTCACGGAACGAATCTAGCAAACTGCGTTATAGCCGGCGATGCTGCACGAATGTGATGAATCGATAAACATCAAGTAATAGACTCCAGACATTTTATATTCCTCTAGACCTGCTCTATGTAAGAAGTGTCTGGAGATAACTTCTGTTATGATTTGATGCTATATAAACAAATTCAATTCAATTGAAAAATGTAATTTGAGTTTGTGTACGGATTAAACAAACAAGATAAATCATGTTAATTAGTAATTAAGAATTATTGGTAGGGGCAGTTTTGAACTTTAGCATGTAGCATATTTCCTAAAATGTTTAACTCTTCTTTTAAAATTGGGATATGTGGAACATAAGGGTGTGGAAAGTCAAAGTTCTGCCCTAGATTATTTAATAATCAGATATTTATCTAGAGGATATTCTACTAAATAACTGGAACTTGGAACATGTTCATTCCATCACATCTGTGGCCTTTCCAGGATTCATTTCTCTGTTTTCCATCGTTTCCTCCTTACAGCTGCAGACTTTTTTTTATTTTTTCTTCACTCTAACATGCATCCTGCATTCATTCTTCTATTCCCTGTTGGTTAATTCTGGCAGCACAAAGACAAAAGCGGTCTGTGTCATCTCTCCAAACACACGACCAGGATCATGAATGTGAGCCACAAGCTGGCACGTGCACACCCACGCAGTCACGCCCACATGCACGAAACACACAAGAGGCAGTGGAGCAGAGGCGAAGGTGGAGAATCTGAGCCCCGAGTGGTGCAGAAAAGAGGAAATAAGATCAGGAGAGAGAGAATGCCACGCACATCTTGGCATTTAAACAGAGGATTTCCTCTGTACCTCTTCTTCCCATCCGCTCTCTCTGTTTACATAAGGAGCGACTACTTCACATAGCTTGTATGAGGGTCTGGGAGTGCATTTGTGCATGTAGTGGTGTATGTTCTCTCAACAAACACAGGACAGTAACAGCCATAATTTATCTAGACAATAACAGTTTCATACTGTATCTTAACGTGTTTAGTGGAAGTGAGAATCATTCATTCTTTAGATATTCCCATTAAACTTTCCCTTAAGTTGCTTCAAAGTGAATACCTTTTTACGTTTTGTTTTTTTCTCTATTTGGCATTTATCAAATTTAATAAATATAGTGATAAAGAAATTAAACTGTTAAGAGATTGTTGGAGCTAGTATACAGTATCTAAGCATCTTCTCTTGTACTCTGCTGTGGTGTCAGCAGACTGTCTTCCTCTGGTGTTTCAGCCAAAGGGTGATGGATGTCTCTGGCCACCTCTTAGCTCCCTCAGGGGAATTTCAAAGAACACTTGACACTATCGGAGTCAGCAGGCCTAAGAGGAAGGATAATATGTTCTTAAGTTTTCTTTTATGAGCTGTCTAATGTTTTAGATAGCACACCTTGTAGAAAAAGTTGCTGGTTTGGTTATTTTATTGTTCGCAAAGTGTGGAATTATCTTTGGTAATTAGGACAAACATCAAGAACATAGTGTAGCAGATTTGTGTTTCTGGCCCGCTGACGAATGTTAAGTCTGATATTCACTGTCTTTCTGGCTCTGTTTTTTATCTCCATCAACTCCTGAGCCATATCTGGCTCTTTAGCTGCTAACTTAGCCGTTTGGTGCTGGGTAGTTTTTTCTTTTTTTTTCTTTTTCTTTTTGACTGATAATAGTTGTCTGTTACTGGAAACAAGGTTGATGAGAGTGGTGGGACTAAAAACAAGAGTTGCAGGCCAGAAAATGCATTAATGACCTGAAAGAAGCTAAACATTTTGTTGAGCTGAGGGGATCTGCAGTGTTGGGTGATCATTTTGTATGGGTTAGTCCACAACTGATGCCCCTTCACATTACAAATAATAATTTGATCCATTGTTAATACAAACGCATTGATTACTGAAGCTTAAAATCTGAGTTCAGTAATGTTTCAAGTCCACAGCTGCGGTATTTGGCCGTATTTTAGCAAAACTATTGACAAAGTCACAATTGTTTGGAAAATAGCAAGGATTTGAATGGACAACAGAGAAGAGTTTTTTGCTGCGGGAGGGGTTCGAGAAGTTTCTATGGATGTTTCATTGTTTCTCTGCAGTGAAAATTGGTCAACATTTGAGTCCAACTGACTGAACTTAAGATATTAGCCACAGCTACTTAATCTCAGTCTTTGACAAAACTAAAAAGATTTTACATCTTCATTTGTTTAAAATGTTTGACATTCAAAAACAGTTTTTTAGGCAGAGTATACGCCTTTAAAGTTAAACAAGTACAGTGCAAACCTTGTGGATTCGAGCCACTGCATATAGAATTGATTGGAGAGTTTGTTTGAGGAAAACAATGCTAATAATAGTGCTCCAATACCTGCAGACCACAGCACTTGGGGGAGTCTCGAGGGGCTGCTGCTCAGATTGAGGGTTCCTCTCCGTGTGTGTGTGTGTGTGTGTGTGTGTGTGTGTGTGTGTGTGTGTGTGTGTGTGTGTGTCCGTGTGTGTGTGTGTGTGTCAAGGAGGGGTGGTGGTGGTTGTCAGTGTGCTTGGTCAGAATGCTGGCGATGTACTTTCACAGAGTTTCAGAGTCGCACTGATCGATAAATGCTTTAAATAGGGACACAAATACCTGCACACAGCATTAATCTCAATAGCTGGATCCTATTTAGTAAGGAAGCATTTTGCTGAATAAAGATTACCTGGACAGTAAGTGGTTAGAGAGGCCCAAACGCCACTCAATGCCTTCCCCAGCGTTAATTAGCAATTGCTCAGGAGGGAAATCCAGACCACAAACACACAGAAACACACACACATGAAGTTGTATTGAGGTTTTTCCAGACACTGGCCCATGTTTTGGTTTTATTTAGTTTTAGATCACTTTATTCATCTCCAGAAGGTAAACTATAGTTTGGTTGCCCATGCAGCCACCACAGTAGTAACACTAACACACACACTAACACTTTTTCCAAGTGGATATTAGTGTCTCTCAGGTGTTACAGCCCTTATCAATCTATGTATTTAATACAGTTGATCAGTCAAGAAATAAAAGACGACCATAAGGGATACACCTGAAACAGGCAAGTGTTGAGTGTTATTCAAATGTTTCAAGGGTTGGCCGACTTTCAGGCCAAATGTTTGTTTCAACGTGATGTCACAGGAATTTGATAAATGACAACAACCTCTTTAGGGCATTACGTGTTACGTCCATCCCGCCACCATAACTAGTCTTTCTCACTGTTTGTACTACATCACTAGCTCAGAGCATTCCCCATTCGCGTGGATGTGTTTAATGTGTGTGTCCACCACGACAAAGGATCCTAATTGATTTTCCATGGACATTGTTTCCGTGCTGCCAACATGTTAAGTGCTGTTAAGAGCTTGTGGTCAGTTCAAGTATTTCTGTGAACTCAGACTGGTCTATTTTGTCAAAGACTTTAATTTATAACCAAATACGTAGCATGTAGCAATACGTAGCATACGTAGCATGCTACATGATAAATCAAGATTGCAAACATAGTAAACATTATTTGCTACAATGTCAATGATAGCATGTGAGCGTGTTGATGTATAGCATTTAGTTTAGCGACAGATTTACAAAGATGCTGGCATGGTTGTCGACTCTTAAGCTGCGTTCAAAATCACATACTTTTTCTTTTTACTTTTATTACGTAGGCTACTGCAGCTGCCCTTAGAAAGGACGTATACTGTTGCATGTAGTATGCATTCGATTAGGACATACTACTTCCTAATAACCTAACACCTTAAACCCTGACGCTCTCGCTCATATATCTGCTTCCCCAAGGATTGTGGGTAGACTAGCCAGAAAAGCATGCTGGCTTGGATTCTGCAAAATGGGACCTGATGTAATATTTGTCATGTGTTGGGACTTAGAAAATATTTTTCTTGCACACTAAATAGTATGGTAGAATGGTATTGGAACGCACAGTCAATTTCACTTGAATAGCTACAAACTCCCAGATATGATGAGGAAACAGTTAACCTATAGGCTTTTTTAAAATGAGAATTGGTGATGCTTCCACCTGTCACCGGGACAAAAATCAGGTGTTTGTTGACCTACACTAACTAAACTCCGCGCGCGTCTGAGTGTGTGCGCGCAGCCTCTAGGGGATTTGCGTCCATGCCTCGGGGCGTGTGTAGTGGACAGCTTGCGGATGGATTGATACAGTGACGTCAGCGCGCCGCTACCTCTCCCCGAGGGCAGGATTAGTCGGGAGCAGCAGAGACAGCGCTCCGGTAATCTCCCGGTAATAAATGGGGGGAGACGGGCACGTTCGGAACTGCCGGTACCAAGTGACACCGCAGGCCCCCTGAGACTCCCGTGATTAGACTCCTGCATTTGAGGCATGATGGGTCGCTTCGTGACACCGCAGCAAACCGACGCGGCCCGGGCAGGTAAACGCAGCAGGTAAGCTGTGGAGACGCAGGGTGAACTGGTCTCAGGAGGATTTATCTCGGCAGGGTGTTCACTGGCGGCGCTGATTGTCAACAACTGCTGCTGTTATATTTGTGTCTGCACTACGTGTGCGTGGAGGTTGCACTTGGGAGATTATTGGGTATTTGTTGACAACTTTACAGTCCGTGCAAGACTTTTTTTTTGTGAAAAGACGCCAAGTTTAAGTGTTGGTAAATGTTCTTTGCTCAAATGGAAAAGCTGGTTTGGCTTCACAAACACCACAGAGTAGAGGTTCATTCAGTGTCGGCTAGTTGTAGGTACCAGTGATGCAGTGGAGGATCGCGAACCTACGTGAACTCGGTTCTTCTGTTGTTGACCGACTTATAGACTGATGTAGCCTGGTTAATGTATCTAACTTTGCCAAATATATATAAAAAAACAAAACATTTACGAAATCAATAATTAGAAATAAAATGTAAACTCGTCTACAACTGCTGGTTTAAAGTTAATATGTTTATATTTTGTGATTGGGACACATTATGCAGCGAAACACTAAAGTAATTTGTGTTTGGCTTCATAATGATCCCCCTCTGAATGTCGAAGCGGATGTTGGGCTCTATTTCTTGACCAACTTACTCCGTTTATGTCACGCTATTGTACAGGGAAGCCAGTATCTATACCTCCAGTTTTCAAGGTGCACGTCTTTTTACGCATAAGACCTAATTATTGCAATAATTGCATTTAATATAACCTTTGATCTTTTTACATTTCTCTCTTTCAAGGACAGAAAAGGAGGACACAAGAGGAAGTATAATGACAGTCTTAAAGGCGACCTAGTCTGTTGACCTCTGGGCATTTATGGTTTGGTTGTCACCTACTTAGCACCTGCCTCTAAATCACCAGATAACACCCATTATGAACAGGGTCTAAGGGCTGATAGATACTAAAACCGACAGACCAATTTGTAACCTCCTTGTTACTTTTACTGCTACCGGTTTTTACTGTAAATTCTCTGGAGCCTATTTTACGGATCGGTGTGAGTAAAGGTCCAATAACCTGTGAAGATCAGTGCGCGTTTCCTCCGCTGTCACCCCGCTGTGATAAGGGATGCAGCTCCTGAAGTTTATTTATTACAGTGGGTTATCCAAATGTATGCGGCGTTTTTGCTCAGTGAGAGGTAGAGGGAGAGGGAGAGGGAGAGAGTCTTTGCACATGAAAACGGCATCAAATACTCTGTGAAACGAGACAAAAGGTACAAAGAAAGTTTAGGTTCTGCACCACTTGGATGGAACAGTGCAGGTATTTTGGCGGTGTGTGTGTGCGTGTGTGTGTGTGTGTGTGTTTGTGTGTAGGCGGTGCGCTGACTCGGGAGAAGGAGAGAGAGAGAGAGAGAGAGAGAGAGCGAGAGAGAGAGAGTGTGAGACAGTCAGTGCTGGTTGGAAATATACGAGGCGGATGTTTCTCGTGAGCAGCAGACACACAGCCGTGCGTCTTTGCGCTCAGAGATCATATAGTCCAGATCCACTCATCGCGACTTTCTCTTGTTTCTTTTTTTTTCTTTCTTTTTTTCACAGCAGCCTCACCTGCGAAGCTACAGCGGAGGACAGCGGAGCTCCTCAGCGGACACTTTGCTGACTGACAGCCACCGGCACGGACGGACAGACGGACAACTCAGTGTACTTTTACCATGGAGGAGAGCCGGGAAGATTAACTTGCAGCCGCCTACAGTATCTGCAACCAGACTGTCTTAGAGGAGAGCAGTCTTCGCAATGATCTGTTAAAATTCCTGCCGCCAATGCTTTCTTTGGAGAGTGGATAGACCATCTCCGAAGAACAGAGGAGACGAGCAGAGAGGCCTTTTGTTCGTTTATTTCAGTCCTCAGATGGACCGAGTGCCCTCGGCACTGGCCGCTAAGATGCGCTGGATCACGCTGGTGCTTGCCGGCTTGACTTTCTGGGGCAAAGTGACTATTTGTAACTGTTTCGACTACGAGGAGCCAGACTATGATTACTATGAGGAGGAGCGAGCGGAGACCATTGACTACAAAGACCCGTGCAAAGCTGGTGAGTCCTGTATTTACTCAGTTTTAGTTTGTAATCATAACGGTGAAAATAAGTCATTTTACGCGTCTGGTTGCGTTGATCCACCGCTCTAGCGCACTGTCTCTGAGGTGGCACGTGCATGTGTGTATGATACATGACAGCGTGTGTGTGTGTTTGCATGTGTGTGTGCACACTGGTCCAGATGCCCTCTTTTACCCACGATATATCGTTATGATCACTCGGTGGTGCCACGTGCAGCTCGGTGACGGTCCTGCTAAGCCGGTGTCCTCCTGAAATACACGCGCACACATTCGGTGCGTGCATTATGTGTAGGCAGAATTTGGGGTGCCCGAAATGTTGTTGCTACATTCTGTGCTTGTGCACCAAGTACACTGCTGTGTGTTTGCGCGTGCATCCAGACGTTACATCAACCATCAAGGAAGATGAGAAACAGCTGGACTCAACTGTACCAAAATGCCTGCGCTGATGCAGGCTCTCTCTCTCCTTTTCACACACACACACACACACACACACACACACACACACACACACACACACACACACACACACACACACACACACACACACACACACACACGCACACACACCTTGGACCTTTAATGACGGTCTTGGAGCTGCTGTGCAACAACAGTGAAACCATGTTTTGTCTCATAAAATAGGCAGTAGATGTGTGTATATAATGAAAGAAAGAGCACATATGCAAATTGATCACACACTCATTTTTAAATTGTGTCAACAAATTATTGTCCCTGATTTAATGCAAGGTGTATACATTAAAAATGCAAGTTTTTCCTCATTACAGTATAGGTCGGTAATAGGTGTCGTGCGAACTCAAGCTGGATATTCACTTAAGCTTTCATGCAGTCCCAGTTTTAAACTAAGCTCTCTGTCTTTCCTTCCTTCCTTCTTTTACAATATATTATATGTGCAGTATTTGGTGTCCAGCCTATCTACCTATTGTGGCATTCATGATTTAAAATTGTGTGTCAGTTATCTTTTAACATGAAGAGCACTCTGTTCACTGCTCTTTGTCCAGACCATGTAGCAAAGCTCAGTAAGGATTATTGTTGCATGTTAACTCTACAGTACACCAATCATTCCTACGGAGCAGGTGGAGGAATCGGAAGATACCTGAGAGATGTTGCTGTGTTGTGTCTTCTTCTTTCTCCAGATTTTTGCTTTGGTTACACCTGTCTGACTGTGTGTGTATATGCAGATGTGTTTGTGCACACAAATATGTTCAAATGTGTTTTAATGGCACCTTTGAGGCCTTAATGTTGTCTGTGATGACACGTTGGACCGATAAGGACTCCACCCAGAACACAGAGTGTCCACACGCTGACATACACACATTCCTAACATACCAAATACACAAACCTGACAACCCTGGACACTTGCCACTGTGTGTGTGTGTGTGTGTGTGTGTGTGTGTGTGTGTGTGTCTGTGTGCTTTTTCATGTGCATGTTAAACTGTTCTCTGTGTGGGTGATTTAATGTTGATACTGCAATCCCATGACTTTGTGGTTTTTAGTTATGCTGAGACCTGGCCGTGTGTTTGTGTTTGGATTGAAGCCCGGCAGGTTACAGGGAGACAGTCAGTCTATATATGTTTAGGTAACTGAGCAACTCTTGTAGGTTAAAATAACTGAGTGAGAAAACACAGGCAATGTTTTTATTTGCTGGAAATAGCAGTGAACATAAAGAATGTATTCATACTTATACACTTACATTTCTCACAGCAATCGCACACACGAGTATCCCGTTTCCCCTGTAAACCTCAACTGATACCTGTTTCTTCCTATATAATCACGTGTGCATTTTTAAGGCATTTTTTTGCCTTCATTAGATATATGACAGTAGAGAGCAACCAATAATTCTAGTAAAGAGAGGTTAGAGGGTGAACGTGCGGAAAAGGTCCCTGTCTGGGAACATCACATTTACATCAAACACGCTTTATTCTGCTGGAGGGAAGTCCTTGTTTCTAATAACTAAGGGACAGTATGGACGTTTTCTGTAGCCACCTAACGGTATGTGTGTCGAATTTCAAAACTTTTATTCAAGCACTCTTAACTTTTATACCTTTCTGTACAATAATCACCAGTCCTCAGGATAGCCGTAAATGTTTTGCTTAAGTTGAAACATTTTCAAATCAAGTGGTTATGTCTTCATGGCAATTAACAACAACTAGATCAAATCTTCATCCGTTTGCATCCTTACATTCACTTTTTATGCATCCGTGACATCTCTAATTTTCATTTACCTAACATTCAGTTCATCTTCATTCACCTTCATCCTCCTCATATGTTCTCTTACATCACGACAATCTTCAAATTGAATTGCATATAATCGTCAGTGCTGAAATAGTAAGTCGGTTACTCAGTTAACTGACTGACAGAAAAATAATCGTTTGACAAAATAATCTCACCTCAAGGTCCATTATGTAGCTTTCGGACAAATCACAGGGTCCCTATCCGCAGATTGAGTTTTCTTAATTTCCATGGAACAATGGATGCTCACATATATGCACAACAGTTGACTAAAATTCATATATTGAATAACTGTATACATGATACTGTAAATACAAATCAAATTCTTCTCTGACACCACTGTCTTCAATTTACACAGCCACCTTCCCACTGTCCCCACACCAAAGGAGAACAAATAATGATAGTGAACATAATACAATGCGTCCCGACATCTGTACACACACATAAACCTCTCACATCCAAATACACACACAGTAGGGATGTGTGCGATAAGTCAACTCACTATTCGGCACCAGAAATACTAGTCGGTAAAAGTTTATTTTATTTTATTTACACATTGATATTACATATTGCTTTCTCAGCTGTTGCGGGGAAGAGCCGTCATTGCTTCTTTAGCAGCGGCTATACTCTCTGACCTGACCTGAACTCGTCAGCCACCACCTCTTTTGGAAATAGGTGCCTTGTTCTGGTGCTCTCCTGATCAACCGGATTGGCCAGCAGCACACTGAAACTAGCTTGCTAGCTAGCTAGCCGGCTAGCATGTACGCAGTAGACGAAAGCCAGCGACCTACCGTGCCAGGAGTCAAAGAAGCGGGGTAACACCAGCTAGCTCAATGAAATCAAATGTGCACGCTCAGATACTGATAGTGCAACCGATGCCAAACCACGACCCTTGTTAGACCACAGTCCCCACTGGCGTTTCATCAAATCTTACACCACACACCGGGTTCATCAGGCTCATTCCTAACCAGGCGACTGGAGCGGACATATGGATTTCAGCAGCATTTGAAATACGTTTTGGTTATTGAAAAATAGTGATTATCGATTTCAAATCAATTTTTTGGGACAATCTTTAACCTCATAGATTACATTGTGCTCAATTTTGACTGTTTCTGAGTGATTTCTTACTTTTAGACTAGTCGACTAAGTTTGAACTACCGTTTAAACAGGGAATTAGGTCGTTCAGAACATCCCTAATACACAGAGATGCACATAGGATGTGAGCACCAAACGGAGTCGACACATGCACATAAGACAATTGTTGGTTGCACCCCTAGAGTGGACCCATTTTGTTGTCATTGTGTGAAGAGTTGGTGGCTGCGTGTTTCTGTGTGTGCAGCTTTTAAGAAGTGGAAGCGCGGCTCATTCCAGGCCTGACCCTGTGGCATCGGTCTGAGTGGTTGGTATTCCGCCTCCTGTTTTTGCTGGGAAAACACAAGGGGAATATTTGGCTGTCTGCTTATCTCCTCCGAGTCCCGCGCTGGTAGACAGGAGAACACACACTTCCAGGCCTTTGTGAAGTGATTTCCCTACGCGAACACACATGCACACAGACGCACACACTCGATACACACACACGCAGAGCTCCCTCCATTCACCCGCGCTTATCTCTTCCTGGTTGTCTGCATCCTGCTACTCAGCTGGAGATGACACACACACGCGCATTGCACACACACACTCGTACGGACGTGCACAAGCTCCTACGCTCACTCAAGAGTCATTCATGCTTCCTTCCAAATCACTGTTCTCATAAAATGCTCACACAAACGGAGTGAAAGCTAAACAAACCACGATGTCGGAGTGAAGCTGTGGGTCATTTCTTCAGGAGTGACCCAAGAGACCAACTGCCTGTTCTTCAAATACAATAGCGGTGTATCACAGGAGTGTGCAACAGTATAGTACAATACATGATGTACATTTTCTCATGGACGTACATCTCTGAACTCAGATGTTACAGTACAGGAATTACATTAAGAGTTCACTCTGCAACAGTGTAAACAAAACAAAATAAAACCTCCAAAAATAGCATTATGATTTCTAAGAAAATTAAAAAATGGAGAATAGTGGTTTTGTTCTCTTCATTGTGCACAATCTGAGCCATTCTGTTTAGAAGAAAGACATTTCCCCAAATCCTGGAGTGAGGAGTTCTTCTTTTTTTGGTCTCCACACAGGGATCAGAGGGCAGCGTCGGGTAAAAGAGTTGACGGTGATTTAAAGTCGAGTTTATGAGCACTTAAGTAACATGAATAGTTACGTCACAGTTTCCATGTGGAGCGTGAAGCAGGACCTTCCACTTGAGGGAAGATCTCCACCCTGCTCAACAGTACATTAAGTGGTTCATGATGGCTGAAGCTCATTCTGTTCAGATAGTTAACGTTGCTTCAACCTTTTGTAGAGGATCAGATACCTGCTATGCAGACCCATGAAAACGTCTGGTCCAGCTCAGACTCTCACTGATCTCAAAACTTACCAGGAACTCCAGGTCTTTCTGGGACTTTTCTCCAGACCCTCCGTTCTTTTCTCTTGTCTTTGTGCATTCAGGAAGTGAAGTCTTACATCTTCAGGTTAATTGTGAATTGTGAATCATTTTCAACTTGCATGAACACGTCTTTGCCGTCGTCCAAGCGACCAAGAGTGGATCTGTGTCTGTTTACGTCAACTTATTTTTTTTCGAGTGCTTATATGCTCTCACTGCCAGTTACAGTGAACACAAGCTTTTAATGAGTCCGACAAATATAAAAACACAGCGGGGAATCCCTACCTTAATATTGTGCATGACGTCACTTGGGAATTCCCCTAAACACAAGTATGGGATTTCTTTTTTTATAGTTGTATACAGTAGTTTATTAGCCGCTTAGCAAATGCGTGGATACCAGTCCTCATACGCAGAGGTAGTAAACACATAGCCGAAATAAACACACGGATACACACGGATTCACATTCTGTTCTTACTGTTTCGGTTCTACGGCTGAGAAACAGCTGATTAAATGTCAGGAACAAACTTAAACAGATGAATATCAGCTCAGAGTATCTCAGAATATCTCTTCTGCAGTGTTTTAACTTCCTGTGGATTCAACAAGTGAAATAAATAACTGACAGCGCCACTCTGCCATTGTAACCCACATAGTGGTTAAAGGGGGTATCGAGAAAAATCCTGCAATCATGATTTAAGCACATCACCTAAATCACTTAAACACGTCAAGTGAAACCAGCAACTTCTGCATTTTGGTCTTTTCTGGATTCAGGTGACATTTATTAAGTATTTACACAGCTCTTTTGTAAGTTGAACATACAGTCGGAGTCTAAAATTAACACTCTCCAGTTGCCAAATGCAAGTAGATTGCGACTTGTTCTTACGTCATTTTAAATAAATGATACTTATTGCACTTTGAGGTGAATCAATTCAAATGTGTTACACTTCATTGTTGAAACAGTTGAAGTGTGCATACAATACATTATCACTGCACACTACCATAATATTGATTGAGAATTGCATATGAGACCAAGATGACATGCTAAAAAAGTAGTAATAGCCAAATACAACCGTCAAAAGCAGTTTTAATTTTTTGGCTGGTAAAAAATACGGCTGGTCTGTAAATTTATTTGCAGCGACTGTGGCTAAGTTTCCGTCCTTCAGGGCCACAGGGCCGCAGGGCCGTCCTTCAATCAGAAGATCGGCGGTTCGATCCCCGGCTCTGGCTCCATAAGTCGCATGTCGACGTGTCCTTGAGCAAGACACTTAACTCTAAAAATTGCTCCCATAGCTGTGCCTACAGTATGAATGTGATAGAATCTGAATTGTAAGTCGCTTTGGATAAAAGCGTCATTACATGACTGTAATGTAATGTACCAGGCACTTTGGCCAGGAAGCCACAAAGTTTTTGGATCCTGCTCTTGTATTCTATCAGTGCATCAGGTGTATCTTAAACTGAGTGTGTGTGTGTGTGCCCATGCCAATGTGAACTGTATGTGTGCTTTTGAGTTTTTTAATCCGAGAGTGAAGCCCACCATGTCGTGACAGTGAGCTGCAGCTACTGTTCACCCCTTCCCCCATTTCTCAGTAGGAAGGAAGCCAGAGCAATGTGTGTGTTTGACACTGAGGCTGCGTTGTGTGTGCGCGTGTGTGTGTGTGAACGAGCGTTCTCACTCATATTATATTAAACAGGATTTTCCCGAGCAGAGTGCTCATGCCACTGAGCTTCCGAAGTCTTCTTCAGGATCCCCAGCTCAGCATAAACTCTGCGGCCGCGCTGAGAGCCGACTGTTTGTTTTGGAGCGTCATTGTTCTTGAGCTGCAGAAGCCATGAGTCAGCGCCGCCATCACTCAGCCCACCTGCCACACATTGCTCAATTATTAAATGCTTTTATGTCACCTAGCTTGTCCTGATGGTATTTATAGCAGCAAAGTAATTCGCATACACCCTTTGTTGGTTGCGGAAAAGCCACCTTGCCCTTACAGTCAAACTCTATATATTTTTTCAGATGTCCTAGTATTGTAGGAACCCAGCTGCGGTCACAGTTGCAGCCCCCTAGCGCCACATGATGCACAGCTACATCCTCTTAACTCGGGATATTTTAGCCAGAAACAAGCCTTACTGTGTGCAAAGACAGTACTGCACGGTCAGTAATTTAGAAGTTCTAAGTCCAGGGCAACTGGACTTTGGGTTCTTCAAGATGTTTCATCAGTCCAGTTGCTCTTGACCTTCCACTTCAAGATATAAGCTACCATGACCTGGATGACAGAAAGTCTTCACAAATACATGTACACTTGATGCACAACAACCAAACAGTGGCTAGTTTTATGCCACAATAAAGTATAATTTGAAACAAACACATCCATATTATTTCGACTCATTAGAGCAATGGTAGCCACATAACGTTACACTGTTGGTCATAATATTGCAAGTCAATACAGTTTACAGAAGAAATTATAGAAATAAATTATATTTAGCTTGATGTATTTCCATCATTTATCAAAAAGTGATTCAGATTCTGATGATCAATTCAATCTACGCACAGTTGATTAGTGACACCGCAAACTGGCCGTGGTATGGACGGAGGGGGAATCAATGATTTATGATAATCCAGTTACTTGAGTTTCAGCCCCATAAACATTCAGTATTTATTCATTAGGCCAATATTCACTCTCTTTTAGCTGTTTTTTGTCTCTATCATCGAAGACAGTTGAAAATATTGACACTGAGAGCGTTTACAGGGAACCGAAACAGTAAAGTTGTAGGTCTCACCGCTAAAGAATGAGCTGACAAAGCTCCGTAAAGCTGATCAAGATGCAGATTTGGGTGATAACTGTCTGTAGGTTCATCCCGACGATGGACCCTTTCCACATTGCTTTTTTAACAAACACTTCTTGAATATTAGCCAGCTGTGTCTGATTTCATGCCTTAATCTACTGTGTGTGCGTGCACGTGGACTGGCGACAGTCTGTGTATGTAATGTATGTATGCAATATGTTATTTTGTATTTTTTCAACAGCAGACACTGTGTGTTTCCAAGACAAATTTCCTTCGGGACAATAAAGTCTATCTTATCTTATTATCTTATCTTACTTGATTTAGTCATTGTAATCTGTTTACGAAACTCATTACTTAGCAATTAAACTGAAATCAATGTTACAACACACCTCAAAGAAATGAGTCCTCCAATGAGTGAAGCTATGCAGTCACACTTGATCTACAGACTGGAAGACTATCCACCATCCTCACGAAAAATAACATTGCTCTGTGTTATATATATATCTTTCAATTGATCTTTGTTCATGTAAAAGCCTGTTGTCTGCCGGCTCCCTGGGTGCAGACCCAGGACACCCTGACCCGTCACAATGTCTGGCCAAACCCATGACCTGCTGGAGAGGAATCTCAGTGTCACAGTAATGTGATTAGGAGGTTACACCATGCTCTCTGCGTGTGTGTGTCATATGATATTATATTATTTTGTCTCAGACCGAACATGTCTTTGCTTGTTTTCACCTTCAGTTTATGTGGAGTGCTCTTTAAGTGTGTGCTCTACTGAAGTCGCAGTTGTTCATTTTACTGAAAATAAATGAAGCTACAGTACATTGTTTTGTTTTTTTAAATAATAATTTTGTACCTTTTTTTTAAATTTTTATTCAAGTTATTTTAATTCTACTGTGACTTCAGGATTATATTTTGGTGCGCTCTCCGCCGCAATGCTTTTGGTCTTGTGTACTTTCATACAACAGCACACAGTTGCATTCATGGTAAGTTATTTTGCAAAAATAAAAATAGTTACAGTATACCGACAGTGTTTCCCTGTTAATTGGATTTGCCAATGATCAGTCTGGGCTTTATTTCCGGGTTGTTTCATATGTCCCGTTGTTTGCCTCACTGCCCTGCCATCTTTTTTATCTTCATGTGTGAAGAAACTTTGCCTCTCGTGAACTGTAGGCAGACATACACATGAGGGATGGGTTAGGATTTGCAAGTTGTCTAAATAATAAAAAAAGGGAATAGTTTATACGACTATTTGTCTTAATGATCAAACCGTTACCAGTGATTATCAAATAGTATTTTTGCTTGAAATACCCATCCCCAATAGACCAATAGTAAACACAGTGATGTGTTGGTGTAGAGGTGTATGATTGGCTCTTTGTCAGTGCCTGGGACTCTGCCAGCAAAAACATAGTGTGTGTGTGTGTGTGTGTCTGTGTGTGTCAGTGTTTGTTTCAGGGTTGAACTGACGTTACATATACTTAACTCTGCAGATGCACATTAGACATATATGCTAAAGATAATTGGTGGTCAAACTCACATCTTAGCTTGCCTGAGTTGCTGGCAAATCGGAAAATTTGTAATGAAATAACTACATTTTCTCCTTCAGTCCTACGTGATCACACACAGAGACACACATAAACACTACGCTGTTTTCTTCATGATAATTTCATTTTAGGTCACAGAGGTCAAGATTATCTGGTTGTATCTCTCTTTCTGTTTATGTCTCTCATAACACACATACTTGCAGGAGGGTGGAGGTTTGAACATTTTATACTTGGCCTGAGCTTCTACATTTTTCCGTTTTTTTCACTAAAAAGCACATTTCTGACTGATGACATTACAAACTCCAGTTCAGCATCTCATCACATTGCAACACCGTACATGTGTGGCGAAACAAGTGGCACATTGTTATTTCATTTGAAGTACTCACAAAACTATAATTTGTAATCTAGCATAATCCGGCTCGGTAGGTGCAGTAATTAATAATGTACACATTGGACGAGTTCAATGCAGATGCAGGAAGTAGTGTGCCCGATATGTAGAGAGGCGTAAAGTAAGGGTGTGTAGGGTTGGGTTAGTGGATCTGACTTTCATGAAAGACATCGGAGTCTCTCCCTAACGCTAACCATGTCTTAAACACAGTTTACTATTTAGGTTTTATTGGATGGTTTGGGAGAACTTGAAAAACTTGAAAAAGTTTTGCAGAATTGTAAAGTCACGTTTCGGTCCGATGTTAGGGTCGTGTTATCCATTTCTCTCTGCTGTCTATTTGTAATCTCAATAAGTTTCAAACAATTTTGCCAAAGCGTGACAATCCTGCAATCAAAACAAAGACAAAGTTAGTGTCATCCATATAGTGATGATAAACAAATGTGAATGAAGGTAGAGTCGGATATTTGGTTAACAGAGGAAGTAATTGTTTACGTGACGTCCTCAGTAGTCAGTCAGGTCAATGAATGAGTTTTAGCAGATGTCAGGCGAGCCAATGACTGAGCTTGGACAGGCAGTCAATTACTTTTATTATATAATATTGTAAAATGTCAGATTTTAAATGTCTTGTTTTGTCCAACCAACGGTTCAAAACAACTTTAAGCATTAATTGGTTGTCAGAATTGTTGGCAATTAATTTTCTGTTGAATGCCGATCACTCGATTGATGAATAGTTTCAGCTCGACTCAGCAAGTGTAAGGATTGAGTCATTAGCAGTGTGCTGGATTTGACCCTATTTTGACAAAAATGCCCATACATACATGCTACAGGAAAGGGTGATGAGGTTTTGGGGAGTATCATTTTAATGGCCGACACAGCTGGGTAGTATGTTGTATTTTTTCAGGTGCTGTACAGTTTTTGGGCTCTTTCGTTAACCTTGTCACACTTTCAACACAACGGGTTAATGTGGATCAAGCAGCTTGCACAACAATTACTTTTAGAGAAAATCCTCAAACAGGGCCGAGATAATCTCTTTTTAATATCACAGTACGGTCACGGTCGGTTATTTACAGTATAATAATATCACACATGCACATGTGCACGCACACATCTTAGGCCCCCGACAGTGTGACCTTATATTTGCTTAATGAGGAGCTTAGCGAGATGTGTGTGTGTGTGTGTGTCTGTGTGTGTGTGTTTGTGTTAGATGCACAGCAGTGAGTACAGCATGAGTGCATAACTCAGCAGTGCATAATTCTCTACTGTATTGTACTGTAGTGTCTGTAGAATGTCAAAGATAAATCTCTTAACAACACTCATTAAATCAGCAATGTCTGAATGGAAACAATATATTCTTCAGCAGTGGAATCTGGTGCCAGACAAAAGGAATGTAAACATGCAAAGTAAATAACTTCAACATAAGCCTTTAAAAAAAGCCATTCAACCTATGTAAATTTGAGTTATTTATTCATTTAATTCATTCTTTTATTTATTTCATTGTCAGTTGGATTTATAAACTGTTTTTGTATCCTGTTAATGTATCAACAGACTACGATTAAGCATTGAAAAAATGTATGACTGGGCAGATATTGTCTTCATGAGCCACTTATTCATCAGATAAGTGTAATCTGTACATGTAACTTAGTAAGTAAATTTGATTTATACAGCCTGTTTTTTTAACAAAGGTCACAAAGTGCTTTACAATCAACATCAGTGCAGAATAAAAAAAACACCAAGTAAAGCAAAGCACATACAAGAGAGAGAGAAAGAAAAATCTAAAATACGTACTAACATAACGCACTTGCAAACACAGAAAGCATACAGAAATCAGTCACCATCCAGATCAATCATCATTATAGAAAAACAACTTAAAGAAGTTGGTTCTCAGATGCTTTTCACACGGAGCCACTATTGCGACATTTCTTAGCAGGCTGCGGAGTAAACTTGCAGAAAGCCGACAATCAGTCCTGTGTGCCTGAGAAGTCGATCGATACAACACAAACCGATCTGCTCGCTCTCCAAGCAGCCACCATGGTGTGAGCTGCTGGATGCATGTGAGGGAAGTCTGCCTCTCCGTTTGTGTTTGGTGCATTATTCCTGTGAGTGTGTGTTTGCTGCAGTGCCCCTGCTGAAGGGCGAACAGTAAGGCCCTGGTCAGCATGATGTAGGTCTCCTGGGACATCCTGGGGTTTTTGGATCAATACTTTTCCTCCTGCATCTCCCTGCCTCACCGTCCTCACCCCTCCTCACCCACTGGCTTGACTTTGGGCTATTTATGGTATCTCTATGGATTAACAAGACCCCAACAATCAATGGGACAAATTTACTATCACTGTACCCTCCCTCCTCCTCCTCTCGCTTTGTATCTCCTGCTTGCGTAAGCTCCTTTTGTCCTGGAAAAGCTTTAGTCCTTGTAGTTTCTCTTGTTTTCCTGAAATATCTGAAACCATTAGGTGTGTACTGTCACAAAACACGCCGTCCCACAGATAGAAGCAAATGCCCGGGGAATATAATTTCAAAGGCAGCGCCATGTGATACTATCTTAAATGAGAATAGACACGGATGATGATCTTTTGCTGGTGATGTGCGAGTTTCTTTAGGTGTTGAGTGGATTCCTTTTGCACATTTGGTAGTTGTTGTAGCTCGCTATGACACCACTTTGGCAGCGTTGGCAGTAGACGGGAGTGTCAGTAGAAATCGCCCACAATGCAATTTGTACAGCGCCTGTTCAGACCACATCTTAGCACCAGGAATGGTGTAATTGTGTTATTTTTGTGGCTTTATATGGCAGAGTCACACCAACATCAATCAATCTACAGACTCAAATAAACCTCTTTTGTAGATGTTGAGTTTGATTGCTTTACTTTTCAACCCGTGTCTCACTAAATGCAGCCTTTTTTGTAAAAAACATGCACAAGTAAAAGACATTTTATTGCACTTCAAAGTTTGTTACATCTGCACATTTGATTGTTGTATAAATAAAAGTTTTCCAGCTGTAATCACATTACAAAGCACTATAGATACAGTATAATTAATCGATAACAACAAAACACTTGTTTTGAATCAGCTGAATTATAGAGTGTCAGAAAATGTATCAGCAACTATTGACGTCATCAATTAATATTCAAGTCATTTTTCAAACAAAAATGCCATTTCAAGGTTTCAGCATCTCAGATATGAAGATTTGATGCTTTTAATTGTCTGTTATTATAGTAAACTGAATATTTGGGGGGGATTTAGAGTAAGATTAAGAGTTCGAGTAAGTTATACTTAGTATTGTCTACATGAGAGATACATGATATATCATAATAAATACATATAATACAGGAGATACTTCACAGCAGCTCTATCCTGTAGACCAGACGTTATCCTCATATTCAGCTCACCAACATATCATATACTAGCAATCAACAGCACACACTCACAGTCTGTATCTGATATGATTTGTAAACCATCTGTGGTCATTGTGGTTTGCTCCTCTCTTCAACAATAGCTCGGAGTTAAGCACAATGGCACCCTGACCCCCCATTTCCTTTAGTGGCAATCCTGATTAGCTAAGTGACAAGCTTCTCCCGTGCCATTGTTAATGTATTAGTGTCTTGAGTCCCTCTGGAGGGCAGTAACTCCGCTCAGCTAATCATTTTGCGATGGTTATCATTCAGTTGCTCATTGTTGGAGGCTGATAGATGTTTTGGGGGTATGGAAGGAGAAGGAGAGAAGAAAGAAATACACTGGTTGTAGTGGGTCACAAAAGGATGAGGTAGGATGGGGATTGAAGCGGGAGCAACGGGGAAGGTTTTTGTGATTTTACGATTGAGACATTTTCAAACATTTCTTTTAAATCAATCTATCTATCTATCTATCTATCTATCTATCTATCTATCTATCTATCTATCTATCCGTCCATCCATCCAAATATTGTTTTTAATTTCTCAGTTTTTCCACAGACAGCATTGCATTGCTGAGTTGCAGTGCAGTGATAGTAACAAAAAGAGGGAATACCTACTAAAAAAGGCAGACATGTGTTACCCAAGGCTAAGCCAATCAGAGGCCGATTAGGGCAGGTCCGGATTTAAAAAAATCGCCGCCTGCATAAATTAGCTTTGCAGCTATCCGGCTTATCCTTACTCATAGCTCTTCTACTCTCACTTGTTTTAAGTCACTTCATTGCCCGTGTTTTATTTCAGCCTAACATTGTTAGAACAACCGAGCAGCTAATTCTGGTAGCAGGAGCAACGAGTTCAGGGACTACAGACTGTTTGAATGCTGCCTCTCGGCTCTCGCACAGTTTGCAAAAAGCCCCGCCCTCGGTGAAACGGAGAAGAGGAGAGAATGGAAACTAGCGCGGTAGTAAATGACAGCACAATGCATTTAAGACTCTCACACTGGGCTGAAATAAAACGAGCGCACATCAATTAGTAACTAAAATTCCAAACACAGCTTTATAGGTATTTGATTGTAGTATCGGGTGTGTGATTGGAGGGAGTGAAACTTCGATGACTCAGTACTGTGGTATGACAGTGTTGCTGTAACTCAGAGAATCAATAACCAGAGGATTCAATTTATGTGATGACTTCCCCTCAAAAGAAAGCACCTGAGCTCCTTCCTTGTGCGTGTTGGTGTGTCAGCTACTGTAACCTACTGCCCAGCATAGACGTGCACATTGCACCCAATCAAAGGCTCGTGGAGCTCTGCTGCACTGCTGGTCTGAGCGGGTCAAACTGTTAGAACTCGAATTGGACGTAAGCCTGACACAAAACACACAAAACGAAACAGGGCATCATTCTGAAAAAGACCCTTGTTAAAGGGATCCGATTTTGTTTGGGTCCAGTGATTTCAATACCCACATACGGAACAAAAGTGGTCAAAGTGCACTACTTGTAGATTTTTTGTTATTGCTTCCATTTCTGACATGGTAGTAGGAATGCCCTGTCCACACTCGCACGGTAATACTCACACACCTGGGAGCTGCAATAGTACGACCACAGTCTGATTTGTTGACCACTGAGTAGCTGGGGCTTAAAGGCCGTGCTCGAGCACACCTAAGCCATGGTAATAAAGGAGGAGCAAGTGCTGCTCTTTCACTCTACACACTTATCCTGAGTCACTTCCTCTTTGTCAAGCTCCAATTCCCAGTTTGCTACTTTTTCTCAGGATTTTATGAATAGTGAACAAACCACACACAAAAAACAAAACAAACCAGACACATTGTCAGTGGCAAATGAAGAAGAAAGATAATGTCGGCAACGTTTTGAGCCTACCTGGATCTTCGACAAATATTACATTTTTGCTTTTAATATTTATGCCTTCCAGGGATATTGATAATATGTCTGTGATTCTGCTGTTGATTGTGATTGTTACAGGTGTTTTTCTCTTAACTTCCAGCTGCATTCTGGGGCGACATCGCTTTAGACGAAGAGGACCTGCGCATGTTCCAGATTGACCGGACGATAGACCTCACACAGCACACACACATGCACACACACTCCCGGCAGGGGCACACGTCTGGTAAGTGGACTCAACATGTCACTCTCGCTCAGTAATCATCATTTAATGATCTCTCTCATGTTTCCTCTGAAACTCTCTCTCTCATTACCCATCGGCTGCAGAGTAAAGCAGCGTCAATAGGAAGGAAGTAGACAGGGGCCACCTGATATCAGCGTTGTTCGTGTTTTGATTCTTGGCTCTTGTGTGTGTGTCAGGTGGCCTGGAGGAACATGCAGTTTCTAAGAAGAGCGGATCTTTATATCTACTGCTTGATAGAATACGCAGGTTTGGCTTTGGTAAGGACCCTAAACTTTACTTCTCACTCTGATGATGGAGGTTTTAAATGTTTTTGCCAAGAAAATACAAATCCTATATCCTTTACCTTACTACTGACGTACCATAATGGCATCCTAGATCTTCTGGTTTCCATATATTTACATACAGTATGAAAGCCAACTTTTCCGCAAAGCCTAGGAGCTTTGATTCGACTTCTAAAACCCAGCTCTCTGAAACACTTTGAACACACTACGACTACGATTTTATTGATCTACAGTTATTATAACAATGTTCACCTTGTAGCCAGTATCCTTTTTGTAATTTTGGCTCATTATAGCAAGCGAGGAACATCCAAAAATATCAGCCTCAACTTTTCCCCTCAAGAATCCTACGCAAAGCAAAGCGCCATGCTTTATTCTCCACTTTAATGTGAATACAGTTTATATCATGCAAACCGCTGGTCCTTTTAGACTTCTTTCAATGAAGAGTCTCCTTTTCACTGTTCTGACTCAGATTATTTCGTGATGAGAAAGACGGGCACCTCTGAAACACAATCACACCTGATGGAGGCTACAGGCTGAAATGCAGTTTCATAATAATGTGGTTTTCAATACTTGTTTTCCGTCTTTATGCTCTTTGCAAAGAGCAAGTTGATGCACGATTAGATCCAGAACTACAGCATGTTTGAGTTACCTTTTTTAGCCCAACTCAGTAAACATTATAAACTTATTACAATTTGATGTTTAATAAAACAGTGTATTGCACAGCCAGAGCTATCTGACTTTTATTACCCTCTGATCTGAGAACAAACGTAGAAAAAGAACGAGAGTGATCCAATAATCTCACAGCACATTTATTAACTGATATTCATAATAATAGACCAGTAATGTATTCAGTTTGAACACACATAACTTGTGGTAAAGGTAGATTTAACTGTTGTTTCTTGCTCGGTTAGACTACCTCCCCAAGAACTCCAGCAAGGGAGCTGCCAATCCCAAGAGCCAAACTGGGAAAGGTGGGAAGACTGGGAACGTTGTGAAGAGCCGTATTCGTCGAGCGGCCACATCCCGAGCTGAGAGGATATGGCCTGGAGGAGTCATTCCCTACGTCATAGGAGGAAACTTCACTGGTAAGCAACTCTACTGGACCGATGCCCCGTACGGCTCAACAGTAAATTACACACCGACGTGTGATTGTGTAAAAAGGAGGATGTGAAATGCGTGTGTTTCAGGTAGTCAGAGGGCCATGTTCAAGCAGGCCATGCGTCACTGGGAGAAACAGACGTGCGTAACTTTCATTGAGAAGACAGATGAGGAAAGCTACATCGTGTTCACCTACAGACCCTGCGGGTGAGTAGGCTGAACCTCCGTGTGTGGTTGTGTATGAGCGTGTACCTAGAGTTCAGTAGTGACCTTGTCACAGCGAGAGACGATATGGTCACTCAACAATGGCTCCACTTTCCTTCCTGTCCTGCCGCTGTTTCCCCATCCCACCAATCACGCAGCTCACGCTACGTTTTTGTATGTTTTTGCAGGTTTTTTTGTTCGTACGCTGCAGAACTGCATTGTTCTGTCGAGTGGCGGCACGGTGGGGTCATAGTGTGTTTGTACAGAGTGTGAGGTTTTAGAACGGCTGAAATCAGAACGTTTTGGTTTGTCTCTCCAAGCTGTTGTTGTGCAGATGATACAGTAGAAGGAGTCTGACACGTAGGATATTAATATGATACATTAATACATCCATTAGTTGACTAAATGTGAATGAACCAACAGCAATTGGAATAATTGAATAATTAGAGTCGTAAGATTCCAGCATATTAAATATAAAAAATGTTTCTTTTATCATTTGTTATTGTGAATGAAATACTTTTAGTTTTTGACTTTTGGTTGTACAAAAGAACCAATTTGAAAACGTGTTATGCAATATCAAGTTGTGTTATGGTTGCATCATTTTTTATCAAATGTCTTTTTGCATTCAGTTAGTATCGATATGGAAACTCAGTTATTGTATTGTATCGCCTCTAGTATGATACCCAGAGCTACATTTTCGGACTTCTGTGGACTGATCAATAATTGTAAGGCAAAGAGGAGTCTGCAGTAATCTGCATGCTGTTTCTTTGCCCTCAAAATAATATTTAATACCCGCTGAAGATCTTGAACAATCAAAGTGTTGCACTGTTACGGTGGATGTTTTGTCTGAACAAAGAAGCAGATGCTACTGTGTTTATCTTAATATTCCAGCACAGTTACCCAAGACACAAATTCTAAAGTCCATTTCAAATATATCAGGTTTTTAAATGTCATTTAGATGAGTGAAAGATCTGCATGTTAACAGATGATGCCAGTTTTCTCCTGCTTTGTGATTGGCTGGCTGCATCAGAGATTAGACACTTTAATCTGATGTATAAATACCCTGCAGCTTGGATGTGTGACAGAAACAGACAGAGACAGAGAGTAATGCATTCAAAGTATTTTTTTATAACACAACCATAGTTAATTTGATGCACCTGTTTTGGGTGACGTGCTGATACTAGAGCTGCAAATGCTGGAAGAAAAGACTCCATATCTACTCCAGTGACTCCTGATCCTTACCCTGCAATCAGCTCTTTGGATAACTTTAATCAGATTTGTTAGCCTGGCACGGATGTCTCGGCTAACCAGAAAAAAAGACGTGTGTATGCTTTTTGTGTGTGTGTGTGTGTGTGTGTGTGTGTGTGTGTTTGTTCTGTAAGCAGCGATATGTAAATTCTTACAGCTTATTCACATTGGGTTATGAAAGTGCAGCGTTATCGCAGCACTGTATGTAAATAAATCGCTTTCCTTCTGGTCGACGTAGTACGGGGCAGGAAATCCTGAAAAGAGTGCTGCGAACACACAAAGGTGTGTGTGTGTGTGTGTGTGTGTGTGTGTGTGTGTGTGTGTGTGTGTGTGTGTGTGTGTGTGTTCATACAGCACTGCTGATGCTTTTTTTCAACTGCCAAATGTGCAGTAAATATCCTCTGCCTGTCTCCCTGCCCTCAACTTCTTACTGATCCTTACTAGGTGTTGTTCCTATGTGGGCCGTCGAGGCAACGGGCCCCAGGCTATCTCCATAGGCAAGAACTGTGACAAGTTCGGCATCGTTGTGCACGAACTGGGCCACGTCATCGGCTTCTGGCACGAGCACACGCGGCCTGACCGTGACGATCATGTGACCATCATCCGCGACAACATCCAACCAGGTGAGACTAAGGACCCACGATGCACCTGGGTCTCTTGTTAGAGTCATTCAGGGTTGTTTCTAGCTGCAGACAAGTGAGGACGTTTAGGGACAACGTGCATGTGCATGTGTGTGTGTGTGTGTGTTTATTTTTTAATTCACACTAGCGTCCAACCCTGTGTGAGTGTGAATGAGGCTTTTAATGACTGTGAAGTCATCTCGGCCCCCAGACACCTTTTCCTCCCACACACTCCTCTGCACCACAACACAGTCTGACAGGTGTTAAATCAAATTACGCAGCAGTGAATCAGACCTGACACAAGTTTTTGTTTAACATACCAGAGCTCTGCACTACTATGCTCTGTGGGACTACAAGTATTTTGATAAATACCCGAAATCAATGCAGACGTAATCATTTAAATTATGCTTTGTGTGTTCAGGGTTGTGTAAAGAATATATTTGTGTATTCTTTTATTGTTGCACTCTATTTTGTTGATCAAACTAAAACGTTCTACCGCTGCTGTCCTTCCGTGTGTGCGTAATGTGTTTGTATTTGTTTGTGCGGTTCCCAGGCCAGGAGTATAACTTCCTCAAGATGGAGCCAGGGGAGGTCAACTCTCTCGGGGAGCCATATGATTTTGATAGCATCATGCACTACGCCAGGAACACCTTCTCACGGTAACCAGCGGCGCAATCTCATCTCTTGAGTCGTGTTACGTTTACAAAAGAGGTTTTTCCTAAGTTTAAAGTGAGTTACGTTTTTTAAAACAGTGAGGTTTTGAATGTTTCTCTATGTTGATGTTGTGTAGTGTAAGTCATGGCTCAGTGCAACATGTGAAAAATGAATAGAGAAAGACTGCCACTCTTCCTTTTCCTGGGCACAGAGTGAATTGCAACCTACAAACAATTAAACATTAACTGTTTATCATCATCATTGCTGAGCTTGTGATCAACATGCTACAACCTGTAACAAACTAAAGGAATCTTAGCCAGAGACAGTAGTGAAGGGGACGTAGTCAGCTGTAGCACACTTTGGGAGAAACTAAAAATAATCATTTACCTGCACAGTAAAACTTACGGAAACTTGTCAGCATCATGGAATCCCTTCCTATGTTTTCTCCACCATCCAAAATCAGCCAGCTATTTGGTAGTAAGAGCAGTCATGGGTTCACTTTCTATGCTTTCCATGTGAGGATGCTTTTTAATCTCTGCAATACCTTCTCTTATAACCCCGCCTATTCCCTAGGCGGGGGGGGGGGTTAAGATCTGCTCTTTGGACATAAGTGATATAGTTTTGAGGATACGTGGCAGTATGTTTACATCTTTTATTTGATTTCCTTGAAATCAGAACATAATATGTGCTAATTCCCTCTTCTCCTTCCTGAAGAGGGATGTTCCTCGACACCATCCTTCCATCCAGAGATGAAAACGGAGTCCGGCCAGCTATTGGCCAGCGAACCAGGCTCAGTAAAGGAGACATTGCACAGGCAAGGAAGCTGTATAGATGTCCAGGTACTGATATATTTACTACGAGACCACAGTGTGAGTGTGTGTGTGTGTGTGTGAGTGTGTGTCATTCTAGCTGGGAAACAAATCAAAACACGACCCCTGTTTATCTGCTCGCATCTTTGGCGTAAAAATGTCCCCACCATTCTCCAAGGCACAGAGGTGAAGTTGAGTAATTTGTTTTTCCATGTGATGCTTCCCTCTCTGTTTTATGGGTCTCACACACATCACACACACACTCTTCCCATAAGTTCTTGCGTACAACTGTGTTGTTTGGGACGTCCCTCTGGTCACTGTTGCACGGTTCTTACGAGATCTGGATCTGCTCTCAAGCCGAGCTGTGCGGTAATGTCGCAACAGTTGATGATTGCAAATGCTGCCATCCCTTTTTGGCCCACACACACACACACACATCCCCAGGACAGGTTCACACTTTAGGTCACACACAATGTACTGTATCTGAGACAAACAGATGAAATAATATTTGTTGACATTCTTATTATTGAATTGACCAAAATCTCTTGTTTCATAGTGTTTTTGTATCTGTATTTATTTATTTTGACAAATTTTGTTCTGGTAAAATCCAATTCATCTGACAACATGCAAGTATAGCATTCATTTTATTCGGTAATGTTAATAACTCCACATATATTACAGGATATATGTCTACTAAATTCATTTTGATACTGGGGTGAGAACAAGACTGTGTTTGCGTGTCCCAGCTGGAAATAGATACAACTTCAACCTTATAAGGTCATAAGTGATACCATATTCACTGACAGATGAACAGAGCCCCAGGGCATTGTGGGGGAAAACAGCATGCATGATGGGATAGGAGGGGCACATTTGGCTAACCTCCTTTTGAGAGGGAGCGACGGCATTAAACTCAGAATGAAGGAGGAAGAAAGCAATATTGTCTTGATAATTTTCCATGAATTCCCATCCAGCTGTAATATTTCTCTTTTCTTGTCTATATTTTGATGAATTCAAAGTCTGTCAGTCTTGTTCACTTACAGTAAATGACTCTGTTTAATTCTGCTAAATTGTGACCAGGCTTATTGACTGTGGTCGGACCCCACATGTATACAAACACAAACATACTGCAGACTCCAACATGCCAAACCGAAACAAGCCAAACACGAAACACAAGTTTGTTTGGGACGGTCATTTTATTTCCTTTACTGTTTTCCTTTACTGTTTTCCCGATGTTATAGAATGAGGCTGTTGTTTTGTCAAAAAAGTCTATCGTATGTTTATTTTGTTAATTGGCAGTAAAAGATTGAGAATAATAATAGATATGAGAGTCATGTGTTCTTAAGCAATGTACTAACCACAAGTATTGGTACACAGCTGAAAGGATTACTCATAACAGCAGGACTCACCACGAAAATGTAACTCCATCTGTGTGTGTGTGTGTGTGTGTGTGTGTGTGTCTGTGTGTGTGTGTGTGTGTGTGTGTGTGTGTGTGTGTGTGTGTGTGTTGCAGCGTGCGGAGAGACGCTCCAAGAGTCAACGGGCAACTTCTCGTCTCCTGGTTATCCCAACGGATACCCTTCTTACACACACTGTGTCTGGAGAATATCTGTTACACCCGGAGAAAAGGTGCACACACACACACACACACACTCACTCAGTAGCACCCTGCAGTGCAGTGAATGTACATGCCCTAACAATAAGAGACTGCTGACAGAATGATGATATCCTCACAATAAAGGAACACTCTTCCTCTCTTCCGCCTCTCCTCGTCTGGTCTCCGAGGTTCAAGCGTCTGTATCAAATACGTTATAAATATTTACTTTTGTTCCTCCAGATTGTTCTTAACTTCACCACCATGGATCTGTATAAAAGCAGTCTGTGTTGGTACGACTACATCGAGGTTCGGGATGGATACTGGAGGAAAGCTCCGCTGCTCGGTAAGATCAAGGGACAGTCAGCCAGAGGAGCGCTGGTTACCTTTTCATAAACTCTTTTTTCTTATTCGCTTAGTCTTTCATTGGCTTTTTAATTCTGCTGAAATCACAAACTCAAATCCCCTCACATGATTGATGCTGCGACTGTAAAGCCACGTTCAGACTGACTATAGCGCTATATAAAAATATATGTATGTGTTGTCATCATGTCTTTCTTTTTTGAGGTTTCCTTTTTATTTAGAAAAGTTAATATTGCAGTGTACACATTTTTTTCAATATTTTGATATTTTCCAGTTTTTTATATACGTTAATAGATGCATATACACTGAAAGCGGTATTTAAAATTCCTCAGTACAAATTTCAGTCCTCAATCTTCTCTTCCAGGAGAATATATCCATGTATTCCTTATATACAGGTTTACACTCATCTACACACACATACGCATCTATATTCACCCGCATATCCACATGTATACAGCCTACATACAAGAAGAGTGTCATGATCCGAAGCGTACCACATCTTTTGTCAAACATGGTGGAGGCTGTGTTATGGCATGGGCATGTATGGAACTGGGTCACTGCTGTTTATCGTTGATGTCACAGCTGATAGAAGTAGCAGGATGAGTTTTCAGGTGTTTTGGGCTAAAATATCTGCTCAGATTCAGCCAAATGCTGCAAAACTGATTGGGCGGCGCTTCACAGTGCAAATGGATCCAAAACATACTGTGAAAACAACCCGAGGGCTTCTCAAGGCAAAGAAATGGGATATTCTTCAATGGCCAAGTCAGTCACCTGATCTTAACCCAATTGAGCATGTTTGTCATTTACTTAAGATAAAACTGAAGGCAGAAAGCCCTACAAACAGGCAGCAGCTGAAGGAGGCTGCAGTAAAAGGCCTGGCAAAGCATCTCAAGGGAGGAAACTCAGCGTTTGGTGATGTCTATGGGTGCCAGACTTCAGGCAATTATTGACTGCAAAGGATTTTCCTCCCAATTATTAAAAATGCTCATTATATTCACAATTATGTTAGTTTGTCCAATTACTTCTGAACCTCTGAAAATGTGGGGGACTGTGTAAAAACAGTTACTGTGATACTTTTGTTATATCCATTGAATTAAAGCTAAAAGTCTACACTTCAAGCACATATTGACTGCTTCATTTCAAATCCATTGCGGCCCTGACTGTACCTATGTGTACTTCTACTTCAATCTGTCAGCAATTTGTTGTGGTTAACTTTCAGACATATGTCGATCCCACAGTGTACTATTTCTATCAAGTAGAGGAAAGAAACAGGGAACGTTAGTAGAGTCATTTTAATGAATTTTTTTTTTTGTTTCCTCACAGAATAAGTCAACTTTCACATTATAAATATTTCCCGAATTATTTCCATACCAACTCTCCATTGTAGGCAGTACTGGATTTAGCCCCTTTCTAGTGATTTATGATTTACTTGCCGCCAAAAGGGCCTGAAGCAGCTTTGTATCCCTCCTCTGTTTCAAAAACAAAACATGGCCCAGATAAAGAGTCCAAGTTTAGGGGTATTTGAGTCTTGAATACCGTGCTTAATGTTTTGTGAATGCCATTCCAATATAAACTCAGTTTGAGGCTCCCAAAATATATGAGAATGATTTGTCTCCATTGAGCCACATTGTCTCCAGCACATCAAAGTCGTATTCTTGTGTTATTCTTGGTGTGGGGTCTTAAACTATCTTATAATATTTTTCAAGCAGTCTTCCCTCCAATTCATGGAGTTTCACATCACATTTCAAAGGCTATATTTCATCAACAATCATTGGACAGCACACGTTATGATTGTGACATAGTTTGTTTTTATGTGTGTGTGTTTTTAACAGGCAGGTTCTGTGGAGATAAAGTTCCTGAAGTCTTGATCTCCACTGACAGCAGGATGTGGATTGAGTTTCGCAGCAGCAGCAACTGGGTGGGGAAAGGCTTCGCTGCCATTTATGAAGGTAACTCTTCTACCTTAGAAACATGTGTGTTCACATAAATAATTACGTATAAATACACAGATTTTAAACCCACACATGATGAGGTTTCAAATTAAATAAATGACTGACTTTTGTGAGGAGTTTGCCTTATTCATACCTACACATGTTCAGGTGTTGTTGGCCTGTGCACTTAATGCTAATCGGTCCAGTTTGTCTCTCTCTCTGTGTCCGTCTGTCTCTCCTGTGCAGCGATCTGTGGAGGGGAAATCACCAAGGACTCAGGACAGATTCAGTCCCCCAACTACCCTGATGACTACAGACCATCCAAAGAGTGTGTGTGGAGGATCACTGTGTCTGAGGGATACAACGTCGGGCTCAGCTTCCAGGCCTTCGAGGTGAGTCACTCCGTGCATGTGTGTGATCATCTTTGTGTGTGCGTTTCTCTCTCTCTCTCTCTTCCTCCCCCTCCGTGTGTGTGTGTTTGTGTGTGTGTGTGCTCAGGAATGTCTGGGTCAGATTTCACGCTCGTATAACTGCGAGGAAGTTAATAATGTTAGTGGTGCATGTGTTGTGTGTGAGTGTACAGAGCCACAGAGCCGTAAAAATGTCAGTGTGCTAAAGGACTCAATCTGACCCAAACCTCACTTCACTCTTGTAAGGTCAAAGTTCACCGTTACACAGGAGCAAAGATCAACCTCATTTAAAATCGCTCCAGACATTTTTCTTGAATGAAACTACGCACATAAGACCGAGCGTTTAAGAAGATGACATTTTCCTTACGATACCAGATATTTGATGGTGACAGGATGGATGTTCACAGCAGTGTCGTGTATCTCACTCTGTGTGTGTGAACCTGCATGGATGTTTTCGCAGATCGAGAGGCACGACAGCTGCGCTTACGACTACCTGGAGGTTCGAGATGGCCCCCTGGAGACGAGCCCTCTGATTGGTCGATTTTGCGGCTACGACAAACCTGAGGACGTGCGCTCCACCTCGCACACACTGTGGATGAAGTTCGTCTCAGACGGGACGGTTAACAAGGCCGGCTTTGCTGCTAACTTCTTCAAAGGTGTGTGTGTGCGCGGAGGTTGATTGTGTTTTCTCTCACATGGCATTTCAGCCAGAGCATTCTTAATGTGTGTGAAAATAAATGTGCGTTGACATGTGTGTGTGTGTTTTTCAGAGGAGGATGAGTGTGCCAAGCCAGACAATGGAGGATGTGAACAGAGGTGTGTAAACACTCTCGGCAGTTTCAAGTGTGCCTGTGATCCGGGCTACGAACTAGCTCCTGACAAGAAGAGCTGTGAAGGTAACTGTGTGTGTGTGTGTGTGTGTGTGAGATGCTAAATTCATGTTTGTATGTGCATGCCTTTGTATGCTGCTGTGTGTTTCTACAGTCTCAATAAAAAAACATCCGAACCGCCTCCATCAACAGGAAAAAACATCTTCCTGACACAAAGCCACATTCCTCGCTGCTCCAATGCCACAAATGCTGTGAAGGTCCTTTATTCCCACAAAATAGATGAACTACCCGTAATGACCCACATACTGAAACAACTGAACAAACCACTTCTGAGGCAGAGAGAAAAAGCTATGCTGGAGAAATATCCAAATTGTGGTTTTGCTGTATTTCTTTGGAAAGCAGTAGTTACTTTGGCAGTGATTTAATGTGTGGAAAAAATCATGTAGAAAGTGTATTTTTTTAAAAACAATAATATATATTAAATATCTGTTTACAATTACAGTGATGTTTAGGCTCATTTCACCATGTCCACTTGAAAATTTAAGATCAACAGCAATAAATATGGTCAGGAGGATTAAGGTGCAAAGCAAGAATTGAGTTGTGGTCTGAAGAAAATGCTGTTGTGAACTGTACAGGTATTATAGCTTTAGGTCACGAGACCTACTTAAAATGAGCAAACATCAGTAGTAATGACTTTCCATACACATTACACTTTCCCTCTGAGCTGAATCTGATGGCATCATCAGTTAAGCAGAGTTTTCATCCTTAACTGCATCATATCAGAAATAAAACCCTTCTGGGACTAAAATAAATGCAGTATACAAGTCTCATTGAATAAAACCAACCACTCAAACTCAATATGATAGCTCTGTATCTTTACAGCTGGTGCAGCCTGGAGCACAATAATTCACAGCTAATGTATGATGCGGTTTGGCATGGTCACGGGAATCCCACTGCCACCATGATGTAAAACAGCTGAAAACTCCTTCTTTTTCTATGCATTTCTGTCCTTGTGGCTTGTGAAACATGTGAACACAGATATAATTTCCTAGTCGTGTGTGTTCATGTCTAAATCATTGTTTGTGTGTGTCAACAGCGGCATGCGGCGGTCTCCTCTCTAAGTTAAACGGGACCATCAGCACTCCCGGTTGGCCGAAAGAGTATCCGCCCAACAAGAACTGTGTGTGGCAGGTGGTCGCTCCCACTCAGTACCGCATCTCCATGCAGTTTGAGGCCTTCGAGCTGGAGGGAAATGAGGTGAGCGTGTGTTTGTGTGTTGTCTGTTAACAACAGGGAGATGCTAAGCATAGTAGTAAACGTGTTGATGTGTGTTACAAGAGCCTTATTTGTGTGTTTAGGTGTGTAAATACGACTTTGTGGAGGTGCGCAGCGGCCTTTCATCCGACTCTAAGCTGCATGGTAAATACTGCGGCACCGAGGTCCCTGAGGTCATCACCTCTCAGTATAACAACATGAGGATTGAGTTTAAATCTGACAACACGGTCTCCAAGAAAGGCTTCAAGGCTCACTTCTTCTCAGGTAGGATACATGTGTTAAACCTGTGTGTGTGTGTGTGTGTGTGTGTGTGTGTGTGTGAGTGTGTGTGTGTTTGTCGGGGGTGGGCATAGCAGTGTATTTTGTTTCGAACATACAGATGAAGTTAAATATGGTGTTGGAGCAGGTTGAGAAGCTCTCCATGTCCCTTGTATGAAGCTTGAAGCTTGCATTTCTCCGCTCATCTGATATCAGTGAAGGGCAGACATTTCTATGGGTTGACATTAATTTATAATTTAATCAGCTACTGATGACACACCGAGTGGTGTCTCATTTCCCAGGTGAAGACTTCAAACCCCACCCCTTGTGGCTTTGTTCTTTAAGGGCCACTACTCCTTCAAGGGCGCTCCAAAACTAGGGGTAGGGCCAAGGGACGGGAATTAAGATTGGGCCCAAAATGTAGTTAAGATTAGAAAAAAAATCATTGTCATGGTTAAAAGCTAACTGAAGATGGAAACCAGGGTCTTTACCTGCCCATTTACCCCCCACCCCCCTCCCACCCACTACCTCCGTACCTTTTTACTGTGCTACATCAACGCCACACACATTTCTTCCATTCCTGATCGGCCCACCTCCATTGCGTGTTCATTTGTGTGTGTGTGTCTGCTTGCACGGTTTTGGTATGTGTGGAATCATCCATAAGTCATGCGTTACACCCTCTCTGTTCCTCTGTCTGTCTACATGTGTCTGTCTGTCATGCTGTGTCTCCTGAGCCTCCGCCGGCTCTCAGGCCTCCTGCACACATCACCCTGCGCTCTGCCCTCTCTCCCTCAGACAGGCTGGCTCTGTGTCAAGAGCGTATGATTGTGTTTGAGTCATGCCAGGACATTAGGCGCAGCCGCTCTCCCACCCGTGGCCATTTCAACAACAAGCTGGCAACCTCATCAAAGGTCAGAGGTAACATGACCTCACAATCGGAATCTCTGATTGGCTCTGGTCTCTCCGGTGACGAGGGAATGGATGGATCCCGTCTTAATGGCAGGGATCATCGTTTGAATCCATTCTCCTCCAGAGGGAAACATGTGCTTTGTCCCAATTTAATATTAGTGCAACACAATACAATATTAACATTTAGCCAATTTAGCATTCCATGCAGGCTGCCATTAAAAACGTATAAGATGTAGTCTTATTTTTTCTTTTTTGTCTTTGCAAGTGTGAGATATAGGTGTGTCTATATTTGTATACTGGTTAGAAATAGATGTTTTCAAACTGCAGCTGCAATTGCCAGTCGCACATTATTACATTTTTATTGTCTGATGTGTTCTAGAAATGTCACAACTCCACTACTTATTTATATTTCAAATTCAATTTAGTTTGAATTTGTTGGAGATGTGAGGTCTTTCTTTTCTGTTGTGCATCATAGGACATCATCATTAGTACCACACTCAAAAAAATGCATGTCTTAATTTTGTTGCTTTCCAAGCATGAACACACTACATACTGGAAAGAGTTTGGACGTAGTATTGAATTGGGACACCGCTATGATTCTCCAGTAAAAACAAAACAAATATCCCCTACTCGCTGGGATCAATTTGTTGGATTTTAATTCTATTTAACAATTTCAGGAAGTTCTCCTGAAGAAAAATCTCTTTTCATACTCTCTCATAACTTAAAACGGAAATGGCAAAACTGATCCAAAAAAGCCTTCTCCGTCAGAGGAAGTAAAGCTGTCATTTGGATGAGCTCATCAAAATGAAACTGCCTCCAGAACACCTGGAAGTTAAAGCGCTCAGTGGAGAGTTGCTTCAAAGGGAAATTACTTACTCAGATATCGATAATGTGTGTGTGTGTGTGTGTGTGTGTGTGTGTTAAAAGTTGCTGCGTGAGTCTCTTTGCTATTGTCAGAAGCTTTTGGTTGGCAAAGATCCAGCGGCTTTTGGGAGGTCCCTCCGGCCTACCACACACTACTAATCCATGTGAGTGTGCACGTGTGGTGAGTGTGCACGTGCGTGTGTGTGTGTGTGTGTGTGCATGTGGACATTGTGTGCTTAACCTGAAGAAAGCCACAATGCACACTGTGTAACATCTACCGCAAAGCTTCTTAGCCCGCGTTAGGGTGAGACTGAGCCCACAATAGCACCGTAATACCACATCAGACACAGACAAACACACAGACACACCGGGAGAGGAGGATTTAGTGGTTTCATTAAAAGCAGATCTAGTTTGATTCGCAAGGTCTTGAGTTGAGGTGAGACTCGGCGTCTGTGTCTAATCTCACATCTCTTTATAGGAATCTGTCTCTCACTCCGTCACAAACCAGCTCTGCTCTATTTCCCACACTCACATGCTCTGTCTTCCTGCGCAGTCATCTGTAGATCCCCACCTCTCTGTCTCTGACACCATCACTGTTGTCAACGTGGCAGCCCCACACAGAGCGAGTCTTCCCTGCTCCTTCCACCTCCGCCCTGTGAGCTTTCAGTGTTCAGTCAGGAGAAGCCGTGTGTTTTAGAGGAAGCCACAAATTAGAGGATGAGGGAGAGAAAACACCTCAGTTGTGTTCTTTGTTTTTGTCTTAACGCTTTGACCTCTTAAGCAGCGGCATTCCAGTCAGTGTAAACTCATGCTGTACAGCCAAACATTGTTCAAGTTTACAGACATTGCTTTATTGCAAGTTTTTTGTCGAGAACTAAATCTCCAAAGATGCCAAATGTGAATTTTGGGGAAATAATGCTGCCAATTGAAAATTAAGTCTTTAGGTTTGAATATTTCATTCACGGTAAAACATATAGCTTCAATGAAGAGGAATGCCAAGCTGATCCAGAATATGTATGATACTGTCAGACAGTGTTGAAGATTATTTTAACAAACTTAAAGCTGTGATACAAAGGGAGAAAACAGTTTGTTAAAGGAATTGTTTGACATTTTGGGAAATATGCATGTTCACTTTTTTGCCAACAATTGGATGAGAAGATCAACACCATGGTTAAGTATGCAGCTCCAGTCAGCAGCTGGTTAGCTTAGCTTAGCATGACTAAAATGGGGAAAAACAGCTAGCCAGGCTATGTCCAAAAAGTAACAAAATCCATGAAAGAGCACTTCCAAAGCTCACTAATAAAACCTTTGTAATGGTACAAAAACCAAAGCAGGCATATCGACTTCCTGTTGTGACCAAAAGCAGCAGAGTTTAAATGCTAAGCTAAGCTAACCAGTTGTTGGCTGTAACTTCATATTAGGCGAGCAGACGTTAGATAGATCTTCTCATCTAAATTTGCAAAAAGAGAATTAGGTGTCAAGTTATTCTTTTAAGGTCTCTTTAATTGTATCGGTTTTAACTATTATAATACGAGCCATGCCACTAAGGTATTAATTAGCACAAAAAAATGAATGATAATAATAATAGTAATAGTTGATTTCATGTAAGGCAACCATTTAATAGTAAAAGTACTCTCAAGTAAATTAGTTATCCTTGTTTGTATGCAAATATGTGGAGAAAAATGCTTCATAATCAAATCAGTTCATTCATGGAGGGAATTTGTGAACTACATTTAGGGGTCACCATTTAGGTCTCACCCTACCATGTACAGTGTTGGTGAACATATAAACCACAGAGAAGTAGGTCTCCAGTATCTTTCCAAAATAACGATGTGAGGCTCACAACAGCCAAACGTGATGACAGAAGCTCTCGTCACATTTTTACAGTTTCTCCACAGTTGGCTGAGTGAACACATGATTTAACAATGGTTGTCTGGCCCGAAGAGAGCACAGCTGATCTAAAAAACAAAACAGCTGTTACTGTCAGAGGCGTTTCAGAGACAAGGCCTGACCACAAAGCAACCATAACCATGAAGCCCAAGAGCAGCACAAAGATAGTTTTACAGGCCAACAAAACCAGACACACACGCACTTAACCATTTATAGTTGTCTGCTTTAGCTTTAGCTTGAACTTCTGTTGTAGTTTTTTTTATTACACCTTAATTTCTCCAAACCTTTCTTTTGGAAATCTTTAGATTTAGTAATTATTTCAAAATGATTCTTCTCTAAACAATATTTAAAGCTGTCATGGCTCCACAGTACTTAAGTCACACATTGCTTAGCTCCTGTCCCCCTCAGTTACTGCTGCTACACCCGTCAAGCTCTCTATTCTAGCATGGCACATACGCATTTGAAAAAGTTCAAGTGTTAGCATATCAACTTCAGCATCAACTTAACTAAAACTCTGTCTGAGTCGCTTTAAAACAAGAATCCTATAAAGGATTTTAAATATGTATTTGATGACTACGTGCATGATGATGTCAAGAGATGATGACAAAGAGTCAGCGTCCTTTTTTGGATTTTGGATTTGTATTAGCCAATGACTTTGGCAAAAGTAACGCTATGTTATGTAATGGAGTGTAACCTTCCCAAAATCCAATTATGTGCAGGACAGAGCCGCTAACACTGTGATATACAGTCGTAGTATCCAGGACCAGTTTTCACAAGATGTGTTATATTAAACAGTGGTTGTGTCAGTACTTTTTACAGTACAGTACATAAGCCCACAAAATAATGTAGATAACTAATGAAATGGAAACAACGCTCAATTACGTAGTTATGTCGTAAGCTAGTCAAGTGGGCATGCTAATGTTCGCAGCTTATTTTAGAGCAGATAAGCACAAAGCTTAACTCATTCATTACATATTTGCTCTCATGCTTTTGGTTCAAGTGAAAAAAATCCCAAACTTGACAGTAAAGCTGTTTTGGGAACGAATTGTGCATTGACCCTTTCTCTTGGCTTTAACTCTTTACAGGTGAATTATGAACTGTATCTGGCAGTCTTACAGTTAATTTGGGTGATCATGTTTGCCTACCAGGATTGCTGGATATAAATGTTCATGATTCTCTTCATTTGTCACTTTCTCTTATACGTACTGAACCTTAACTCTTGTTTTAGTTTCGTCTAGTCTTCACTTTATATCACTGTTTGTTGCTCCACCTGTGCTGTCCTCCTGTACTGCTTTCCCTTTTCCAAAACCCTCCTCCCCTTCCTTAAGCTCTCATCTTTTCACTCCTCTCCCCTGCTTGACCTCTTGCTTCCCTCCACCCCGTCCTTTTTGCTGTTCCCACATGAATGATGTGTTGCATGTGTATCTCTCACAGACAAAGATGAATGCAGCAAGGACAACGGCGGCTGCCAGCACGAGTGCATCAACACAGTGGGCTCTTACGTTTGTCAGTGTCGCCATGGCTTTGTGCTGCATGAGAACAAACATGACTGTAAGGAAGGTGGGTTTCACGTTCATTCACATCAGCACACACACTGGCATAAAAGCATCGGAGTGCACTTGCACGTGCTGCCACATTCACACAAGCATGTGCTCATTCACAAGAGCAGTCATCGTCCATCATACGACCCCTCCTTTGTTCACCCACATCAGAGTCCACATGACAACAGACTGGTCGTTTCCATTTGAGGACAGTGTTTTCTTTACATGCGTTTCCACAGTCGGTGCCTGCAAGCAGAGCTGTAGACGTCGGCATGTGTCACATTAGGTCGCAAAGGTGAAGACTAGAGTCATGACTTTGACTTGAGGCTTTTGAGACTTGACTGACTTGAAACTTGAAAACATTCAAGTCTCAAGCTTTGACCTGGTAAAATCCTGAAACGACAACAAAAGATGTAATATCAGGCAGGCTTAGCAACATGCCTTGTATAAAGGAATTACTATATAATAATTATATACATGGTTAGTTGTGTGCATTGAAATGACATGGTCAGCTATTTCTAGGTTTGTGACATATTCATGCTCATCATTGGGTATTTGATCGATTCATTAATTTGTTTATGAAGACTTGTGACTTTCTGTAATAGTATAATAGAGTCTTGACTTGAACTTGTCTTTAACAACGTGAAACCTTATTGAACTTGAGACTTGACTTGGACATAAAATAATTGTGCACATATTTGCTGTTAACAAAAAATACACAAGAGATTGAAAGTTTGACGTGACAGGTTTCTGGGTAGTGTCAAATGAAAGACTTGAGTTGTATATTGACTAGCTGGTTGCTACTCAGTATAGCTCTACCCACTGAGACTGGACTTGGACTTGCACTAAAGCACTTGAGACTCACTCGTAAAGACTCAAGACTTGACTTGTCTCAAATGACTTGAGACTGGACATGAACTTGTCTCAGAAGACTTAAAAACAGCTTTGCTTGCAAGTCACTAAAGCTGTTTGTGTGTGAGAAACAGACTCACAGAGAGGGAAGAAGGTTTCAGTTTGACAGACAACATTATTTAGTAGAAGCTATTAGCAAATTCCCCTGCAATCACACACACACACACACACACACAACACACCCCACTTTTGAATTGACATATTATACTCGACTCTTTGAAGTTGAACTTTTGAACGTGTGCACACACACACCACATCAACACACACACATACTCACCTCACTAAAGGCTCCCTGTGCTGCTCATAAAAACACTCATGTTTCAAACATCTGGGAGCTTTAAAGATTTGTATGTAGCGCTGTCTTCCTGTGCGTATATGTGTGTGTTTACGTGTGCATTAGACCAGCTTGACCCGGTAACCTTGCAGAGTCATGTAAATCCATATTCCCATCACACAGCTTGTGTGTGTGTGTGTGTGTGTGTGTGATTACATGCATACATATAGTATTGTGCGTGTGAAAGTTTCAACATCACATTTTAGTGATAGTAGTCACGTGACAGAAGTGTTTGACAACATGAGATACCAGCAAAAAAAAAAAGACAAAAAACTTAAAATTATGTTTTTCATGAAAGGAAGCTGGTAAGCTTGAAGCTGTTGGTTTATTTACTTGAGTACTGGTAATATTATGATGCTGTGGCATTATAAACTACTCCTGTTATGATAATGTGAAAATAGTTTGCTATGTCAGACAACACAGTTATTTTTTTTTTTAATATTGTCAGAGCTTAAATCTGTGTATTGTAAGTAACTCAATTGTTTAAAGGTGTGAGGGTCTTCTGTAACAATAGTGTGTGTGGAGTATGACGTCTATATTTAATACTTTGCCTGTTAGAAGACTCTCCTTCATTTACATTGGTCTTGTGAATTCATCCATCTCATTCTGTACCTGGGTTCAGTTTGTCTGGCTAAATAAAAAATGTCACTCTGGAATACATTCTGTTGTCTTGTGCATGCCTCCTGCCTCCCATCACCTTCATTAAAGCCGTTCATTTAACTCACACTACACACACACACACACACACACACACACAGTGACTGTGAGGGCTGCCTTCACAGCTTTTGTTGTGTTTTTTTTAACTGAAACTTTCCAGGAGGAAACCAGTCACAGTTATTAGCATGCTGCAATATTTGCCTGCAGCTGACTTGTTATGTAAAGTATTAAGAGTTATAACAGAACAGATAAATACAGATGAAAAATAGGCTTTGGGCTAACTCTGGCATATTTACAGCAATATTTATTAATGTGCACAGTCCCTGTTAAATAGACTAATAAATACATGAATAAAATGGACTACTGAGTAACAGTTTCTGTAACATTAAAAAGAAGCAGTGTCGGCAAAGCTGCAGATCCCAGAGATATGTTGTCTTCCTTGACTTGAACTTGTTTAAAATAACTTTGGACGCAAATTAAATTGCTTAAAAACAGCACTGGTCACTATAGATCTGTTCACTGAGTGTCTGTAAGACTTGAGACTCACTGTGAAAGACTGGAGACTTGACTTGGACTTTCCCGAAAAAACGCAGCACAAACAGACCGCACCACTGAGTAACTGTTTCTAAGCTATATCGAACCGCAAGGTGAGCAAAGCTTCACATTACAGAGTTTTTTTATTTTAATTCTTTACAGAAACTAAGTTTTGTTTCTTTGGCGAAAACCCCAGCCAGTGAAGGCCAAATAATAATTTCCCCCGTACAATGTATCGAAGCATCTTGATTCATTACGTGTTTCCATCTCCGCATCTCTTCCTTGTCTTTGTTCCTTGTTTCTGAACTCATCCAGAATAATTTGATTGAAACTGCTGAATGCATCAACAATCTCGAACAAGTCTTGTATACGTGTGAGGAACAGAATTGAATGCTCAGTAATCAGATGTTTAGGATCCAATCCTTCACATCCTGTGTTTTAAGGATACATTTCCTAAACATCCAATCAAAGGCTTAGATTTTAGACAGCAGTAAGTACTGTGTTTTGGTTTAAACAGTCTAACTATAAGCAGTGTAACTAGAAGCACAAAAAAATGACCTTTTCTCCTAATTAGATCCATCCTCTGGGTTTTTGCTTCTATAAATACAAATTCGAGATTCAAATGACATCCAGGATAATAACCTTAATTTCACCTGTAAGTATTGTAGGTAATGTGTGACTGGTCCTACTACTAATAGAGATACTCCATCCAGACATGTTAAAGCATGCGTGCATGCATCCATGTGAAATCCACACTGAACTTGTCATCAGGATGTGTTCTTTTGAAATCTTTTCTCTCTCTTTCGGTTCTCTTGTTTCTCTCCTTCCCGTTCCCTTTCCATTTCCTCTGACCTTTTCCTGTGCAGCTATGATTTTAACTTCCTCTCTGTGTGTGTGCTTGTGTGTTTCTGTGTGTGTGGATATGTGTGTTCAGCTGAGTGTGAGCATAAGATCCACAGCCCCAGTGGGACCCTGAGCAGCCCTAACTGGCCAGACAAGTATCCCAGCCGTAAGGAGTGCACCTGGGACATCACAGCCACGCCAGGACACCGAGTCAAGATAGTAAGTGTGTTGAAATCGAGAATACTTCGAGGGCTTGTGAAGCCTCTTTAAACCCTTTACTTTAGCATGAATGGCCAGAACAATGCATTATTCTGTTTGTGGGGTCATATCTTATGTTAAACCTTCAGGCTGCCCTCCCCCCCATCTTTCTCTATGATCTCTCCTCCCATGTTCCACTTATGAAACCCAAATGTGAACGGTGGAGAAAGTGCACGTTTGTATATTCGGGCTAACTGCAAGCGTGTGCTCATGCGTTAGAAAGTGGCCTTGGGCAGTGGCCATCTGTGTCCTTGTGGCTTTCTGTGTGTTTGTGTGTGTGTGTGCGTGTGTGCATGGCTGCATGCGTACACACACATGCATTTGTGCATGCAAGCATCGATGTGTCACCACAAATATAGTCATCTCCACATTTTTCGAGTTACTGCAGCTACATATTTAGGAATAAACCCACTTTGTTATTCTCTGCCGTATGCATCTTGGATAGAAGATAGCCGAGGCTGAACGTTTAAAGTGTGATGTGTGCGTGGTTATTTGTCCAGTAAGAGACAGAGAGAGAGAGAGAGAGAGAGAGAAAGGAGAGGAGATGATGTGACGGAAGACAAATGGCGTTCAGCTAACAGTGTTAGCTTTGATGCAGATGGAGTTTCTCCTGACTCAGGTGGATTCACAGAAGATGCTTAACACTGTTTGCAAAAGGTGATTGAGTGGTCTAGACACAGATTTATAGTCTAACCGTGACGTAAATGTATGCAAACATTGTGACTCTTGAGGTTGTTGCAATGCTAGCGTTTGGATCAGGACAGAAAATGCATCAGTGGCGACATGCTAACCTTACTTCACATCCTGATATATCGCTGCCACTGTTCATGTGCTTAATTGGTTCTTGCCAACAAGTAACATTAACTTCTGAGGATGCATGCAAACAGGAACATTATATCTGTAGTTAAAAGTATTAACTATCGATTAACCATTTTATCTATAAAACATAAGAAAGTAGGGAAGAATTTAAACTCACAATTCAATAAAGCCAGAGGCGACGTCTTCAAACTGCATGTTTTGCTCGATCAGCAGTCCAAAACCTAAAGATATTCAGTTTATCATCACATTACACAAAGAAAATGTGCAAATCACCATTTAATTCTGACATATTTTGGCTATTCATTTTCAGTCAATGAATCCGCTAATCTAAAATGCATGTGTATCTTGATCCTGCAATGCAAATTGGTCCTTACAAAGATACAAGTACAGGAGCACACACGCCCACATTCACACAGATAATCCTCCTAAAATCCACTCGTGTTCCTCATGCAAATAGTGTCGCACACAAACAGTGCATTCTTTACAATATGCACACACATTCCTGATCTAGACACGCAGTCAAATGTTTAGGATTTGGCTCCTTACCTCACTTCCTCCCTGCAGCCGCATGCTGAGCTTGTTGCGTGTTGTCAAAATGGTCATCAACTGTCATTTAGTTTTGATAATCTCTTTTCACCACTTACGTAACTGAAATCACATTACATCATCTGCTATGATTTACTGTAGTAGTTTTTGCACCTATTTTTTATGTGTGAATACATGGGATTTTCACACAAATATATGCAAATTGGGAAATTTGTTTGTGTGTGTTGAGATTGTGCTCTCCGTTTCCATCGCAATGACATCTCAGTGAGATATATTGAATGCCAGAAATATGAGCATAGACGTGAAGGTCATTCTGTTATTTGCCTCTTCAGTCTTCACACAAAATTGTCGTGGGAGTAGAGAACAGATCCACAAACCAGTGTCTCACCCGAGCTACAGTTAGAAACATCTGGAAGCCATCACGACCCCCAGAATCAAACACTTCTCAGTAACGACATCCTCACATCAGCCCACCTTCGCCCCTCTCTCTCCTCTCGCCTGGTTGGTTAAAAACCAATGCGGTGCGGTGCTTGTGGTGGCGTGATGGAGCACGGCTCAGGAGACAATCGGAGAAGTGTGTGTCTGTGTGGGAGAGAGGCCTGCAAGGTGTTATGACTCAGCTCACGGTGACTTGATTCGATTAGGAATCGTGACACTGTGTACAATGTACATGCGTGTCAGTGTGTAAGCAATGTGTAGGCAAAGAGGCAGGGAGACAGGCAGTCTGTTCTGAAGATATGTCAACAAATATGAAATATATTTATATTGGCTTGAAAGAGTTTTAAAGGGGTGTGACACTGACGGAGGAGCCTTAGCAATATTCATAGCCCTCTCAGCATCTCGACCAAAGATGTCTGACATTGTAGCAAACCACTGCGTTATTGGTGACATTTGGGTTATTTTGGTTAAAGTAGGTTTAATATTTTATTTTGTATAATAACAATAGATCACATGACTGTGTGTTCCTTTATAGCACCTTTCAGCTCATTGTTTTGGTTTGTGGTCCTAACTTTACTGTCACCGTTGACATTTGTTTGTTTTTGGCCAAAACAGGCCAATGTTTCCAGATGAAACGCTGTAAAAGAAAATCACTGTACACTACCACAGCACCAAGCTACTAACTGGTGACTAAAGTGGAGCATAAAAAAAACATTATTTTAGAAATATTATAGAAAAATATTTCTCAGGAGTTGATGGAGACCAAAAGAGAGCTAAAATAAGAGCTAATAATGGACTTTCATTCATTGGGTGGCTAGAAACGCAACTCAAAATAAATGATAATGTTGCTCCATATCTGCCGGATGTGTAACTGTTTACTAACAAGTTCACCAACCTAACAACTTAAAAGGCGATAATATGTCAGCGTTTGTTTCCACTGCCCCCCAAGATGCCAAAAAATCTGTTATTGCATGTTTAATTATAGACTCGGTAAAGCTTTGTCGTCTTTTCTAGCTTCTTCATCCAGCTACATGAACTCAGTTGTGCCTTATTTTTAATGAAATGATTGGATTCCAATTCAGGAAATGACTCACACGGTTTAATGAAGGCTCTCTTGTCATTAGTCGCTGTCTAATTCTCTAATTTCCTTCTGAGCGACATTCATTGTCATTGCTGTCTGACATTGTGCACTGTTCTGAAGTTATGCATACGTGTGTATACTGTAGGACATACATTTGTGGTTTTGTTATAATTCCTGTTAACAAATAAGAACATCACCAAGTGAAAGTTTATCTCAATATAAAAATCTCTTAGGCTGCTTACTATTGGCTTCCTTTCTTCTAAAAAGACAAGTGAATGCTACATGTGTGCACGTGAAACTTCAAAGACTCACCCACATTTTAAGAACAAACGAACACGTAGATGTTTTTAAATCTGAGGTGTCAAAAATTGTAAAATGCTTTTCTAGAAACAGTGTCCTGTTTATTTTGGGATAATCTAGCGACATCAGCTTGAAAACCTTTCACTGGTATTACTTTCTAATAAAGAAATAGTCCCTATAAAACTGTGAGCAGGCAGGTCAAACGTTAAAAGTCTTTGAACACTCTCTCACATCACACCCAGCAGTCTCTCATCTTCTCTGCTTCTCCCTCTCCAGGCCTTCAATGAGTTTGAGATCGAGCAGCATCAGGAATGTGCATATGACCACCTGGAGGCCTTCGACGGGGACAGTGACACGGCAACCATCTTGGGTCGATTGTGTGGCAGCAAGATCCCGGAGCAGCTGGTCTCCACCGGCAACAAGATGTACCTTCGCTTCATTTCTGACGCCTCAGTACAAAGAAAGGGCTTCCAAGCGACGCACTCCACAGGTGTGTTGAGGTGTATTTAAGTGTTTATGTGTGTCAGTGATAATATCTCACTTTATGTGCAACACTGTGTGTGAGTGTGTGTCTGCAAAGAGCATCACTCACAGTCACCAACGTTGATTTCTCAAGTTTGAATAGATTTCTAAGAGTAATACTTCCCTCTAGTGGTTCACCACAGCACATGCGAGATGAAAATCATTCACGAAATCAACTTCACAGAGTTTATCGACTATATTGGCCCAAACTAAATCTAACGAATGCCTGATTTATCAGATTAATATGTCACTCTTTCCTGATCCTGTGTCTCTGCAGAGTGTGGAGGTCGTCTAAAGGCAGAAGTTCGTCAGAAGAACCTTTACTCTCACTCCCAGTTTGGAGACAACAATTATCCGGGTCACACTGACTGCGAGTGGCTGCTGACGGCCGAGCAGGGCTACGGCATCGAGCTGAGCTTCATTACGTTTGAGGTAGAGGAGGAAGCGGACTGTGGTTACGACTACATCGAGCTCTACAACGGGTACGACGCCAACTCACATCGACTCGGCCGCTTCTGCGGTTCAGGGGTAAGATTTGATGTTCTTTTTAAAGGCTCAATTTTCGTCTCCGACGTGAAAACTCAGCCAGGTTTAGGGGACCGTTAGACCAACAATGAATTGATTTCACTAAGAAGTATTGCTTGTATAACCAAACCCTGACATATCTTATTCCTCTTTCCTGTAGAGCGTCATTGTTGTCCCAAAAACTATATAAAAACACACGTTTGATACTGGGTGACATGTTCCTTAATTCATAGGCATCACACTTTATTTTGTGTTGATCACACATGCACCATCCTGCTGCTGTAAATACTCAAAGCACCTGCATATGAATTTAGTACCCAACAAATGTGCCGTTTACTAAAAACTACTGTGTCCATATGAAAATAAAAAACCTAATTATATGTCTGCGAACCGGTTGGGAAGTCAGAAGGTATTGAGAGAGGTTTAGGTCTTTTCATATATAATCAGATAAATATATAGTAACATCAGCCTTACCTTTAACTACAAATAATTTCCACTTTGTCCATTTTTGAAAGCATGCTGCACTATTTTAAAAGTTTCCTATCAGTACAGGCAGCCTGACTTGCTTGACTTGTGCATCACAGTAGACATCAACAGATATTTAAATTATTGTATAGTTGATTGTCTGGTATTGAAAAATAGATTTTTTGGGGGTATTGGTACTGAATTCAGGTATTGTATTGACACGGTGAAAGTAAAAAGTTATACACCTAAATTGTAACTTATGTAAAAGTACATTAGCGTTGTCAGCAAAACAGGCTTGAAGTATTAAAAATGAAAGTACTCATGTGGAAAAATGGACCCTGTAAGTGATAATCAATACAGTACAAGTACCTCAAATGTGTACCTATTGTAAGTACAGTATTTGTAATTGTACCTTATATGTTCCACAAATGAGGACGACACAAGTTTCAAAAGTTTCTAATTGATGTTCATACAGTTAAAGTAAACTTGAAAGTGGGAAAAAACACACCTAAGCTGGAACCTAAAGTATAAATATTATATTAAAACCACAGTTATGAACCTCTAAATGTCTGACAATGTCTGATATGCTTCACGTGTCCCTCCATCTTCCCTTCCTCAGCCCAGGGAGGGCATCTACTCGCCCGGAGGTGCTATGCTGATCCGTTTCCACAGTGACGACACAATCAGCAAGAAGGGCTTCCACATCCGCTACACGAGCACCGAGTTCCAGGAGAGCCTTCACACCAGGAAATGACCTCACACGCAGCCCGTGACCTCTGACCTTTGTGCAGCCCCACGCCACTGTCACCCTGACCTTCACCATGGCAATGAGAACAGTACAGCCTGTCCCCTCTTCTCTGACCCGACAGACAGAAGTGGACGTTTGTGGACGCTCGCCAGCCGCGGGAGGAAGACGACACTTTTATGTGAACATTGGTCTCCCTCTGTGGCTCCACACAGGTCATCGCACTCTTGATACGAGACCGGAAAAACAATGAGACATCCACAAAAGCTTCAACAAACGTGACGACTGAGCGAGCCATTTCTGTGGAGGAGATGGTTTTCATTACTGCGCACCAAGCTACGCTCGCTATGGATGCTCACGGTCGCAAAACAAAAGAGTACAAACAAAACACATAAACACACGAGATTCATATTCAGAATTATAAACTACGGATGCGTGAGGAGCGTCTACCTAAAACAAAATGCATCCAACCAGGGAGTTTAGAGACTTTTCCGACTCCTTGAACTGTGACTTACTGTGATCAGACGGCTTCTCAAACCCGCAGTAACTGAGAGGAAACTCTAAATAGACATTTTTATTGCCTTTGATGCCTGGGAACTGGTCTCTTCAGCCCAGCTCAGAACGGCTGCAGATGATTTTATTTCATGTCTTATTGTAAAACCCATCGTGTTTACTGTATGTGTGTACAGAGAAAAAGAAAAAACTCAATTCTGGAGTCCGTCATTTGCCCTTTTTGCTTAAAGCTTATGCTGACGACCATCGTGGAATGGGAACAAATATAAAAAAAATGCAAATGGAGAATTTCCAAATGATCTGTGATGTTATTGTTAAGCCTTGCATTATGTTGTGTGTGTATGTGTGTGTGTGTGTGTGTGTGTGTGTGTGTGTGTGTGTGTGCGTGTGTGTCCATGCCGTTTTTGAGTTTGCACTGTCTTGTAGCAAACTTTCATGGATGTTTCCGGTTTTCCACCTCACCCCAAAATAAAAAGTGGATATCGGAAGGGAATATTTTCATAGCTGTCTCTCGGAGTGATACCATTCTGACTGAAGGAGAGATTCCCATGGTGCTAAAAATAAAAAATACATTGAATGACAGACGAGTTTGGTTGGAAGATCAGGTTTTGGAAACACAGTCAGCGTGCAAACAGCACACTGCATCAACAGCACTAGTCCTGTGGAACTACAATATTGCCTTACAACCAACATGTATGCTGTAGAAGGTCGCTCCTATGCTCTTGTGGCAGTGTATTGCATTCGTTTGGAGAGCTTGAATGGTTTTATTGTCAAAAAAAAAAGCAACAATGAAAAACATGGGAAATGTAGTCTGTGTGTGAGATAGAGTCTCAATGGTGCATGTGTGTCATTTTTTGTAGCTGCTCTCAGAGATACATACACACATGCTTACACGTCCACAAAAAATAAATGTGTGTGCTTTTCCCCCCAAACATCTCAACACACACTTTCCCCCTTCTGTATATTTGGAGCGTGGAGAGCAAAGTGATGTAAAGTTGAAGGAATATCAAGGTGCATACAGGATGCATCATCTGTTTTGTTAAATGAAACCGTGTAAGTGTGTGTTATAGGTGATTATAGAGAAAATAATGTGTGTGTATGTCTGTAAACTGTATGTTTTTAAGTTGAATCATTCATCGCTGTACGTGCCAAGCTCCAGGTGACCCTGATCCACTGTAGTTTTTGTTTTATCATTCCACCTCTGTGTCTGTAGTTCAGGGACACCGACATGACGTCCTCCGCATCAGTCATTAAAATACACACAGGTAAAAACCACAAGCAGCTGTGTTTCGTGGATTATTGCTGTGTTTGGTGAATGGATTTATGTTCTTTTGGCCTGATGATTATGTTATACTTATAAAACACATTTGATAGAGTTTAATGGCTCAGATTAGGTCTGTTGTAATCTATTACTCTGTTTTCCACTCTTAGTCCACGGCAAAGGTTTAGTAAAAGAAGTCACGATAAAAGAATCTGTCAGCCCACTTTGAGTGTTTTTGTTAGACTTTATTTCCTGTCTGAAGCCGTTTCTACTCACTTATTCTACATCAACAGACATCTTATGTGTTTCTATGGAGTCTAGAATGCACAACTAGAGTAAATATAGTCTTTTTTATTGTAAAACTATAATCAATTTATAAGTTTAAACATTTTGGGAAATACGCTTATTTGCTTTCTTCCCGAGAGTTACATGAAAACATTAATACCATTATCCTGTCTGTATGCTAAACATGAAGCTACAACCAGCAGCTGGTACCTTAGCTTAGCATTAAGACTGCAAACAAGGGGAAACAGCTAGCCTAACTACGGTCATTTTGCCAACCAGCATCTCTAAAGCTAGTAGATTATATTGGGACTTGGTGTGTGTTGTTCTATTTATTTGTGTAACTTCATATAATAAGTTCCATCTCACAAACAATATGCAGAAGTGCTATAGTGTATTTATAAACTGAGTACAATTACACACTGAAAAAGTTTATAATCAATGTCCATAGTGTTTGAGTTAAAGCCCCACCTGCTGGCAGCAGAAGAAAGTGTGATTTTATTGGAAGGTAACATTTTAATTAATATAATTCTGACTTAATGCGCAACATAAAAATATTCAGCTGCTGGTGTTATTTATCGTTGTTCTACAATTTAAGGTCAGTGGCTGACAGAATACTCAATTGTGTTTTAGTGTGCATGTTCAGAAGGTAACCGGCAATTTATGAAACTCTCGCGAGATTTGCCCCGTGCGGCTGATAACCTGTTAACCCCGCTGCAGGTTGATTGGCTCTTTGCCAAGTAACGTTTGTCATATTTTAATGTTCTCGAATAAATAATATCTGCTCTTTTCATGAGCGGTGTGGATTATCTTCTACAGCACAGATGTTAAAGTATGTCCTTTAAAGGGAAAGTTGACATTCAACACCTCGGTGCCCACCAGCCGCGGGACTTTGTTATAAACCAAACCGCTGATGAAAATAATCAAATTTAAGGTGGAGTGGTTCTGGAAAAACTGCACGCTTGCGCAGAACTCTTTTTCCGTGTGTTTTAATTGGAGGGGATCTCAAGTATCGATGTGAGAGGATTTACCAAACATGGAGGCAGCAGGACAACTTGGTGAAATTGGGCAAATATTAGTGAAGTTACCCAAACTGACTGAATAACAGCAAATTGAGGAGAACAGGTACGTGCTCTCCGATTACCACCTTTGTATTGAAAATGTGAAATAGCGCATTGTGTCAAATAGTCATTTTCTGATTTTGCATCTGTGCAAAGTTGTTACCCAACTATTTATTCTACTGAAAAACGCCACTGCCTCCTGTGCAGGTAGTCAACGTTTCATAACGGTAACTTGCACCCACTGAAATACTAGAGTGAGTTAATATGTATACTTATGTTATGAGTAGAGTAAAAAAAAACAACCAAAATGCGTCAAGGCTCCAATCATTTCAGTCGTGAACCATTAATATCAATGTAGCTCTACAAGAGATTAACGTTTGACCCATTTTAACACAACAGCTTGGCGGTATCTTGAGGATAAGCCACTTACCTTTATAGGATCAGTTTGACGAGCTTCAGGTGTAACGCGCACACACGCGCGCGCTGTTTGGTGCCACTGTTGTACAGCCATTCAACCACCACAGGGCGCTAAGTTTGAGCTTTTCAAAGGTCAGTGATCCGATCTGCTCGAATGTTTTGACTCCATCTACAGTTCCTCCAGAGAACTGCAGTGACATCACTGTATGTTCAAAGCCAAGCTTTCAGGAACAGGTCACCCAAATGAGAAGAAACACCTTTTCTCTCTTGCCCCTCATGGTATTTACCCTTTTCTATACATGTACGTGACTTCTACCATCCCAATACAATACATGTTAAGTTGAAAAGAGTTTTGATTGTGCTGCTCAAAGCATTAAAACATGAACCAAAATCAAACTTGAGTTACTAATGCATATAGGAGCAGGATGTGGAATTTAAAATATCTTTATTTTGTCCCTCATGAAAGGTGTTTAATAAATCCCACATTAGTTGTTTCTGCTCCTGTCTGAAGTTATTCTTCTAAAGAAAACTACAGAACCATTTAAAGCTAATTGGGTGCATCATAAGACTTTCTGGACTTTCACTGAAAAATTGCAAAATTATTTAGAGCATCAACTTGTTTTTTTTAGGGGATAAACAGATTCATGTTTTTGTCCAGAAACTATAAGAGAATAGTGAAAATACCAATCAGAATCCCCCTCAGCCTAAGGTTACATATTCAGATATCTTTCTTTGTTAGTTAAAAAGGCAAAAGATGTTCAGTTTACTTACACGACAAAGAAAAGCAGCAAATGTTCACATTTCAGAAGCTGGAACTATGAAATTTGTGTAATTTTTTGCTTGAAAAATGACTCAAACAATCCCCTGATTATCAAAATAGTTGCTGATCAATAAACTAATCATTTCAGATCTAAAATGATTACTTTCTAGAAACAATAGTTTGTTTCTTATTATAGATTTTCTATTATATATAATACACAGATAGAGCCGGCATCAGTTCACAACCACAACTGCTGAGTCTACGGCAGTAGTAGCAACTGAAGTCACAAATTGTAATCATTCTGCCTACAATTCTTAATGAATCTACTGATTACATTCTCCATCAATCATGTGGTCTATATACTCAAGTTTACAAAGTGCACGGTGATGTGCAGAGTGTCTTGTTTTGTCTGATCAGTTTACTATCATAGATGAGTAAGAAATGCAGAAAATATTCACATTTGAGCAGCTGAAATAAGTCAGTTTATGCCTTTTTCCTTTCTTAAACATGGACTACATAAATCCTTAAAGGTCTCAGGGAATAGTAGATGTTAATATTTCCATTTTTATGATAACTTGGCGAACTCGATCTACCGAGGAAGATCATGCGATGGTATCAAAAGCTCCAGATCAGACGCTGAATGAACCTCGCGGTGGGATTGTTTTTGTGAGGTATCTGGGATGTACATGTGCGTGTTGGGGTGCAGCTCATTTTGTCCAGACATCATCTTTGGTCACATAGCATCTTTAATACCACCATTATAATAATTAGGATATCAAAAGTATCGAGTATACATACATCATTTGCATTGCGGTACACAAATCTGAGCCGATTTATGTTTTTATATCTTTCATTCGTTGTTCTCAGGATCAACTTTTATTGTCTCGACATTGTGCTGACATTGAATTGTCCTGAAGAACTTGACGCTATTTCAGGAAGGAGAACATTTAATTGGACATGTATTGTTAAGTAATATAAAAAGTTTTTTTTTGATATTTCCAAATGTAACTTGAATCCTATAGTCTACTACTTTCCAATACCAATAGTCAATAATCTTGATATAAGCCAAACTAGAGTCCATGTCACCAAAAATCAAAGTACTTCAGGTAGGTTTCTTCCCCTACGTTGGTCTTGATATTCTGTAGTTTTTCTTCTCTTTTTTGCAGTAAAGTTCTTGAAGCTGTGGGAACAGTCTCTTGAAGCCATGCCTGTTTATGTAACAGTCCCAGTAAATGGATTCTCAGGAGTCTGAAGATGTGTGTGTGTGTGTGTGTGTGTGTATTGGTTGAGGAAAGTGAGGGTCAAAATGGTGAAACACCTCACTTCCTCCTCCACCACCTTTCATGGTCTCAGTCTGTGCTGCCCGTCAGACGCTGGTGATGGAGGCCAGGCAGTTCGATGACTTCTGGAGTTTCTCAGGCTGTGTGGTGGGGGGTTCTGGGATGGCGCGAAAGCTGAATGGCAGTCCGATACTACTCGTGCCGATGTGGCCGGGGCTCAGCGCTGGATTCTGCCGTCTATTGCTTTCCACTATGCTGGATGTGTTGGATGCAAGGCTTTCACGCGTTCTGCACAAGAGACAACAAGAAGTCAAGTGTTTGCTTTCAAAAAGGCACAAGAAATCTCACATCGTGTATCTCAGAAGGTGTGCCTGGCTAGAAAGAAGAACACCAGTGAAATAAATGGAAGCAATTTGCAGAAGATTTTGCAGACTGAAGAAAAACGCAGATGAATTGTAGTTACTGAGATTAATAATAATAATAATAATTCCAGGTTTCCTCCCATTATAATCCCAAAAGTTTTTTTTGTCATTCATCCAGGAAAAAACATAAAAAATCAAATGGAATAAAGCAACTTTGAGTCTGAGTAGAAGCCATAACCATATATGAAGTTGATCATTAATTAAATCATGTTTATATAATGCACATGCTTCATGTTGTGTAAATTATTTATTCCTCATATTTAATATATTTTAGCCCAATATTTATGTTTGAAGAGTAATCTTTCTTAAGAGCTTACATATGTATCATGTTTAATAATGAATTCTATTAATTTTCCACGTGAAGATTAGCCCGTGGAAAGCCTGTATAATGTCTTCTGTGGCTCTGATGGAGGCGTTCTAAAGCCCACATGATGTCATCAGGGTTATTTTCCCTCAACTCTAACTGAGAATGTTTTGACAGAAAGCTTGTGTTACAAAAAGGAGAGTCTAAGGACAGACGCTATTTAGTTGCATTATGGGATGTGTCTCACTCAGCGTATTGCGAGCTTAATCCAAACTAGGCAATAGAAGTCAGGATATCTCTGCTGCTTTGATTTGACTTTTATTTTTTATTTAATCTGCCCAACAACTTTCTGGAAGTGCAGTATTCAATTGGTGGAGTTATCTCTCTGGCAACTGGTTGATCGTGTTTTCAATGGTTTACAAGTGATTCACCAATGTCAAACGGCAGCAGTGTGTTCGTGTTTTACTCAAGCTAGTGTGTTTGTTTGTCTGACAAACAGATGTTTGCAGATGTTGGTATGAAGTTTCAATGATTCATTTCATGTTGATGCATTTTCTATTGATCATTTACTTCAGCAGTTTTTTCTGTACATAACAAAAAACTGTCTATGTCATCTTAAATTGAAGCACAGGTTGATAAGACATTTGTTGCCATCAAGATGAAGGAAATAAAACAAGGACACTGCAGTGTCACAGCCGTGTACTTTAAATATGATTCCAGTTATCCATACACCAACCAACAGAATTAATATAATTAATAAATTACTGGTAAACCAAAGAGGTATTTATTGTTCAGCATGAAAGTGGTGGTTATGGTGTTTTTCTGTGTGCAGATTTTGACGTTTGTAATAAAATAATCGGTGAGAACGTGCTCTACACATAATCAGCTAACCCCACAGCCAAGTTCAGGGTCGAAACTTATGAAGTGTGCGAATGACAACACTGAACACTTCTAATAGAAAACGATTTGTTCTGTTTTAGCTGGATTTCACAACAAGTAACAAATGTTATTAGACTGTTTGTTAAAGTAGGAAACTGGTCCTCACGGTTTTACATTTTATCTGATTTTAAATAGCAGCATTGGGACACATCACGGAGAGCTGCTCTTAAAATAGCCCAAAAAATATAATATAAATATAGAATACAGATAGACACTCAGTGTCCACTTTTTTAGGTACACCTGTACAATGTGATGTAATCAAACCTCAATAATTAACATATCAAATGTATTCTTTCACCAAAAACATGAACATTTTGAACTTCTTATAGATTGTATTGGATTACATTATATTCAACAGGTGTACCAAATAAAGTGGTGTGTAGATGTAAAGACCTGAATTTGTTTTGTAAATGCATCAACCTCTATAGTTCAATCTACATCCAGTTTGACAGCAATCCAGATGTTTGTGTTCTACTTGATTTTTACCTCCCCCACTTAGACTTAACATTTTAAGAGCAAACTAAAGAAAATGGTGTCAGATGATGGGACACTCATTACTGTTATGTGTGCGCACATACCTGGGGGAGTTGAATCCACTGTCCACCGTGACACTGCTGCTGTCCATGCTGTCCAAACGGGCAGAGTGGGCTGACTTCTGGCTGCTGCTGTTCTCCGTCTCCTTGGGGCTCAGTAAGGTCAGATTGGTCTCCAGTTTCCGCTGCAGATCATGGTCCTTCTCCCGCTCCATTAACCACTGCATGGTTCCCTCCCCACCACCACCACCACCGCCTCCGCCATTACCACCCACTTCCCCATGGTCCTTGTTGTCCTCTGCTGTCGCCAACTCTTTGTGCGAGTCATCCTCTGCCTCTTCCTCTTCCTCATCATCTGATACATTATAATAGTCAAAGGAGGCGGAGGGGACTGTTGGCTCTAAGCAGCTCTGTAAAACTGCCGGTGACGCTGAGGAAGTGGCTGAATTGGAAGGCTGCTGGGGCTCAGGATTGTCTAGGGCCTCTGTTGATTTGGCATGTGAGGCTTTCCGCAATGTGCCGGACTTGGTGTAGCTGCTGTCCACGTAGCCTGTGGACAAGGCATTGTGTGGAGGTTTGAACAAAGTGTCCTTGCTGAAGATCTCTTTCCTCTTGATCAACATACTGCCTCCTCCCCCTCCCGGATCTACATTGTGTTGGTGTGGCGTCAAACGGGCATTTTGCACCGGCTCCGGCGTCTGGCTTGGCGTCAGTCGCACTGAGCCGTTCTGTCCCTTTGCTGCCGACAAGTCCTCTTTGTACTCCATCGTGTGAGGAGAGGTGAGGTGAGGCGTTTGGCGGTCAGCCGGAGAGCCCTTTCGGAGTCCCCCTGATGAGGTTAATGTGTCATATTCTGATTTTGCCTGAGGCGAAGGGGCAGTTAGGATTGTTTCATTTGACGTATTGCACTGGAAGTACTCATCTGCTGAGGGCTTAGGAGAAAGTCCCATTAGCTCATTGTACGATGGCAAGCTGTCTCTGCTTTTGTTCCTCTCCATCGTACTCCGGATCCTTGACTCGTCCAAACTCCCTTTCCCCAAATCAGGCACATTAAAATCAGAGTGGAACTTAGCAGCAGAGAACATGATCCTTGAGTAGTGGGAGGACTTCTGCGTGGCGCGCAGGGTGCCGTCATCAGTGTAGTAATGACTACGCTCCTCCAGAGTGGGGTCAAAGTCTTCTGGCACCCCCAGTGACGGGCCCTTGAGGGAGTTGTCCATGGACCGAGAGCGTTCCTTAGCTTGATCTGACCTATCGTGACGTGACTTCCTGTCCTGATTGTGACTGTGACTTCTCTGCACTCTGGACTGGCACGTCCCGCGCGACGGCTCTGGGAAGGGCATCTCCGTCCGTCTCTTGGCTAGCTCCCCAGACACGTCCCACTCGGGAGTAACCGGGCAGTACGATTCAGTAATGTTGGGGTTGCTATGGACCAGGTACGTAGCGCCTCCACTACGTCTGCGCTCCACGGTGTACATGGCCTCCCGAGGCGAGCGAACTAACGAGTGGCTAAAGAAGCGGTAATCCCTTTCCATGAACAAAAGGTCCCAGTTTGAACCCTCGGACGGGTCTCCCCTGGAGGTTCGGGGCTTGCTGTGTGAGCGGGACTTCCCATGTAGGGCCCTCCTGTGGCCCCTCCCCCTCCTGCTCCGTGCACTGTGCTGGGCTGAGGAGCCTGCCTTGTTCTTTTGCGTACGCTCCTCCTCCAGCCTCTTCATCACAGCCGTGTGCCTTGCCACATTCTCCACTGATAGGTCAGGGTTGATTCGGCGGATTATCTCCATCTCCACCTCGCGGGGAATGGGCGTGGTTGGCACCTCCTCGTCGCGAAGAGGCCACTCCTCTGGGGGGAACTGGGCTGAGAAGGTGGCCAGCTGTCGCATTTTGTCCTTCTTGAAACTCAGCCTGAAGAGCCTGAGGCCGAACCTTTTGGATTGCTTCTCGCCGCTTCCACCGCCACCACTTCCTTCTTTCTTTTTGGTCAGAGTGTCACTTTTATAAGGGAAAGAAGGGATGCTTTTGCTCTTCTCAGCGGGCTCTTGAGGCGGCGGTTGCTGGGCAGGAGGGGAAGTGGGAAGAGGGGGATAAGGGTATGACGGAGGTTCTCCTCGGTGCTCCTTGGTTGACGTGCTTGGTGGAGGTTCCCCGCCATTGTGATCCTTGGGGGGCTTACTTTGATAAGAATCTCCCCTGTGCTCCTTTGGTGACTTACTACTGTGAAGTCTGGCCGAGTCTTCGCGATAGGAGTTGTATGAGTCATTGTGATTCTTGCGAGGAGGCCTCTCTCTCAGGCAGCCAGGTGTAGATGGTGTTACGTTGCCAGACTGAGGCGAAGTGCATTGCTGAGTTTGCTGCTGCTGTTGCTGCTGCTGCTGCTGCTGCTGCTGTGACTGTTGTGTTTGTCGCTCTTGCAGCCGATCATCCAGGTGATACCACTTGTTGTTGGTTCTGATGAGGGAAGGAGTAATAAAGTAGGTCTGGGGGGTGACAATGAAGTAGCCCTCTGGAGTTGGGTAGATCTTCCTCTCTCGCACCAGCATGTTCAGGGTATGTCGCAGAACCTCTGAGCTGGGTGTAGGCACGCCTGCAGGAGACACGGATCAGAAGCACAAATACATTTCAGATACATTTTGTATTTACAATAAATTTGTTCAAACTTCAAAATTCTCAGCATAGAGACCATTTGGAGACAGTTAAATAATCAAAATTAAAAGATTATAAAATGTGGAACGTCCATGATGTTTCAGTCACCCAATGCATGTGTTAAGATCAATTAAAATCTAAATTGAACATATATAATCTCACCAGAGGCAAAAATTATGAGTGAAAGATGGTACTGGGTGAGTTTTTTTTGAAGATCCAACTACATTGAATTGTTTCCCATAAATTCCTCATCTTAGTAAATAAAATAGCATATTCTGCATCTTCTTATTAAAAATGTCTTTCACGTTTTATATAATGTTTGTGGAGTGACATTTTCAAACCAAAGTCGCCTCGTTTTTCATGGATGCACCATCTCAGAGAGATATTGTTGATGTATTGTGGCACGTTTTTTCCACATGTCTCTAAAACTAAGCTTGACATATTCAGTATGTTTGGAAACATTATGATCTCAATAGAATTTAAGCTAAACTTGCATTGGTTTGAATTTAGCTTGGCAGCACATGAATGAATAAATGAACAGACCCACCGGTGGGTTCATCAGAGTTTTTACAGCTATTCATTGTTTGAATGTTTTGAACATTGGATGTTTCCTTCTATTTTTAAAATAAACAGTTGAATTAATAATAACACAAATTTCATGTTTTTAATTCTCTAGAAAATGATAAAAAATCATTGCAGGTATTTTCGGCATTTCTTTAAAAACCTGTCGGTGAGTTTTACATATCAGAAAAGCATTTTTATTTTTTATAAATTTGTTAACTAACCTGATTTTACTAAATGACAATTACCACAGCTCACACAAATCCTCAGACACCTTAAGTAATGTCCGTGACTTGTATACTATACAACTGATACCGTGATCTAAGATTTAATGTGTAAAAACCAACTGAATAAACTTAACACTCATTCCTAGATGACTCCGGAGGATATTTTAATCAGTCACCTCAAGAGCGTAGCTAGTATAAATGACCAAATCAACATTACAAGTAGTACATTTTCAACATCATTCATTACCTTTGTCTAGCATGGTCTTGTGTTGCCTGACATTACATCACCCCCGTGTGTTTTTTACACAGCAATGATGCAACCCATAAGATCGACTCCGTTTCACTGAGGCGTCATATCGAAATAGAGATACATTTGAGGGACATGCTTCCCATTCCCAAATTTGATCGACAACTCGGTTACACAGTCCTGTGCTTTTAAACATTGTGTTTGGATACATTTTAGGATTTCATTTTTTTTATACAATTTAGTAAAGAAGAAAATAACTAATGTTAGAACATTACGTATTTTCAACCCATTAACCCATTGGAACAAGGCAACAATTTGGAGTCATTAAAAAACAGATCATAGTATTTTTTAAAACCAGGGAAATCTTTGTTTTGTGCTTTTAGAATTTGCCAAAAGATAGTTTGAATTTTTTGCAGTGAGGTTGTATGAGGTATTCACCCATCGTTCTATTACCTACAGTAGATGGTGGTCAGCACGGCTGAAGTTTGTAGAAGCAGACAAGAGTACCAGCACGGGAGCAGAGCAATGTACTGCTAAAACACATTTTAACTTCTTAAAAGAAAGGCCCACCTAAAAAACAACATCAGCTTAAGTGTATGCTGTATTTAGAATATTTTCAGATGGGGAACTGAACTGAAAGGGAAATGTATCTATACTGTTTTTGTCAACACAGTCTCGTGGTTTTGAAGTTCAATTTCCCAGCAAGATAAAGCTGAGATATTCTAAATATAGCATTTACGTAAACAAATATTGATTAATTTTACAGTGGGCCTTTCTTTTAGGTTGTTAAATTCGTGTTGCTGCTGCTCCCGTCCACAGCAGTACATTGGTTTGTTCCCGTACGGGACGACCGCCATCTACTGTAGATAACACACTGACCATGGATAAGTACCTCATACAACCCCACTTCAAATAATCTCAACTATGTCTTCATGGAGAGATAATAATAATATGATGATGATGCATTAGATTTTTAATTTATAATAAGAGGAAATGTGCTACTTCCATGATATCACTGAATTAATATAAAAAAATGAAAACTGGTCTGGTTGAGGTTCTTCAAATCACTCTAACAACATAATATGTTCATAGACAATGTCCTATAAATAAATGAGTATTATATCGCTTTTGAATAAAACCGAACACCGACTATGAGTAGAGAAAATGAAGAGGAGACTGGCACAGGGAGCTGAAGTGTTTTTCTACATTTTAGACTTGTATTTATTATTCATGTTTAGGGCTGCATGTCATTTAAAAAAAATAAAATGTAGGAAAATAGTGAAAAATGTCCGCTAGCTTTCCTCAACGGGATATCTTCAAATGTTTTATTTTGCCGACACAGAATTCCAAAGGTATTCTGTTTACTATCATATATATATATATATATATATATATATATAGTAGAGAAAAGCAGCAAATCCTCACATCTGAAAAGCTGCTTGAAAAATGACTAAAAATAACTTGATTATTAAAATATGGGCAGATTTATTGATTGCTTAATTGACTAATTGTTTCATACCTATCCCCATTGAAACGTTGATGTTGCTTGCAAGATTTTACAGGATGAAATAACCAATCACTGAAATGCATCAGAGCCCTGAGGTGAGATCAATAGATGTTTAATGTCTTTATATATATATATATATATATATATATATATACCATTACTTTGCTCTTTGAACCTGGCGTGTATAAAATGAAATTGATTTTAATAAATAACAAATCAGGAGATAATAAACCAGGGTTAGGGTTAGGGTTACATGCACAGATGTGTATATGTATTCAAAAATCAGTTTCTGCATGCTTTGTCAGAGGAGCGTACCTGGGAAGCTGGCAGTGAGGTGCTCCACCAGAGCCTCCTGGTTGACCGGCTTGTGGGCAGAGTTCATAGCAGAGATGGCCAGGCACAAGATCTCCCCCAGCGGGATGAACTGTGACTGGCTGATAGGTGACATGCTGATCGGAGACACGTCACCTGCAGGAGGAGGAGGAGGAGGAGGAGGAGGAGGAGGAGGCACAACTGTTAGATCATGAATGAACAGCAGGCGCAGCGTGTGAAGCTATGATGTAATGGTCAAACAGCAGCAGTTTGCATGCTGCCTTCGAACAGCTCCACCCCTCCTCTCTGTGCTTCCTTTAGCCCCTCGCTCCTCCCGTTTCTCGTAGGTTAGCATAACGAGGCAGCTGCTGCTGCTGCTGCTGCTGCAGCAGCCGTAGTGTGAGATCACCTGAGTCTTCGCAAACCTCGCTGTTCATTTCACATGATCTCACGCACGGATAAAAGGATGCTTACACAATCAAACCCAAGACATTTTGATTTGAACAAAACATAACTGACTTTAGCGCCACATTGACGGCTTACACACAGACATTCTCTGTAGCCTTTGTTGAATTAAGCTGGCTTTGCCGTCAGCAGTAGTGAGTAGTGAGATCATCCTACAACCAGACGGGCCCGGCTTCAAGCCCCTCTGAGAGCAAACATCTGCCCTGCTTAAAAGGTTGTAAAGCAGCACACTGAATCCATCGCTGCAGCACCTTTTGCTGTAGCTGACCCCGTCCTCTGACCTAAACCTGGTGATCGATAGAGAGTTAAGCGATAAACTGAGAAAATATACAACCGAAGCCTCCGTCTTTGATTTTTAACCTTACATTATGTCTTCCGACGTGGACGGACAAACAGACGAATTAATGTCGCCTCATCGATCGCCGTTTTTTAAGTGTTGTGATCATTTTACTATCTACACTTCTTTTACCTGAGCTGAAATGTGTGCAGGGCCCTGCCTCCTCACCACACTCAACGGAACGGTCAGTGAAGCAACACGATGACGTTATCTCTGCTTAGTATCACAGCCCCTTAAGCTTTATGTGGCTTTACGAGGCTTTACTCGTTTTAGTCAACATGAGGAAAGCTGGATCCCCGTCCTGTGCTTGTGTAGTATAGTATGGGAATGAGTTGTCGTATTTATTCCACACAATGAAGCAACAAAGACGGCAGAAAGATATATGCAATATCTATAATAAAAAAAGGGACCGAACCGATGAGATTTTCTCGGTAAAGACATTAGTTCATGATGAGAGATGGCCCAGAAGCCCTTTTGTAATATCAACAAACACAAAATATGAACCTGACACTACATTTGGCACAAGGGGTGATGCCACTGATGTATTGTACAATGACTGACTGAAGTTTTTTGATGGTATACAAAATTTGTAAGTGATGAAAAAAACATTTTTAAACATAGGTCAGTAAATATGAAGGAGATGGGAATAATATGTCAGGAAGTAAAATGGTTATTTGGACCCACAGAAATACAGATTTTAATTTGAAAATGAGCCAAATGAGTGTCCAGTATCCAAAGTATTTCTTCTCTATTTCAGTTTGACCTGAACTTGATACATTAGACATTACAAGTAATGCAAAAAAGGGGAAGTTGCCATAATTTCCTACTTGAAAGTACGAACATTTTGTCCGTTTTGAACTCTGCCTTTTGCCCCCAAAATCAAACCGTCTTTGCTCTGCGTAGCGAGAGGGTGGATCCTCAGCTGGTGGGAGTGTCAAAGACTCACCTGGCGCACGATAACTCGGTGGGGACGGAGAGAAATGAGGAGCAGGAGGGGGAGGAAGATGCTGCTTCTGCACACGGATGTCTTTCTCACCACGGGAGAGATTGTGCTCCAGCGGGCGCTCGGTATGCTCCGAGCTGGGCCAGGCCCGCCGCAGATTGCTGCTGCGGTTCTTCTTCATCGTGACCCCTTTACCAGGTGGCCTTCACCCCCCGGGGGCTGGGATAAGGTGGAGGGTGGAGGGTGGGGGGGATGGGGGGGGGGGAGAGAGAAGGGGCAAGGGGAGGTGGGGAAGGGGAAGGGAAGGGGGGGAGGGGGTGTGTGCAGGGGGAGGTCGACCAACCTCAGGCTCAGTGCCTCCCCCGCATCAGTAAGAACGTCCCGCTAGAGCGATCACACACCAGACATGGCAGGAACCAGTGTGCGCCTTCACACACATACACACGTCTCATTTACATCCACGAGCAAGCTACAAACGACTGTGTTCGCACTGTGGGTGGTTGTCATAGGCTGCTGGGCTCTCCCAGGCTGATCTGGAGCGATGGCAGCAGCGGCGGCTAAGGTGCAGGTGATTGCGCGAGGCATCACCCTTTCATCGGCATCAGTCCCAGCCACCATTTGTAGCATCCCCATTTGCATGCGTAGGGAGGCACATTACGTAGCCGCTCTGATGTGGGAGGAGGGAGCGGGAGAGAGGTGGGGGGGGGCAGGGGTAGAGATGAGGGAAATGGGGCATTGGAAGCAAGGAGGACGGTGTGGAGAGATTTCAGTGGAGCTTTTGGGATCCGCTTGTTCCTTTTGAGTAGTCGGTAACAGGGGAAGGAAGGAGGGGAGAGATGGATGGTCAAATATTCAAAGCTTAAGAGGCCCAGTCTTCGACAACAGCTCAATTCACCACAGGAGTGCTCGGCCGATCCCCGGAAAACAAAAGAGCCCACTTAAAAAAATAAAATAAAAGCTCCATTCACCCTAATGGGCAGTGAAACCTCAATAGTATGCAAAGCACCGGAGACGCCACGTTAACCTCCATCTTTATCCGATCAAGCACAAGACCCCATCGTCCTTTCGACAACAGCACACCAGGAGAGGGTGGGGAGAAAAAAATGGAGAGCATAGAAATAAATAAATAAAATTTCAAGAATAGAAATCCACCGTTTCCCGCAATCCAACGGAAGAAGCTCCCGATTCTATCGCCGTAGCATCCATTCATTAACAGGGGGGGATGCAAACTCCAGTCAACGGCAAATCTCTTTCAACGCTAATGCTGCAGCTGCTCCCAGCACCTCCAGGAAGGGTGTGTGAGTATGTGTGTGTGTGTGTGTGTGTGTGTGTATGTGTGTGTGTGTGTGTGTGTGAGAAAGTGTGTATGCGCGCATCCGCCTGCTGCGCGCGATTCTGCGTGAGCATGCATGCGTCTGTGTCTGGGTGATTGAGGCTGAGGGGAGGGGAGGAGAGGATGCAAGAGAGGGAGAGAGAGAGATTGAGGACATGCATAAGGCAGAGAGGAGAGCAAATATCAACAGCTCAAAACACACACAGGAACAATATATATATATATATATATTCAGCCCTCAGATGTTGTCCGGGGGAATAGCTCAGGCTCTGAATCTTTGGCTGAATTTCCATCCTCACCCTCCTTCCTCTCGTGTTCCCTCACCCTCTGCTCTTGAAGGATGAGGGGCCCCTTAAACCACCATCCGTCCACTTTCTGTGTCTCACCTGAAGCAAAAGACTTTGACGGGGCCACAACCAAAGGGAACCATTTTACAACGACCCGGTTTTGTGTGTGTGTGATCAGTGCTTTCCACCGGTTGATTCAGTAACTTAATACCGTGCGGAGCTGTCAGTGAAAAAGAAAAAACCCCCAAAGCATCCCCTTAATCACATCCAGAGTGGCAGCTCCTGCTAGCTGCAGACTCCTGCTGACTCACATGTGTGGAGTGTGAATGGGCGGTTGGAGGGACAGAATAAGGAGCAAAGTGAGAGGGCAGGACAGGCCACGGGAGGAGGAGGAGGAGGAAGAGGAGGAGGGGGGTGGCGGTGTCACAACCAATCTGCTCCAGTTCACTGATACCAAAGAGAAGGAGAGGAAGGGAAGGAGGGGTGAGGAGGAGGAGGAGGAGGGAGAGCGACACCACGCCAGCCATTTTATTTCTCAGTAGTACTGCAACAGCCTTTGTTGCCATGACGACGCAAGCCGATGATCTCATAGCTGTTACCTTTTTGAGTGCTGTTCCCTTAAAGAGCCAGTTACTCCAGATAGAAGCAGACAGACGCCACACAGACGGGGGGGGGGGGGGGGGGGGGGGGGTTTGTACGGTCAGTTTGTACGGACATATAATACTCCTGCATCGCTGCTCGACACATTGAGATCCTTCCAACAACTATTACACTAACTGTGAGAAATAAATGGCAAGATGTCCCGATAATAAGAAGGCATTTTATGAAACATCCACGAATCCACAGTCACGACAAGATATCCTATAAAATGCCCTGCTCACTCCAAACGTGACGCAATTAAGAGTCGGGACGATTAGTCGATTCATTTGTTAGTCGGTCGACAGAAAATTAATTGGAAACAATTTTGATAACTGATTAATTGTTTGTCATTATTCAAGCAACAATGCCTAAAACATCCATGACAGTAAACAACGGACATTTATCACTATTTTCTTACATTTTGCTGATGAAAACATGTAATTGAGGAAATATCAAACTGTATCAATAATGGACTTAATGCAGCTAAATAGGCATTTAGCTAATGAATGTTATTAATGTGTAGCATTATTGTAAGCATGTTAACGACGATGCATTTTGATGTTAAACAGGTATAATGTTTGCCATGTTGACCGTCTTCGCATGTTAACATTCGCCAATAAGCACTGAACACAACGTGCAGCTGAGTTGGTTAGTTTTAGCTGAAAAGTATTAGAACAAATTTAAATTGTGACCTGATGATGGTGTTAAATGACAAGTCAGTGGATTGTAACATCCATAGAGCCGACGCTATAAGAATGTTACACATTATTGGAATCTCACTAAAGGTTGTTATAGCTGTGTGTTGAATGTCTTTTAGGTGAAGTACATCAACTGGATTTGTCTAAAGGCATGCTTTACCAATACATTACCAATAGAATGTCATTACTGTAAATGTAATACTGCATGCAGGATAAATCCTACACAGATATTGCATTGATAGTACTATCCTGCTGTACAACACACTAGGTCTGAGCTTTAAAGGATGTGTGGCCTGCTACAAATTCATCCAACTTCCTTGCAAACAGGACCATTTTTGCCGGTGGTCTGCCCTCCAGTGGAATATTCAGGACAGCACACGTCTTTTTCGCAGTAAGCTCTTAAGGCCAGACACCGAATAAAGAGACAAAAGACGTTTCACCACAGCCCACAGCCTACAGAACACATCTGACATTAAGATATACGGCAACAAGCCTCTCCGCTGCGTTTAACATTTCCCCCCAATTCTCCACTGGGACCCTCCCTTTCCTTCCAGTGGAGACCTCTGCTACAGCAGGGAATGCCGTAGTCAGTGTTTTCCTGCACAAATGCTCCACTTTTCCTTCCTTAAGAGCACACACTCCTCCCAGTCCATTGTTTGTATCCTGCTAACGGATACAAAGTCCCTCGGTTAATCAGATTGAATTGTCAGTATTAAAAAAAAACACTTTGTTTCCACACAGCTGAAAATCCACAACTTTAGTCTAAATGTTGTAATCCAGCTACTGTTCGGCTCTCCGCCCTAATCAAACACTCCCAGGCAGTTTGGTGGATGATCTGCATTATGTAAACATGTAGCACTCGTATGTGAGGAATGTGCACAACTGTATATGTTTACAAATCCCACATCAAAAATGCATTTCACAACAGCTTTATGACTTCAGCCATCTAAGACATGAAGAACATTTGAATAATCTAGATTTATTTATTAAATAATGGAGATTTTAATCCATTCCTGTTTCCCTCCAGCTAGTTAGTTGTTATCCTACAGTCTTTTGTGTAAGACATGTTCATCATGTCCAGAATCTTGTTAATAAAAGACATCGTTGCCTGATTTTGCAAGTATACATTATTCCAAACTCTGACCATCTACACTCGCAGCTAATGAACAGCATAATTTGTCTGAACTTTCTTTACACTTGTGTCGTAAAGTCAAATGAGTCAGGCAGCAACTTGCAGCCCATACTAGTAAATACTATTATCATTATCACTTACTCAACACCCCTAAAACATGGTTGCATGCTAGAGTTCTTTTAGGTGATCTCAAAGAGGCCAGCTGGTTGAAATGTAACTCTTGCTTGAATTCAAAACGAGCTTACTATTAAACTACAGAGTGATCATAGTGACCAGTAATGTGGTGGCCACGTCGCCGTTGCATGCAGTGCAACTACACAACTAAAACTACTTTTCACCGTTGGTCCCGTTCCGAGTTAATTATCCGATAGACCGCGGGTTTATTGGTGAAAAATATATATCGGTAGCTCATCTGCATGTGGACCAACAGCCTATGAGCTCTGTTGGTTTTGGCATTATAGAGACTGGTGAGTTATTAGCTATAAGACAAACATTCCACAGCTTATCTGTGTTTGCTCCAGTAGTGTCAGTGAAGCTACGTCACTGCCTCTGACAGACAGACTCAGAAAATAAGCACAATGGCCTTAAAGATTTACCTTTGGACTATACAATCAATGTCTAGCAGCTCAATGTAGACATCTGATAACATGAAAGGAGCTGTAGAAGTGTTTGAACACACAATACACACTCAAATCAACCGTTCAATCGGAACAATGAAGAGTCTGCTCAGTGTTGAGGCGGAGCAGCAGGTGCTACAGGCTGACTTGAGACACATTTGTTTAATCCCAAAGTTTGAGTTCAAATATCTGTGAAATTACAGGCAGATACTGTTACACAACTGCCGGAAACGATGCTAATGAGAACAGAAAAAAAAATCTGCAAAGTTGCAGGCCGTTAAACCAAAACAATGAGCTGAGATGAGGGGAACTGCAACTGCAAGTGACTGCTCGTGACACATTTGACATAACACATACTAATCTAATTAAATCCTATGTAAAATCTAATGTTTTTATGAAAAATATTGATCACAGCAGCTTTAAAGATTCTTTACATATACTGTTGCAACAATATACAGTACAGGGTTTCCCCAAAATGCAATTTACTCATTAAATTAAGACCTTAACATTAGCTATAATTGTTCAATATAAGGAATTTGATGTTTTATATAACAACTCTGCTCATTTTCTTAGAAGGTTCCTGCTTTATTTCATAAATGTTAATCACTCTGTTATGATGGTTGCGTGCTGCAAAGGACAATAAGCTGAACGATGCTAAAATGCTCTGTTGAGTTCAAGGGAACTGCAACATTTGGGGTGACAACTGTTTTCGGATTTGTAATGACAAGCAAACTCATTTGACCCATCGTTAAAATAAAAAAAATTGATGAGTGCAGCTTTAAATATGCTGCATTTGCTGTGTAAGATAGCGACACAAAGATCATTTTATCAAACAAACTGCTACAGGTTGATGCTGCGGACGATCTAAACTGAGGCTCTATTGTGAAACTGACATAAACGAGGTAATATATGACATGCTGTGCACGCATTGCTCTCATTTGCACACACACTCTGATAAAGAAGCCTGTGAGGGCAATATGATGGGTGCAGCGGTTAGACTCGCTGACAATAAAATCATCCAAACCTGTCCCAGCACATACATGAGTTATAGCCTTGTCAGGAGAAGATGAGTACGAGTGTGGGAATGTTGAGCTGGAGGAGAACTGGGCCCGAGTCCCGTCTCCTCCTTGTGAAGGAGTAAACAGCCTGATGTGAAGCAGCCGAGGTTGGAAGGTGAGATGCTGCCTAAATGCATCGGACTAGCTGCGACTGGTTTCATGCAACCTGTCCTGACTCACAGAGGGAGTAAACAATATCATATAAAAAGCTCAGGGGAAAGTATTTTCTCTCACCATCATAAATAAGGAGAGTCATGTTCAGTTTAATACCAATCAGCACATTCTGACACGTTGGTAGACGAAAGAAGAATCTTCAGAGTTGTCTTTTTCACGTTTAGTTCTTTGTTACTTGAGCACACTTATCATTTGAAGGGTGCACTCATCCTAAAAACCAAGTCTCAAGTCTTCATAATAAGCTGCGTCTCGCAAGTCATTCAGGTCTCTGAGTGCTGACCATTCAATAGACAGGTATAAGTCTTTTTATTCTGGAGGTTAAAGATCGAAAGTCAATTCAGTGATCGCAACCACAGTCACGTTAACTCAAACATAAACAAGTATTACTAAAATATATCGGTAAGCAGAACTTTAAAGTCTCCGAGAAGGTTGGTGTCTCTAACTTCAGTTTGTGTTGCAGTTTATTCCAGTAGCAATGGTCACAATAAACTAGTCTTCCCTAGTTCAACATTATTCAAGGTGTGCAGCTATTGTTTTTTTTATTGTTCCAGGATGTTACGTTGTGAAAACCTGAACCCTGAAGTTCAAGTCTGAGACCAGTCACGTCCATGTCCTCATTTTTCGTATCCAGTATAAATGGAAATACTGCTAAATGGTGCAACGCAAGTTAATATGACCAACCAGAGTTTAAGTTTGAATCACTTTATTTGTGTCATCTAGTCTTCTTCTGACAGAATGTGGTCATTACATGTCAATGACGTCATTGTCACTGCACACTTTACTCATTGTTAACACTAAACTTTCTAAACGCTCGCCTTTACTGCTAATTTGTGCAACTTATTTAAATTATAATATTTCTCTTTTTTTGTTTTTACTGGTGGATGAGTCTGCTTTGGTATGCATGGTTTTGTGGCCATGCTGCAGGCTGCAGGCCACATTCTTCCCATTCAAAAACAAATAAAGTGTCAAACAACGACTCCTATGCAAGGACTACCTGTGCATCTTTAACTTCAGTTGAGTGCAATAACATTACCTTAACATACTCACCTATGCACGTGATGGCAAAGCCCTGGGGGGGTTTGAGGGTCCGTCTTGTCCACCCGTTCCTGAGGACCTGCAGATGAACTTCTTTGCCCTGAATCAGCAGCACATGCTCATCGACCCAGCCGAGGAAGAAGATCTCAGACAGCGCGTGTGTCAGCGCCTTGTTCCAGAAATGCTGCATGTTTACGGATTTGAAATTCGCGAATACCTCGTAGCCGGAGTGATGCGGTACCTTCACCGAGAGCACGGCCGGTGGTGGTGGTGGTGGTGATGATGATGATAGTGGGGAGTCCCCTTCATCTTCTCCGCGAACCCGCGACAGCACCAGAGCCAGAGAGTGCGGAGCGACGGGAAGGGACTTCTCCATTCCCTCTTCAGGCAAAGTTCACGGTGGTCCGCATGGAAATGAAAGACAACTTACTTACGTTTCTTCACTGCAGGACGTTGTTTTTTTTAACGTTTCTACGGATGGTGATCTTAAACTGGTTCAGACATATTAAAGAAATGGACTGCAGAGTAAAAACACGCTGCGCTGCTCCAGAGTTTGCAGCACGACGATAGAAAAGTGAAACACAGGTGCTCCATGTAGAATCAGGGATATAAGCAACCTGACCCGCCGTCCGCTGCAGCTAACTAACCCAATGTCAAAGAGTATTAGAGCCTATTTACAGCGACAAAAGACTCAAGAGGCGAGGACTTGTGCTGCGTTCAAGGGCCACACGTAAACTCCCATTTTACACTTTTGGAAGACCATCAATGTGCAATGTGTGGAAATTGTGAACCAATCTGATCTAATTGTTAACAAAAAATAACAATCGATTTGATGTATGACTGAAAACACCAAAATAAGTTCAGCAAAGATTCATACAATGGCACAAAGATGTGGCCAGCAATAAGAAACACCTGCAGGATTCAGTGTACAATCTACTTCAACTTTATTTTCACCAAATGGAGATTTGTTCTACTGCAAGCTCACACAGAACAGACACAGATTTATATATAAAGCACAATAATAATAATCATATGTAAAACATATTTTAATCAATCAATTAATCGTTTATCAAATTATTAATAAAAGTACAGGTCTGATCCTAAGTCACTACGAGTGACAAAAGCAACACAACCTTGATCAGTCCCAAAACGGTCAAGTTAAATTCAGAATTGTCCTTTTATTAAATTAGGACCAGAAGGCAACCTCCAGTTCTGAAGAATTCTGCATTCTCTCTACTGACCAGCAGGGGGCGACTCCTCTGGTTGCAAAAAGAAGTCTGATTGTATAGAGGTCTATGAGAAAACGAGCCTACTTCTCACTTGATTTATTACTTCATTAAATATTGTGAACATGAGTTTATGGTCTGTCGCTAGTTTCAAGTCTTCTTCAATACAGCATTATGTCCATTTAGAGTAAAATAGAGCATAAAGCAGAGTAGGGCAGACAGTCTATGAGCAGGGATGATTTCAAACTGTAGTTGGCGTTTTGAGCAATCATGGAATGACTTTTATTTTTCTTTATAAATTTGAAAATAAATATCAATATTAACACCAGGATTGATGTTTCATCACAAAACATTCTTATTTTAGTTTATAGCTTAAATAAAATGTTGATTTAGTATTGTGTATGCTGCCGATTTTATCCCAAGACTATATTCTTAACATTAGCAAAGGTGAACAAATGTAATCAACTTATGATTGGAGTTGTATATTAGTGTGTGTTCAGTACGTCCAACAGGTACTAAGTGGCCTGTCGTGTTTGTGAGCTAGTTGAGGTGAAGTGCGTCTGTGTGCACAGTGAAGGAATCTCAGGCCCAGTTTTATTTGGCCCAGGGCCTCAGGAGCCGGTGGCCCAGTTCTTCTCACCTCGTGGCAAATCTGGAGTAATCCTGGTTGTTTACACTCAACAGTGCAGCACAAGTAGACGTTAGTTTGTAGAGGTTAGCTCTATGAGAGATGAACAACACTGGCCAGACTGGAGAAATTGAGCATTTTAACTTTAGTAATGAAACTGGATGTTATTGTTACACTGACTCTGCTGTACAACAGAACAATGAAAAGTGGTTTTTATTTTTCAGAAAAAATAACATTACACCAACCTCACAGTATCACTGCTTACAAAATAGTAATGTAAAAAAAAAAGCCCAAAGTGATGCTCATAGCAAAGTTGAGTCTATTGATATGACATAAAACCTGGATTGTCCAACAGTGACATTTTAACAGCAAAATTGATATCAGCTAGTTTGTTGTAAATATTGAAATATTTACTCACAAATGACCAGCACCTGGATCAGTACACAATCAAATTGTGTTTTGGAATTATATCAAAAAGCATCCGGTTTGTTTTAACTTTAAAAAAAAAACAAGAAATACATCAACTACTGCCTTAGATCAAATGTAAACATGTGTTCAAGTATGGAAATGAGCGAATACAAGTATCGTGCAAGTGGGCTGGCTTTTCTCATGCATGCTATGAAGTCTGACATTTAGAAAATGAAAAACCAACAAGCTAGCTTAATGGGTGTACCTGAACTTGCTACACATTATCCTTTAATGTACTTAGGCTTCACAACTCTAATATTTCAGTGAATTAATTATTGCAGTGTGTGAACCTTTATGTCAGCGGTCACTACACCGACTCAATAGTGAAGAAAGATTAAAAACGGGCACAGAAATGACACGATCCCTTCAAAATAGACTAGTTTTGTTTAGAACCTTGGGTTAAAAACTGCCTAGTCATAAGATGCTGATGTTGGAGGGCAGGAAGCCCATCTATGTTTTCATGATCAAACAAACATAAAAAGGTTTTATCAAACTGGCTACCAAAATATTTCCCTGAAATGTGTTTAGTATAAAACAGAAGAGGCATTCACCGGTAGAAAACAGAGCTTGAGATTATACGGTCAATTACATTTCATCTTTTAGATCCATATTTTCATTACTTAACATCATTTTAAGATAAATGTTTAAAAGACAATTCAAAATTCTTGTCCTAAATAAAAAAAAAAAAATAACTCAATGCCTCATATCTCAGAACTGTACTCCACACAGAAAGAACCTTATAATGCCAAGCATTGTGAAATATGTGAGCTGAACTTTCAAGATATATGCAGTCAAGACAGTGTAAACTAAAAATAATTCACAAACACCTCCTCATACACAGACTCCAGCCTTTCTTCTGCAGCTGAAGGCTGGAGTCTTCCAATGGAAAGACGACATCAAGGGGAGAAATACATCTCTTTGGTCAGCATCGACACAATGCACGGGATTTGTTTCCTTGCATTGAAGCCGGGTGAATTGGAGACGGACTCAAACTCTACTGCCACCTTGTGGTTCACTCGAACCATGATGTGCTGGAGCTCCAATTCTTTTCCATGTGTGCTGATCATGTCACACAGCGACTGCATGAACCAGGACCCAGTCGTCGTGTTCCTCCATGAGTAGTAGCCTGTAGGCAGTAAAGGGTCCATCAATATAATGAGTAAAAAAGGAAAACAATTAGTCTAGAAAAATACCTGTGAGAGAGTATTAACCTGGGGCTGTGGAGAAGGCATAGAAGAAGTCGGCTTCGACAGGGATCCTAGTAGTGCCGTCGTCTCCACTGTCTGTTTCAATGCCTGCGTCCAGATCGGTGCCTCTGCAAGCCTACTCCATGTGCACACAAACAAAAACAAGACCAGGTTAGACATTTTAGCAAAGCCCAAGAGGAGGACAAATAAATAACAAAAAGACAAACTCTTACAATACCTGGATGAAGAAGAGTTTGGGCTTCCCCACCAATGATTTGCAGCGATCACCTCGAAAAAGTGATGTCAGATACTTGAGCTCAACTGAGCCATCGGTACCGAAGAACACGCCCTCGTCTCCATGACTCAACAGAACACAGACAAATGAGGCGTAGCAGCTGTGGTCTTCCTTTGACGCTAAATTAAAAGAATTTCATCTTTAATATGCGATGATATGAAAGACGGCAGCTAGTATTTGTGCGTGTGTGTACACATTTTGTAACAAGCTCACCAGATGTTAAAACCTGTTTCATCTGGTCGACTGACTGGTCGTTGTAAACCTTCACTTTATAACCCAACTTCTTAAACACTTTCATCGCGTTGGCTGCATCCACATCTGTACCGTTCCGTTGATTCATGCCTTTAAAAACAAAAAAGCAACACAATGAAAACACAACTTCATTTTAAGGAACCAACATCTTCCTTCCTCTTAAGCAGATTTCACCATTAGGACAGACTGAAGGCAGATTGTATGCAAAACACATTTGTTTTCCTATCATTGTACTGACACACACAGGTGACTGTTTTGGTGTTCATTAGTCTGTATTATTTTTTAAGAATCTGTTGTTCAGAGCCAGGCATTCAGGCCATTCTCCTGACAGACTTTTTGTTCACACTCAACCTGCACAAACCTGCACGGTGACAGTGGGATTATCTAGCGCACCTTTCCTGATCTGTACTGACGTCTGGTTATCTCACATAAAGCGCCACATATCTTCACCCCAATCAGCCAGAAAAAAAGAACACCTAAACAGGTGTAACTAATGAGATGATTGCTGGCTGAATAGCATTCACACCGTCATGGATGACTGAAACATTTGAATAGAACAGAGCCATTAGCCAACACGTCATTAGTAACACCTGTGCTTTTCCCCGCTATGACAAGTCAAAATGTCAGTCTTAGGAGGGCTCAACCACGTTGTGTGCTGTCAGACTACATCGTCTAGCTCCTGTCTGGAACCCTTGTGTTCAGGATTGAACGCCTCTCTAGTCTGTTAGCTACAGTAACTGTGGTCATCTGCTTTATTTCTAAGAGTGGCGCTGTGGACCACACCTATGCTGCTAGCTTTCTACACAAAGTCTTGTTGGCTCTTGCACAACATGCTGCAATACTCTTGGAAACATGCGTGGGGATTTAGAGAAAGCACATATTTACCATAACAGGAATCTATTCTCGGTTGAGCAGGCCTTACCTCCCCACTCATATGATGCACTTGCTCTTGAAACATTGTTGACCATGCAGTCATGTGTACTCAAGTTAGTCCTGCTCGACAAGTTCGTCAAACACAAGTCTGACGGCAAAATAAGACAAATCATACAGTAAATGACGCACAGCAGCCTGAAGCTGTATTCACTGATACCAACGGTCTTCTCAGACAGATAATAGAGGCTCTCTCAGTCACGGCAGATACTGTTCTCACACATTATCTCCAACTATTGTAGACATCAGGCCTTTTGTATCCAAAAAGAAGTAACATGCCCTTATAGATCCTTAAAGGGCAGACATGGTGATGATTCACAAAAAGATTATGAACACCAAAAAGCCACGTGCCAACTCTGCAATGGCTGTCTTACTGCATTCTGCCACAACACCCAAGTGACCAATTCCATCAAACTTGAAAGAGGAACTAATCAAACCATGGGCTCACATGTGATGCACGCCAAGTCACTGTAAATCATGTGGATACATGAACTTCCCGGAGGGGCCACTGACAGTTTGCTGAACGGAGTTATTGAATTGTCTAATCAAGCGCAATGATGCAGAGACAACGAATAGTACAACTGCCTGCTTGTTCTAATTTTCACTAAAGGACACAGAGCCATCGTTCTCTAATTAACTGGCATGGGATGCAGTTAAACGGGATCCACAGCAACAAGAGTAAATTGGGTACCCGAGCGCACGCGTCGTCTCGTGAAAGGTGTGGATGAGAGATTAAAAAGATGGTTTCACAAGCGTCATCCTAGGAAAGAAGAGGGGGGGGGGGGGGGGGGGGGTGTATCCTCGCGGAATCTACTTTAACGGAGATTCACTTGTGTACACCCAACTCCCAGCTGGACAGGGACACCACAGACACCTCTCCAGCCAGCTGATCCCTTACTCCTAATGAACTATTTAACAGTGAACATTTGAGGCATCTGACCCATTAGCCTTGGACCCACCTGTTGCTTTAGTCTACATTAACTGAGCATTTCAAAAAATGGCACATTCTTAAAATCCAGTGTGGCTTTTTCTTGATTGCTGGAAAATAACCTTGAACATATCACTATAAATTACTTTTTGGGTTGTAAATTAGTGTATAAAGTAAGTGCTTGTCGTGAGAAATTAAGTTATTTCGTCAAGCTCAGGTAACAAACTGAAGGGTATTTACTATTTAAATGAATGTGCAATGATAGAGTGAAAGAAAAGCAGTTAAATATTCACCTTTGAGTAGATGTTACCACCAGATGGTTCTCTTTAAATTATTATGAAATAATGTTATGTTCCAGAGTTTCAGCACCAAGTAAAACCAGAGATTACCTTTAAACCTGGTTCTGCATCAAATATAATAGTCTACAGTGGTACAATGTCTTCACAGCAGATTAATGTATAAATTTCATTTTAAAGTAAAATATAAAACACCTGTTCTTCTGTCAAAGTTCTTGTTGTTGATCACGATGCACTGGCCGATGCAGGGGAAGTTCAGACTGTATCTGAAGCTGTGGGCGGTGGGCTTGGCGTCCACGTCCATGGAGCCAGAAGCAGACAAAGAAAACTCTGACCTGATGGACAACGAGACCATAAAATCAGCCTGTACTTCAACTCCGATAACAACACGCTGTACGTAAGGCTCGACAAAGAGAAAGGCTAAGGAAGCATTTAAAGGGTCCCAGGCCTGCATTAGTGCTTCATACATCACGAGAGACTCAAAGCTAAAACTAACGTTACAGACTTACACACAGCTGATGTGTAGTAATAAGCGGGTGTATTAAAATATGCTAACAGCTTGCTCATCTCTGCACGCCTACTGACTTGGAGAGGACAACAATGAGCTGCTGATAAACATCGCTAACTGGCTAACGGACAAACAAACAAACCGTGACTCACTGTTGTCCGTCGCCGCTCTTTGCGTCTGTGGAGTCTTCACCGGGTCCGTTTAGCGACATACTTCTGATTCAGATAATTAAGCTCACAGTGAAATGACACACCCGGTGTATGATGCACGGTAATAACCCAGCGGACGACTAATGCTAGCGGCTAACGTAAGAGACTAAACTAAGCTAGCTGCGCGCGGCTGGTAAAAGAAGATGCTGATGTCACGCGCGGAGATGCGCTCGTTTTAAAGCCCAGAGCCTCCAAGTGACGAGGGGCGGAGCCAGCTTCAGGAAACGGAACACTTTGTGGTTTTATTGCTTTTTATTGTATTTGTGTATTGTGAATATAGTTCTAAAACTGATATCTTATTTTTATTGGCCTAAAAAAGTGTATCAAATTTAAATCTATCTGAAAATACTGTAATTAGCCTGTAAAATACCCACTGTGTCATTCACCCTGGTCGCTAAATCCCCCCCAAATCCCCAGTAAAAATAAGTCCCTCTTTCTGATGCTAACTCTTTTTCTTTATACGTGTAGATTTCAAGCTCAACTGTTATTTTGTCTCCTAAATATTCCACATTATTTCATCCTGGAGTCACATAATGTAATCACAAGCCTCTAAGCTGACAGTCACACATTAAGTTTAAATGTATTAATCAGATGCTGTTAAATAAATGTTATATTGTTGTTTTATGTAAGAGTTCGGCGGAATCTCATAGTTAGTCTCTCTCACAAAATCCCCCAGAGATTGAGTGTTTTGATACTTTCACAGTATTTATATAGCACTTAGAACTGCTTTATAATAAAAAAAAGACACATTATAACTTTTTACAATATGGGACCTTTAAGGTTCTCCAATTTATACCAATTAAGCTAAAGTATCGGTGATGACATATACATACAGTAGAATACTCTGGAAGTGGCCATTTTGCATGAGTCATTTTACTTTTGTTCACAAAATCTTTTCAAAACACTTCCCAACTAGTTTAAGTTGGTGGTGAATTGTTTTGGAAAATCAAAAACACCGATATGCACTTCATTTCCATTCAGACTTTATTTTTGCCAACCCCTAACACAATCCTGCTAAAGAAAAACTGCATTGAAGGACACAAAAGGTTAAAAGTACTCTCAGTAGAACAGTGAGTCAATACATATGTATATTTTAACCAATGTACACATGTTTGCAATTACTTAACATGGCTCAGGAAAAGTTGTCAAAACAAGCTCAACACTTCAGTAGCCAACATCAAGTAGGGCACGATACATAATGCACTGTATGTTAGTGCAAGAACACCGTGAGTTAATCGAGGGAAGCTGTGGCATTGTGACCATCTCCACCGTGCAGGCCAAAAACAAACTCAGCTGGAAAACACTGAAAGTGATGAAAAGGGTAGAAACCTCAGAAATTAGGAGCCACGACTAAAAATCAAGATTATACAAATGTTGAAAGAGACAGAACAGACGGAAACCTGTCAAATCTGAAATATAAGAGACATAGAGGCTGTACATTCCTCACACAGACTCTTCAACCTGTACTTAAATGTTGTGCGAAGAAACAGTCAATCAAACGAAGTGATGGTTCAGACCCAAACAAATGAATGTCATTTAAAATAAAGCTATCCTAGCTGGTAGAGGGTGACTCATGTAACACAGTATACATCCAGTACTGAGTAAACAATGAACCAAAGCAACAAAAAGATAAAGCAAAAGTGCATCACCGCCATTAGATTCTCTATCAACACAACCAGTTAATATCACAATTACTTTACTATTTAATATATTTATACAGAAATATAACCTTTTTTTTTGTGATCTTCATTTTCAGTGTTTTAAGTACACTTGAATATAAAATGAAATTTAGATTTTTCATCAACCACACAGTCCTTCCATTCCAATGACAAACAACAACACAGACACATACAATGACAGGTTTCAGTTTTTCCAGTTTTAGCAATGTCACTTCACACACTTCATTTTGTGCTACATGTATATACGCACTGAGGCACTCTTATTGCTGTCCGTTAGAAAAACTACACTCGCAAAACACGAAGACTACAATACATCAAGATTAAAGCTATTATCGATACGTTTGAGGGAAACCAGAAAGACAAAAAAAACTTGCCTCACATTTCCCTTCAAATTTACTAGAAGCATCACGCCAGTAGAAATCAGCACACAGCTCAGCTTGAGACTCTCAGCATTTACTGTGAGAGCAGAATTTAAATCACTGATCTCAGAGTTAGTGAGGGCACAAACTTCAGGTATGAAAATACAAAGCTGAAAATAGTGTACGTGGGCGGAGAATCAGAATAGGCCTTTATCTTAAACATGATTAGTGTCAATCTCACAAACGACATGATTTAAATCTTATGAAGCTGTTAATCTCAATAACCTGATCGTCCCGTTTCCGGTCATAGTTTATCATAAAACACAGATTTTTCATCGGCTCTTGAGGTTCTACGGGACAGAATTATGGGATGGGACGACTTTAGAATGGGAACAAAATCAATGTATAGTGTACTGTAGTGACTGTACATGTAATTTAGTCTTAAGTAACTCTTTAAAGTGAATTGTTGGACAAAATACAAGAAAAAAAAAATAGTGCCATGGGTAATTTTTTTACTTCATATTTCCATTGGTACTTATACATTTGTTACCACTATTTTAATTCATATAGTATTCAAAAGGGTATCATATAAAATAAAGAACATATATTTTATTCAACTTAATGTGCTACGATAGAAAAATGTAATTATTCTTCCCCAATAAAAAACAAAAACGTACAATTTATTCTTATATAGTGAAAAGAAAGGTTAAAAAACAGCAACTGCGTGTTTATGTAGTAATGACTTATGTGTAGACACACAAATATCTTTTTAAATGACCAAACCAGACTTAACGAGGCCTAAATATGAGGAGCGGTACAATCATAAGGAGCTACTCTCACATCTCTTCACAGCTACCGTGTATTTATGTATTTCACAGGGGAATTGGGAGGATGTCAGAAAAGAAAATCACAAACAGATTTTTTAATGGACTACTTAAATTGTAAAGATTAAAGAAGGCTAATATGTAGTATACCTCCGGAGTCCCAAACTACCATCAATTCAAAGGCAAACTTTGTATCATGTCTTGGTGTTTGTGACACTTCTAATTTTAAACCAGTTCAAATACGCCATTATTTACTTCTTTAAGAAACAGCATTCATCTGTCTTTTGCATCTATGCATATTTGATGTGGTCTGAAACTGGTATCGTGAATTTTTACGGTGTTGGAATAAAACAATATTGGACATCGTTAAACTCTGATTCACCGCAGTGCTGGGGAAGCTTCAATGAGTTCATTGCAAAAGGCTTAATCAGGAGTGCACAACAAAAACAAACACACAAATTACATGTTCTGTAGTCGCTGACTCTCTACAAGCAAACCTTGTATATTGTAAGATGTCATCTGGATGAATTATGCTTCTGATAATAGTGCTCTTAAAGAAAATGCATAATGACATTATAAGAATAACTTGCTGCCAGCTGCAACTCGAAGGCCAAAGAACCCTGGAGTGAGACCAAGCAGTGGACTAAGATAACCATCAGTGTTTGAGAGGCAGTGAGAGGGAATTCTGAACGCTAATCAGCTGCAATGTTAACAACAATGCTACAGTGTGCATCGTATCTACGTTGAGGGTGAAGTCCAGATGCCCTTAACCCTGAGCAAATCACTGCTGGACAAGGGGGACCGCGTGTGGGGGGGGTCAGTTGAAGCTACGGACATTGAAGACAGGTTGATGTCAGGCTTGAATCCCCGTTTTAGCTGATGTAAGTTTTGTACACCACAGAGGAAGAGAGGCCGACTCCGCTGTCATCAGAAGAGGTCAGGGCACATGTCCCAGCCGCCCTGTTCCTTTGCCTCCCAGTAACCGCCCTTGTAGACGTGCAAGGTCTCTCCGGACACGGGGTCGTCCAACTTCTCGAACCACATTGCCGTGTAGTTGTCTGGATGAGTGCCTAAAAAAGGAATAACAGAGGAACATCTTTCACAAAGAAGAAGCTTCAGCTGGACCTGAGGTGAGGGTTTAGAAGCCACTGAGCCATGACAACACACCATGCTTAAGTTAAGCCGATGGTTGACTGAAAACAAAAGATGACAAATTATAGGTGAGTACTCGATGAAATCACTGATTTGCTCCTCTGTGGAGAGAATCAGGCTCACAGCTAATGCCCAGGACCACAGTAAACTGAGCAACGACAGACACGATGCTACTCTAAAATATTCAAGTACTAGGTTTGTGCAAATTCTACATTGAGCTACACGGCTCCCTAAAGACTACCAACACAAATCTAAAAGGAAATAAAACAGGGGGTAATTGAGAGCAACACTGATGTTACTTGCTTTTGATTTGAGCTCCATAAAGACCTTCATTGCCTTCCACTAAGAGAGACCAAGTTGGACGTAAAAGGGGAAATGGTTAACAGAAGGCTTCTTAAATCGAGATCCAATTAAATTGAAATGCGAGATCATTGCACAGCATGTGTTATGTCATGATCAGAATACTTGCTTAGAGGTGATGGTCCATAAGGGGCTGAAAATAGAAGAATTAAGGATGAATCTTTGAGAGTCCAGACATAAAAAGGTTGGGTATGAACTGAAGATGACTGACACAAAGAGAGACAGCCAATCAAATCAAAGAGGCTACTTGCATGCAACAGGTATATAGAGATGAGAGTCCTCTCTGTCAGCTTAACCCCAGCACAAAAAAAAAAAAAGATGTGAATCTACAACTCAGTATCCAAAATCCACACAAATATCGTGTTTATGTTCATTTTAGAAATGCTGTGTGTAGCATTTTAAGCAAAATACCATGACAGCTAAATATCTTTGAAGAGAGCATAAATATCTTTTACTTATAGATCAGTTTCCCGACCGAAAGGACTGTATGACGAGAAGATAAAGCAGTGAACATATGCCAAATATAGTGTGAATTTACACCGATACTGTTGTTTATATAAGTGGACCTTTCTTTTGGGTGGCTCGTCGGTGTTTTGCTGCTGCCCCCGTCCTCAGCAGGACACCACTTTGCTCCCGTGCCGGTACTCATGCAACCCCCACTTCAAAAACACCCAAACGATCCCTTAAGATGCCACACATAGCACCGCAAAAGCACATATTATGTTACGCAATGAAGTGATACTTGCTTTCATCAAAACCCTCATTTGCAGCTGTGCCAGTCTCCCTTGCATCAGCTAAATGGAACAGAAACGGATGAAAGGATGGTAAAAGTACTTCAAAGATGACGAAGGACGTTCCCGTTACATACGCAAACATCTTGTACATGTGTCGCTCTATATATATATATATATATATATATATATATATATATATAGCGTTGATCAAAGGGTGGGAAAAGACGAAGAGAAGAGTACTTGCTTTTCGAGGGTGAATCATTGATTGAATCCTCAGTGACAGCTTAGGGTTGAGACAAAGACAAGGTATTCCAAGACAGACGGAGTGGAAAAAAGATGAATGGACAGAACAAACATTGGAAAGAAACACAAGACAAAATCCAACTTCAAAACTAAGCTATTTCCTATCTTGTTTTGTTTTTTACCTTCCTCGGGTGAGCTGGCTGCTTTAACAGCCTCCCTCTCCCTTTCTCGGCGGACGGTGCGCTGTTTCTCTTCTAGCCTCTGTTTCTCTGCGTTCGCCTCATCCCAGCGGCCGTCCTCCATTAGCTTCTGGTCGGGGCGCCGTCTGCAGTCTGTTGGCGCCACTCCCTCCTCGGGCTCATTGAGCGTCAAGGCCAGGGAGGAGAAGAAGTACATGTTCTCTGCTCCCTCTCTGTGAAGGCATCAACACAAAAAGGTTAGAGGCACGACAATTTATGCGCTCCATCAGTTTACGAGCACATTGGACTTTCTCAATACCACCAAAACTCACGGTAAGGGGTTCTTTCGCCAGATCTCTTTGGCTTTGAGGGTCTGATAGACGGTCCTCTGTTTGCCTTCAGTGCCGTTCTCGCCTTTACTGCTCTGCATTATCCTGGAGAACTCCATCTTCTCATCCCAGGTTCCCGATAGCACGTAATGAGCCTTCCCATCCTTATCAGTTACTACTCCTGTTACCTGAGACACAAACACGGATTACATCGCAGAGACAACAGTAGGCAGTACAGGGATTCACATTCAACGCAGTGAAATACTACAGCTCTGCCAATAATTCTACTTTCACAAAGTTTATAATGTTTGTTGATGTGTTAATTAGATTATATATCTATCACTGAGGTCTAAAGCTAGAGGAAGTCTAGTGTGCCTAGACTACATCATATTGAGAGGCCTTTCAAATGGTTTGTCTTTCCCATTTTCAAGAGGGGACAGGATATTAGAAACACCTCAATATGATGCAGTCCAACACCATCACTAACTATGACCTCAATGCTAAAATATGATCTAATCAACACCTCTATGGCAGTGTCATTAGAAGTACACTTTATGGCAGAACATTTGTATTTGGTCGCATTACACCTCATTAAGTGATGAGCTTATATAACACACAAATCTTTATTTATATTAATTTTAATTTATTGTTAAATATTTTATAACACTGGAAATCCCAGATCCATACTAAAAAGCCCCAGGCCTCTCTAGTCACATCATTTCCAAGAGATAAACCAGCTATTTTTTTTTTTATTTCCTTCTAATTAACAGACAATTACACTGATAAACCAGGATGAAAACATCAACATTTCTGGCAAAGGTATCAGTGACATTTTAAATTCTTACAGTTTCTTAAACTGTGTATTTTATAGACAGTATTGTGTGGCGGTGTATTATGCATCTTCCTGTGAAGAAGCATAAAAAAAACGTCAATTTAAAGAAAAGCCCACCTTTCTTGGTACATCTCTGGAGAAGTAACTGTAGGGAGCAAACTTGAGGTGGCAGCGATCTCCTGTCTTGTGGTTCACCACATCTATCTCCCCTGACTAGAAGGGGATGAAGGAAAGAGACAAAAGGTTTTGCTCTTGAGGACTTAAAAAGGATACACCCAGCAAAACATTCAATAAAGACACAATGCGGTTCAAGTTTAAATGTACCTGGTCAATCCATAACTTTCCAACAATGATGTTGTGTACAGTTGTAGTCACTTTCTTCCAAGAGTAGTGATTGTCGCTCTTGTCAAATAAACACTGGATAGAACCTGAGGATACAGAGGGAATAATCTTAGACCCCGCTCACCCAATATATCATTTATTTGCTCTTCACACACTCACCCAAAGGCATGATGGAGAGATATTTTCCTCTGAACTTGCTGGCCAGGGTAATTTCTTGTCTGAGGTTCCAGCCCTTTTCAGAGCTGGCATGGTGAGCTGCAGCTGGTGGGTGGTGACTCACCTGAGAAGAGGGATCGTAAAGTCGTGTTTTGTCATTACAATTGTGAGTTTGTTTTAAGACGATTAAACTTGCTTGCGTAAACATCCTTCCGACGTACCTGTTCACAGAGGGAGCGGTAGCCACAATCTTTTAGCCGATCGAGCTCAAAGGTTTCTCCCAGCAGAGGATTGAAGGGTTTCCCCGTGCGGTGGACAGTGGTGGAGTACGAAGAGACCGTGAAAGCGGCCACATAACACATCTGCTCCAGAGAGCTCTGACATTTAGTAGCCTTATCCAGCAGCTCGTAGTACTCCAGGTCTTCAGACAGACGTTGCAGCATTGAGAGGGGCTCATTGAAATTCACCTAGTAGGTACATAGTCACAGAGAGAAGAAGTCAGATTACTTCAGAGTACTCTCACAAGCAAAGGCCACTTAGACACCAACATGAGTACGTGTTTCTTACAGGCATTGGTATCTTTGAGAGCTCCTTTCCAATACAATTCTTCATGATGCTCCACAGATTGAGGTAATAGTTGGGCTTGTCGGGGATACGAGTCCGTCGTTGTCTAACAGGCTCCAGCTCAAGAGGCTGTGGCGACTCTGGGTTGGACACCAATGACTGTTCATCAAACTGGAAGAAGAAAAGGAAAACAGCTTTCCGGGTCAAGTGACTGTGGCGTGTTGACAAGCAGAGGAGAGGACAAATCAACACATCAAAACTTGCTCGCAAAAAACCGAACTTAACGCACATTAACTGACTGATCGTCCATTCCAGTCTCACTGCTGATCCCACTGATGTTGCTGCCAGATCTCCTGACGGACAGAGAAGCCATATTTAAAACAAAGCAGAGCACAAGGAGGCAAAATAACAACAACAACAACAACAACAAAAACGAGGTCGATGTAAAGAAACAAAATCTGTGACATTTGAAAAGACAGGCAGGTAACAACCTGTGATACTTGGGGTCAGCAGGGACAGTGATAAATGCTGCGGGGTCCTCCATAGCATCAAAGAACTCATTGTCGTCATCCTCGTCACTGGCATCACCTTTTACTGGACCACCACCTGAGGTGAAGACAAGACGAATAAATAACTAAATGGCTCTACTGGCCTCACTTGATTGGCGCAGCTGCGTTAACATAGGAGCGAGCTGTGAGTAATATTAAAGGGTCCTGAGACAGAAGTGCAGTTGGGGATGAGAACCGTACCTTTGTTAGCTAAGGCGGGATTGCTGAATGAAGGTGGGAGAACTGTAGCTCCTCTGAAAGCTCTTTCCAGGTGATTGTGCTGTTTGGCCAGCTGCTCCAGAGTCTCCTCCAGCCGTATCCTTTGGTCCCGTTCAACCTGCAAGGCCTTCTGCCAGCGCTTACTGTGGTTCTGGGCCAGGGAGAGGAAGTCTCTACACGCCTTGGGGAACACGCAAAAACAAGCGCAACGTTTCGACAAAGGGAGTCAACAACAATGTTTATCAGCAAATGAACACTTGGTCAGCTTACGTTAATCATGGCGTTAGAGGTGATTCTGAACAGTGTGGCTCTCTCTGTGACTTGTCTCATCTTTTCCCCCATGTCTCCTACGACACGAATCCCCTCCAGTTCTGACAAAGACCTGTGTGTGAAATCAAGGAATCAAGGAATGAAGGAAATAGGCAAACAAAATGAATAAAGATAACATTGTTTTTTTCTAAAGCAGTCAGACTGCTCAGTCTGATAATCGATACCTTTGGAGGGCAGACCCATGCTTCACAATGAGATCATTGCAGGTGTTGAGGTCCTCCACCTTGCTGCCGAGTGTGCGGAGTGTGGACTGGATTTCTAAGTTACGGCAGCCTCCACTCTGTCCCGAGGTGGGGGGCACTGCGGGACAGTCGTCACCCGAGTCATCTGAGGAGGAGAATGGGTCAGAGAATGTGACCAAAACCAAACAAATACAAGGAGAAAATACTTCTCCCACACACAGACAAAAACACACATTTCTGCCTGACATAGGTGCCGTTGTTTCAGCTGATCAGACTTTTCTATACACATGTTCATATTCCGGCTCCGGCATTCTCCAACGTATTTGTTTTCCCTCTCACCAGATTCAGCCTGCATGTGGACGGCCTTTGCCTTGGCGAGCTCCAGAGCAGTGATCCATCGCTGCCGCTCTACTTCTGAGCTGGCCTTCAAGTGGTACGTCTGCGCGCCTCCGTTGGAAATGACAAAATTGCACGAGTCCTCCACGGCGATATTGGCTGTGGCCAAGTTGATGGTGCCTCGGCATGTGTGACCCATCTCTGCCTGGGTCCTGCAGACAACAGAATGAAGGACAGTCAAATACAGATCCCTGTCTTAGGAAGTCACTATTTTATTTCTTGTAAAGCACGTTTGAAATTGTGTATACAGTATGCAATCCAAGTACTACTTTGAATGCACTTCTGATTTAAATGTAATTTAAAAGCTAAATTAACAGCCAGGGAAAACCCTTAAATTCAAGTTCATATAATTACATCTTTAGTCGTATACATGTAACTTACCTGTAGTAAGACAAAAGTCCATTGCTCAGAACAAACCAGCGTCTCTGGTAACCTTTAATGTAGTTCGTCCATTTGAAGAGCCAACCCTTGTACATGTCTCCAGGGGTTGGAGTGGGGGGCTTAGGCTCCGACATCACAACAGACTGTAGTTTCACCGGGTGAAGTTATGGCCTGTTGAGGATAAAAAATAATCAAGATTTACATTGCTTTTAACTGTCGGACATTGCTACTATTCAGCCTGCTTAATGCACACTTGGAACATGAAATTAGGGTTGGGCTATATGGAGAAAATCTAATATCACAATATCTTTGACCAAATACTTCGATATCAATATTGCGATGATATTGATGCTTTCACATAATATTTACACAGTGAGATTTTGGATAAATACTCATCAGTACTGTGGATTAAATATCAGTAACCTTCCTGCTCTCACCTTAGTTCTCTTTAGAGTTTAAACATAATGTTTAATACATCAGAAAAGTTCAGTTGACCTTATGTCCACATCAGTAATGTGGACATAATTACTAATTGGGTAAAAACAATATAACCATCTCGTAAATTCAGTAAATCACATGACTTTACTGTAGGCAGCCTTTGGAGCCAAGAAAAGACAACACATGCCATATTGTGATATTATAATATCGAGTCTCATATCACAATATTGATATAGCATCAATATATCGCCCAGCTCTAGCGCCACATGAAATGTAAGCACAAACTAGTCCTGCAGGTTCTAAAGACACCAACCTCACAGTGTATATTGGTAATGTCAACAACTTCAAGTTCAACAAGTTCACTGTGTCATCCTATTGTGACGTAAGCTAAATTAAATTATCATTAAATAGATAGATACTTTATTCATCCCGCAAGGGGAAAAATAAAAGCAGCAAAAATGTATTTAAGCAATCAAAGTAACACAGAGTAAAAAAATAAATATAAAAATGCACAATATATACAATAAAATAGAATAACATTAAATTAACTAACTAAACAAAACATTAGCCATATAAGGAATAACGATGTGATGATTTAACTTGTTAGACATTAACAAACAGGCCACTTATCTCTACCATTAGCTCGGTAAATGACAGCTTAAGTTTCCTGGATATTCAATTTAAAGTGAAAACATGACATCGACACATAAATACTAAAACGCTTTCTATCGGTTCATTTTCACCGTTTAGCAGCTTGGATTCAACGTTAACGTGGAATTTGTTTAGCTAACGTTTTTTACGTTACTGCATCGTAAAAACACAGCTTCCTACCGATAACAGTCCTATAAAACACACCGTTTCCTCGTCGAGATGACGGACTGGAGTCACGTAAACACAGCCAGGACACGGGTGTGAGGTACTTCGAGTAACAAGAAGCCTCTTCCAAACATCGAAGCTATTTAAAACAGTGTCCGTGTCACTAAGCTCGCTGCTAGCTACACAAACAGGAAGCTGTCAAACCAGCCTGACACGTCCCACGTACACGATGCTAACGATCATTTCTGCTGTCTCTGGGACATTAAGACGTAATTACATTACTTTACCGTGCGAGACTTCAGCTGTTAACGTTGCGCATGTCGTGTCGGGTGAAGCAATGTCAGCTCACCAGTGTTAGCTTGGCTAACTACTTTCATGGATGTATTAAGGACGTAGGACAACAGCTACTTTGCTACAGGTTCTTCTTCTTCTTCCATTTACGGCAGTTGGCAGCCATAACATGCGTTACTGCCCCCTCTGGTCATACTCTGTATTGAATAGTCTTTATTGATGTCCATGTTTTTAAAGTGATGTAAGTAGTCCAGTTAACTTACTCTCGTAAAACCAAATATATATATCTAATAAACTTAATATTTCATAAAAAATGTATTTATTGGTTTATTTGATAAGGGACAGTGCACATTAATAAAAACGTTGCTATAAATGCGCCAGTTAGCCAAGAGGCTATTTTTCATCTGTAGTCCCAAGGCAGATGTTACAAAGTAAACCTAAAAATAGAATATAATATTAAATTTACAAAGTTATGCAATATTGAGCCTTTACAATCTGTGCACAAAAAATGAAAGAAGTGAGAATATTAATATAAGTAGTATCATCATTCAGGAGGCTCTTATACTACATTATCAAGTACTAACACAGAGGCTCTCAAATTTAACACACACAAAGCAAATAAAATGAGGGATAACTATGTTAAATAGAAACATGGACTAAAGACAATATTATGCTGCATTGTTACAAGATTATGCTGCATTATTAGACACTAAAAAGCATTCATGTCAGAGGCACAAAACCTAAAAGCATGCAGAGCATGTGATATATATATAAATCAGTCAGACACAGCTAAACAATAAAAGACATGCATGCAGGTAACCATTTATTTAATTGAGGTTTAAATGAACTGTATGTTTGTAGTTCTCTGCATGTCACTATATGCTCCACTGTCCCTTTTTAATGAGGTTGTCCATTAATGAATAATGAAATGCACTCTGGTGTCCACTTCTCAACCTGCTTATTGTTGCTTATTTACTTAGTTCTCATTTCTTACCATACCTACTTTATTTATGTTGCATTATCGCAGTACTGTTGCCACTGTTGGTACATTTTCTCCTCTGGATTTGAAAGTCTTTCATTAATTAAACAACTTGTTTTTGATCACGTCTTCTGAACATGTGGGGACCCACATACATATATTTCTCCCTTGACTAACTCATTTGTGGATCCTTTGATCCTTAGGTAAACATCTGTTGGGAGTCACAGTCCCTACTGTAGTATTCACATATTCAATCTGTGGTTTTGTTACTATATGCTTTTATCTTCAGCAGGTCCAGATCTACACAGTAATGTTGAAATTCCCAGACAGGTCTGAGAGGCCATACCAGTTAAAGAAACTAGATCAAACTGAAAAAGGACACCCTGCAAGTTATCACACCAGTCATGTTAAAGAGCTGCAAGGCCATCATCTAATACAGTATAGAAAAAAAATCAACCCTATTTAACACTTTCTAATTTAAATATTAAATATGTATATTCATAATGTGGAGTTATATTCTCTGATCTACTGTTAAGTATCTAAATTCAAAGGCCAATAAATACATTGAATGTATTTCTCAAAGCAGTTCCTGTGAAAAATTCGTACACATTGTGTGTTAATGTATAATTTTAACTTTAGGATGAGACCATAGCAGTGGAAATATTAACCTGGGTTTTAAAAAGATTATTACACGATGTGCATTTTCAGTGTGTTAATTTTTATTTTGTGTGTTTATTTACTTTAACTTTAGTTAAAATAAAAAAGCTGAATTATATTGGCTTTACTTTTAGTATTTAAAATCAGAAACATAATGCATTTCAAACCTTTTTGAAAAATACTTCTTAGTTCATTACTGGATCTGCGACTTATTACCGGCCACAATGTGCAATGTGCATGAAACTAACCAACGGCCTTTAAAATTGTTACATTAAACACATTTAGCTTCTCATTAAAATAATATTTTCATCCTGAAAATAGTTGCTCTTCACCTTCTACATTAGCGACACAGAAAACAATAAAACATCTAATTTGTGTTCATTTTATTGGACAATTGTTTACTACAACAACAAAGCTTGTATGAAGTAGGCATTTACTTTACTTAAAACATTGTGTGTGTATCAATGAATGTGTATGTTTGTGTTAAAGATAATTCACTCAGACTTATTTGGTGATGGTATTTGCATTCATACTTTTCCCACCCCCACTAAGCACAATATACGGGGTTTTCTGAGATTTCTGCTTCTCTTGAAGCAAAGCCACCGTCCCGAGAGGAGTATCACTGCTGCTCATCTTCTTCAGCAGGGCCTCTTCCTCCAGCTTCTTCATCCTCCTCTCAGTCTTCATCTTTCCAGACCCTTTACCGTGGAATCGATGGGAAAGCTGCCGGAAGGCTTCTTTTGGAGTGAGCCTCCGTCCAGATTCGTCCACATACTCGATCTTGACCTCAGGCCTGTATCCATCCTTGTCCTTGAAATCCTGCGTGAAGCCCCTGTACTCTTCTCTGCGACTGTACTTGTCATCGAAGCCCATCTTGTCCTCGATGCAGTAGTTGTCGTTGGGCAAGGCGCCTTTAGTTGCTCTGACGCGGGATATCTTCTGCATTTCAGTGTCCAGTAGACCTTTGTTCTTGCACAAATGCAAGGCAGCAGCAAGACCGGAGCTGACAATGGGCTCTTCGTCCAAGATGGTGGCAGAGGCTGTAGAAAAATCTGGTTGTTTCTGCTCTTCGTCCAGGTTGACCGTGCTCCATCCGATATTCTCGTCCAGTTCAGAGTCTGAATCTCCAGCATCGTCTTTCTCTTCCTTCTCCTCAAAGTCCATAATGTCTTCTTGGTCCTCTCTGTTGCCTGACAGTCCATACGTTGGGATATCACCCAGGGTTCTGCAAAACTCTGAGGTGGCGTTGAAGACAATGTTGTTCTTCCGCTCAGGATCATTTTCACTGTCGACTTTATCGAGCTCTTTAATCTTCTCCGCCACCTTCTCCCCGGAGTCTTTGAGAAGCTGCTTTTGCTTCAGCTTCCTCTGCTTCTCCAGCTGTTTCTGCAGTTCCTGCTCGGCCTCGTCCTCCTCGAATACAACTGGCTCAGAAGGAGTAAAGCCTTCGTCGTCACTCATCTCCATTTCTGCCATCCTAACGTCGTCGGACATTCGGGGGGCATCGCTGAGCATTATGCTCTCCCCCTTAACCTCCTCGCCGTCTTCACCCAGCTGCTTGCGGCCTCGACCGCGTGTCCTGGAGCCAAAATCGGTGCTGCGAGTGTCATCGATCTGAAGCTCGTCGGCAGCCGTCTGCTTCTCCTTCTTCCTGATTTTCCTCACACGGTGTTTGGTCTTTTTGAAGCCAGTCATCTCCTGAGGCGTGTAATACTCAGAGGCGATGGCGAGAGCGGGCATTTCCAAGGACTGGGCCTGATCCCGTAGAGCCTCTCTCATGGCTTGAATCTCCCGCTCTCGCTCCCCGTCGGCAAAGCCCCCCGTATTCAACCGGAAACTCTTCTTCTTTTCACCCTCAATTTCCTCGTCATATTTCGACAGCACAATGTGGGGCTTCACCGTAACCATGTCGTCCACACTCTCGTCTTCTTCGTAGGGCTTGTATTCAGGCTTTTTCTTTTTTAACTCCACGTTCTTTTCTGCTTTCTCCTTGTCCACCATTCCCACGTTCACCAGCACATCTTCCTCCTCCTCGAGTACACCTTTGTCTTGCAGGGTGAGGATGACGGTCTGGCCCTCGTTGAAGGAATCCACCTTGTGCTGCACTTTGAGTCCCTTTAGATCTCGAGAGGTGTACGGATCCTTTTTGCGGTGTGCAAACTCCTCCTCCACCAGACTGCTGACACCAAATTCCTCGTCCATCTCTTCCAGGAGTTTGGCTCTTTTATCCGCCAGTTCCTTTTCTTTTGCCATATTTCGGCTTCTCTCAACCCACGCAACGGTGTCATCCAGCCAGTCTTCCTCTGCTATGGTCTTGACTTTTCCCAGTTTCTGGTTCTGGATGCGCTTTTCTTTCATAGCTGCAAGCTTCTCTCTCATATCTTTCTGCTTCTTAATGAGAACAGGGTTGATGGTCTCCGCCACCAATGGGTCCTCTTTGGTGCCCAGCTCCTTCTTGTTCTCATTTAATTCCAGAGGCTTCAGACCCAGCTTGGCTCTGAGTTTGTTTGTCTCCTCGATGCTGAGGGACGCGTCTCCGCTTGCAGACTGGGGCGCCACTTCTTTGTTGCCTTCTTCGTAGCCAAGGTCGACTTTCTCCTTCTTCACTCGTGGCTCGCCGGCGCTCCTTTCACCTTTGCTCCGGTCCCGCCCGCTTCTTTCACGGGACCTGGAGCGTTTCCGTTTCTCTTTATCCCGAGTCCCATCCCGGTCTGAAGCGTCTCTCTCTCGGTCCTTGTGGCGATGTTTCTTGTGTTCACGACGGCGCTCTTCCGTGTCTTTGTCGCGACTCTTTTCCTTGTGTTTCTTGGACGACCCCATTATTTCATAAGCAGGTTACAACAGTTGTGACTAAAAAAAACCACACAACTGTTATCAAAATGTTCTCGTCAACACAATGCGTTTGGTGACGGGAGGAGCAATGCTGCTGCTTTTCCTTCGCTGACTAGCTCACATTAGCTTTGGAGGCTAAGTGGCTAACGGACGACACAACTCACGCAGTAAGAAGGCAAAAATGGTAGCTCGGGTTCACAATCCACTGTCAATCGACGACGAGTGAGGGTGTGGGAAAAATACTTAGCTCACGTTATTTGTTTTTTTCACACCAGCTTAATCACTTCGCTCCACGTTCAGGTACACAGCTCTCGACGTAGTCAGACGAACACTGAACGACAATATTACAGTTTCCTGCTGCGACCACTTCTTCTTCTTTCAGTTACACACCGACGTTTAAGGTGCATGCCGCCACCTACTGTACCGGAGTGTGTAACATCATGACTTCAGAACAATTATCATTTAAACACTAAAATAAAATAAACTAAAATGAAATGAATAAATGCTCCACTCCCTTCCTAAAGTTATTACTTTGCCCATTTATCCGACTCTGTCTTTTTCATGATGTATAACGTGTCATTGAGTCCTGTATACCTAACCTTAATCTACAGAAAGTAACATCAAATGTTCTACATTTACTTCCATCACTTCTCACTCTGACTGACGTCTGAATTTTGTTATAATGTCTACCCTTTTTTTAATTACTGATTTTGCTTCTGACCTCCCAAAACAAATTTCTAAAAATATCAACCCTTTAGGCAACTTTATGTGCAACTTTATTTCCCTCTATTCCAACATGAGCCGGTACCCAACAGAAGTGTACATCTATTCCTAAATGTTGTAAGTTCAGTAATGACATATACACTTCAGTTAAAAGATCATCTCGTACTGTTTGACCAGATTGTATACTTTGTGTTGCAGCTGCATAATCTGAACATACAACTACTTTCATTGGTTAACTACCTTCCTCCACCCACTGAAGACTGATAATTATTGCTGTCAGTTCGGCTGTGTACAATGATAACCTGTTTGAAATTATTTTAACAATTCCTTTGTTGAATTCTGGAATGTATATGCCTACTCATACATGATTATTATCTGAGTGTTTTTAACCATCTGTAAAAATTACATTAGCTTACATTCAGGTAATCTTGAACCAAGTATCCGATGTTAACATTCCTGCAGAGACACTTCCTCTGGTCGAATATTAGCATGCGCTAATAGCTCAATACTGCCCCCTGCTGCATGGGAGTGTTTATGTCGTAGCTCATGTATACTGCCCCCTGCTGTATGGGAGTGTTTATGTCGGCCAGGATCACATCCATGAGTTGCTGCGTTTTGGGACCTGCAAGACGTTATTATTTATCAAATGGCTTTCACCAGAATCAGAGAGAATTTGTAAAACCTCAGCTGCAGTAAATGAAGTGCTTCCGCTAAGGAACGACATTTCCTTCACTTTCCCTCTGCATGGTAATACCATCGTTCCCTATCTTACATTGTAAGCTAACTTAGCAAGTGCAGTTTTAAATAACATGGAAGCCAGTATTAAACCTGCTGCGTTCGTCGTTAGCTAATGTCAGTGTTTGTTAGTCACGACAGTTTTCAAACCCCTAGCGTAGTAAGATTACTGACGTAAGTCTGAGCCTGAAGTTTATATTCAATGCCGAGATGCTTGTTTGCTTAAACTTTTATCGTGACGTTTAAAGTTAGCTCCGTTGTGAGCAACTGTTCGCAAGCTAGGTATTGTTAGCATTAGCGAGCTAACGTTACCTCAGCTATTTTTTTTGTAACTTTCGCTGCTCATTAGCATAAGGTTTCGTTGATTAACACAACATAACGTAAAGAGTTGTGGTGTTCGATCGATAAGAGAATCGAAGCAACGTCAACTAGCAGGTTAGCTGGTGCACATCGGGGGGTATTGCGTGTTGCCATGGCGATTGTAGGACATAATTAGGTCACCAATGTTGAGCTAGTAAAGTTTCTCCATAAAACAAGTTTGTTTAAGCTAACTATAAAAGCTACATCGGCGATCGCTGCACTTTCTGCCCGTTAAGCTAACATTAGCTCGTGTCCCTTCTGGGAGCAGTTACAGAAGAGCTCGCGCTAACTCGCTCATTGTTTTTCCCCGGGAATCCGAGCGGGCCACACACATAAACCCACCAACGGCAACTAACGGTAACAGAGAGGGCACGAGACAGCAAGTAGTTATATCGTCAACGTAAAACCCACCAACGGCAACTAACGGTAACGGAGAGGGCACGATACAGCCAGTAGTTATACCGGCAACGTACTGATGTTTTCAAGCTGGTCGTGATTGGAGAGTTAACGGTAGTTAACGTTAAAGTTAACGGCTGTTGGTAAGACATGATTAATTAGATGCTTATAGTTCATAAAACCTGTCTGCGTTATTAGCATTAACAGTCATATCAATATGTAACGTATTAACTAGCTAAGTGAACTACTGTTGGCTAAATAACCAATTTCATACGGTTAATTACATTTAAATGTCAAGTTTATAGTCGTTTTTAGGCACTACCTTTATGTTAACTAGTTAGTTAGCGGTAGTTAACGTCAACCTAATGCTAACGTTACTTTATTTTTTCCGTATTTTTCTGAAATTATCTTTTTTTTTTTTGTTCTTTTAATTTATGTTAAGTGTGTGTAACGTGCTTGTTGTCCTGTTGGGTGATCAGTGTCTCTTTTGTTTACAGCAAGCTGTTTCCTTGAATGTGATGTGTCCTTTTCGTGTAATGTTTTTAACATAGACTTGTATAACTTGCTTTTTGTTCTGTATTGTGTATGAAGGCAAATCACTAACAAAATCCGAGAGCGCAAATGAGATCTGCGCGTGCAAATCAAACAGCCGCGCACGTATATTACTTTGATGAGCGCTTTCACATCACTACACTCTCCTTGCGCGAGCAAAATTGCGGCCTGCGAGGAGAAAACCATGCTTTGAGCGCGAGGGGCGTCCCCTAGCTCGCGACTAACATCACCCAAAACGTTTACCTTTTTTTTCTTTTTGACACTAAGTGGGCGGACCAACTCACCATTGTATAACTACATTTAATTGGTTAATTGGATCTCTCAGATCTTGACAGTGATTTGTGCTCATAATTGTGACCCATGTGCATGTTTTGTGAATTCCAGCAAGCTGTAACTAAGTGGGTGTCATGGCTACTGGAGGCACTCCTTTTGATGACGGTGCAGAAGAGCTGCACAACTGGACTGTAACCAATGGAAGTCTGGAGGATAGACTCAACAATCTGGTGAGGGCTCATCAGAACCTCGTAGAAGAAGATTCATCATGTTGCACTGTATCTTATAGACAATATGCATCTGCCCCTATTAATGTAAACATGTATCATAATTATTTCAGGACTGGGGTGTTCAGCAGAAGAAAGCCAAACGATCTTCAGAAAAGAACAAGAAGAAGCTGGCGGCTGCAGTGGTGGAGATCCGCCTGACTAATGATATTTCGCCAGAGTCCACCCCTGGGGCCGGTCGCAGGAGAGCGCGCACTCCTCACTCCTTTCCCCACATCAAATACACCACCCAGATGTCCGTCCCGGACCAGACCGAGCTGGACAAGCTGCGTCAGAGAATCAATTTCAAAGACTTGGATGAGGTGAGAAGCTGCTGTACCATCATTAATTGATTCTGCTCAGTGTGGTCAATATGTTGTTGTTAATTCACATCCCAGGCATACGAGGGTAGAGTTTTTGACAGAAAGTGGCATTGTGTGACATACTGGTAGATAAATAAATATGTGGGGAGTAGCTTAGTCTGTGGACATAAGCTACTGCCCAATGAGCTGATGGTTTGACAAACTCCTAGTCGCATCACTTATTCAGTGATAAAATGCCAATGCATGACCATGATGCACTGGCAGGCAGTAGAAGAAGTGATTGCAGAATATTTTTCATAGTTTGGTATGAGGTTGTTTAGTTGTGGAGTTGAGGGTGTCAGAATGGCAGAGCAGTAACATGTAGATCGTTGTGAAACTCTTCCAAGGTGGACAAAGTTGAAGTCAGAAAGGATTCTGTATCAATGTACTTTTTGACAGAAAAAAAAATTATGTAAACCATTAATTAACAACACCTTCAGTACCTACAGTATATGAGATTTTAAAAGACAATACCCGGAGGCTTGAGTGGTGATTTGTCTGACTTGTATATTCTTTTCTCACTCAGAGGAGCATTGGCAGTGACTCCCAGGGGCGCGCCACAGCTGCCAACAACCAGCGGCAGTTACCTGGAGAGAACAAGAAGTCCTACAACTTCCTCCCTCTGCATGTAAACACTAACAAAAGCAGGGAGCTGCTCCCTCCCTCCTCCTCTGCCCCAGCCACACCAGCTATCACCAAGGAAACTAAGAAGCAGAGCCCAGGACGCAGGGACATGTTAACCCCTGTGGTTCCTACCAAGGAGACTCCGAGGCCCAGCCGTGGTGGCACTGAGAGAGGACCCCTACCTCACAGAGCATACGACAGAGGACAACCCAGAATAGACAGCAGCCAGGTAACGTTTTGTTTTTGATGTTGCCATGGTTTTGGTCAGCTCTCGTCTAACTGCCACTTGATACCTTCTAGACATAAACACACACTTATGTGTACACAATTTGGTGCCAATCCATCAAGTAGATGCTGAGATATTTTACAAGAGAAAAAGTCCCATGATCACTGACGTTAGGATTTCTCCTCTGGGTACCATGAATGTCTCTCCACCTTTCAGCGCTACACCAATGTTCACTTCAGTTTCTGAGAAACTAAACCAAGTGTATGGTCAAATTTATGTTGTTTTTTTCAGAGGGCCTGGAGATGCGCAGCATTTACTTATTTTAGTTGAATCGGCTATAATTTATGTTTTTGCTGTAACAGTGTATTAAAAACGCTGGCAATGTGAAAGGGGTTGCTAGTAGTGATGCACCTACAAATGATTGTCACCTGATTCTGCTGCTCCCCTTTTGGCTTAGTGAGTCTCAGCTCATTGTTTTGTTGTGTTGTCCATAACTTTTCGTTCAAGTTTTGGTTCAATCTCAGACAAGATGTTTTCAGGGAAAAAGCTCTAAAAAGCACCAAACAGCAGAAAGACACAATTAGGGATTAGCTGTTGAGCAAAGTTGAGCTTAACAGCTAAAGAGACAGATCATTGTATGTAGAAACCAGACACGGTGCTAAAAGAGAGAGTGAGTATTGAATGATAGTGTTGCTACGTAACCATTGGTGGTGTGAACATGCAACTATTTGTTAACAAGTTTGCTATATTAAATTGATAGGTGACGACGTTACGTTAACAACTTCCACTGCCCCCAAGTGGCCAGAAAAATCAGGTATTGAAGGTTTAAGTGGACTAATCCTGGTTAGAAAGACCTTATTTCACATTTCATTTAAATGAGTCCCTTTTCACACGTACACTTGCTCGTGTCTTTGTGTCACTGCGCTCCAGGCTACTCTGCGAAACCAGAACTAGGATGAAAGTGAGGGAGAGTTATTGCAGCTGAAACCAGGCTGTATTTAGGGCAATTTATAAATATGCCACCACTGGTGCTCAGTGAGTTCTGTGCCCAACCCCCCTCTGCCCTTATTTAGCCCAATCTGAGGCGTTGCTGCACACGCTCGCTCACCTTTCTTTACTTCTTTTTTTTATCTACTCTTCTGAAACCCACACCCATACACCACCCTCCTCTCGCTGCACGGTGTCAGGTGGTGAGCAAACTGGTACAGATCCGGGAGTACATCAGTAAGGCCAGCTCCATGCGGGATGACCTGGTGGAGAAGAACGATGTGCCGGCCAACGTGGAGCGTCTCTCCCATCTCATCGACCACCTCAAGGAGCAGGAAAGGTCCTATCTACGGTTCCTGCAGAAAATGCTGGTTAGTTTGTCACTTGTTTCCTCGTTATTGTTTTCAAAATGAATCTTGTCCTTTTTCTTTTCTCACGCTGTCAGACATTGTTAATTAAAAGAAAAGTTGTCTTTTGTTGGAAAGCTTGTTTGTTAGCTAATACGCGGTTGAAATCGAACCTGTTAGTGTTGTTATCCTGGCCGCTTGTCACTCATATATTTTGAATGGCTGTCTTTCTCTGTGGCCAACCGTCAAGTCTCATGATGGTAACATTGGGACATTCAGTAGCATGCTACCTTCTACTGCAGGGTGGCTTTGTTATGTGTTCGATATCACTTTGAACTAACTATATAGTCATATTTGCCATAAACAATATTTTTTGTTATGCAGACGGTTAAATTCACTGCGGGGTTTTTGTTTTCCATATTCCCACACATTTAATCAGCTTGAACATGCAGGCATTCTCCTCTATGGAGCATTTTGGGAAACATATGGCATGTTTAATTATTATCAATTACTAAGTAGCTTACCTTAACAATGCCAAACAATTGTTGGACAAAAGATTGTACTGCACACTTGTTTTTTTTTTTTACTTTTCAGTGATTTGAAAAGTAAACGTCTCTTGCTGTTCCTTCCACTCTCTCGCTCTCTCTAGACGCGGGAGGATGACGAGGACGATGTGGGGACCCTGGACTCTGCAGTGGGCTCTGGTTCACTGGCTGAGAGCACTTCTCTTAACATTGAGGTCCGTTCCTCAGATACCTCAAATGCAACGGTGTGTACATTGGTGGAAGCAGGTCTCTGTTGCGTTACACGTAGCCATTATAATTAGTGGGAGGTGATTGTATTTTGTCTTTAAATCCAGACATGAAAATGAAACACGCAGCACTGTTGTTGTGTCTTGGTGAAGTCGGTGTTTGCAATGCTTTTTGTGGATGTGACTTTTGTAGGGCGGCAGGCCAGAAACGGTGCGAGCTGACCAGAAGGAGGAGCTGGAGAATCTGCGTAAGCAGCACGAGCTGCTGAAGAAGATGCTGGAGCAGCAGGAGCAGCTCCGGGCCCTGCAGGGTAGACAGGAAGCACTAATGGCCATGCAGGACAGTGCAGAACACGCACTTGCTGTGATTGAAGACACTGGTTAGATGCACACTAACACAGTCACAGGCCCATTCACAATCAAGTGCAGACCAATAGTTGTTTTGTGTTTCCAGAAGAAAAAGTAGTGCAAATATTGCTTTCCTTCCAGACAGAGATGCATCAATGGCAACTCAGCTGGAAACCTTGTAATCAGAATGTAACTGCAAGAACCAATTTAATTTTGGAAAGCATATTTATACATCATTTAAAATAAATAAACAAATATATGTTGAATTAATTTGACATTGTGTTGTCGTTAGTTGTCACAGAAACCACCGGCAGTGTTTCAGGCCTGAGCATCACATCAGAACTGAATGATGAGTTGAACGATTTGATCCAGCGGTTCCACAACCAGCTACATGATTCTCAGGTACAGCAGACCTACTTAAATAACACCATTACGTCATCTAGAACTGTCTTCTGATTAATACCATATGTTTTAAATGAATATTAATAATGATTACAACATTCTATTAATGTCAGTATGTGGAGATAATTATTTTATGTAATTTGTTGGACATAATCTGTAATGTTGGTTTGACAAGCCATGTCAACTTTGTTATTTCATCAATAAATGTGTTTTTAACTGTTTAATCACACATTTATTGTTCAAATATTCTGTCATTTATGCCTTGTAGACTAAAGCAGTGCCAGACAACCGTCGCCAGGCGGAGAGCCTTTCCCTCTCAAGAGAAGTGTGCTGGTCGAGGGCTCCCCATGCTGTTGGTCCACCTCAACACAGGCCTCTCCTCCACTCTGCATCTGGTCCCCACACTGGTCTAGACACTGGGGCAACAGCCGCCACCAGTGCCAAACTCACTAAGCTCCAAGAGCTCCAAGACAAAAAGCAAACCATGGACAAGATCCTGCAGGAGCTGCATTCCCTCAGAGACCAGACACTTAACAACAACTCGTGTAAGAGTATTTCTGAAGCCTTTTTTTGCTGTAAGCTTGTGGCTTTTTCCCACTATAAAATGTAGATGGACTGTATGTGGTTCCCCTCAGGTCGTGGCTTGTCAACCCAGTGCAGTCTGAGTATGGGAGGATCTTCAGAATGTCCATCTGCTCTCTGCTCTAATGGGGCCTCAGCTTCCACTCCCTTTCATCCTTCCCGCACGCAACACCAGAACAGCTCCAATTCCACAGACAAGCTCAGGTACGTACAAAGACACGCGCCTCTGAAGAGGCAGCTCAGATATCAGCACCAGGGTGTTGTATAGAGTGGGGATGGTGTAGTGACAGAACCTACTGCCTGTGCTTCTGCTCACAAGTTTCATCCTTTGCTAAAGTGGTGTTGAACAAGAGACTCAGCGCCCACCCTGTTTATAGGGGGGCTTTTATGTAGGCGTCTCTGTTCTTGAAAATTAAGTCGAGGAGGGAATTGTGAAGACATTATTTTGGCGTGTCACATAACCGTTTTAATTATTTAGCCTAGTATACGTTTACATTTAATTTGCTCATTGTTTGTTCTTTTCTACTCCCTACAGGAAGCTGAAGGAGGTCCACAAGCGTTTGAATGAGCTGCGGGAACTGGTTCAGTACTACGAGCAGACCTCCGATATGATGGTGGATGCGGTCAATGAGAATGTGAAAGAAGAGGATGATGAGGAAGAGGAGGAGGAAGATGAGACGGAGGATGGTTCTATGTTTGAGGCCATGTTTGACTCTGAGCAGGAGAACCGCCAGCCTGTTACAAACATCAGGTGTGTTTGTTTAACGACCCGCCATCCTGTGTGTTAATTGTTCATTTATCTCTTGTTAAATGCCAAATACTTGGCAAAAATAATTGTCCTTTACCTTCTGTAAAACGGTTTCTAATGTTTTATCAAATGCAAAGCATTTCATTTGAAAAAATCAAAGAAGAAAATTAAAGAAAAGAAAAAAATCAGTGGCTATTTTGATAATCAATTAATTGTTTAAATTAGTTTTCAAGCAAAAAGTCAAACATGTTATAATTTGCTGCGTTTCCTCTTCTTACATTATATTCATTGGTTAGAGAAAACCAGACTTTTGATATCGTCTGCTTGGGCTCTAGGTCATTGTGATTTCTTTTTTTAAACAAAATGATTAATAAATTAATTGATAATGAAAATGATTGTCAGTTGTAGTCCTACATTATTCACATGGTCACCTGTGTTGAAATTGTTACATTGTACGTAAACACCGCCACTGGGAGGATTGGTGGTTGTTGGGCTCAAGTTACAGTATGAAGAGCATTAGGTCACAGTGTGTGCAATTCTGCTACTGGCATTGCGATGTGTCTATAACAGTAACTGCACTTTATGTCTCTAGAAACCCACAGCGCAGTGGGAACTGGACAGACTTGAACAGCCTGATCAACCCGCGCAGTGTCAGGAGCAGTGCCACGAACAACCGTGATGGAAGACTCAACACAGAGTGTGAGATCAACAACCGGTCTGCAGCCAACCTCCGCAGCCTCAACATCCCCTCAGCCATAGGTACACTCGTGCACATGCGTACACACATCCATGTTACAGCTGATGGTAACCTTCCTTTTTGATATTCATTGTTGAAGTTCTGTGTTAATGCAATGTTTAAGGAGGGCGAGACACCCACTTTGAAATGATGTTTGATTTCATCTTTGCTCTCATTTAGAGTGCCAGTACAATAGGGACACACCCTATAATCAGGTGAAGGATGAGGATGAGGATGAAGACGACCTAGATAACGATGAAGGGGCTGTGGCTGCAGACAGTGAGGCGTCGGGTTCTAGTCAAAGAAGCAGTCTGGGAAACAATGGCGGTTTTGCCCAGAAGGTTCATCGGCACACAGCGAAGCAGAAACTCCGGCAGCTTCAGGAGCTGGTGGCCATGGTTCAGGTGAGGCAGACGACAGAACCATAGTAAAGACTCCATAGCAAGACTGTAGGTACTCTTTGATTGACACAGTTAAAGGAGAAGTACCGAACAGCACTCTGCTTTGATGTCTTATTCACCTCTGTCATACTGCTTTGAGATTCTATCACAGTTTCTTTTCTGTGGCCGTTTTGTAGGCTTATCAGTCTCCCTCTTTTCTACTTTTCTCGAGCCTTCCTCATCTGTGTTCATAACCGTAGCGTTCAGCTCTGACTACCACTTCTTTACAGTACTTTGTGAATCTTCAACCCTTACAGCGAATCTAAAACATTCACACAAATCCTCCAACAATAGACGCCGGGTCTATATGAGAGAATTACCCCGACATCTCTGAATCGTTCACTCAATGGCCTCACTGTTGCATTTGATATGACCTCCTTGATTAACAAATTGATTTACATCATAAATGTAATAGGACCTGAAATAGTAGGTTAGTTCTGTGTTGTTGTTTTTTAACTTTCTCTTTTAACTCGCTCTGACATGTTGGATCACATTCACCTTTTTTATGGGAATAGAAAACCCTTAAAACAAATAATGAGCCTTCGACTACAAGGAAAATGTACGACCGTTGTTCTTAAACAGCAGTAAAAGGTTTTTTCCTGTTTTTGTACTTTACAATGTGATGTCTCACTCATATTAAGCTGAACACAGTGTAAAGTGTGTGTTTCTATCTGTGTCCAGAGTGACGACACTGATGGCACAACAGCTAATGAGGATGAAGCTTTACACCAACAGCCAAATAACACCAGAGCTACTGTGGTTGGTGCGTTCAAGGACGGATCTAAACCGAGTCCTCGACTCACACTCTCCAGCAAGGCCAGGTACAGTGCAATGTTTGACTGTTGACGGTCTGTACAGTTGTCCTGAAACATTATTTTGACTGAATGTTTACTTAATCATTGATTCAATAATTATATTCACTTTCATTGCATCCAAACTATTCTGGATGCAGGAAGAAGCTGTATGAGGAGAAGCTGCGTCAGCAGAAGCAGGAGCTTAAGCAGCTCCATGAGGAGCGCCAGAGGCTCACTGAAATCCAAGGCAAGATTCAGGATCTGCAGTGGGCTTGCCCTGACCTCCAGGTATGTTACACACACACACACACACACTCCGGTTTTGCTATGAAGCCGAATCAGTAGGTAGAATTGAAATCAGATTTTAAAACATGTTTAGAAAAAGTGTCAATATTTCAAATAAGGTGTGGACTAAATAATACAAACACCTCTTCGTAAAGAACACCACAAAAAGACCTTAAAGTTGAATAAAGAGTTTAAATAAAAACAGTTTCAACAAAACCTACATGAATGTAGGGTTTATAATACGGCTGCTGTATTAGACTGTATTATGTTTAGCTAGGTATACCTAATAATCTGGCACCTTTTTAAAGGGTTGCATATTTTATTTAGAAACTATACGTTTTTCACTTTTTGCGGTCTCTTTTCTAGTCCTCTGTGTCCAGCACAGTGAGTCAGCAGGGCTTGCTGAGGAAGGTGCCAGTTTCTGCTTCCTCTCCGGCCACTCTCCCGGCTTCCTCCTCCTCTGGACCCCAAACTAACTCGGCCGTGTTAAAACCCACTGCTCCAGAAGCAGCTTCTTCCTCAGTCACTGACAATGAGGTAACAGACTCAAGCTTGTGCACACACACACACACACACACACACACACACACACACACACACACACACACACACACACACACACACACACAGACACACACAGACACATGGCTTCAACTCTTCAAATGTCACAATGAGATCTGTACATTCAGAACCGTACAGATTACCGTTAACTGTTCCCCTCTGGTCTTGTTTGGTCAGCAGCTGTGGTCTGAGATGCGTCGCCACCAGATCTTGCGGGAAGAACTGCGACAGCGCAGAAAGCACCTAGAGTCCCTGATGGCTGAACACCAGAGGCGTAGTGGTCTCAGTGACTCTCCTCGGCGGATGGACGACTCGGAAGGCCTCGCTACACCCTCGCAGCCTGTCAGTAGGGATGAAAGGTAGGAGACGTGCTGCTCTGGGGGCCTGTCTCACCAAGTCCAAGATAGAAGTCAACTAGCTTAGCTGTCTTTAGAGGTGTCACGATTCTCCAAATCCGCAATTTAATTTGACTTTTGAATTTAAGGTCACGATTCGATTGTCAGCACTGACAGCTGTACCATTTGCAAAGATCAACAGGTCATTGGTTTTATGCCCCTGCCACGGTGTCTACCGTCTACAGGCTACCGTAAAATACACCGTGACGTCTCTAAAGTGTTTTACTATTTTTTTTTTTTTTCTCTTATCAGACTCACTTAAGTAGGCAGGGGAAGGAGAACAGAAATACAGGGAGTATTGCAGATCCTATTTTTGACTTCGAAGGTTGAAATGAAAAGCTTATTTAGATAATTTGTATTCCATTTAGAATATAAATTGTGACACCTCTAGTTATAAACCTATTCAGTGTAATAGGAGATCCTTTCAGATGAACAGCAGAGACCCCACAGCAGCCACATTGTACAACATGAGCGCTTATGCTTTGCTAAAACATGTTGTAAGAGCTGTTGTTTGTTTTTTTAGCTGGAGTAGACAACACAATTTGTACCAATTTGCCAATGTGTCTTCAGGACAATGGCTACCTGGGGTTCCACTCCCTGCCACCTTGATGATGATGATGATGATGATGAAGATGATGAAGAAGATAACGATGATGATGAATATCATTCCGAGATGGGTGCAGAGGGGGAAGAGGAGCATGATGAATGTGAAGAAAGCAGCTCTGATGACGACATCCACATATACTCATCCAGTAGGAACCAGTGCTCCTACAGTAACCGGAAGAATCAAGGAAGGTCAGAAGAAGTGGAAGCAGAAGCAATTCTATTGCACTGATATCTATAATCTGTCTTTTAAAATGATGTTCATACTTCATTTTTGTGTTTTTAGCAACCTGAAGCCTCCGCCAGCCTTCTCGGGTGACGGTAGTGGGAATCCATCTCTTCATAACAAGACTCAGGCCAAGCAGCAGCAGCAGCAGCAGCAGCAGCAGCAGCAGCAGCAGCAGTCCAGAACTTTGAACCAGTCCGCGACGAGCCAGCATGGAGCTACACGGCGACAAGAGAACCTGCGCTGGGCCTCTGAGCTCTCCTTCGCCGAGGGCTCGGGTCAGTGGCAGGAACAGGTCAGCCAGCTGCAGAGACAGCTGGACTTCAGCACCAGCATGTGTCAGACACTCCTGCAGGACCAGCAGGTTTGTGGACAGGACAGATACATGCACATACACCGGCATTGACCTTAATAATCGACACAAGCTTGCACTGCATTTGTACACTTTAAGATTCTCTAAGAGAGCTGTGACTTCATTGACAATTTCACTATAACTAAGACTCATAGCTTTCTACCCAGTCTTTGTTTAGGTGTTTTTTTTTACTTTGTCTTATTTGTATTTCAAACAAAAACAAATTCTCTCACCTCCTTCCACAGACACTCTCTTATATGTTGCAAACCCTGCTGACAGGTCAGTACAGTTTGTTACCCAACAACCTGTCATCACCACAGGTCCACCTGGTCATGCACCAGCTCAACCAGTGTTACACCCAGCTGGCTTGGCAGCAAAACAACGTACAAAGGTGAACAAAAAAAGAGTATACAACAGTACACCTCTTGATTTCTATCAAATGGTTCATTTTTAAAAAATATTTTCTCTATTCTGTCATACTTTTCCCTCAGACTAAAGCAGGTCCTTAATGACCTCCTTCGCCAGCAACAGCAGCATCAGCAGGCTTCCTCTTCCACAGCCGGTTGGCAGACACAGAAGCATGGCTCATCCCAGGAGTCCAGCTCCGGCACCTCAGCCTCCCCTGGTGTCTTCCTCCCCTTCTCCTCCACCCTGCATCCTTCAACCAACAACATGTCAACGGCTGCCGTAGCCCCGTTCCCTCCTAGTATGACATGGATATTTTCTAGCTCTTGAGCTTCAAATTCCTAATTCTCACACTAAACATGTCTTGAATTGTGTGCATTAGAAGCAACAGAAAGCTAAATAATCTACATGAGGCTCAAAAGACTTGAGGGTTTACACTGATTATTTTAGACCAACTAAAGATTTTTTGGGGTTATGTGCTAAAAAGCGTCTTCGCTGTTTTAACATCAATGAAAGTTTGACCTTTATTAGGTCATTGCATTTATGAAAATCTTAGCAATGCCTCTGAAATATATGAAAATCAGAATATTCAAGATATTAAATCTAGAAAATGTTTGTGTGCACTGTGCACTGTCTGAACATTGTTTATGCTCTCAATACTGTTAGGAGTAATCTTCTTCAGTGAGCACCATTTGAATTTGAAGTTAGTTATAGATTTTGAAGTGATTCGCTCGGGTAGAAATGAAAGGCCGAACATCCTGCTGTCATGATTTAATTGATTCTTTGGACCATTAGCTCTTCCACATGTGCAAATTAATTTTCTTTTAATCTTTTTTTTCACTCTGCAGGCTTTAATTTATATCCACTCTTCCCGGCTACTATGGGCGAGTTCCCTCAGGGTGCAGCAAGTCAGGCGACCCCTGACCACCCAAAGCAGCCGTTAGACCCCAACACCTCGATTAAAACAGAGTACATGAGTTTCCCTCCTCCACTGCAGCGCTCTCCTCTTAACACCACCACAGATAGAGGGTACGTCCATCATTTCTGCCTGAGAGGTAATTTACATCTATTCATGTGGACATTATTGTTCATGTATTTATTTTCCGTGTGACCCCTTTAGACCGTCTGGCTGGCATAAAACCGCCTACGCAAACAACACCGTCCAGCATCACCGATCCAAAGCCGAGCCCCAAGAGTCTCCCTCCTCCTCCGCCTATGCCAGCCGCCACCCCAGACCTCAAGAATTCGACCGGGCATCACAGGAAAGCTTCAGCAGCATGCCTGATCCTGTTGATCCCACCACCATCACGAAGACTTTTAAGGCCGGGCGCAAGGCCTCTGCACAAGCCAACCTGGCCTCACGAAGCAAGATGCCCAATTCTAAGAGTCGTCGCAGGAGGAGCAGAGGGCACAACAAGAACAGTGATGGTACCAAAATTGAGCTGAATCTTCTGTTTTATTTGCTGACAAAGACTTGATGAGGAAAATCTCATCAGTGTTTTTCATGTATTTCTTTCAGGCCATGAGAGTGATTGCAGCACTGCAGACTTTGTCCAGAAGAGGGCAGCCCTGTCCCATCAGAAGGATCAGAATAAGAGTCTGCTGGACAAGCTGACTCGGGAGAAACTTGACAGCAAAACTAAGCCTGGAAACAAACCAAACGACTTCTCTTCTGGTGCGGGTCAAGCTGCTTGTAGTGACAGTTATGCACACACGTCCACCCTCTTCTGTCTGTGTTTTTTGTTTTTATTTATTTACATTTATTGTCTGTATCAGGCTTATTTTCCGTCAGTTTTATTTATTTTTTTGTACATCTTGTCCTTCACTATTTTTTTGCACATTCATCATGACCTCGTGTTTCATTTTAATTTTGGGTTAATTTACTTTGTGTCACTTTAATTTATCTCACTCGCAGCATATGCTTGGAGAACACCCTTCCTCTCTAACAGAATTGCATGCACAGAAGCACCAGGTAAACTCACAATGCAACCCAAAGCATCATGTGGTTATTATATCACCTAAACATCCCATGTATGTTCTGTTTTTGCCTTAACCTAAACCAAAGCTTCTAAGTTTGAGAACAGACTATTGTTTTTTTGTTTTTTTTACTAATTAATGAGGTTATGCAAGTATCCACTCAAATCTCATGCTGGCATATCTTGAACCTGTAGATGCAAGCAGCGACTTCTCACTGTTCGAGGCACTGAGGGAGACCATCTACTCTGAGGTGGCTACTTTAATATCCCAGAACGAGTCCCGCCCCCACTTTCTCATTGAGCTCTTCCATGAGCTGCAATTGCTCAACACCGACTACTTACGGCAAAGGGCACTGTATTCGCTACAGGTACGTACAGACACATGTAGCCGTTGTATGTAGCATGTATGGATACACCCTCTGTAAGATACTCGGGGCCCAGAGAATATGGGGTGAGTTCTTGTCTGGGCTCTAGATCAGAATAGTTGTTTGGCAGATTATCTGATCATGTGACTGGTTATTGATAAGATTTATCTCTCAGACTATTTTCAGACATAATTAGGGCTGTCTCGACCATTTTAAACCTTTTGAGACTTGATATTTGAGCGAGTTTGGGTCCAGAGGTCCAGAAACACTTCTTAAACCATACAGATAAATAAGAGATCAGAAGAGTTAGAGAAATCATGATAAATGAGTTTCCTCTTTCATTCTACCAGTCATTTTGTGTGAGTGTGTATGTGAGGTAATTTATAGTTTCTTTGTTTGTGTATTTCAATCAGAAATCAATTCAATCAGTGTATTTTAATCGGCCAGAATTCCACATCTCCTATAATCTGAGCCGTAAATATATATATACAATGTCCCCCTGAGAAATGACAATGGTATCTCCCTGTGTTTCCTCCAGGATATAGTGACCAGACACCTGTCAGAGAAGAGTGCAGCCGAGGACCAGTTGCCCCTTCTTGGCCCTGTGGTGTGGGCTGCAGGCTCTCAGTCTGAGCTCACACCCAGTGAGAGTTTAGCAACCAGTGATGCAGTAAGAGACACATTTTTGCTTCCCAGTGGGGCATTCTCGCACGTTTCTAATGTTTGTTCTCTTTTATTTTAATTTGTCACTCCATAGTGAGGTATCTACCAGTACTGAAGTATTTCTCTCAAACCTCCCCTTACTCTTTTTTTTTTTTTAAATCACTTTTACTTGCTTCCTCTTCTATATTTCACATCTTTCATTAGTTTCTCTCTCAGCCTTGTCCCCTTTCATCCTTCCCCCGCCTTGTCTCTTTTCATCCTTCCATGTCTCTCTTTATTCTCTGTTTTTAATTTCCCCTCCCACCATCTTCATTGTCTTTGAATTTAACTTGACAGCAAGACTTCAGAAACCAGTCTGTAAAAACGAATGACCATCATCTCTCCACGTCTCTTTTGCCAGATCAGACATGTGTTCTTTGTTCTGGGCCAAGGTCCCCAGAGTTACACTAATTGGATGCCAGGCCTTTTTTTTCTGTCTAAATAATGCCTTTGTTCAAGAATGATGGATGAAATTTCTAATTCTGCAAGTTAGGAGAATGACAAGAGACGCCACCATTGCTGTTAATACTATATGCTGGAAATCTTAGGGGGACATTCTGCTGATTTTAATGTGGATCTGTGAGGAATTATCGATTCTTCTATAATCCAAACAATTGGGGTTAAAAACCTTTTTGGTTTAGGAAATGTCCGATATATACAGAGAGAGTCCCTCTTAACAGGATCTTTACCCTGTTTTTTTTTTTTCAGGAAGTTGTGGAGAAAAACCTGAGGCTCACACAGGATATGATGAAGAAGAGGGATGATGCAGAATCTGTGGGCAATGACAGCACCATGTCAACCTCCTCCAACCTGGAACCGTTTGCTTGCGATGACTTGGGTATAGTTACTGTGTGCATGTAGAAACTATTTGGGACTGAAGCTTTAAAACAGTTTATCTTAAACCGTTCTCACATCCTGGTGTTCAGCGTGTGTGCTGGTCTCATGATCAACATTACATGGTCAGACTAAAGACTGTCACCTTTCAGAGGAAGACTCAATCATATAAGCCTGCCTGAGTACACCACGTGCCAAGACGCATAGCAACACAATCACTGTCTTTTACGTTGCTGTTGCAGTTTTGCAGAATTTTTTTAATACAATTAATTGTGTCGGTCTGTGTGCAGGAGGTGCAGCTGGTGATGTGCACGACACCCAGCAGTTGGACCGTCGGATCAAAGCCATCATTACAGAAGTCATTCCTTTCCTGAAGGTAGGACGATACGGAGAATGTGTTGGAAATGAACATTCATGAATATCCTGTACTTGAACTGAACTACTAAACGTAAAAGGGTGCTTGTTAATCATTAGTCAGCAAAGGTTTTCAGGCTCAAATTGAATGTCATCAGCGCCGTGTTTCAAGAGTTAAAACATTCTGTGATGTTCCTGTTTTCTTTCATTAGGAGAACATAGATGAGGTGTGCTCCATCCAGCTGTTGACATCTGTGCGGCGCATGGTCCTTACTCACACCCAACTGAATGATGAAGACAAGGAGTTTGTACGCTTTCTACACAGACAGCTGGGAGGCATTCTGCAGGTATGACCGGGCCGACAGCAGTCTATTCAGGTGCCGGTGACACAAGTTTAAGCATCTGAAATGAAGAACAGCCGTTCTGATATTCTCACTCTTGTGTCTTGCTCCAGGACTCTCTTAGTCAATTTGTGGGCCGTACTCTGAAGGACTGTGGGGAGGATCTTCTGGTGGAGATCTCAGACATCCTCTTAAATGAACTCGCCTTGTATCGGTTCATGCAGTATTTTGACGACAGCCGCAGCATTGCCCTGGCAACCCAACATAAATATAAGAAGAGGACTGAGCAACCCAGTAGAGCAAAGCACGGTCTCAGGGTAAGTTGTTTTTTGGTGATATGAATTAACACTGTAGCACAGCCGTTTGTTTGATCGAGACTAATTCAACCTTTTATGTTAATGAATAGGAAAATGCAGACGCTGGTGGTGTTAAATCAACTTCTCCAGCCTACACAGACGAAGACAAGGTCAGTCGTTTTAACACCGATAATGAAAGTGTCAATACCACCTAAGGTCCCCAGTAATCTGTTACAATAATGTCCCTCTTGTTCTTCCAGGACCAAGATGAGGCTGAGCAGGAAAGTACCCTGCAGGAGCTTTACCTGCAAACAGAGAGGAAGAACAGCAGGAGCAGTGAAGCTTCAGAGGTGGAAGAGGAGGAAGAGGATGGACAGGGAATCCCTCTGTCAATCAGTAAGTGAAAGTATTTAAAAGGGCCCCTTGGTATCATTTAGTGAAGAAACAACCCCCTAAAAGAAAGCCAAAATGCAATATAATCTTTCATGTTAAATCTGACATTTTGTATGTATTGTGTATACGCCTAGACATCATTGGCACATTAGTTGTGCCACTACTAGCTCAGGCTAATTGACTCCCACTCACTTCTAAATGCCATAACAAAGTCAACTCATGCCTTCTGGTTATGTGGTAATCCATCACTGTCAGTGAATCAGGATGTAATAATAGTGGTGTAGTAAAACAGTTCTGCAGGAAATTAGTGAAGATTCATGCTAAAAGCTTTAATGTTTTTCTGCCTAAATGCTATTTAATGTGTATATATATATATATATATATACACACACATACATGCGTGCATTGATGTAACACATGTACCTGTACGTGTCATTCTCGTGTGTTGTCTTTCTCTCAGGTCTGTCTAAAGCAGAGACGCAGGCCCTGACAAACTACGGCAGTGGAGAGGATGAGAACGATGAGGAGGAACTGGAGGAGTTTGAAGCTGGACCTGTTGATGTCCAAACATCCTTGCAGGCTTCTGCTGATGGACAGGTGGAGCAGGAGGTCAGTGTTACTTGTGCCGCACAGGTATTATGTTATAAACAACCATGACTTGTATTTTTTAACATACTGTTCTTAGTCTGACCCGTCGAATTGTTTCGCGCTTCAGGTGACGACACACAGCGAAACCCAGGCGACCGAACAGAGGAGCTCAGGTTATGATGATGACGCTGGTGAGGCCCTCCGTGATATTTTCACTGGGAATTTAAACTGGCTTTTGTCTGATAGAAATCTTGTATTTTTTTTTTTTTAATCAAATCTAATCACATTAACGTTGATTTTAGATATCAACAAGTCGGTTGGTGCTGTGGACCCCACAGTAGAGGACCCTGACATGGCGGAGTGCCAGAGTCCTAAAGAGGACAGAGACGCTGGGAACGCTGCTGCCTCAGAAGGAAGCTCCCATGAAGTCTCTCATGATCAGGACGTCCTCAAGGAGCCAAACACCACGAGCAGCCCCGACACAGACTCTCCCGTCATGATCAATGTAGATGTAAGTTCAAGGCTGAAGATGTTTAGTTTAATAAAAGAAATGTGCTCAGGATACGTGTCCAATCGTCAGGTTTTACCCATTTAGTCTGTGGAATGACATCACTATTACTCAATAGTATCACTACAAACGTTGCTATTCATTGTGGCTGTGTACTGATTCTACCAATGTTGTTGATGCAGGAGATGGGTTCAGGTAACACCAGTCAGAAATCTGATGAAGACGACTTTGTGAAGGTGGAAGATTTGCCATTGCAGCTGACTGTCATGTGTGAGGTGTGTAACAGCGAACAAATGAAACGCGTGTATAACACTTTCTATAAGCTATTAATACCATTTTATCTAATGATATCCTCTGTGCTGTGACATTAGGAGGAACTACAGATGAGAATAGTGGAGGAGCAGCAGAACAACAGTCTCTCTGTAGAGATCCTCAATGGAAACACTGAATCGCTGACTGGGCTGGTGGGAAATGCACAGGCACTGAAGGAACCAGGTATGGAGGACAGCTTTGTTTGTTTAGCTGCCAAATACCCTGCAATAGCTAAGACACTGTTTCTTGTCCTCATCTGTACATCCATACAGGAATGATCTGCTGTACCTTAACTAATAGTCCATCCCTTTTAGAGTAATTTTGTGTTTTTTCCTTTGTTTCTTTTCAGACACTGTTGGTGCCCAGAGTGTGTAAAGATTTATACCAATGTCTCAAAATCTACTGTTTTTAGCAACACTATGATTGCACCCTCAATCTGCTCTGGATGTATGATTGTTGATTCTTTATCTGCTAGTTTAAAGGAGCAAAGGCTCATTTTATTCCTGAATGTTTAATGTGATTAATGGGTAATCTGGGGAGGGCTTGTCTTTATGCTGCTGATTGATGACAGTCGAGCCGCTGTCTGAGTCTTTATAGTCCTGAAACTCTCGGTCAGATTCGCCTTAGTCTCCTTCTTGGTTCTGGGATCAGTTTAACATGAGTTGTGATTTTATTATTATTGTTTTATTTGTCTTGGCCTTATTGTTACACAGCTCGTCTACACTGCACTCGATTCCTAGTTATATGGAGATTCCAGTAGGATGGAAGTTCAGTGCAGGCTGACTGACTTAGCTCATGGTTTCTCGAGCTTGAACACTTTTTCCATTATATCAGAGCTCAAAGCTCAGATTTAACTTTTATCCCTTCACACACATCTTTATATACTGTTCTGTTAATGTTTAGTCTCCATTGATTTTCGTGTAATTAAAATGTTGACGACAGTAATACGTTTTAAATAATAAAATGCTTGAACTTTAAAAACATGGTGTGTTGGCACGTTTCGTACATCAGTGTTTATGTATTAACCATTTAGGCCTTGCCAACGCTGTAGTGTTATGCCTTTCTTCAGCAGCTTAATATCAGACCTACTGTTAAAATAATGTTATCACTGTGGTTTACACTACTGCACAATACTTATAGAAAATAGATCTGATTAGTCAATCAATTGACAAACACTTAATCTGCAACAATTTCAAGAATCTATTAATCATTTCAGTCACAAATGCAAAATATTATTTGGTTCCAGCCTCTAAAATGTGTGGATTTGCAGATGTCCTTTGCTCTACATCAGTCATAGTATAGTACAGTATGTCGAAAAGTCATAAAATAGGATGTCAAAAAAAGTCGTATAGTAAGTTGATGCGTTTTTAAAAATGCATAGTATAGTATTTCAAAAAAGTCACAAAAAAAACTATAGTATGAAAAAATCACAAAATAGTGAGTGTGTCCAAGAAAGTCTGTAAAGTACTATTGTCAAAGAAAGTTATTAAATACCAAAAAAGTGTCGAAAAAAGTATGCCATAGAAAAACCAAGGTATAGTATGTCAAAAAAAATCATAGTATAGTAGGTCATCGCCAAGTATGTCAAAATGATGGTATACTATATCAAAAAGGCAGTGTATAGTATGACAAAAAAGTGATAAAAGCTGCAGTACATGTCAAATAGGTCAGTCAGAACATTTAGGCTATGACTGTTGCCTAAAGCTTTACAGAAAACTGGTTAAGTAAAAAAAAAAAGAGGCCAATTATATTGTCACAAAGTCACAGTACACTACGTCAAAGAGTCCTAGTATAGTATGACAACAAAAGTCCCAAAAAAAGTGATAAATGTATATCAAAAAAGTCAGAATCAGAAAACACGAGTAGAACCTTTAATTTGGGAATATTTTTTATTAACCATCTAAAACAGAGTGGTGCGCTATGAGGCAGATTAGTCAGTATCAGTGCGTTAAGAGGTCATGTGGTGAGACAGTTCCTGTAAGTTACGTAACCGCTCGTGACATTTTGACCTGCAACCCGGATTAAAAAAAAAACAAGAAAACTAAAGCAGGGCCACAGTGTGGAGGCACAACATGGTGAGTGTGGGAAGATCTTTAGAAATTTAACATAAATCGAACAATATTTTGCATTAATTTAAATACACACAAGCATTCATCTCAGGGGTCCCTTTGTTGAGATCCACTGCTGGACTCAATAACACAAACATGATTACAGTAAAAATAACAGGGAATTTACAAGTTTGATTCACTTTTGTCAGTTTCCCTCATGTAAGATAAAAGTATGATTTAGTATTCACATCAAAGTATTATTGATTTGACTGAAAAACAAACTTTGGTTCAGGTGATTTGGTAGCTGTGCAAACAGTCAAAGAGGAACAACCTCACTTCTGTTCCACGATCAGCAACGCTCGTCTCCATCACTGCGTCTCCATGCAGGTAGGCATTTACAAACTGATCAGGGTTCAGAAGTTGGGCCGTTACCAGGGCATGCAGGGGTTTGGGCAGTCGCGGATATACGACTCCAGTTTTCCCTCAGACACTTGCATCAGTGTGGTGTATGTAGTCAACTGTGAAAACACAGCAAGAACAACTTACTTACACTGAACAAATATGACATACTTTCAATTAATAAATACAAGCGGACATTAAAGGACTCACCTTGTTCAGCATTGGTTTGGTTGAAAGGACATCATAAATGGTCTTCAGTGAGATGTTCTAAAAGAAAAGAGATCAAAGGCGTCTTACCACTTTGAGTTTAGGCCTGAAGTACAATTTGTGACGAGTTACATTCCCGTTCATCACATGGCTGAGCTTTAAATACATCTGAAAACATTCACATCCTCTAAATCAAATGGTTTTACTTTTAACCGAGTATTTCTACATTGTGGTATTGTTGCTTTTACTTTTGAAGAGTAAAAGATCTGAATACTTCTTCCACATGTGTCATCAGTACTCACCGTCTGTGTGGTCTGGTTCATGCACTTTATGGCAGGAGTTCTGCGATCATCCAGGAAAAAAGGCTCCTTCCAGTGATCGTAGTTTGTCTCCAGGACATACCACCGGCCCATCTTCAGGTCCATCCTGAAATACAGGAATCAAATATTAAAAAAAAAAAAAAACACATCATGTGACATGCTGCTACACTAAGCAAACAACTTGTGAAATAAGAGTTTAATCAGATGACCTGAAACCAAAGCGGTCACCAGTTCTTAGCTCAGCAAGATGTGTTTCACAAGAAAACCAGGAGAAAAGCTGAGTCACTGCGACGCTAGCAGCAAACATTAGGCGGTTCCACACAAAGGGGCAGGTCAGCTACATCTCCAGATAAAATCATTGGAATTTTGTAGGTTAGAGTGTTTTTGATTTGCTCAGGACTGTGTGATAAATCAGTTATTATTAATCCAAACACACAGTGATTAAGCATGTAAAAACTAAACCACGGACATTTCAACATCCAGGAACGCAAACGTACTGTATTGTATTGTTGACATTGAATCTGGATCTGTCTGTGTTATTGAATTTTAAATTGTATACGTTTACAAATAGATTGTGTGTCCATGGAGAACTCTGTGCTGCTACTCCTAAGGGAGACAATAAAGGCTAATCTAATCTAAAATGCTAATCTAATCTGCTATAGAAGCACAGAATAAACTCCAGTACTTACTCCAAGACATCGATACTGAGCAGTCTGGACCTGGTGATGATGCAGCCCTGGCCTGTCTGGTTCCCTCCAAGGATGAAGTAAGCTGGAGCCAGCAGCTTGGTCCGCGCCAGCAGAGTTTTGGCTTCCTCGTAGCTGGTGAGAACGAGATCACACTCATTGTTGGTACAGAGACATGTTCGCTTGACCGAGAGAGGCAGCATTCAGGTTTTATGAATCACAAATCTGAACCCAGAAAAAAAATATATGAAGTCTGCTGTCTTTTAAAAAAAAAAATCATAGCTTTAAACTTCTGCCACTGCCTTTTATCCCTCAATTATGGACAATTCATTCATATATTGAACGGTATTGTAAGTACACTCTAGTCTCCCGATTCTTCTTTTTATATATACACACACACTATCTTTTATATTGTCTTGTGTTTGTCTCAATATTGTTTTATTTCTTATGTAAAGCCTTGTCATTAAACATGTAAAATCCAAATAAACGTGTCTTGAAACAGATGACATTATATTGTTCAGATGCTAAAACGTTACCCTGTGGAGCTTTGATTACGGAACATAACTGCCATCAGACATAGACATAGACGAGTCACATGTGTTGAGCTAGACCACAAGATACAAATTAAACAGGGGACCTGCTCTTAGAATCAACACCAATGGCCAAAAACTCCACGATGTACCTTTAAATATCCCAAGAGGAAAGAATACCTGTTTGCGTTTTCTAGAACGGAGCGAGTGAGGAAGCTCATCCACATCCCATCTCTCTTCCCCAAGATCCACTCCAGGATTCCTGTATGTGAACAGATGCCAGACAGGTAGTCACAATAAGAGAGCGCGTCTCTAATGGAAGCACAAATGGTTCTAAGAAAAACTGATCTTCACTCACCGATGTATCCTCCATCGAGGCTGAAGCGCTCATTCATAGTCAGAGAGAATATGTTCTAGGAGAACGAGGGGAGAAGACTTTCTTACATCCACAAGAAGTATCAACAACTCAACAGCTTTAACGGGTGTTAACAATGTTTAATGCTGATTGAAGCACGTCGACTTACAGGCTTGATGCCAGTCAGCATGCCAACATATCCAGCGAAGTTTGTAGACTTAAAGAGAGTCTGGTTATTTCTCTTGAAGTCTAGGTTTACCACCAGAGGCTTCAGCTTCTCACTAATGATCCACGACTTGTTTTTCACATCCCAGCTGTGAAGATGAAGGACAATTCATGAGATGTTCTTTAGCCGAATCTGAGTCAAGACTATCAAGCTTCAAAATTGTGATTTTGGGGTAATTTCTTACCCCATAAATAATCCAAAATCCAGATTTCTACCATGGAACAGGTTACCTGTAAGAGTGTAAAGCAACAGAAGCATTTCAGTATTGATGTACTGTGATTTTAAAGTCAATTAATTAATCAATCTGATTCTGGACGATGACCCACCCTTATCGTCTTCTGCAACAACTGATGTGCACACAGTGAACACCTCATAGAAGATGTTGAACAGGACGACCTCACCTAGATTATAAAAAGGAAGACAGACGATTTCAATAATAGGGCAGAGGTCAATGGAACAATTTAAAAAAACATTTATAGGGATTTTGTTTTCTTACCAAGAGGAATCCCTGAAACGGCCGCAATTCCTTTGATTTCCTCACCGAAAGGGTTTGGGAGTGTATCCACCATCAACGGCTGCAGAACAGTATACAAAGCAATCAAGAAGCCTTCAATGGCAATACAACTATGGCAGTCATTGTAAGGAAAACAGAGGAGAGACAGAGAGAGAGACAGAGACAGAGACAGAGACAGAGACAGAGACAGAGACAGAGACAGAGAGAGAGAGAGAGAGAGAGAGAGAGAGAGAGAGAGAGAGAGAGACACACACACACAGACACACAGAGAGACAAAGAGAGAGAGACAGACACTCACCAGCGTAATGTCAACGAGCTCAATCAGCCTTCCACTGGGAACAAACGCGTTGGCCAAGTCTCTGATGGCCTGAATCATATTGACCAGCTTCAAAGAAAAAGATCAGGAGTAAAATAAATAAATAAAAAAGGCGATATTTCTGTGAGGCTAGTTTAAAGTACTTCTTCGTTCTCACATCAGTTTTTTTGTCAGTAATTAGAGCCGTCCATCTCTCGCTGGGCGGTGAGTCCAGGTCCACTGTGTACCAACGGACCGTTCCTCTGAACCTGAGTAGGAAGGAAATGATAACAACCGATCATCACTGACTAGAGGTGATTTTTATTCATGCATTTTGAATTAACTTCAGATTTAATGCCACTGGAGTTGTACTATAATGCAACGGCTGAGGCCATTCTGGCTAATTCCCTCTCAAGTAAATCACATTTTAATTAAATTACTCCAGAAAACTACAGCAGGAAAACAACATATCTACCAAGTGAAGGTAGCAGAGTTCAGGTATGAGGAGTTACACAACACATCCGTCATCAGCCAACTCGTTAAAATGACTTTTAAACACGTATGTTACTCACGTGGGGCCCGTCGGTGGATACATGTCTGCACGACAGTCTTCTGTATACTGTAGATACATAGACATGTTTGTGTGTGACTTCAGAGTAAAACAGATCAACGCAGCTCAACGTGGCTTTTTTTTAAATCTAACATGTTAAACAGCATAATGTTTACGCAGAAATGTCGCTTACCGGTGGGATGAACTGTGTCGATGTAGCGGAAAATAAAGCCGCTACGATTATTAACACATAGAGAGACATTTTTGGAGGATTTCACTCCAACTGTTGCTCCTCCAAGAGCCTGCTGCTGTTTACCGCGTGACAGGGAAACTGACTGATATGCGAAGGGAAACCGGAAGTTCTGTAGCGGCATAAAACGCTTTTGTACAAATAAATATAAATATGTTATCATACACATGAGTGCTTATTCATATACGTTTTCAAAGAAATTAAATATTAAAAAAATTCCGTTCCTTTTATTTGCCATAAAAGCAAGAACCTCCGAAAACATAGTGAGGAAGTGATACAAAAACACCCCCTCGAAAGAGATCCCCAGTGGTAGTGTCCATGCGGAAGTGAAAATACATAACATGACCAACTGCGATGGTAAGAATCACAACAATACAATCTATAGAGACAGAAAGAAGACATATAATGACAATTGTAAACTAATCACATAAATCATTGTGTGGTCAGCCAGATATACTGTGTGTGCTCACATAAACATACAAACCAGTGTTGGAAAGTAACTAAGTACATTTACTGAAGGGCTGTAACGTTACTTCAGTACAATATTGTGGGAATTTGCTTATTTCCATGTATGCTTCTTCAGACTACTCCACTATATTGCAGCGAGAAACATTGCACTTTTTACTCCACTACATTTATTTGACAGAATTAGTTACTAGTTACTTTTTTTCAGATGAAGATTTTTCATAAAGCATAATAATCAAATTAAATACAATACCTTCGCGAATGTTTGGGCTTGTGAGCCTTTATAAAAAATGTCTGTCTAGTTGAGGTCACATTTCTATTCTTGGTCTTCAAGTTGTTTAGTAGGCCTACAGGGATTCTCAAACTTTTTAGGGTTGGGGACCCCTTACAGGTGAGGACATGTTCCAAGTACCCCCTCCTAATCGTTACGCCTATCAAGCGTTTGCTTACTACAGTTTGTGCTCTTATGCCATTCAAACTATTTGTATTCTTACACGTTTAATCCAAAAGATACTTCAGACCTGTTTCATAGAGATAAACAGAAACATGTTTCACTTGGAATCATATTCATACCACTTATTTCCTTTATACAGAGGGTCACTTTATTCAAAATGGAATGGACTTCACTTGACAGCATTCATACTTAAAAAAGCTATCAGAAAATGAACAGTAGCAAGACTGGCATAGTCCTAATAAATCCAGACATTTAAATGTACTAGTCTAAAGCTGACTTTCAGTAAGTGCTTCAGCTTAAAAAAAGGAACTTATGTATTGCTGTGCGTCACAATCACATCAGAGTTTCTGTTGCATAAGTCGGTGGGAGTAATGGACACAATATAATCGTTTTATTTCCACAAATCTGTAGGTTTGCACTTTTTAATGATACAGCACAGTTTTAGGATTTATATCAAATTATTTCGCAGACCACCTGACAGAATCCCTGGTTTAGTTCCTCTAATTGTTCCGACCCCTCCCCTCCACTGGGGGTCTGTGCCATTTGTTGTCTCTCTGATCGTCAGCTAATGAGCCACACCTGAGCCTGCTGTGGCTCCAGCTTTAGAGTCTCTCCACCTGAACATTGATGGTCTCTTCCTTTGCTGACACGGCTGCTGTTTAATTTATTTCGGACATTTCTGATTACCAACTCTTTGTTGTGTTTGTTTAGTTAATATGATTATCCTTTAAATAAATGTGTTTATTATTTTTACACTCGTCTGGTCTCACATTTATGTTACAGCCTTTGAGTCGGGTTGTAACATAATAATATCCCCTTTAAACTTTTCAGATGGTTTGATTCAAAAATGTTTTATGCCCAAATAACCCCATATTCCCAAGTCAACCTTTTTTCATCTTTCGTACACACATAATCATTCCACAACCCCTCAGATGCATGTTGTGACCCTTTGGAGGAAACCTGACCACCAGGTTATGAACCACAAGCAAATTGTAAATTAAGTAAACAGTATTAACAATCGAATGTCATATATGATGAATGAATCACAGGGCATCAGTCTCCAGATTGAGTATTTTAACTTCTGATCCTTTAAGTTGTTTTACTGTCCACAACTGTACTTTTTACATGTATTTTTCAGTGTTGTATCAATGTTTTTACTTAAAGGGTTAGTGTACCTCTTCCATGAGACACAGCAAAGTAAATGTACGGTTAATTATTTACACAACATAGGCCAATGGGTCATCTGAATTCTATAAACATCTCCATTAAGATTCTTTCAACTGGCTGCTAAAAATACATGGAGACCATAGAACAGATTTGACCATGTCATTTTATTAAAAATATTAAAAACAAAACAAAAATCAGATCAAATGGCCAAATCTTTAAAATCAAGACATTTACAAAGACATGGCAGGAACCTACACAGTTGAGGCTTCACTTGCAGTACCTGTCGGCTTTCATTTTGCTTCTCCTGTAATAAAAGAAAAAACATATTTAACTCAGTGCAACAACATGTCAGCGCAATCAATCTATATTCTGTCATGAATTCAATGTCTATTTATAGAAATATGTTTTACTGTTCTGATAAATAACTGATAATTGGGTTTTAATACCTTACATGCAGCTTTGTTTAGTGCTTGTTAACACACTTATTAACGTATTTAATGTTGCCGGGTGTGAGATATATTAACCTGCATGAATTCTCACGTCTCCTACTTGTTATTACTGTTAGGTTGGTGATGTAAATAGATTTCTCAATGTGTTATAATGACAGCAGGAGGTCACCTGAATTACCTGCCTGTGATCTGCCACATGTTCCACTAACACATAATGCTGCAAATAAAAACACACAAAATGGAGGCTGGTCCTTTGTCTGGGTCTACACAAATATATCAATGCAGGAAGGTGTTTAAAGGTAAACAATTACAACAGCAGACACATTATTTAGAAATGTATTTAAGGAGGTTTGCAATGTGTTTGTATTTATTAATTCACAAATTAAACCTAAATGCCAGCCTCTGACTGTAACAAATCTTAATGCTGTGAGTTAAAAAAGAAAATAATTTGCAGCTTGATTTTATACCTCCACGTATACATTTCCTTGAAGGAACAATTAAAGGAAGAGTGATAAGACAAAATAAATTAGGTGTTTGAGAATAAATATCCGATGAGCATATTTCCACACCTGTCAAGCAACTCCTCGTGAAACTTCCCGTCTGTTCTGGCTCGCTTCAGCGTGGACGAGTCTCCCTCATTGACCCGGAGCCGCCGATCTTGAAAACTCTGAAACTTCTTCCTGTAATTCACACAGCAGCATTGATAAGACTATTACCAAAGGAAGTGCAAAGGCAAATGACACACCACCCGATCCACACATGCCTAAAAACACATTTCCACAATGTGTCCTCTTTGGAGAACTGGCACTGAGGCTCTAAGGAGCCAAATCTCTGAGAAGAATTCCAAACATTGAGGCCAAGTATTCACTAAAGCAGAATATCTAAATGGTGACAGTGGCATTTAAATAGCAATAAGCTGAATGTCTAAGCTAACAAGCTGCCACAAACCAACATGTACTGTTTTATTATTGAAATATTCAGTGAAGGCTGGAAGTGGAATTTGTTAAAAGAATGACCTAAAACTGAGAAATTATTACTTTTTTGCTAATTTAATTTTAATGGGTTTTTCGAATGTTTTTTTTTGGTTAAATGCCTCAAATAAAATATCCCACTCATTAATTGTTGAGCCTTTATTCATCATAAAAAAGGTGGTCGCTAACAAGTGGCTAAATGAGACCGCTATCTGTCATCACGGCAAACATTATTCGGCCTTTTGAAGTAGAAAAGTGTTATTTTTGAGATTACCTTACTGAACAAAACATGCAAGTATAATAAACTTGTGTTTGCCAAAGAGCTTCATTTCTGCAATACTCCAAAATCCCATGGAAAAATGCCATTTTATTTTGGCCGAGGGCACCTGTGTGAGGCTAACTTCCGTTGGCTTGGCCCACAAAAACACGTCGACGGTGCAGCACCTGTATCTAAATAAGCTCTGCCATAAAAAGTTAGCAATGTACCAACTGCATCGGGTGACTGTGAGGACTTCATCCTCCTCCTGTCAGTGTGAACCTTCTTCAACATTTCCCCTTTAAAATGTGCTTCTTAAAATATTAAAATAAAAAGTTATTCTAAAGTAGGCAAACTTAACCATAGGTTCTAGTATGCATCTAGCCAGAAACTTCTTTGATATTTAGTCTCTCTTTGCTCTGCTTGTGTTTTATGATCCCCAAGCTGCACTCCATCCTAAAAGGCCTTTTAGACGCTAAGCACTACATCAAGACACAGGCTCAAGGGCAGCCATTATCAACATGTCAACATGATGAGTCCATTTCCCCAGCATTCATCTAAAACAAATAATAGAGCTGGAACACCAGCCAAAGCATGCCAAGCTAGAAAACGGTTTCAGACATATTGCCTTGAACTTAATAAGCTGCAGACGGGGCGTAATATATATATATATATATATATATATATATATATGGAACACTTGCAGCATCCGAAGCTGATATGTGGTGTTGCTCGCGTTCTCTTCCCACTCTAACAGCAGACCATCAATTGCATCTTTAAAGGCGGAGGAGTGATGAGGGAGTAGCTCAAAGGCCTCATCTCACATCCGGTGATTTTGTTGTCAAAATGTTGTCGGTGCAGACCGACACGGTGTGGAGATAATGGGAAGGAAATCACCCTAAATTCTCCTCAGTCGCAAATAAAAGTGCTTTAGCACGCATTTCAGAGGAGGCTGAAAGGTAAACTACTTAAACTACAAAACGTCGAGCTGTTGTGAAATAAAAGTGTAGTTATTGATACAATGTGACAACAACAAATACCACTTAAAAAAAAAAAGTCACTTCCTGGAGCCACTTTCAAGGAAAGCAAGAGACACAGTTTACTGACAATAAATTCATTCTATATATATATATTTTTCAAGCGATTAACTAAAAATATTTTTGTATATGCATGGACACACAGCGATCCAAAAGAACATGTAAAGGAAATTTAGTAAACCAATTATCATCAACGGACCAAAACTAACTATGGGGGTCATGTGACAATTCAATACTGAATATTTATTTCAGGTTTTTTTGTTATTATTGTTTGTATGTATTTGTATTCAACACGGTCTGTGACAGCATAACTCTAAACCGTGTATACATGGTATGAAAATACTCTGGTGGTATTTTAAAGCAGATGACAATCAATTCAAACAAGTTTGTTGATCTGTTGTTGGCGCTCTGTCTGTCAGAGAGGAGGTGATTACACTCTGGACATTTGTGAGGCTGTGTTGTTTGATGTGATGTTACATTATACTGTGGGGCAACGATTGCCAACCTTTATTTTGCTTGTGACCCCCTGAAAAACTGAGCAATATCTGACTACATTGATTATTTTAAGAGGTAAATTTGCCAAGTAATTCCAAAAAAGCAAAGTTTAGAGGAAAGTTTGAAGAAATAAACATTTGTGGAGCAGAAATGGTTTTTTTTTTATGGTTTTCTATCCAGGTAATCAACCCACAACCCTCAGATCTGTGTTTTCCCTCGGTGGACGTGTATTTAATACGCATGTAAACAAACTAGACAGAGACAGAGACAGAGACAGAGACAGAGAGAGAGAGAGAGAGAGAGAGAGAGAGAGAGAGAGAGAGAGAGACACACACACACAGACACACAGAGAGACAAAGAGAGAGAGACAGACACTCACCAGCGTAATGTCAACGAGCTCAATCAGCCTTCCACTGGGAACAAACGCGTTGGCCAAGTCTCTGATGGCCTGAATCATATTGACCAGCTTCAAAGAAAAAGATCAGGAGTAAAATAAATAAATAAAAAAGGCGATATTTCTGTGAGGCTAGTTTAAAGTACTTCTTCGTTCTCACATCAGTTTTTTTGTCAGTAATTAGAGCCGTCCATCTCTCGCTGGGCGGTGAGTCCAGGTCCACTGTGTACCAACGGACCGTTCCTCTGAACCTGAGTAGGAAGGAAATGATAACAACCGATCATCACTGACTAGAGGTGATTTTTATTCATGCATTTTGAATTAACTTCAGATTTAATGCCACTGGAGTTGTACTATAATGCAACGGCTGAGGCCATTCTGGCTAATTCCCTCTCAAGTAAATCACATTTTAATTAAATTACTCCAGAAAACTACAGCAGGAAAACAACATATCTACCAAGTGAAGGTAGCAGAGTTCAGGTATGAGGAGTTACACAACACATCCGTCATCAGCCAACTCGTTAAAATGACTTTTAAACACGTATGTTACTCACGTGGGGCCCGTCGGTGGATACATGTCTGCACGACAGTCTTCTGTATACTGTAGATACATAGACATGTTTGTGTGTGACTTCAGAGTAAAACAGATCAACGCAGCTCAACGTGGCTTTTTTTTAAATCTAACATGTTAAACAGCATAATGTTTACGCAGAAATGTCGCTTACCGGTGGGATGAACTGTGTCGATGTAGCGGAAAATAAAGCCGCTACGATTATTAACACATAGAGAGACATTTTTGGAGGATTTCACTCCAACTGTTGCTCCTCCAAGAGCCTGCTGCTGTTTACCGCGTGACAGGGAAACTGACTGATATGCGAAGGGAAACCGGAAGTTCTGTAGCGGCATAAAACGCTTTTGTACAAATAAATATAAATATGTTATCATACACATGAGTGCTTATTCATATACGTTTTCAAAGAAATTAAATATTAAAAAAATTCCGTTCCTTTTATTTGCCATAAAAGCAAGAACCTCCGAAAACATAGTGAGGAAGTGATACAAAAACACCCCCTCGAAAGAGATCCCCAGTGGTAGTGTCCATGCGGAAGTGAAAATACATAACATGACCAACTGCGATGGTAAGAATCACAACAATACAATCTATAGAGACAGAAAGAAGACATATAATGACAATTGTAAACTAATCACATAAATCATTGTGTGGTCAGCCAGATATACTGTGTGTGCTCACATAAACATACAAACCAGTGTTGGAAAGTAACTAAGTACATTTACTGAAGGGCTGTAACGTTACTTCAGTACAATATTGTGGGAATTTGCTTATTTCCATGTATGCTTCTTCAGACTACTCCACTATATTGCAGCGAGAAACATTGCACTTTTTACTCCACTACATTTATTTGACAGAATTAGTTACTAGTTACTTTTTTTCAGATGAAGATTTTTCATAAAGCATAATAATCAAATTAAATACAATACCTTCGCGAATGTTTGGGCTTGTGAGCCTTTATAAAAAATGTCTGTCTAGTTGAGGTCACATTTCTATTCTTGGTCTTCAAGTTGTTTAGTAGGCCTACAGGGATTCTCAAACTTTTTAGGGTTGGGGACCCCTTACAGGTGAGGACATGTTCCAAGTACCCCCTCCTAATCGTTACGCCTATCAAGCGTTTGCTTACTACAGTTTGTGCTCTTATGCCATTCAAACTATTTGTATTCTTACACGTTTAATCCAAAAGATACTTCAGACCTGTTTCATAGAGATAAACAGAAACATGTTTCACTTGGAATCATATTCATACCACTTATTTCCTTTATACAGAGGGTCACTTTATTCAAAATGGAATGGACTTCACTTGACAGCATTCATACTTAAAAAAGCTATCAGAAAATGAACAGTAGCAAGACTGGCATAGTCCTAATAAATCCAGACATTTAAATGTACTAGTCTAAAGCTGACTTTCAGTAAGTGCTTCAGCTTAAAAAAAGGAACTTATGTATTGCTGTGCGTCACAATCACATCAGAGTTTCTGTTGCATAAGTCGGTGGGAGTAATGGACACAATATAATCGTTTTATTTCCACAAATCTGTAGGTTTGCACTTTTTAATGATACAGCACAGTTTTAGGATTTATATCAAATTATTTCGCAGACCACCTGACAGAATCCCTGGTTTAGTTCCTCTAATTGTTCCGACCCCTCCCCTCCACTGGGGGTCTGTGCCATTTGTTGTCTCTCTGATCGTCAGCTAATGAGCCACACCTGAGCCTGCTGTGGCTCCAGCTTTAGAGTCTCTCCACCTGAACATTGATGGTCTCTTCCTTTGCTGACACGGCTGCTGTTTAATTTATTTCGGACATTTCTGATTACCAACTCTTTGTTGTGTTTGTTTAGTTAATATGATTATCCTTTAAATAAATGTGTTTATTATTTTTACACTCGTCTGGTCTCACATTTATGTTACAGCCTTTGAGTCGGGTTGTAACATAATAATATCCCCTTTAAACTTTTCAGATGGTTTGATTCAAAAATGTTTTATGCCCAAATAACCCCATATTCCCAAGTCAACCTTTTTTCATCTTTCGTACACACATAATCATTCCACAACCCCTCAGATGCATGTTGTGACCCTTTGGAGGAAACCTGACCACCAGGTTATGAACCACAAGCAAATTGTAAATTAAGTAAACAGTATTAACAATCGAATGTCATATATGATGAATGAATCACAGGGCATCAGTCTCCAGATTGAGTATTTTAACTTCTGATCCTTTAAGTTGTTTTACTGTCCACAACTGTACTTTTTACATGTATTTTTCAGTGTTGTATCAATGTTTTTACTTAAAGGGTTAGTGTACCTCTTCCATGAGACACAGCAAAGTAAATGTACGGTTAATTATTTACACAACATAGGCCAATGGGTCATCTGAATTCTATAAACATCTCCATTAAGATTCTTTCAACTGGCTGCTAAAAATACATGGAGACCATAGAACAGATTTGACCATGTCATTTTATTAAAAATATTAAAAACAAAACAAAAATCAGATCAAATGGCCAAATCTTTAAAATCAAGACATTTACAAAGACATGGCAGGAACCTACACAGTTGAGGCTTCACTTGCAGTACCTGTCGGCTTTCATTTTGCTTCTCCTGTAATAAAAGAAAAAACATATTTAACTCAGTGCAACAACATGTCAGCGCAATCAATCTATATTCTGTCATGAATTCAATGTCTATTTATAGAAATATGTTTTACTGTTCTGATAAATAACTGATAATTGGGTTTTAATACCTTACATGCAGCTTTGTTTAGTGCTTGTTAACACACTTATTAACGTATTTAATGTTGCCGGGTGTGAGATATATTAACCTGCATGAATTCTCACGTCTCCTACTTGTTATTACTGTTAGGTTGGTGATGTAAATAGATTTCTCAATGTGTTATAATGACAGCAGGAGGTCACCTGAATTACCTGCCTGTGATCTGCCACATGTTCCACTAACACATAATGCTGCAAATAAAAACACACAAAATGGAGGCTGGTCCTTTGTCTGGGTCTACACAAATATATCAATGCAGGAAGGTGTTTAAAGGTAAACAATTACAACAGCAGACACATTATTTAGAAATGTATTTAAGGAGGTTTGCAATGTGTTTGTATTTATTAATTCACAAATTAAACCTAAATGCCAGCCTCTGACTGTAACAAATCTTAATGCTGTGAGTTAAAAAAGAAAATAATTTGCAGCTTGATTTTATACCTCCACGTATACATTTCCTTGAAGGAACAATTAAAGGAAGAGTGATAAGACAAAATAAATTAGGTGTTTGAGAATAAATATCCGATGAGCATATTTCCACACCTGTCAAGCAACTCCTCGTGAAACTTCCCGTCTGTTCTGGCTCGCTTCAGCGTGGACGAGTCTCCCTCATTGACCCGGAGCCGCCGATCTTGAAAACTCTGAAACTTCTTCCTGTAATTCACACAGCAGCATTGATAAGACTATTACCAAAGGAAGTGCAAAGGCAAATGACACACCACCCGATCCACACATGCCTAAAAACACATTTCCACAATGTGTCCTCTTTGGAGAACTGGCACTGAGGCTCTAAGGAGCCAAATCTCTGAGAAGAATTCCAAACATTGAGGCCAAGTATTCACTAAAGCAGAATATCTAAATGGTGACAGTGGCATTTAAATAGCAATAAGCTGAATGTCTAAGCTAACAAGCTGCCACAAACCAACATGTACTGTTTTATTATTGAAATATTCAGTGAAGGCTGGAAGTGGAATTTGTTAAAAGAATGACCTAAAACTGAGAAATTATTACTTTTTTGCTAATTTAATTTTAATGGGTTTTTCGAATGTTTTTTTTTGGTTAAATGCCTCAAATAAAATATCCCACTCATTAATTGTTGAGCCTTTATTCATCATAAAAAAGGTGGTCGCTAACAAGTGGCTAAATGAGACCGCTATCTGTCATCACGGCAAACATTATTCGGCCTTTTGAAGTAGAAAAGTGTTATTTTTGAGATTACCTTACTGAACAAAACATGCAAGTATAATAAACTTGTGTTTGCCAAAGAGCTTCATTTCTGCAATACTCCAAAATCCCATGGAAAAATGCCATTTTATTTTGGCCGAGGGCACCTGTGTGAGGCTAACTTCCGTTGGCTTGGCCCACAAAAACACGTCGACGGTGCAGCACCTGTATCTAAATAAGCTCTGCCATAAAAAGTTAGCAATGTACCAACTGCATCGGGTGACTGTGAGGACTTCATCCTCCTCCTGTCAGTGTGAACCTTCTTCAACATTTCCCCTTTAAAATGTGCTTCTTAAAATATTAAAATAAAAAGTTATTCTAAAGTAGGCAAACTTAACCATAGGTTCTAGTATGCATCTAGCCAGAAACTTCTTTGATATTTAGTCTCTCTTTGCTCTGCTTGTGTTTTATGATCCCCAAGCTGCACTCCATCCTAAAAGGCCTTTTAGACGCTAAGCACTACATCAAGACACAGGCTCAAGGGCAGCCATTATCAACATGTCAACATGATGAGTCCATTTCCCCAGCATTCATCTAAAACAAATAATAGAGCTGGAACACCAGCCAAAGCATGCCAAGCTAGAAAACGGTTTCAGACATATTGCCTTGAACTTAATAAGCTGCAGACGGGGCGTAATATATATATATATATATATATATATATATATATGGAACACTTGCAGCATCCGAAGCTGATATGTGGTGTTGCTCGCGTTCTCTTCCCACTCTAACAGCAGACCATCAATTGCATCTTTAAAGGCGGAGGAGTGATGAGGGAGTAGCTCAAAGGCCTCATCTCACATCCGGTGATTTTGTTGTCAAAATGTTGTCGGTGCAGACCGACACGGTGTGGAGATAATGGGAAGGAAATCACCCTAAATTCTCCTCAGTCGCAAATAAAAGTGCTTTAGCACGCATTTCAGAGGAGGCTGAAAGGTAAACTACTTAAACTACAAAACGTCGAGCTGTTGTGAAATAAAAGTGTAGTTATTGATACAATGTGACAACAACAAATACCACTTAAAAAAAAAAAGTCACTTCCTGGAGCCACTTTCAAGGAAAGCAAGAGACACAGTTTACTGACAATAAATTCATTCTATATATATATATTTTTCAAGCGATTAACTAAAAATATTTTTGTATATGCATGGACACACAGCGATCCAAAAGAACATGTAAAGGAAATTTAGTAAACCAATTATCATCAACGGACCAAAACTAACTATGGGGGTCATGTGACAATTCAATACTGAATATTTATTTCAGGTTTTTTTGTTATTATTGTTTGTATGTATTTGTATTCAACACGGTCTGTGACAGCATAACTCTAAACCGTGTATACATGGTATGAAAATACTCTGGTGGTATTTTAAAGCAGATGACAATCAATTCAAACAAGTTTGTTGATCTGTTGTTGGCGCTCTGTCTGTCAGAGAGGAGGTGATTACACTCTGGACATTTGTGAGGCTGTGTTGTTTGATGTGATGTTACATTATACTGTGGGGCAACGATTGCCAACCTTTATTTTGCTTGTGACCCCCTGAAAAACTGAGCAATATCTGACTACATTGATTATTTTAAGAGGTAAATTTGCCAAGTAATTCCAAAAAAGCAAAGTTTAGAGGAAAGTTTGAAGAAATAAACATTTGTGGAGCAGAAATGGTTTTTTTTTTATGGTTTTCTATCCAGGTAATCAACCCACAACCCTCAGATCTGTGTTTTCCCTCGGTGGACGTGTATTTAATACGCATGTAAACAAACTTTAAAACAGCGGCCGCCTCCCCCCCACTGCCCTAATTTGAAAGCACTTGGGTGAAAGAACTCCTGATTGGCTCTTAGATTTCACATTAAATGCAGCACAAAAGGGGCCACTGAACCTGGCGGAAAATGGTCAGACAGTAAATTAGAGAGTTATATGCTATTGATTGGGCTGCTTGTGCACACATAAAAAGGGAAGTTACTTACACATAATTGACCTCGCAAGACTTCACGTTGCCCCTGTCTTCCTCTATGATGTCATCTTTACGCTTGACCTCTTGTTCCGCACTCGATCTGATCTGCAGAAAGAAAGAAAAAAAGAGAAAGAGGGAGAAAGCTTTGCATTAAATATCAATGCCGTGGACCCCCTGAAGTGAGGTCACAAACATTTCCCCCTTCCGTCTCAACAGTCGGGACCCCACAGAGACGGCACGCTTAAAGCCAAAAGGATTAACATGCAACCTTGTGGAAGGAACCCAATTTACACCTCACCTTCACCATCTCGCCGTCCCCTGCCGTCTTGGTCTTGGCCTCGATGTCCCCACTCTCACTGTAGGAGATGAAACAACTATTTGCTGCCATGAGAGCCAGTTTGCCCTGAGGCAGAACAGGAAGAAAACAAGAGAGAAGGCGGTTGATTAGATAGATTTGCAGCAGGACTGGTTGTTGTGAGAGACATGAAAGGTCACCTGATATTTGATGTAAAAGAGTCTCACGGTTGTGCCGAGGCAGGTTGTTTTATAGGTTCAACAAAGCATCGAGGCGAGCAGTGCGCTACAGCGATAAGGTAGACGTGTTCTGCATAATGAATTAGTTGTTTTTACAGTTACTACAGCTAAGCGCTCTCTCTCTCTCATGGGCTTCACTCTAATCAGCCACGAGGCGAGACGTGAAAGGCAGAGGACAGCGGTACAGTACGCCACTACTGCAAAGACTGTGTATGCATTATGAATAAATAAAATATGACTTCTACAAATACATTTCAATAACAATATTTATTTCTAGCATTCATGCAGTCTTGCACGATTTGTACCTACAGCTGAAACGAGTGACTATTTTCATCATCGATCAATCTGCAAATTATTTTTTAGATGTGTTAACTTGTTGTTAATTATTCAGTTTATTATCATATATGACCGACAAATGCATTAAATAGTCACAAAAGAAACTGGAACCAGAGAAATGTTTGCATTTATGCTTGAAAAATGACAATAGTAGAAAATTGTTGCTGATTACTTTTCTGTTAATCAACTCATCTATTTATCAAGGAATGGTTTCAGCCCTACTTATATTAAAGAGAAGATGGCCTCACATTATGCCCCAATGACTTTGTTGTTGTTTAACTGAAGTTTCCAAGTTGTTCTATCCACTGTTCTTTCTATCTATCTATCTATCTATCTCTTTAGGACCATTAGAGACGCTGTAGAAGATCCACTCACGTTCTCGAAGACGGTTTCCCATTGTTCCCTGGAGCCGATGGCATCAGAGCGGCCGACGACCAAACCCTCAGAGTTGATACCCAGGTACTTGCCATATCCAGACTTCAAGGCTATCCTGCAACAACGTGATGGAATTCTACGGTGACAGTACACTGATACGGGCCTTTTCAATGCCTCAAAACAACAGAATAGGCTAATCTGATGTTTATTTGAAAAAAACAACGAGTTATTTCCCGGATGCTAATTCCATCAGCAGTTTGTTTTTGTTTACTCACCTTGTGTCTGAGAGCTTGACGGCAGTAAACTGTTCTGTGGGGTCGGGTCCTTCATCCTCTGAAACACAAAAAACATTTACCTTTTAAAGATATTACGGTTCTTAGTATTGCTTTTTAAATGACTCGGTATACAGCATTTTTGATTTTTTTGATTTGTGAATAATAGGGCCTCTCTACACACAAAAAGCTTCTGCCACACAAAAACAATCATTTAGTGTTTAATTAATTACTGTGTAAAAATGATGTTCCATAATTAAAATGTGCATAATTCTTCTTCTCGTGGTTTATACTTGAGAGCTGCGTCATGTTTAAGTAATGCGTTCCTTGTAATTAATAATGAAAACGCTCCGGCTACACAGCGCTGTGCTCATCTGGATCCATTGCAGCAGCAGCAGCAGCAGCAGCACGGAGACATTTGAAATAAGATACGAAAGGAACTGTTGCGTTGCATTTCAATTCTCTATTCTATGCCGAGGTCTCCCGAGTTCCCCGTGATTTCATAAAGTGACCTGCTTGCGATTAGGTCGCTTCCTGGCCTTTGCAATAAATCAAAGTTTCGCACAATTTCTAGTGCATCAAACAGGCATCGGGTCAAGGGAGTGCAGAGCCTGCGAGACATTAACGAGGAACGCATTAATAAAGTAGAGGGAAAATGTGACACGCGCTGCTTCTTCAAAAGGCTGATTATCTTTGGAATATGTCGGATGGTGACCCTCGGAGTTGGCTAAGAGAACATCAGCATGTTTCCTCTGACCTGAGGGTGAATGTGAACACTTTTTGGCAGTCTTCTAAAACGCTGCATCATCCAGCGAAGAGGGGAAAACCTCTAACGTCTCTTTCAATACTGCTAGCTCGCATCCACTTTCATCTCCCTGAAAGGAGCTTATGTGCATGCAGAGGATGAGGAGGAACCACTAAGGGATTTGGGATGTTTCAATCTAGCAGCCACTTTCACTGGTTCTCACAAAAACGTGGGCTGACTTTTTTGTTAGTCGTGTCTCTTTCCGGGCAGACTGTTTCGACGAGCAACACTCCCTCAGAAGAGCCCAGAGGCAGAAGTGAGCGAAAACCCAGAGTTAGCTCTGTCCTTACCCTTAACTCAACCCCCGTTCAGCCTTATTGAGTGTGGTGTCTGGATTTACTACTTAAATACTTAGGCTACTGCTTTGTGGTCTGAAGGTAAACCCCCCCCCCCCCCCCCCCCCCAGTAAATGTAACCTCAAAATTGAGTTTTAAGTTCTTCAAGTTTGTACAACTGTGGACTCAGCAAGCAGATGTAGAAGTTGCATCTTCATCTAAATTGCAGACAAAATTAAATGCATAACGGCTTACATTCCACATGGTGCTATTTTTGCATTGTAATCCTGCTTTCCAGGTAGAGTCCCACTCACGTCTTCTGTGCTACATATATAGATTTATCATCCTGGGTAAGGCTAGCTGATACGGATCTATTCATACGTTTGATGTAGCTAATGGTAATGGAGGTTGAATTGGGTCAACTTGTGATGCATTCAAGCTCTAGTCTGTAAAAATGAGTATTGGGCGAATAAATTATAATGTTTGCATGATCAAATATAATTGTGAAAAAGAATGTAAAATGTAGTTGTTGACAAGAAACTTCAATAAAGTTGTTTAAGGACAAGACAATATAAATATATATAGACTATATATAGATATATTAGACTTATGAAATATGACCTGTTTAACTTCCTCACTCTAAGCAGCTTATAATACCAATACTGCTCAAGACGTTTTTAATAAAATGTATTTCCTTAACATATGAATTGTTTGTTCATACAAATAACCATTATAAAAGACATTAACAAAGTAAAAAGATGACATTTTACATTTTTGACTGTTTACACTGACTTCGGGATGGTTGAAATGATTTTTCGAGACGGTGGTGAAATAGTTATTCTGGAGCCTCGTACACCAGCTTCTATAATAAAACAAACCGATTGGTGTCTGGCATGTATTGGTCAATATGGCTTATCAATGATTGGCAATTTAACCAGCTGCAAAAAACAAGATCGGGGCATCTCTAGTTCCTTCAGAAGATATCTTCATTTTCATTATTAATTAATCTGCCAATTATTTTCTGCTTTGTCTATTTTTTGTTATGTCAGAAAATAGTGAGAAATGCCTGTGATTTCAAACAAGCATAGATGATATGAAGGTAAAATAGCTTAATTTAACAGTCTAAAACTCAAAGATATTTAGTTGAATATCTTTGAGTGAAAGGCCTGACTCTCCACTGCGTCTTCTCACCTTTGTGTGGTGCACCGAGCGTGAATAGGCCACTATCCAGAGCATGGATGTAAGCGTTGTTCTGCATCTCGATGGCAATTGTTCCGGATATTTCCCCAAAGTTGCTGATGGCCCACCAACCACCTGGAGGAGCAGCAAGACCCAAATGTCACAAGATGCAACAATACAACACATCAACCGTAAGGTGCAGCATCCAATCAGTACAAAAATCATACCAGGAAAAATCAACGGAAAGAAAATCAAAAGGATATCAAAAGTCTTTGGTTTCTTTCTACAATTCGAAAATACAGTACAAAACATACCAATAATATCAGCTTTTTCTTCACCATCTCCTGCTTTTCTCTTCTTATCTTTATGCTTCCTCTTTTTCCTGTGAACAAATACAACGTCTTCATTAGTGTTGAGCTTGCTAAATGTTGATTACACAAGTAGGCCTTGCCAGCATTCCATAACATTAAACTTGTTGGGCTAGCATATTTATTTGTCGAAAGTGAACACATTTTGAAAATGCAAAATGACTCTTAAAGTCATTAACAAATCATTGAGTCATCGTTGCTTTAAAAAAAAAAAAAAGACAAAAGAATTATGGTTCTAGGACATGAGCTGAATTAAGAGAAACTTAACACCACTGCCGTCTTATTTCAAGAGTTTCAAGTTCTGTTTGATTGGTTGTGTCCTCTCACTCTGACTATCCAGTCTTTATTCATAGGTTTCTCAAGAAAGAGTCAAAGTAGTCCCTTATTGTTATGTGTTTAAAACTTTCCATGATTAAGCCTTCTGTAATCTAGAGACTGAGTTGTCTTTGTTTGTTTAGCTCTGAACAGTTTCTATGCTCTATGACTTATGCTCTAATACTATGGGGTTTTCTACATGTACTTGAAATCAAAAGTAGGTAAGTAGGCTATTGTTTCTGTTGCTCAGGCATCTCCATCATTTCAGGCAGACTGTAGTAAGCGTTCAATGGTTAATATATATATTACATTTCAGGCTAGTATGGTTAGTATCATCATGCACCTCAATGTCTTAACCTGAGGATATCTAACGATTCTGCTGACGTTTAAACTACTTTTGAACAAATTAAAGCTAGCTTGCTCATGGTTGATATTTAGCGAACGTTAACTAACATGAGTTAAACAAGGCGATAATGTGTTTGCTAACAGCCTTTGGCGCCATGCTGATAGTTTAAGAACAGCTTTTAGAGAAATAAACACTAGCTGTAATGGTCTTTCACAAAGCTAACGCTAACGTTTTAGCTTCAGCTAGCTTTAGCATAGGCTACAAAACCTCCGTAAGTTAGTCGTAAATAGAACTGAAGATTGTAACGTCAGTGATAAGTGGTACTAAGTAAAATAAACACTTACCCTTTGTTAAGACCTTTCAAAACCAGTTTGGTTGATTTTACGTGAGTATAGTCAGCCATAGCTCGACCTAGCTAGTGGGTAGCACAGCTACTAGACTATACTTTCAGGCACAAGTACGGCGGCCGCGAAGGCACAGTCAAAGTCTGATCCAAATATCCACTCAACCACCAGTCTATGCATCCAAACAACGTTTCCAACACTAATATACAGTATGTGTATTACACACATACACACACACACACACACACACACACACACACACACACACACACACGCACACAGGTAAATATATAAACATATATATATATATATACACATATGTAATTATGATCAGGATTGAGGTCAGGGTCTGAAGAAGTGGTATTTGTCTTTTCTTGCACACACACACACTCGCACAGCACCAGAAAATGTACTCCAAGTCAAACCTCTGAGACCCTTACCACAAATTAAAAAATAGTCACACCAATCAACTGGTAAGGAAGGCAAGGGTGACCTGAGTGATGGTGTTTTTATATGACTGTGTATGCTAATGTTGCCTCATTTAACAGGAAAGTACCAAATCAGGAGCCTGGGACAGGAGGTATTAAATAATCCGTGGACCCTGTTAAGGAGTAAAATAAATTAGACAGTGGCTTGTGCTATCTGCTCAGTGCAGTAAACCTCAATTGGTAAGAACTCAATCATCCAACAGAAAAAAAAAGGCTAGGCTGGATAAAAATGAATGACGGCTGCCCAAAACACAGCCAGACTAACCATAATAACTCCAGCAGGGGAGGAACTGTAATACCTTAGTGAGACTCCTTGTGTTACTTTGCCTGAGGAAAAGTTGGTTCAAAGTACAGAAGATTAATCTGGCCAGAAGAGTCTTGTAAGCTTTGAGAAAGTTAGCCGGTGGGGTTTTCAGAAGTCATGAATCAACATTTTACCCTGCCTCCACTGAATCCCATTTGTGCTCCCTCGGTCATTTGTCAAATTCAATGATACTTTGACAGCAATCCCTGTTGTTGATGGGATTAAACAGTCATAACTTGTACCGAGAGAGCCGAGTGGTTAAGCCCATAAGTACTTAAAAAGAGCTGACAGAAGACAGTGCCAGGCAAAATGGTAACTTAAATGCTGTATCACCTGATTCTGCAGGCTGATATAAAGGTGGCACTCTCTAGTATATCACTCTAGTGCCTTTACTAATGTCTTAATACATTTTAATGAATAATTCACCAATGATTATAAGCTCTTAGTATTGACAACATATCTGTCAGGGTTGTGAAAAGTTCCTTTTGATGTTTTTTATCCTTTCTATTTGGTAAGGCAGTCATACATGTTTATACTTTACTCTCCAATAAGCCATGACGTCTGTAGTTGTACAGTTTCAATTAAATCAAAGCCTATTGTTAAATCTACTTAGCAATAGTCATTATGTATTTATAATCTGTAATTACATCTCCATATTGTAGCAGTTTTCATTGTTAATGACAATGATTCAATTTGCCAGTTACCACGGGAATATGCATGAATGTAAACCAGTATTGTTAATTTGATCTCACAAGATATCAGCCTCACTGTTTGCTGTTCACTCTCCCAATGCCTAATTCCTAACTCCGTATTTGACTTTAGTGGTAGTTCACATTAGAGCTTTTTCCAACAGACTCATCCAGCTCCGCTGTCAGAAGGACAGATACATTCCTGCCCACTGCAATACGACTTTATAATAAATCACCTCTGGCCAAATCAATCACACAACTATTGTTTAGTTAGTTAATTATTCTATTTCATTGTATATATTGTGCATTTTTATATTTCATATTTTTTCACATTTTTTACTCTGTTTATTTTCTATTGCTTTACCTGTACCTATTAATGCTGCTGTAGCGAAAACAATTCCCCTTGTGGGATTAATAAAATATATCTATCTATCTATCCATCTGACTATCTATCTAATGGGTCTAAATTTAGATATTCAACATTAAAGCACCAACAACTCTGATACCCCTAAACCAACAAAAATTGGAAGCAAGAAAACAAAATATTCCACAGCTGTTACCTAAACCTCCTGTCACCTCCTGTATATTTAATGCATCACTGACACATCACAATACCGGTGATCATACTGTGCCATTACAAAGACAAGCTTGAGTGACTGAAAATCCTCCTCACAACATGTAGGATGATACATTTCATAAATAATTTAACAGCACCACACCTCTCTCAGTCTAAACTGTCATTTTGTGAAGGATGAGTTAATTGAGGATCACTTCTATGTCCTTTGTGTCTTTCATGTCCTTCTAAAAGTGCCTTTTGTCTAACAAGTCTGCCTGCTCCATTAGCCGCCTTTCAACTGTGAAAAAGCACATTTATCATCCTTTATATATACTGTACAAAACCCACAACAGCGCTGACAAGGAATTAACTCCTCAATGCTGAGGTGCAATCTTCTTCCTGTTTGTCCCCAACTCTGCATTGCAGATGATAAAAAAAAAAATCAGTTTTATTTCTTGTTTGAGCCAAAGGGTTTGATGTGAGTCGACCATCTGCACCACTTTGATCCAGACTGAAATATCTTGACAACAAAGGACGGATTGCCATGAAAGATGTGTGCAGACATTCATGTCCTCTAGACAATCAACTCAAATAAATTTCGTGATCCCCTGACTGATCCTCTTCTACCACTGAGAGGTTGACATTTTTGGTTTTGAGAGATGTATCTCGACAACTGTTGGATGAATTTCCATATCATTTATCATATCATGTTCTTTTTTTAGATATTAAAGGTCTACAGAGAATGAATCACAATTAATGTCCAACGGATATCTTTGAGGCCAATACATAAGAGATTAAAAAAGACAATGCTGTCTCTTTTTTATTTTCATAAATAAGCATGCTTGTTAAACATCCTTTACATTTGTTATTTTATTAAAACGACAACAACTGTTTACTGAGTGAGACATTTGACAGTTAGAAAGTTAACTCGTCAGTGTTTTTGGGGGCAAAATATAAAATACTGTTTCTGAATTGCCTCAAAACCTATTTTTGGTGCTTATTGGCCGACATACCAATTTGTCTTTCAATCTCTAACTCAAATGATTTTGGTGATTCTTTGACTTTTTATCTTGCGCACCATGCAGGTCAAAATGTTCAATTATCCAGTACAATGAATATCAACATCTGCCGGAAAGATTTGCTCAAAATGTAATATCGGCATTCATGGTTCCCAGAGCATGTATAGGAAAGACTTTGCTGGTCCCCTAAAAAAACATTTGGGGAAAGGGACGCCTGGACTACCTGGCCCCAGAAAAGCTTAATTAAATGGCTCCTACATGTTGTTACATTGCGCAAGCTCATGATGTCGCTTATTCCAACACACTCTCCTCACACCTTTTCTAATTACTTCTCCCTTGGACTTGTTTGTTGTGCCTCTCACGTCCTTCCTTCTGCTGTTTTTCCATCCCTCTCCAACAAACTTTTACTTATGAAGTCACTTCTGTCACACTCCACCTCACCCCGTCACCCCCGCCCCCCTGACCCCCTCCTGTCCTACATCTGTCACATATAATCCTCCGGTGGGGATTTAGGTGATAGAAGGTTAAGTTGCTGACAGTGTGGAGCAGGTGTTTTCATAAGTGGCAGCGTGCTGTTACACTGCACTTTGGCCACACTCTCACTTTGTCAATGTCACCGCTCCTTCACAATGGGTTTCCTCTGCTTTCACGGTGTGTGTTTGTACAGACTGACAAAGTTTATGACGTGGACGACATCTGAGAGAGGGAGACAGATGAAGATGGATTAAGTGACTTAGTTAAAAAGGGTGTAATGATGTAATTTCCTGAGAGTGACACTGGGGAGGAGAGTGAGATGTTGGACAGGTGGAGAATTTAAATGAATGGTCTATTTATGCCATTCTTCATTTGTAACGTGGTTATTTACACTCTATATTTCACTTACATTGATGACAATATTTAGGTAAGATGTGAAATAAATCACAGCACATGAAGATCCATGTAAAAGCTGGATTAATAATGAGTTACTACATCTTTTTTATTATATCTTAATGACAGTTTTTTTTAATAATACCATTATATTTTCTGCAATGTATTCAGGCTTCACTTGAGTAAAATTACCTGTCACATGGTAATCGTGTAACAGAATATTGCATCTCAGCTTGTGATTGAAGGCAATGTGAAAAGGAAGGCTCTTTTGAAAAGAGAGTGCCGAACATGCATTTATATCCTTGTATTATTAAATGGAGGGCACAAAAAACATTTATCAACAAAAGACATAAAGGTAAGAAGATTAACTTGAGAAGTGCAAGGAGAGCTATTTATCCTCGGATGAATAGAGTGCCTGCCTTAATACTTTTCATGGTGGACTGGACTGGGGTATTACTTAACTTCATGGATTTCTGGTTCTGGAAATTGACTAGAGTCTACAGTCATTTAGAGGTCTTATGGCAATTACGCTGCAAGTTATGGAAGAGAGGAGTTCAGCGAATGGATAAACACCTGTGACATTTGCTTTCAGGACTATGTTCAAGGTAACAATTTCCACACCACCTTTATTCTTTGCTCTCTTCCTAGATTTTTAATGCCTCCTTGCAGGGAAATTATCTCCACATTGGATTATATTTTATTCTTTTTTTTATTTGAATCCATAAATCACATAAATGACATTGGCTTTATTTGAATTGTAGACTTCCTGATATAACTAAATCACAGTTCACTGATACACAAATGTGGTGTACGCACATGTACTGTAGTGTGCTCTCTATAAAGGCGAAACTGTATTTTAAATTGTCTAATTCTATCAATGCGTCAAACAAACATATGCTACTCATCAAGGTTATTGAGGAAATAAAAGTTGTTAAAAACTTTTACAGCCTGTAACAGCCCGCTGCCCCTGAGGACCATGTTCAGTGCCAGGTTTTATAAAAAGTACACTGCCTTCTGTCTAATTATAAACTTTCTGAAACCAGTCATTTTGTGAGCAACTGAAAATAAACTTCTTTTGATACAATTTTCCATACGTGGATGCAGGATTGTTGCAGGCATGTGTTTTTCCAAGATGATGACTTGCATACATCTCTCCCTCTCTCTCTCTCTCTCTCTGTCCCATTGACAGGCGCGGTGCGTTTTTGCTCTGAATGGTTAGTGCTTGCTGTCTTTGGCTCTGTGCTCTGTTGGCTCACGCAGTCTTGTTCTTGCTTCAGAGCAGCCCAAATGGCGGCTTCACTCCTTCCCCTGCTCCCTCCTGTCCTTTCACTCTATGCTCACCGTCTACACAGTCCTTTCAACCTCATCTTCACAGACCTTGAGATTGGCTTCCATCAGCTGTGAATGTTAAAAGAGACTAATTTATTAAGCAACTCCCTCTCTGCATGCAGGACCGAGGAAGGCAGTCAGGCTGCAAGAATGACTCATCCAGGCTGTTATTGTTTGCACAATTCCACTGGGTGGCAGTATACACGCACGGCTCTGTGCATCACGCACAGGCCACCTAAAGCTCAGCATCATGGCATGCTCCTCACTGATGGCAATTTGGCAACGTGAATTTTAGGCAGCATCCTAAAATGTGGATTAGATATTTGTGGAGATTTAGATATTTTTGAGTCACGCATGTATGAACAGACAAGACATTCTGTAAGATTTTATCGAGTGGGTCTTGGTAAAGAAGTGCATCTAATCAAAAAAGATGAATATATAATGTTATTAATTCATTTCTATATAGTGTACAGAATAATTTTCTTTATTAAAATATTCTAAGATACACTTAAAAGAGTGTTTTGAGAAAATAGCACACAAGACTGAGTTTAATTACAAGAGACACATTAATTGCCTTATTTACACTCTCCATGGGTGGTATATTTTCTCCTCCCTAATTATGCCTCTACTCTTAATAAACAAATGCAACCTTTTATTTTTTCCTCCGCCGGTGGTTTTGTAGTTTTCAAACAGTTTTACATCAAACATTTCACCTTCAATCTCTACCGTCACTGATGGTCTCCTTGGGTATTTGCCACATTACTCACAATGGCAGTGCATCAAGTCAAAAAGCCTCTCAGAGTGTGAGGGGAGTGGCTGAATAATTCACAGTCTTGTGTATTTTTAAACTCATCCTTACATTTATAATGCAGAGAAATTGAATCATACGACACTGACACACTGTTAATCTTTTAGTGACTGCACATTTCTGCAGGCTTTTATCTGCGAATCACTGGCAGTTAGCAAATACATGGGATGCACTCACACACACACACACACACACACACACACACACATTCAAACACACACATAAGTTAGATTTGTAAGCTGGTGTTCTCTTCCTTCTGAAGCTTCACAAGCACAGAAGGCCTCCTGTTTTCCTCTTGACTTTCTAAAATATCCTTCTCACATCACCTGCAAACTGTCAGGAGTCAATCAGCGCTCTGAATCCAAACAATTTAGAGGCTTTACAGACACCTCTGATTAATAGGCAGTGTACTGTACACAGTGGAGTGCAGATGGAATGAGATGGGACATAAATCACCAGCTGGATCTGAACCAGGTTTGAACCAGTCTCACAAGCATATGGTAATCATGCAATAATGAACTGTTGTCTGCTGCGCTCTCTGCAAGGTGTTCTTCCGAACATATTGCAATGTGTCTGTTCATACTGCTGTGGCATTGGCACTCTCCAACACACACACACTCACACACACACACACACACACACACGGAAACACACCCACCCACACACACACCCACACACACACACACACACACACACACACGCACCTTTCCTACAACGCTCACAGAAAAAGGGCAGGGTGTTGTTTGTTGTCTTACATCTCTCTTTAAAAATGCCAGTGTTATTAAACACATTTGTCAATGACAAAGAATATGGAATATGGAAAACGTGTGAAGTTTTAATAATCTAAATTTGAAAGTGCAGTGTCTTTTTTCCTCAGCATATTGACAAAGCAACAATCTCAACATAGACGAAATATTTTTGCCGTATATTTTATTTTATTCTGACTGTTTTTTCGAACCTCACAGTCTTTTATGGCCACTAAAGATTAAGGTATCAACAAAGTATGATTGCTTATAAGATTACCTTTCCAGGAACTGGACTCATATATCCACATCAAAAGTGAATCGTAGCACACTGTGAGACTGCGTGCCAGTGTATGAACACCTGCTTCCACCATAGGAAACGTTTCTGGCTGTGTAGGCGAGTGAAAACCATTTGGTTTGGGTTTGTGGTTACGGTTGAATATTGACTGACTTGAGGTTCAAGACAGGACGTAAACTCTTGCTTTCAACTCTTGTTGAAACACTTTGTACAGTCATCCGTCACTCTATTCACCAGTTGCTTATTAATGGTATTTCTGGGAGAAGGGGTTAGAGAGGGATTCAATTGAACTCAAGAGCATGTGGTGTTACTTGTGTTTGGTGTTATTGTGGGGCTATCTCACATTATCATAAAGGTCAAAACAGGTACGTTTGGTATTTGAACTGCTTGTAGGTGTGAAATAGGCTATAGAATAAAACTCCCCAAGCCTTGCCTTACTATACAGACTCTCACTTCAGCCATAAATGAAGCCTGTTGAACTCTATGGTCAAATCAAGGCTACTGCATGTTTGTTAAACAGGACTGAGGTTTTGAGGAGAGCAATTTCATGCTGTTCCCTGCAATCAGATGCACTGCTGTTAGAAAAATGAAATCAGCCACATGGACATAGTTCAAGTGGAAAATCAATGCAGAACTCCTTGCAGAATTCTTGAACTTATTAACCACCATTTTCTGTGCCGGCAGATGAGGGACTTACTCTAAAGGCTCAAATCATGGTGAAAATAAACATTTGCTCCAGGTTTTTCTAATTAGTATCGGTTTGGCACACTTGAATAGTTAAAATAATGTTTCGAAAATCATGCAGTGTGTTTTTTCATTTCATATTTTTGAGTTTATACCAACATCACACACTTAAAAGACAAATTATAATCGGTTACAGTGTGTTTAGCTTTGTGCTACAGTATGCTACGGATACTGTATTGGCAACCAGTCCTTTTCTTCTAGCCCCATTCAAATCCTTTTGAAGTTGTGTTAGGATTATGAACAGAGGACACTTTTTAGACAGATATTTGTTTGTTTGAATTAGTAAAGCCCTGTAATGCAGGCATGCAGAAAGCCACCATCTTGTTCCGACGCACATTGAACCGAAGCATAGTTGCCTTCCCTTTTAACAACCAGACATTACTCATTTGTCTGTCTGCCAGCTCAGATCATTTCTTGCAAGGATAAATTTGTTCTGTTGCTTGTAAATGTAGGAAGCAGCAGGAAGAGTCTCCCTTTTTAAATGATCAACTTCAGTAGGCAATCTCCTCGCCTCTACAATGTCTTCTGAACAACAGCCTCTAGATCAAATACACTCATTTGCATTTGAGGCGTCCAGAAAATTGAGCGAGTGAAGCATGGGATTCGGTATGACACCTAACCAGCTTCTAATACATTTAATACACAGTTTACATGAATATATGAGAAAATAATTATAATGATCCTTTAATTTAAACTTTTGTGTAAATCAATCTGCTCCCTGAGATTGTATCCGGTCTGTTTTTTGACTCGATTTGAGTGGTTGAGATTTGAATTTGCTTCTACAGATATATTATCACCTTTAAGTTGTTACGGTGAATGTGCGAGTGAACATTTGCTATTGAGTTGAGTTTCTGTCCATCCCACATTTAGTCCGACATACACGGCAACTCTTGAGAATAAAATAGGGCTCATAGCTGCTGAATGCTTTAATTTCACCAGCTAGGCACTAACTTTGTTGCTGGACAGGTAGCGTCCAGTGGGTTGATGAAATATTTCTAAGATGAAAACAGCTGTCTGGGGTGTCTAGAAACAAGGTGGATGAGAGTGATTAGTGAACCAAAAGAGTAAAGTTATGGGCTGTAGAACCAACACAATTTGATTAGCGCAGCTTTAAAGACTTGTGTGATATGCATCAGGTGTTTTTATCATTTTCACACGAATCAACACATAACTGGTTCTTCATTTCCTCCGCAGTAAGAAAGCTGCAGTATAGAGGAAGGACTCTGAGAATACCACATTCTGAGCTCGGAGAGATTTACAATTTCAAATACGGTTGCAGTGAATGTCAACGGAAAGACGATGAAACTTAAATGTTATAATAACAACAATGACAAAATATGAACGAATAAACTTGTGCAGAGACTGCTCTCAGGAACCTATAGGGCCACTAAATAGTTGGACTCTCAATTTACCACGAGCCTGGACAGACTCACAGAGCGTTTTATGACCCCACCTTTCTTGTTTTATGAGCATCTACATGCCTGGGGACCATTAAGGACACAGAGACAGATCCAATTGTGAATAAAAGCTTAAGGAAACTGAGTCTTGATGCTAAAAAACATGTACCTGAATTGAAATGTTAGTCCTATAGTCTTAGTTCGTCTTTGTATATCGATTTTTAATCCACCTCACCGTAACAAATTCACTTGATTTTTAAACCATTCACAAATTGAGTCTTTAAACTGTTTTGTTTGCATTTGTTCTAATCTTGTTCTGTTGTTCATGTAAAACTCATCTTCAATCACGCCACACAATTTAGATGTGCGATTGTACTATGGTTCACACAGCATCTCCATGGGTACCAGACACAGAACATTTGTATTCATAACAGCAAAACAACTGCAGTGAAGGTTGAGGGAATTTTATAACAGGGGTGCTTTAATAAATATTATAAATACACAGTGATGTATTGAAACCCATTTAAGGATGTCCGCACACACACACACACACACACACACACAGTGATATTTCGGCATAAATTACCTCCTATTAGCACACATAAATGGCATGATTACACTCGAATCAACCAATAAACACAAAGCAAACAAAGTGAATGAAATGAGCTCTGAGTGTTTTCCTTCAAACGATTAACCTTTCCATCACACAGGTGGTTTGATATTACCATACCAGCTTGTCATTTTGCCACCTTTCAGAACAATGGAAAAACATGAGCGTATTAAATGGGTTGGGCTGGATTCACATGGGCATTGACATACTGACATAAAGGGAAGGTGTGCAGAACCATATGGCTCTGTTTACACAGATCAATTCAGCAGCGTGGTCTCGTTATATTACCGGAATCATGATGCTTTGAAGGTTATTTTGGTACAAAATAGCTCACGCCTCAACTTTATCACAGTGTGACAGTGTTAGCAGGTTAAACAAATGCAAGTCAAGTCTGTTTATCGAGGCTGAAATAAAACACACATACACACAGAAGCTGCACTCCCTGTCCCATTCATCAGATTATCTTTACTTCATCCTTGCTTCCACACCTGGCAGCAGCACCCCGGGTTATTTTAGACGAATCAATGTAAGCCTCCTCGCATTCAAACACACAGGGCCATGAATATTCTCATCAGGTACGGACTAGTGGCCGGTCAGGACCTTGCTCAGAGGACACCCATGGGGCCAGAGAGGAGCCAATCAAGCCTTTGCACGAGGGTCACCGGTGATTACGATGCAGGGCATATTTTTCATTACCATCCGCTGAGGCGAGACAGCATGACACGGGCCACAGGTTGGTTGCTCATTCCTTACCGTTTCTGGCTCTTTACAACCTCAACTCTGCTGCACTGAAAAGGGAAGATTTCACCATGTGGAGGAGTGTAGCAAAGCTTACATTAAAATGAATCAGGTCATGCTGGAAACCTTAGACGTTTCTGAACTAACTCAATCAGAGCTATCAGTGCAGTGAGAAGTCACAACTGAAATCCTTTGAAGACAGTTATCTTTCCTGTACAAGAGATGCATTTAACAGGAAGCCAGGCACTGTAATTTAAGGAATAATTCAACATTTAACAAATAGGCTTAAGTCTTCTTTATTAGATTTAGATATGAAGATCCACTCTCTTGCCTTGGGAGACACTGATCCCCAAGTTTCTCCCGATGGTTAGCAAAAACGTAATTTGCTCTTGATAAAAGCCCTATGCAAATGCAGTCCATTTACCAAGTGTATTTCCCAAAATGTTAAACTTTACCTTCAAAACTGTCTAATTCATAACTTCACTCCGATTCACCTCCATTTTTTACCGATTTTCTAAACTTATGGGCTTGAATGTCTCCAATGGCGGAGAAAAGTATTTTAGTAAATCCATTTATTGTTTGTCTACTTCTCTCATCCATTAGCAGTCACAAAATGGCTCATTTATCATCTGTGAATGAATTAGCAACCAGGCTCCAGATGTCCTCTGCCTTCTTCTGTCTTCTGCGTCTCCCTGGATCTGTCTTGTCCTTTCTCCCTCCTGTCTCTCTCGAAACGCTCTCAGTATGCTGATGGCGCTGCTCTGATTGGAAACGCATTAGACAGACACAGATGAGAGATGAGAGAGGGAGAAGAAGAAACGGTGACAGTGAGAGTAAGTAAAGAGGACAGAGATAAAGTATAAATGTGTTTGTAGGAATGCACCAGAGAGACGGTTTAGGACTGAGAGGCGTAAAAAGAGGAAGAGAAGAAGAGAAAGTTTTACATAAGTAAGTGAAAGAGTAAGTGCATGGGCACTCATGTGTGTATGAAATATCTCCCCTGCCCTCCCCTTCACTTGGTGTTATCCCTCAAAGAGCCATCGACTCGAGCCAGTGTTTTATCAACACACGGCAGCGCTGCGCCTTCCTTTTGAAGATGTGAGGTACGTGCAGGTGCAAAGCCAAACAGCCCCACGTTAGGTCAAAGATAACACTCACTAAGTCCACTTTTTGGGCCAACAGGACGCTCTGAATTCAAACCAGTGCTTTCATGAATTGCATCGGAGTTACTGAAGCCCTATTTTATTGAAAACGATCCTTACAAATGGCGTCATTGTTTTATTTTCATTTCTTCATCGTTACTTCAAACTTAAAGTGATGTAACAAGGATACCGGTCTGCTTCAGAGATTTATTTTTGTCGAATTTAAAGCAGCTTTTATCAAATTTTGTCCAGAAGGGGGCAACCCCCCCCCAAAAAAAAAAGCTGACAGACATCCATTTTTGGGTGCTTATGCAGGTATGTATTGCGGTGGCAGCAGGCAAAGAAAAGAAGCCCAAACCTCCTTCTCCTAAGCCAAATCCTCCAGCTCCTCCTGGGGGATCCCAAGGTGTTTACAGGCCAGATGGGACATGTAATCCCTCCAGCATGTTCTGTGTCTGCCCTGAGGTCTCCTCCCATATGTATGCTCCAGGAAAACCTCTAAAGGGAAGTGTCTCGGAAACATCCTTATCAGATGCAGGAATAACCTCAAAAGGCAAGACAAAGGGGCAGCGGTCCTACTCTGAGCTCTTACCCATCTCTACAGACAAAAGCTGCAACAAACGTCTGGTTTATAGAACAGTTAGGGCTAACATGATGGCAAATGATTGTCCTCTGAAACATTACAGCAGACACAGAGTAACATTGTCATTCATGGAGAACCGTGGTTTTGGCCGCATGTAGGTGAAGTATTCACTCTTTTTTTAGCTGTAGTTTGAAGAATATGTCCTTTGACTTTTCGAACAAGCAAGTGTTGTTACTGAACAGATAAATATGGGGTTTGTCTTTCCATCTATAGTGTTCAAAATTCCACTGTCAGGACTTGACCTGTGAACAAAGAAACAACTGATTCATAGGCTCCCAACTCTACCTTTGGAATTGACGAACATCCAAACAAACATGTGTGTTTGTCTGTTTGTTGGAGAATGTTTCATTGGTGTGCCATGGCCTGGGCCTCTCACATAGTTCTATAGGCGCTTTCACAGCAGCCATTTTTAACATGCCATAGGAGGGTTAACACAGGTGTAATTGATAGAATTTGTTATGGTCCTATTCTATTTAGTGTATCACAGGAGGCTGAACCATGTAGAAAATGCAAGTGTCGGATAAACCAAAACGATGACCCAAAATCGCTGAAGATTCTCTGAAGGTTTGTCACTCTGAGTGACCTTTTTAAGATAATAATACAATAAGAAATAAAAATCTGTGAGAGCATTCCTGTGGTCTGATTCTGAACCCACGGAGAAAGGACAGCAATGCAGTGTCGTCAGAAATTTTGACCGAATAGCTGTCCTCCTGAGAGCTCCTGCATCCGTAGCTGTACATGCTAAAGGGTGAAAGACCACACGAGGCGGGCCTGTGGACATAACTACAGAGTCTGAGCAACGCCCATTTACAAAGACCCCCTGCTCTCTATCAGTCAAGAAGATTTAAAAAGACAAGCTGGTGAGGCAAATGAAATCACATCGCAACCTTTTAATCAAAAGATCCAGCTGCATCCTGTTGAATGCCAAAATCCGTCAGTAAAAAAAAAGAAGCCTGGCATGTGCATGCTTCTTTTCTCTGAGTTTATGTAGATTATTCAGTAAAAGCTTTGCATCCTCCACACCTCTCCCTGCCTAATGAATAAGGGCGGAATGCAGAAAGTGAACCATTAAATGACATGAATTTCGATCTTTGGACAACATTTTGCTTAACTTACCTCCTCCGATGCACAGACACACTTTAACACACTCCACATTCAAAAAGAGAAAACTATGTGTTGCAGGTAAAGCCATTAGGGAACAGCACCAAACTGAACAAGCACTTCATTTTGAGTGTTCCCAGGAGAGTGAATCAGCCTCTGGTGTTGTTGAGAGATGCAACATAATTGATGATTGCTAACAGTTCTCTGTGGTGCTCTGTAATGTGACTCCACCTGTATCAAAATGCTATGACAGTCGACTCCCTGCTGAGAAAGGCCAGTCACTATTTCTGTCAACAAAACAAAACAAAACCCCTCTTTGTTATTTTTCCTCCCTGCTGGCTGAAAATAACAAGGAGAATATTCCCTTACTCGTTGTTTTTCTCCAACTCCTGATCCAGACAGAAAAGAAAATGCCAGTAGGGGAATATTGAGCTGGTTAACGGACTATGACAGTGTTGCTTTAGTGAGGTGTGATTGACATTAGAGAGGAGGCGAGTGTGCAAGTGGAGAATTCAATCAGGTTGGGAATCTGGTATGCAGAACAATCCAGCAGACGCAGAGTGAATAATTCTAAGCCGTTGATCGAGCCAAATTATCTGAGGGCTTTTGCTCTAAATGGGTGTGAGGATGCTCAATAGGGCCGGATCTAAAAGGAGAAAGACAAGGAGTCATTTCTGAGTTTGGGAAGGGGAAAAACGAGGAGCTGAGTGCTGCCTGTAGTGAGTTGCATGTGTAGGAACGTGCAAAGGTCCAATTTGTATGTTGATACGGGCTAACAGGTAGTGCACTCAGGGAATCACTCAGCTTGTCACAGTCGTATACATACAGTCTGAAAATAACTGGATGACACATAAAAATAATATAAAAAAGAAGTCGAGTGATGGAGGACTGCGAGATACAGAGACATACTGAAACATTGGATATTTCTGTAAATTCCAAGAGCGCACAATGTTCATTTGCACACAGAGTGGATCAATGCTCATTTAAATGTCATGTGCTGGTCCATTCATTTCTCTGAGATCTGTCCCCAGGGGACTTAGTGAGGTTTAGTTACGATTTGGCTTCAAATAAATTTGTTACCTATTTTAACTTCCGGACATTTATTAGAATAAGTGAACATTGACTTTTGGTTTCTCACAGGACACAATCAGCGGTCTCCTGACTAACAGTCCTATGTTTGTTTGAATCTATGAAAACCAACTTTTTAAATAAATGGGTTTGTAAAATGTTTTCTCAAATGTCATCTAAAAAAATCCAGCTACATGTTTTGTTTATTAAACGTTTAATGGAATTAAAAAAACGATTAATTATCTATCATGTTTATTGAAGTATTTATTATTTCAGTGCTTGAGATGGTTTGGTTTTATTGAATGGCAAAGCAGCGCGATGTCAGCTTTGGCTGTTAGCCATTTCTTATGCTAAAAAAATTAGCAAACAGAACAAACGTCTCTATGAGGCACATGCAATTAAAGTCTGACACGTGTAGAGACACGATGGCATCAACAATATGATAGAACAAATGGACTGCAACACTGTGTAATGACTCCCGATGTGTAAAGTGAGGTTGGAGAAGTGAAGTGACGGCAGTAATTCTCTTAATCAAAATAGGTGTTCATATACAAAAGGGAAAGATCATTGGTGGGATGAATCGCAAAAGAGTGTTAATTAATGGCATTACGGTGTGTGTGGAGCTGGGGACACTTGTCACCTTGATTTATCACCGGAAACCAGTTTCCACGCTTGACATACGATATATCACATATTTAACAGAATAGCTTTCTATATACAGTAGATGCAAATTGATTATCACCCTTCCATACTTCCTGTTTAGTAATTAGTTAACGCTATTTAGTTATGAGTTTATTTTGATGGCTTCTCTGTTTGATTAGACATTGCACACTTGAGAGAGACACATTGTTATAGTAGCCCACTGTCTTTGATCTGTTGTATCCATTGTACTAGGCTGCATTAAAGGTTGTAGGATTTCAGAAATACATTCCAGTCCACATTCATTTAATGCACCAAACACCCAAAGATAAACCTACATTTTCTTTTGTGTCTATATGGAAATTTCATATTTTGTTATTCAGTAAACTGTTCATTTATATTCTCAGTAAATTTGGTCCTCCAACATTCCGGTCTAAATGCTGTTTCAAAGCCTTCTTCACATTGGAAATGAAATTCTTATTGAGAGACATTGAGACTTTCATAGTACTGGGTATTGAACTATAACTTCTCCTGAGTAAGGACACAAATGCATTCATAGGTTGTTATTCGTTTTTTAATATATACTTTATTGGTGAGAATGCAAAATATGACATAAGAATCAAAGAGCAAGTATTCTCATTTTTTGTGCACGTGCTACTCAGTTTACAGTAGTAAAGGAGGAAAGAACAACATAAAAAAACAAACAAACTAAATCAAAACGCCCACCCACAAACCCACCCACATACAAGGCCTTCACATTTGTTTACATAAAGTTTATGTAGTACAGTATTGTAAAACTATAGTTGAGTAGTTAAGTTAGATTGCAGTTAATCGGACAGATAAGGGAAGGACAGAGGACCAGATAGATCAGTAAAAATGATTAATGATTATTAATGATTAATGATTAGATATTTCCTGATTTAAATTAATGAAGCTTCTATGACTTCAGGCTAATATTGATGCACTGAGCTGTTTGGTATATTTTGTTTAGAAAAGATAATATTCAAACATGCTTGTATTCTTAAAATTAAGTATTTTGAAGGCCCTGGCCTTTTCACAGTAAATAACAGTTTAGGCAACTAAACTACTTGGTTAGGTTTAGTAATAGATCGCTAAACACATTTAGGTTAAGGCAACAAAACTTCTTAGTAGGTTTAGGAAAAGATTGTAGAAAACAACGGAAGTGCCGTTAAACATCAGCGTTGACGTCTCGTGTCACATGGGGACCGAACAGCGGCCTCCATGCTGAAAGTTTGCTGGTTGTTGGTGTTGGGTAGGTAGCGGATAGTGTTTTCATTGGAGCCTTTTTGCTGAAAATTGCTGCCTAATACGTCTGGAAACACCACTGTTGAGAGCAGTAAGAGTGAACCAAAACTGCAAATCTGCGAGCCAAAAAGACGATAAAAAGCTCAACAGAGCTGAGGCAGCTGCAGATTTGGGTAATAATTCTCGATGGGTTTGTTACTACCAGCGACTCTTTTCTCATAAACATAACATAGACATAGTCACTTGTTCTATTGTTAATATAAGGATATTGATTATTGCAGATTTAAGTTTATCAGACATCTTGGACTCAGCCTGTTAAACACCACAGAGTCCGTTTTTAACTTTAGAACGTAAACTTCCCCCTGATTTCCTGAAAGAACACAGTGATCTCCGCGGTCCTGGCTGGATTTGAGCCACATACATCTCAGTTACATCCAGTATGCCTCAGCCCCCCTGAACCACAAGGACGTTGAAATAACTCAATTTATACCAAAGCCCACCAGTTTTTATGGCAAACATATTTTGCATGATGTTTACTTGTGAGTTTTATTGGTCTATAATTCCAATTTATTAGCATAGACATCTATAAAACACCATCTACATATCTTTGTAACGGCACTGTATATTCCCATAGCCCTCACACACACAAGGTGAGTCCTGTTTGTGAAATCTTTTTCAGGTTGTGTGGCAGGACCCCTGATGGTTAATAAGGATGACAAGTTCAGGTGTCGCTTCACAGACTCGTCTTATCTCCTAGTAGTTTGCTATCACAGACTGCTGCAGTGAAAAATGTCACACCGGATGTTTAAAAGGATGCTGCTCATTTCCACAGTCGTTGATTTTGTAAATGAAAACCACTGGAATATATCTAAGTGACAGACTCAAATAGAGCTAATAGCAAATGCAGAGCATCTTGCCAAGGACAGCAGGCAACAGTGTTCAGTGTGTGACAGGAACATATTTACTGCTAAGTTGTATTATTATAGAGAACTACTATGCTTTGAGATAAGGCTTTTGTATACGCAGCTTCATATCAAAATAACAAAACCGTAAATAAAGCTTGACTGTAATGGGCATCCAAACTAATATGGCTGCCCTCACAGATGTGCATCCAAGTGGTTTTACTTATCCATTTTCCATTTTCTCATTCACACCTTATTTGCCATCCCACCGATCTCATTTGCATCGTAATGATTAGACTGTATGCATGCAAAATAGCTTTTTAAAAATGGTTTAATAGCCCCAAATATATTCATGAGATTCCTGCGAGAGGCGCGCAGACCTGTCAGAGTGGGAACCCACTGCCACCACAAATAAATATGACTGCAAAAATCCTCTGTTCTTCTTTCAGTGTGTAAAACTGGAAGACACAATGATCAGCTTACTGCATAAGCTATGGTACACATGGAGTAAAGATTTATACATTTTGTATATGGATATCAGATGAAGGCAAAGGCAGCATCAATGCTGTGTGTGTTCTTCGATTCAGCCACGGCAATACAGAAACTAAACATCTTCAAGGTTTGTCTTCGAGTGAATATGGACGTTTTTGAGTCAATGTGGATGTCAAAAACTTTTCCAAGAGTTCTAAAACAATAACTTACTATAGTGTTAACATACCTGCATAACAAATTGTTGTCTGAAATGTAGATTAGCTGATGTAGTTTAGTATGATCCTTCAGTGGTTAAACATCCTTGAGCAGCTGTTTTAATCCCATCTTTATAAACCTGTTTCTTCTGTACCGTTAACCAGGGAGAGAAGAGCTGGAACCCGGGGGCTGCTTATGGCGAAAATAAAGCTTTGATAATGTCATTGTCTCCCATTATGAAGGCTGTAAAGCCTTCAGAGCAGAGTAACAGGGTACTAACTAGACGCCAAGGTCAGACAATAGAAAGAACCGATGAGGCTTGTGCATCATGATATCTTAAACATAAAGCAAAATGCTCTGTCCAGCCTTACATGGTTTTTCCCCCCCAGATACGTCATCCTAGGGCAGTAGCTACCACTGAGGACACTGAGGTGGGAGAATACAATACAAATCAGGTCAATCTTATCACTCATTCAGGGAAATATCTCAACATCTACGTGATGGACTGGCACAACATTTTGTGCCAAGCCCATTTTGCGTTAGCAAAGGAACGACAAAAGTCTAGTTTACTGACAGGGCATCCAATGGGCCAAGTACAAGACCCATCATGTAGAGCAGGGGTGGCCAACCAGTCAGAGACCAAGAGCCACATTTTTTACTGTGTTACCGCAAAGAGCCACATCATACACATGGGCACACATGAACATCACCCTATCCCTTCCTCACACACACACATACCTTTGCTCAGCCAGATTTATTGTAAATGTCACACACCAATATGATAATGACAGAAATTGACTCCTAAGACCACAGGCCAGTCATTTTCAACAATGAACATTGTGTACACCAGGGGTGTCAAACTCATTGTCGCTCTGGGGCCACATCAGCATCATGGTTGCCCCCAAAGGGCCGGTTGTCGTCGGGGGGGGGGGGGGGGGGGGGGGGGGGGCGACTTTACATTTTTACTTAAAGCGGGGCTTTCAAACAGTCCGTCTCGGCGTTAAATGGGTCGACGAGGAACGTAATCTGTGGCCGCACATGCGCGTTTGACGAAAATACCGTATTTAACTCAAGCGAAGCGAACACGAACATTAAAAAAACACAAATACAAACTTCGATATGAACGTAAGAGCCGCATGAAACCGGGCAAAGAGCCGCATGCGGCTCGCGAGCCGCGGGTTGGCCACCCCTGATGTAGAGCTTGAACACTTGATGGGTGTATAATATCTGGATAATCATCATAGATAATCATCTGTTCAAATGTTTTATTTGACCAGATGATTATCAAATATTGAAAATGTTCCCTTGTGTGTTTGAATTTCAAATAAAAAGAGACAAATAAGGATTTCATGTACATAAAATAAATAGTTAACTGAAATTTGAAAATTACAAATCCAGAAACTAAATCATTTAGGGATTTTATTTTTGGTGTACTGTCAAACCTTTGCTGGCTATTAGTGGTTGGCTAATGACCTCAATATATCTAATCCTGGCTATGGCTCTGTCCCCGTTATGCATGTTTCATTACAAAACATCATAAATTAGCTGGTTTTGTAGCTCTTAAAGGTTTGAGTGTGCTGTTGTAATTTGAAAAGTCCTTTCAATGTCAGACCCATTAAAAAAATAACTTAACAAGAAAACAAAACTTCAGAATGGTCTACAACTTAGCACTGAGAAGTTAAGTACAGCATACGAGACTTCAGGCTTCAAAAACATGGCTGAAGAGGTGTGACTGTAAGGGAGAGGGGCAGAAGAAGAAAGCGATGGTATTTAATGCACCCAACAGTTCTTAATTGGATTTTGCTTTGATGTCCAACACCAGTCACCATGGGATGGAAAAAAACGAGGGGCTTTTCTTAAGGGAGATTTATTTTATAGGCTGTTAAATGTTTCCTTTTAAACCGGAGACTGGAGTCGCAATTACTTCAAGAGACAATAGTGACACTCATCCCAAGAATTGTAACCTTGCACTATATTTTAAAACACATTTTATTTTTAAATAAAAAGGTATTATACGTGGGTATCAATTTTTAAATGGGTTGGAACAGTTAGTGATTCTACAGAAAGAAATAATACAATGTGTCTACTTGAAGGATCTCAGTGAAGATACACCGTATCATCTCTTACAAATACAATTTATTTGACGAAAATTCGTAAATCCCTCACATCTCTCTCTAAATGTTTGGCAGAGCAATGAAATGTTAGAAGGCATTCCTGAAACTGATTAAGTCACCACTTTATATTCACAAGGACACAGTGAAGAATAAGACAAGAATAAACCTCAACCACTACAAGCTGTTGATGAATCCATTTCACAGCAGTTTGACAAATTCCATAAACCTTGCACAGGTTTGTTATAATGTTGCATCATAGATGGTGATCATCATAGGTGGCATCATCTTCCATGATAGGAATGAAGATGTTATGAATGTGAACTTTCCACAATGTAGTGTTTACAGAGTTGTCACAAAGATAATCCCATTACTGATTCCATTCTTCGTGAATACACAGACGTAGTACAACAGATTCAGTGTACAAGGATTACTTTGACTTCCCTTTCTTGTTGGTAGAACATAATTGATTCCTTCTAGCTCTGGTTTTGTGAATGAAAGCACACAAAGTGCACTTAATGTAGCACGATGCAGATGCAAATGTGTGGAATACAATGTTTGGTTGCCATTGCTGGGCATACCCAGAGGTGGGGATGAGGAGAGACACCGTACATGTGTCCAAAACGGCCTCCTTTTAGGTTAGTTATTGCCAATGAAATCAATGCTTTCTCCTCCCTTTAAAATCCACTGCACTCTGTAGAAAAGCAGTTTTGATGCTGCCACAAAAATGGCTTCAGAGTGAAATCTGATGTCCTTGTATGGGAAGTACAGAACAGCCAAGAGGGAATATAGGGTGCAGATACCACATTTTGTGGCCCTGTTGTTCTGCTCCATCATTGGCTGATGTAGAGAAGTCATTTTAATGATATCAGGTAAGGAGCTAAATGGAAACTGGAGGCAAACTGGAGGGTCAGTTTGGCTACTGAATGTGGACATCCACCAGTCAGACCTCGATTTCTATAAATGACTCAGCCACGAACTCCATGTGCCACGACTTCAATTATAATTATTCAGCCTTATAGTCAGAGGTAATGTAATTAAATACTGTATTCTATGTGACTCTTTTAAAGGAATGTACATCAAATACAATTTGTCCAAAAATATCCCTAAAACAGATATCACAAAACAAGATTTTGCAAAGTGTTGCACCTTTGACCTGGTCTATGTAGCTGCATAAGCTAAAAAAATGATAATCCTTGAGATCAAGAGTTCGGCCGCCACAGCACTTCTCCTCTGACTTTGGTGCAGTAAAGGGCATCGAAATACCAAACATGCACAGACACGCTGCGTCAGTTTTTTGCAAAACAGGCAGGGAACAACACTTATCGTCCTTAAGCTGCCACCAAAGTCAAACCAAAGAGTTCCTTGAAGGGAGATTCAGTTGTCTGTATCAGAGACTACAGTTGTATGACAACACTATCCCACAGTGCTCCGGGTCCCTTTACTAGAATTTCACTTGTATTTCATCTATATATTCGTTATTGAAAAAGGGTTTGTACAATTCATGCACTGATCTCTAAAACTCATGCAGATCCAAAGGAAATATGGACTAAAAGCCTGGTTGCCAGTATAGATATAATTCTGCATTATTATGTTTCAATCAGGAGGGACAAGTCAGAGGAAAAAAGATAGTTGTTTATTTTTGACAGATGATATGTGACGATAAAGTCTTGACAGAGGCTTTGGCACTTGGACTCTACAGGGAGATGTGTAATCGAGGGGGGGTCTGCCCTGAGCAGCAGCAAGACAAATCCCCCCGTGGAGTCCAGACACCGGTGGTGGTGGTGGCTGATGAGGCTGATAGACCGATGAGTTGAGTAAGTGGATGAATCTGCAGAGACTGGGCGGTGATGGGGAGGTGGAGGGGTGCGTAACAGCAGCATGAACGCGCTGAAGGTAGAGAGACAATCATATTTAAAAAGAGACGGCAGCAAGATGATAGGGTAACGATGTAATTGAGTCAGTATAGAAGAGGCCAGCTGATCTAAACAGCTGATATCATGATTGACAGCCCCAAACAATAACAGCAAGGGAATTATGAGTGAGCATGCGAGAGAGGAGTGAAAGACTGAGGAATAAACAGGCCTCGGCATGCAAAAGTCTAGTCCTTCAGTCTGAACCTACGCTAGAGTTTCATTAAGAGCACAGCTTACATCTTTCTGCTGCGTATGTCTCATTGATGATCTGAATTTCCACTTGCCACCCTTTGGTATCATGTACTGATATTTGTTGTAACTTCCAATAAATATGGTCAAAAGCTGCAATGAATGAATTCATGAATTTGGAATTTGTTGTTAAATGTTTACTTATATTTAATTTCCTCATAGAGCTATTGTAGTAAATCATGATAAAATATATGTTTGTCTGCTTATCTCAAACTGACCTGTAATTACATAACAGGTTGCTAGGTTTGTGTTAATTCTTTGACATCTTCTTAAATTCTTATTATTTTGACAAAACGTGTCAATTTCATTTCTACAGCCTCAGAGGGCTTTACAAACTACGCCACCCTCTTTCTTTAGTACCTCGATTCACATAAGCTTTGTTCCCAAAGTCTAAAGGTGAGAGCGTCAGCTGTCTGATTACAGTGTGTTCCAGAAGTAAACGGATACAGATCATCTTATTCCCTGTGTGAACTTTCTTTTTATACAGTCGTCTATTAGTTAAATTTGTTTAAGCTGTAAGCTACATGCATGCAAATCATACCCACTACCTGCCCACACTGTTGGTCTGAGTAAAGGATTAAACAACTGGGAAAAAGCAACTGTGTGAAGATGATAATAATAATAATAATAATAACACAGCATCTGGTTGCGCAATATTACAAGGCACTGACATGATGTCTGGAAATTGTCTGTAGTTCCTAATATATCTTTAAAAAAACCCATCTCTCTAAAGTAAAGTAACACTTTGCAGCTTCACAGGCTGAGCTGTGAAGTGATCAGCAACACTTTGGAATAAAGTAAGCCTGACATTTTGTGAAGTACGCCGCCTGATAGAGTGCTCACAGAGCTGCCTGCCATGGGATTTAAGAAGTTTTAAACTAATACCCTGTCATTTATTTCCCACGTCCCACCAAGTTCTCGTAGGATATCCTTATATAACACTCCACTCGAACACTCCTCATTTGCTAAAAATTAAATATGTTTCTTTACAGTTAGTCCTTTTTGCCACATTGCCAGTGCAGGTCATCTGGACCTCCTCCTTGTTCCCTGTATTTTAGAAAGGATGCAGTCCTCCTGTGTAGGTGGCAGAGGTTTGGAGTTTTGTCTAGGAACGTTTATTTGCCTGGATGTACTTGTAACGGTGAAGTCCGCTGCTCTGTCCATTATGTGCTGCGGAGATGTGACTGTCCAGTTTATGGTTGGGAATCACAGCTGTCTGCAACAATTTACAGATACAGATGGGTGACAAAATACACGAAGAACCTAACATCAAGTGGAGAAACTTGACAAATGCATCTTCATCTTCTCAGACTCTGTGACAAAATGCAGTTGACCTGAAGATGGAATGAAGAAAAGATTGCCAAGGACCACAGAAGCTGTTTTAGTGTCCTATAACACACAGACATATTATGAGATAATGGGCCCCTGGGCACATGTGTAAAGCCCCCTCACCTTGACTACGAGCGTAGGAAAAATATATGTACAAATAAATATACAATGGAATATTGGCACATAGATTAATTTGGATTGGAAGTACTGAGACAACAAAATGCAATTTAGCATATAACCAGAAGTGCAAATGCTGTGAATTTCAGAGTAAATATCCAAATATTTAAGATACTGAATATTAAAGACCTTTGAGCCTTGAATTCAGAACGGACTGGAGTGAAGGTAGGCTGGTGTTGAAGTCTCCAAGACCACATCTGGAACAGCAAGGTATATATAGTGAGCTTGTTAGGTGAGGCTTGAATGATGAGGCAGATCAGTAATGACAAAGAGATGATCTTTGGCCATGTTCAGTGATTCAATACCTAACTAAGATACTTAATGATGATGTTTTTTCTTTCATTTTTCCCCCTATATGTCAAAAGTGTATTCTTAGGGAAGTGGATAAAATAGTAAATGGATTAAGTACAATAAATTCGAAACTACTGCAAGGCTATTTACTTCATTTATGCTTATTAAAAAAAAGCAATTTAGCTAAAATCCGTCTGATTAAATGGGGAATTTGGTGGACTAAAGTGAGGAGCATTGTCAATGAAAAATCAGACTTCTATAGCTGCACTCCCACACAAATAAATGAATGCCACAAACAAAACAAGTTTTTAGACTTTGTTCATGTGTAAAACACCCCAATATGTACAACTCTTGTCATCATAGTTTGACGTATAATAATCGTATAATAATCCACTATTATCTCTATCCTCTTTAATATTTTGCTGAATACAGCCCAATTAAAAAGTGACTAATTTATCACACTTTATAAAACAGATTTTTATCTCAAGATAAGAAAAATAAAAAATATTTTCTTTCATTTCCTGAAGCAAAATCCCCTCTAATTCACCTAATATATTACACTACATATGATCAGCAGCCAACTTCAGGCTGTGAATAGCAGCTCTGCCATGATTCTTGACCCCGAAGCGATGTGTTTGATTCCAGTAAAAAAGACTGTGCTGCCTCCCACTGTTTTCTTTTAAGAAAATATGGCCTTGGCTGTTAGCTTCAGCACTCTCCCCACCACTTTGCGCTGCCTACCGACATTTTTCTGAAATAAATAGTAATAAAAGTGGAACACTCTGGTAGTACGAGCAGGGAAACTGGAGTAGCTTGATGGGAGTTTCCACACAACATGGCTGATTGAATTTTGTGGCCTTATATACCTCAAGAGGAGACACAAAGAGACATGATTAAAAAAGGTTCATGGGCAGTGATGCAGCTTCTCTTTCGCTGTGTGATGAGTATGATAATGTTTTGCCACGGCAGGATTGTTTCCTGTTCATTCAGTTCAACACCCTTAAAGCTGGCATGAATTATTTCACATCATTCGGCAAAAATTCCACAATAACCTTTCAGCATATTGTGATATAAGTGGTCTGAGAGAAAACAAAACGGCAGAATATCCCGCAGGAAAAGTTGCTATTCCAGCATTGGCAACAGCTGCCTACACCTCAGAGCAAACCAAAAAAAGCATCAGAGATGGAAAGAACATGTTGCCAATAGTTTAGCTTCTGCTAACTGCAGCCAAAGTCAAAGAGAGGTGCAGGATGAGGGCTGTATTTTCAAATATCCTGGTGTTTGTTTTTTGTTGCCTTTTCGAGAAAACTTCTTACACTGGAGTACTACTTCAATTATGATATACTGAAAGGTTACTATGTATTTTTGCCTGATGATGCCACCCAGCTTTAACTGTGGAGGATCAGAAGCCAAATTGTATTATTATTATTTACATGAACTATATTGGATTATTTCATATATATTTTGAAGTATTGCTAAGTTTACTTTCTTGTACAGGCATGCTTTTCTTTCTTTCTCTGTTTTGTAATTAATTAAAGCCTAATTTGGAACTCTGTACACTGCTGTAGTACAGCATGTTATTTGTCTGGAAACCCAATAAACAAAGTTTATTTTAAAAGTAAAAAAGAAAAATCACTTGACGTTGACTCACACCGTCTTTCAGCTGTCATGTGACGTTCATGTCTTGTCTGCATTGCATTGAATAAACTCACCTAACTCCTGTTGATGCCTCATCCATATGCTGTTTTCTTTTTCAAATGTTCTGCCAGAAGCAAGCTGCAACCCATGCAGCAGGCTTTGCTCTCTTGACAATGCTGACACCTGATGGATTGCTACAGTGAGGATGAATATATTGCTGTGATCATTCATCTTGCCAAATGTGACACATGAGCACAACAGGGCATAACTCAAGATACATCGACTGCTGTTGACAAAAGGACTTGACATTACCCAAGGGCAAAACAGACTAACATCAGGTCTTAGAGCTAAAGCAGCTACCAATTAAGACATGTTAGGTAAAAGCAACCTGGAGATTGTGTAGTTTAGTGTCTTCATTCTGACAGTAGGGATGACATTTACAGTCGCAAACACGTCTCAATTTCACTCACTTTTTCAAAGAGTTGGACTTCAGATGAGCTCTGTTGAAGAACTCATAGATGCTGGATGTGAGGAAAACTGAAGGTGAATGGGGTGAGGGTGGGCCTTATCGATCTGACACTGACATGACAGCTCACAGCAGCAGAGAAAGGAACACGTTTAAAGTTTGACAGCACGAGGCGATTGGCCCACAGAGGCCACGGCAAAATCTAATCTGTTGAACTGAAAGTGTGAACAACCCCAGAGACAAACATTTTTAATAAATGGAGTAAGCAATAATATAGTTGTACTGATTACATGACAAGAAGCAGCCTGTCTCCTAACAGTTACATTCCATACAACGAAACTGCATTATTTCCGTCTTGGAAGTCCACAAAGCGAGGAGCTCGGGGTGGTGGATGGGCCACAAAACACCCAGGAGACTGTCCCGTGTGGACAAAGTGCTTTTGTTGCATTTTTGTTTTGGTTACATTTCGGAGTAATTTTGAGCCAAACCATGATGTTTTTGTACTAAACCTAAGTAGATTTTGCTTTCCACATCTTTCAAGCAGTTTAAAACTGCAACCGGAAGAAAATACATTTGCAAACGTAATTGAGAGTGCTGTCTATTTGTATGGGAACTTCACTTTGTAGGAAGGATGTTGCTGTTAGGTGAGGACAAGGTCTTTACTCTGTTTTTAATGAAATATATGTGAACAATTAGTCCATACCAATAATTATCATATCATACTTTCTAATTAGCATCAAGCAAATGCCTTCTCCAAACCTCTTCAAAAACAAAGGTCAGTAGCTGTAGCGTGTCTGTTTTATCTATTTTATTTCGTCAAACATCGATCTAGTTGTGGCTGGACTTGTCGCTCACTTTAATCAATGTTTCCATGGTAACAATTACCTCATCGTTTTGTATGTGAATGTTGACTTTTTTGGGAAACACTTCTTTATACACGCTGGTACAGCCGGGTGCGATTCATATCATGCTCTCTATTGCAGGAGATAGTCCCTTGTATCAGCTCCCAGCATGTAAACACAATTTTGTTGCAATTCCTTCCTTATCGAGGATAACTTCTTCGGCAATCAGTGTAATTCAGGTTGTATCCAGAGTTCTCTCAGAGCTCTGTGTGTGTGTGTGTGTGTGTGCGTTTGTTTGCTGTGGTTTGATAACATTAGACTACTGGGAGTAAATCTGCGGTGGTGCACGGCTCGCTCTTTGTGTGTGTGCGCCTGCAGAGCTCAGATTAAACTTGTATTATCGGTGTGGGGACTGTCTGCTGCTTGCTCCTCCTCAATCACAGGGGTCCATCTCTTGGTTGTTATTGCTGATTTATTCTGTCGAGAAGGAACTGCAGCAGTCCACCGTGTCTCCCAGGACACCTAAGAAACATGTTTCTCACTCAATGGATGTCAACTATTGTACTTTTCTGCTTATTCATTCTATTATAGTTTGACCCTCATGACTGTGTCCATATCCGCAGTTATCTGAGCTTTCACAATGTCTCACAATGTGAGATTGTGATACTATTTGTGATAGTAGATGAACAGAGCCGCCCTCCGCTGTCTACATGACATTTTCACTTAGAAAATGCAAGAATCTAACAGTGGTTTAGTTGTACATAAAAAAAAAATGCAACAATTGTAACTATGAAACATTCTTCAGACTCTTTACAAGTGGGTGTTGCGATGCCATTCAGTGATGCTCTGATAAACTGTTTTTTTTTCAACTGTGCATGATGAGATAATTATTTTCCCTTTCAGGCCATGACAGCGGTGTCATTTTGGTGTATAATTATAATGACATGCTCCTCTAATTGAATGACATATTTTCTTTAGATTCTTTTATTTTTTTTGCAATGCTTTTAGCCACACTTGTGTCTTGCTTGTTTTCTGGTAAAACTTAAGAGTTAAATTAAATAATATATATTGAATACAGTCTTATGCAGCAAATTAATTCAACCAGGATTTATAGCTTATTTGTGACACACAGATAGCCTAATGATTTGTTTCCTTTGACTATCAGTCTGACATCGTGTTCATGTTTTATAATAAACAATTAGTGATTAAACTGTAGATTCTTTTTTCTTTTTATTAATCGATTCATTCTTCCTTGGACCAGCAGCATAAACCCCAAATGGTTTTAATTTACAAACATTTATTCTTGTTGTTTTGTAATTGATAAGTGTTTTTTTAAATGTAAACAATAAATCAATTATCAACTAATTAATGAATGGACAAAATGTTTCAGCCCCAAATGGAGTAAGACAGTTTGGGAGCTGTTGTTATTTTGCCCTCACAAATCAATAGCGTGTGATGTATCTGTCCGATAAACACCAATGTCAGTTGGCGCTGCAGCTAGGGGTGATTTAAAAGTTATTATTGTACGTTGACTTACAACTTCCTCTACAGCTGCATCAGTCTCATCCACGCTTGGTGATGTTTTAGTAGCAATTTTCAGTGGCTAATTGTATGCCTTTGGTACAGGAAGATAAACAGGGCCATAGCCAGGCTTTTAGGAATAGTGAGGTCACGAGTCCCGAAGTGCATCAATACAGAACGTATCTAGGTTTCTGCATATCTCATTTATTCAGGTGACTGAGATTTATACTTTTCACAAATTTGTATTTCCCACATGGGAGAAGGCTTGTTTCTAAGCCTTCTCCACACTGGCAGGAATACAATTCCAGGGGGGGGGGGGAGTTAAAGCCTTTATTTATTTATTATTATGACGGCAAAAAGGAAGTAAAATTCAAACAGATGATGTCTAAAAATATTAGCTCCCCTCCTCCCTTGCACACCCTCCCCCAAATACAGTATTGTCCTGATTGGTAGCTACAGCTCTGAAGATGGAATCGCTTGGTTTGCGGGAAAACAGCTGTCATTGACTACACACAATACCAAGTCATACTGTATATATATATATATATATATATATATATATATATATATATATATATATATATATATATATACTTTGAGGTATCTTTGTGACATTTTCAAACACCGAACTGAAAATGTCTAAACATATTTGGAGTCTTGTAGAAATTGTCTGTCATGAAGCTTTTACGCTGCTCACTGGGGCTTTAGCATCAGTGGACATCCTCGCCTGGTTGATTGGCACCTCATTCTACTGTATTTCACAGCTGACATAATATCATATAAATATCTTATGAGATCTGACACCTAGAGATCGGTTTTCATGAATGTATCGGGAAGTTGTTTAAGTTTATAAAGTTGATACGTTTCAAACTATCCTGACAAGCATGCTGTATTTTATCCGACCATAAAAACAAGCTTACGTCTTTTTTTTTTCTCTGCTGTGTTTTTTTCTTATGCCACGTGTGCTCTCGGCAGAGGCAACATGTATATTAAATGAAATCTGACCTTGCCTGACTCTCTAAGCCTCAGCTTCTCAGTACATGGCCACAGACTGCAGGTGGATGTCTGTGATGAGTGACAGAAGACAAGAAATCAATGGTGGGAAAATAAAAAAACAAACATTTGTTGTTCACCAGTGATACCTTTAAGGATACATGAATGACATGTGTATTGTGAGTCAGGTGTTTTTTTTACACAGCTGAATAAATTTTCAGCCATCAGTATAAATGAAGAGCATGCGTTTTTCATGCGTTTGCCCCGCAGTTATCTGTGGGCAATTCATGGCCATTCATTTGCTTTCATGTACCATTAAATATGCTTTTTAAGTAGCATCTCGGTTATTTCCACCTGACTGATCGAATGTAAGACATATTAGTTTTATTATGTAACCAGCCTCTTGTGAATATTTGATAAGTGTAGAGTCAGTGTAGAGGTGATCTGCCCTCAGCTTGAGACTCTCCCAGAGGACTGAGACCAGAATGTTAACCGCAGGGAGTCCGCATCTGAGCTGATGAAGCAAGACACAAACTGTGGCTGGATATTAACCAGAACGGTTTACGCTGTGCTTTGTCTCAAACTGAAAAAGAAACAGGACATTGCTTACGCCCTTAGAGAAAGGTTTCAATATCATGACAGTGATTAGTCGTAAGTGACTCACCGAGAGACTAACAACACAGGCAAGCTCTCCTTTCACAATTTCCTTGTGTGAATGCGATTTCTTTAAATATATTCTCTATAGTCATATCAATTCCTTACGCCTTTGTATGCCAGAATGAAGTTGATGTCACTCCAATTAATAATATATGGTAAACTATTCAAAGAAAGTCCATGGGAAAAAATCTTTTGTTCCAGAGATAGGGTGTCAAATCAAATTCACAATTGAAGGATTTTACGGTTACATGCTCTCTTCTTTATTTTTCAGTGAACAGTTAAAATAAAACATAGTGTTTCAACGCACACTCAACTTTTCTTCTTCTGCATTCAAACACCTGTCTGAGAGGATATATTTTACTGAAGACATTTGAATCAACAGCATACAACTATCGGGTTTACTTATCCGAAATTGGGAGTAAAAGGATAGAGGTTGTTGTTTGCTGTCAAGTCAATTTTACGACACCCTCTATCCTGAGTCTCTTTCTCGATTGAAAAAAAGAAGATTGCTCTTTGTAGGGAACACAAAGGTCCAAAAAAGAAGAAAGGTCCACTCTTCAATCAAAAAGTTAAAAAAACCAAAAACACGTAGCATTTCAGAATCAGAATCAGAATCAGAACCGTTTATTGCCATGGTATGTTGAACATACAAGGAATTTGATATGATGGGAGGTGCATAACATTTAACAATCAATAACAATCAATTTTATATGTTTGTAGAATTTAACCATGAAATAGACATCTAAAGACTTTTTTACATTTTGCCAGATGAGTGCCTTAGACTATTGTTGATGAACTCAGCCAATCCAACATTTTGGTCCAGATTGAAATATCTCAACAGCAATTAGATGGTCAGTCATGTTCCCCAGAGGATGAATCCTAACTTTGGTAATCCCCTGACATTTGTGATTCAGAGTGTAATATCTCAACAACTGTTGGATATATTGCATTGAAAACATACAAAAAGCATTTCTGTTAAAATGAGAGTTTCCTTATTTCTTTCAGCTTATTGCAACAGCCTATTGTCATAGTATTTCCACTTGTAAAACACTGGTGCAAATTATAATTAAATGTAATTAATATCTTGCGGAACTCTATCCACAACATATATGCTAGCCACTGGCAGGCTTTAACTGAATTGAGCAATCATGCATTTTAATCTAAAACTTGATTTCTGTTTTTTTTTAAATGAAATGTTTTTCACTTGAATAGACTTTAAAAAAGGTACACAGTGACTCAATTCTTCTTCAGTGATAAGGCGAGAAACTGTAGTATCTTGTTGAGGTGGTTTTGGCATCTGGGGGTATCCGTGAGGCATGCAAGTTTTTAGGTAACCCTGGGGCAAACCCAGGAACAAGCTGGAGGGATACATCCCTGGCAATGACTCCGAATGCCCCAGAAAGCCCTTACACAGTTGTTTATTCTTTGTCCCTTTCACATGATGCTGTTTTTTAAGCGTAACTAACCTTAAGCTAATAACATTTTCATGGTGAGTTGGTATTGATATGTTGACATGATACTCCTTTTACCCTTTGGCCAATGTTTCATGATCTCCACCAGGAGATTATGTATTCAGTCTTTTGCGTGCGTAGGTGAGTGTGTTCGCTCTCTGTGTCTGTTTGTTTGTGTGTCCTTAGCTAATCTTGCATACTGCTGGAAGCATCACTCGATTTGTTGTGCTAATTTGTAACGGTATGATCAAGGTTCTCTCGTTTTTGCAGTGATTCACAGTTTTTGAAAACATATTTTATTAACTGTTTCTTCATTGACTCCTGACTCTTAACTGGTCGGCAGTGTTGGGAAAGCTTGGAGAGTGCAGTGAGCTAAGCTACATGTTACCCTACATTAAGTGAAGCTTCACTATACTGAAGCTACACAGAGAAATGTAGCAAGTTAAGGTACAACAACATGGCAAAAAGCAGTTTAACTACATCAAAGCTATTTTTATCCATTGAGAAGAAATTAACATTACCACAATGTAAAAGCACATTGTTACAAGTAAAGTACTGCATTAGAAATGTTACCTAAAAGGGAATGCTGTGGAAATGTTCCCACTACTTTTTTAAATGGTGGATATTGTCCCCATCACTTTTTAAAAACTGAATTTGTTAATTATGTTGTGAAAAATAGCTTGCACTAAGATGTGTTATCCATAAATGAGAAGTCATCGAGAGGGTGAATTTGCACAATAACAAAAAACAAGATTATTACAAAGTGATGCCCGGCTATGAGTACCGAGAACCTGAGAGTTTAGATAATTCCCGGCAAATACAAAGAGCTGGGTCAGCCTGCCCCTTTTAAAGAGCTTGACATGTCAGCAATGAAATTACTAAAATTCATCACCAACACTTATCAGCCCCCGCTGCAGGAAAATATTCCTCATTGCACCCTCATAATGTAAGAAAAGCTGAAACTACTGTGACTTTATTCACAGTTCATATTTGCCATTGATATATACGTATGTGCATATGACAGCGTTGCACTGAAATGTATTTTGATAAGTGTGACACATTGCCTATTTAGGTGAAATGAATTTGTGTATTATATGCATCAGAATAACATTTTCATTTACTTTGCGGTGCGTACTATAAAACCCTGTGAGATGGTAACTGCCACAGAATGAGCATATTGTCACTTGGGCCAATAATGTATTGTTGAAGCCATGAATTATTTATACCAGCTCACAGAGCTTTGCATAGAGACATAAACTGTCTTTTTACTGACAGAAAAAAATCGACAGATTCTTCTCTCAAACCACACAAACGCATTGTAATAACCATTTATCTCATAATTTGTCCAAGCAAGTTTCCTCCTGATTACATATTCATAGATTCATAGGGCAGAATATAGGCACCTGAGAGAATTTTGTATTGATTTTAAAATTAATTCATTTTACATCAAATGAGTGGAACGTGAATTCTCTGTTGAAGGACAGGTGGTTATACATTCTAATCAGGCTTCTTCACATTAGAATGAGGGCTCTCTGTTGCGCCTGGAGGCAAGTCTATCTCTCTTAACAAGCACAATGTACCATGGCCATTAAGAGGTAAAACTCTCACTGGAGTAATTTATCAGTCCTGAAGGCTCCCGCAGATGAGAAATTCACTTTTGACATCCAGAATGGCAGCAGGGACAAAATCCTGACCGGATGTTCAACCTGCTGGTTTTATCCTCCGTTCTCTGACATATAAATCATGCATTTGAATTTAAATCCAACTCCTATAGGTAAAGGTGTGAAATGATCAGGCTAATTTGTGTAATACACGAGTAAGGCTGGCAATATGCTATATCTTTGTTATTATACTGTAACAGACTATATTTTGAAACAGACTATTTTGGCCTGTGGCTCTCAACCCCAAGCTCATTGGTTTCTACTAAAGACACATATCTTTAAAAACTGGTGATAAATATATACGTCCCCTTTTTTAAAATGTTGGTGTATGTGGGACTTACTTTGTCCATGTTCATCATCATGAAGGAATGAAGGTTACAATATTGTAACCCTAGTTCTATGAACACAGATAAACGTGCGCTATGATCTAGTGCCATATATATTAATGTAGCCTTGCAGTTGTACTAATGTCTGTACGGGCTCAAAAGCTGACATCATAAAGAAAGTTAAAATATATAATATATACAATATTTTTGTCATTTAAAAAATTCAACTGGATGGTTATAAATAATACTTAATCTAATAGTAAATACATGTTCTTTTCACTTTTAAAATAAAATAAGGGATGCATTTAAGAATATATTACATGACAAAAAGCTTTTGACAAAATAAAAGAACTGAATTTAACTGAATTGTCCATGCCCTGCAGCTTTAAATTCAGATAATTCAGGTGTGAAGGGATGTCACCCCAAAACGGCACAATATTATATACTTCTCATCTTCAAACAAGAGAATGTATGTGCAGGGACTTTATCTGTGGGTATTGAAACCACTTGTTTCAGCTCCATTCTCCACTCTGTTAACATCATTGTTCGGCAGTGAATTAATTAATGTGTTAGGATTCTGATCATATTTGGCTCTTGAAACGTTTATTTTCTGGGCCTTCATTCCGGATTTGAGTGGGTATGTTTGCCCAAAAGATTTGTGCTTTGTCTCATGGTGGTGCTTCACATTGCCGCTTTTAATAATCGCCACGGTCTCTGAACATTGGAGACATACTGGTTTTGAACTGCCCGTGGACAGAATGAACACTTTCAAGAGTCTGTCCATTGCTGGTTAAAAGCTCTGGTCTTGCTGTCCACATTTGTCTTTTTGAAACATGCCATGTGAAATAACTTCTCTCTGACTCACATACTTTTCCCACACAGTCTCACACAAAGCCGTGATACTTATTGGCTGAATAGCATCATGTGACGTGAGTTACAACTCATTCAATTGGTCGGTGTGTTTTTTGGACCGCTGAACGAGTGCCGTAAAGGCTAGAAAAGCTGCGCCGGTTAAAATAGAGGCGCTCCGTCAGAATTTTATAATTCTGGATTTATAGATAATAGGTTCAACCTATTCGGTTGTAGGTCCAGGTCCACGTATTCGTGACCCCTGCTCGAGGGTAAAACTCCATTCATGAACAAGCATTCCCCTACTAAAAATGAGCTTAAGCAATAATGTGCAGTTGCGTTGCCACTCCCTGTTAAACAGCATCAAAGTATGAGTGACCAGCTTTTAACCCAGGGAACTATTTGTGCGCACCAATCTGTAGTAACACAGTAACGACAGACTTTGGTACACTCAAGTAGTGCACGAGTACCTCAAAATTAGGTATAGTACTGAGTTATAGGGTACATTTACTAGTTACTTTCCACCACTGGATTTATGTCATTCAGTAAAACAATGTTGGTCATTGATGCATTTTTATCACATAACAGACATTTTGATATATCACAGAAAGACAGCAGGTGTATTTAATACAATTAATGATGGCTGCATTCTACTTGAATGAGGGGAGGTCCTGGTGTTGTGCATGCTAGCTCACTGGAATAGCTTACCGGGACACTTAATGGAACTGAGCCGTCGTTAACGTGATCAATTTGTCATGTGCCTTCCTGCTGTGACAAGACAAATGTCTGCTGTGAAAAAGGTCTATGGAGGTCTGTGGTACAGAGGAATAAGCTAGATGAGACTATGGCTACACAGACAAAAAATCTTTTCCTGTTTCTATTGTATAAATCTATTTGCATGAAGCTCTCCTGCATAACAAACTGAACAACGTTCACAGGCATCAACATCAAAGCCATGGCGTGCAGCTTCGTACTTCATCAGCCTTTACATTTTGATGACACGCTAACTGAACATAACATTAAAACAACAGTGAACTGTTACCTGCTCCAGTAAATCACATACGTCCGTTCAGGAAACTGGAGGAATTTGTGACTGAGACTTTGTTGCTGAAGTTGGAGCATAAAAAGCAGCAGAGTTTCTGAGTCTTAGTTTGGGAACTGAAGATTCACTTGCAGTGTTTCTGTGTTTTCCCATCTGTGGAATGAGGTGCAACATCAGCACTAAGCCACCTTACTGCACACTCACAGATGATTTAACAGCCAGCTCTTAAGCGCAGCCATGGATTAATAGAGCTTGACACAAAGCCTTTTCACTGGCTTTATCTGTTTCTCCTAAGCTTGGGGGAATTGAGCACTGGTGCTTTTCCCAGCGTGGCACCAGTATCATTTGTGTTGTTGCAGCAAAATTTTCTTTCTAAATTTTGTTTTTTTTTGCTGTGTTGGCCAGCATTGCCACGGACTATTGGCAATCTCTGTCCTCAGAGATTCAGATCAAAGAAGTATTGACTTTTCTGCCTATAGATTAGCCTATAATCAAGACCCAATTCTATGCAAAGCCCCTTTGGGTCATCTAAATTTGTAGAAGACTTTTAGATACAACTGTCAGTGTTGATGCTGCACTGGATTATTAGAGGTTATCATGGCTGACCTCATAATCCACTTTTTTACTTCCTGCTTTTGTTGAAGCAGCCCCAAATGGCTACATTTCTTTTGAGTTTAGTCTTGATGTTTTTAAATTTGATACAGTTCAAACATAAAAACAGTATATAACTAAATTTGGGGATGTAGCTTTAATCTATTTGCACCTGATGCCTTGTATTTTCCATCAGGCCCCTAGCGACCAAAGGGAGACAAAATGTACTTTATTTCATTTTTACAGTCAAAGGTCTATTGTAACTATGCAGTCACAAGTTAAAACGCTGCACCACCGAATTCTTGTCTCACAGTCCTTTTGTGTTTTGACTTAAAAATGCCCTCGTGTTAAAACTCCCAGAGGGATTTCAATTGAGGGCAAGGCAGTGTAATAATGAATGTAAGTTAACTGGGTCTCGACCTGCAGGTGACCTTCCAAAGTACAAAGTCAGTCAAAAACCCAGATCCATATTGAAGTTTTCACAAGAAAGCCAGCCAGTGATAGATCTGCGCTGCTCAGAATGTGAATTAAGACACAGCAGAGGAACTAGTGGAAAATACTGCAGAGATTAAGTGAAGATTCTTCTGAGATGAAACAGAGGATTGTGCTTCTGCTAATTGTCTCCCTCAGGGAAAGATTCAGTTTTTCTTTCTTGTTTTAATTTGTAGAATTCTTGTGACTTTCTCTGTTTGTATTTGAAAGTGAGTGATGATATCTTGCCAAATAATAAATAGCTATACTTTGCTGCTCAAACTGTAGTTCTGCTAATAAAGCCATCTTGGTATTAACTATTCTGCACATATTTACAAACATCCCCTTTAAGCCAGCACCTCTTGTACCATTTCACCTCTTATGACCAGTTCTCTGCCATCTGGTGGTATAATCTTTATCGCGTGAGACAGTTGGTCAGAAAACAGCTGGCTTAAATATTTAGATTTAGCTGTGGGAGACAATACAACGCTACAGTTTGTGTAGTTGTACAGGATTGTGTGATGAAACCAACAACAAACCCTCCTCTTTAATAATCCATATTCTGAGCCATGTTAAGATCAAAAGGCAGAAATGACCTTCATGTTTTATATAGACGCTTGTCTCACTGCAGAACAGCTGCTATTTTTCTCCGGTTTGCCTTTTCCGCTGAATTTCCCGTGTTTTGTCTGAAGCTCTCTGTAGAGAGTTAAGTCTTATAGTCACCAGAAAAATACTGCCAGCGCACAACAGAAAGCAGAATTTTTTTTGACCTCTACAGAATTCACTGCCAAACCCACGTTGTGGAAGACCAATGTGGATCCTAAATGCCTACAGCTAAATGAGGAAGCCTCGGGGATCATTGACAAGCTGTCACCAAAGTACAATAGAACAAGAAGGATTTTACACCAATTACTCAGAGTACCTGCTAAACAGTGAACCAGAAAATATTGTGCAGAATCTTTCAGAATCAGTTATGAAAAACGCAAGCGGTTGTTCTGATTTTAGAGAAAGAAAAGAAGCAGGAGTGTACTTATTTTTAATTGCAATATTATATTATATGTGAAGCACTAGCATCACTTTTTTCAACCCCTGACTCATTTTCTTTCAATTCATTTAATGGCCCATTGTAATGGCAGCCTCGCTCACAATTACAATAAGCAGGGCAATGATGACGGTTTATTTCAGTCAGTGAATTTTACTTTTGTCAATATTCCTTTTTGTGTCCGAACAATGTGATGATTAAAGGACGGCAGGGTGGACTGAAGCAGTTCTCACAGGATTGCCAATTTCGAGCTCCTGCTGCTGACCACATGAACACACACACAATCTAAGAGAGGGAATGTGTGTGTGTGTGTGTGTGTGTGCGAGAGAAAGAAAGCGAGGGAACATCAATCTTGCCCAACATGATTTGCTGACTGGATGAAAGCACTCCATCTGTCTTATGCTGTTTATTGAGGGAAAATTGGTTGAATTTAGCACAGTAGTTCCACAAACAGAGAGAGAGAGAGAGAGAGAGAGAGAGAGAGAGAGAGAGAGAGAGAGAGAGAGAGAGAGAGAGAGAGAGAGAGAGAGAGAGAGAGAGAGAGGGAGGAAAAAAGCATTAGAAGATGTCCTTGTCCACTCTTGTGGTGCAGCAAGATATTTCAGCAGTTGTGGGAAATCAAAAAAACTTAAATGTTGCACTTAAGAGATAGGAGAGACTTTATTGTCTTCCATCTGCGCAGTACAAAGAGGAACATAACTGGGTTTGGTCCTTGGATTCAGACCAACACAGCACGGCAATGACACAAAGACATCATTGTCGACCTCATGGCCCTTTAACTCATTTCAGATCCCAAGTGCTGAGGTACAGAGCCACACAGTACACAATGTCACTTCATATACTGTACGTATAGACTGGACAATTGATCACAACAAATATATTTAACACAAGAGCATCCCTAAATGTGTGTATCTTAACTTAAATGGGAAGTTTAAATAGCAATACTTACAATATCATTGCCTATCATTGTGTACATTAGGTCATAGTGTCCAAATCAGTCTCACCGAACTTATTGGAGTGTGCGGTGTCAGCGCTCTTAGAAACATTAAAAAGACAAAGGTTGTGACCTGCCAAGGCCCTAATCTGTGCCCACTCTTTGCCCTCAGCTATGTGGGCCAGTCCATGACTGCTAAACGGCTTGCTCAGAAGTATTTTCACCCTTGGAGCATTAAGGGAGCTATTTAAAAAAAAAAAGAAGACGGAGCAAATTAAGATTTTGTAGCTGGGCAGATGTTGTGAACATGTTCTGAACAAATACTATGACTGTTCTCATTCATTGTTTGTACTTAAACCTGTAGAAAAATAATGCATTATAATTCATATATAACCCATGTAATTGGGAGCCAGGATAAGCAGGGCTGCCTGTAAGGAAGTCAGGAGACATAGAATGGAGAGCGACAAAGTCTGCATTGTGTGGATGTCGGGATGGATGGATGGATAAAACAAACACGGGACGTTCAGAAAAAGTAAAAACAAACGTCAATATTGATTTGTTTAACATACATACCAAACTATCTTCGCATATGTACATTTTGTAGCAAACATACTTATTTTACCCAAACCATAATCTTTTCCTAAACCTACCAAGTAGTTTTGTTGCCTAAGCAGGTTCTGCACTGCAGGGGTCTGCACAGGCTGGGCATTCAAATGAGAACACACAAAAGATGCAACATATCATACGAACTGGTGTATGAGGATACATTGACAGGGAAATTGTTGAAAACTAATGAACATTTTAACTATTGATTAATCAGTCAATTACCGTTTTATTAATTGTTTAGTCGATGAAATCCAAGTAGAAAACGCCTCCCAGAGCCAAATATAGCTTAATATTTACCTACATCAATCCTCTCAGAATTAAATGCATTTGTCCAAAATTATTAACTATTCCTTTTAATGTGCAATATGAAAAAAAGTTGAATGTTTGCCATTTTTGCTTGATAAATCAAAATCAGCTAACATCACAACAAAGTTACTCTTGTCACCACTAATGATGATGATCAAGGATGATGATGATGACAGAGATAATATATTCTGAAAAAGCTTGCCAAAGCATAAAAGCTACCCCATATGCATCTGCTGTTTGTATATTGACCTATAAACTAATTGGTTTGCTCAGCCCACGTTAAGCAGCATAATCACAGGTTAATAATACTGCATTTTGCATTTAAGCATCTGTTTTTGAAAAAAAAAAAAGGCCGACAGCGTTCTGTGAGAAGTCGTCTTAGTGATCACAGACACAGCAAATGTTTGGCAGTAGAATGTACTTTCTGCTCCCTGTTGGGATTTTTCCCTGGCAAGTTTCTCTGCTCATTTTAACCAGCTTCTTTGTGTGGTTTCTGCTTAAGCATGTTTACACAGCAGAAGACATGGCGAAGAATGGTTGTGTTCATGATGAGCACTGACTTGGATTGTAATCCCTCCTTGCATAATTTATCACACCGCTTCTGACAGCAGGACCGGAACGACTAGCCACACTGTCAGTTAGACTGAGGAGGAAGTTGTATTTTTTCCTGACTTTATAGTTTTGCTGGATATGTGACAGCAATCATTTTGGTTGTTAGTTAAAATGAGGAAGGGATGTCATAAAGCTCACACCAGATGGCAGACAGCAAAAGTCCCAACAGAGTGAAATGTAGAGGTGCGACACTGTTTTTTGCCTCTCTTGGGGGAAAGGAAAAAGAAAATCTATGTTTACACTGAAATGAGGCAGCTTCACTATTGTCTCCTCTTTTGCTGTGAACCGAGTGAATTGAACAAGATTAAACTCATACCAAACTTTCATCACTGTCAGGAATATCAATTACATATTTTGCATCCAAGATGTTTTAACAAACTAAACATATTTTCAGATGCTGGTTTGACATCTTACCGTGTTGATTGTTTTGACCACTGGTGGTGCTAGAGAGCAATGTTCTAATGTGTGGATTACCAAACTGTGTGTTTCTATTCCACCAGCATGAGAATGCACATTCACAGAGAGAATACAAATATCAGCAGACGTGTTGATTCAAATATGTTGATGAACAGCGAGAGATTTGAACAGCTGTCTGTGGAGCTTATGTCTCACTGAGCGTGCCAGGGAGAACAAAAATAGAGCTGTAGTGTAAAAAAGTCGGGGGATAATGTGTCTCACACTATCAATCCATTTGAAAGAATGGAAGTGCGTCTGTGCTGTGAGTCGGGCGAGTGATGGACGTGAGAAATTCTTCTACCGGCCATCAGGAGGCGACTCCTCTGGTTGCAAAAAGAAGTCGGATTGTATAGAAGTCTATGAGAAAATGACTACTTCTCATTTGATTTATTACCTCAGTAAACATTGTAAACATGAATTCATGGCCTCCATCGCTAGTTTCTTCTCCAATACAGCATGATGTTCATTTATGACTTATGCTTCCATAAAGAGTAAAAAGACGAATGGGCAGGGTATGCCTTGTGATTGACAGGTTGCTAACACGGCGTTGTTCGGTCTGGGAGTTGTCTGTGTTTTTGTCTTACAACTTGAACACTTTCACGGCTTTCAGTTGGTGAAAGTTAATTATAACCGTTTTGGTTGCCTAATAATGTTATATTCAGCCAAGATGGCGATGGCCAAAAACCAATATGGCAAGAAAAAAACAACACAGACGGATCGCCACTAAAATGAGGTATGAAAATCTATAGTTCCATAAGTATCCTTTAGCTTTTTGTGTTGAATTATGTGTTATTGTTGTGGCTTGGTAGCAAATGTTCTGGGGGCTTTGAACCTCTGGTATTGGTTGCTGTTGGATCATGGGATGTAGCCATTAGCCACGGCAGGCCTGCTGCTGCCCCCCATTCTGAATACAGAGCAACAACAATGCCGGGCAGCAGATGCAGCGGTCGGAGCTCACTGTCTGAACCTTAAGGCCTGTACGCATTTGAATGTGCTACATCCATTTCCTCCCTGTGAAGAATGAAGGCGTTAACACACTCAGGTGTCTCCTGATGTCCCTCTTCTAGCAGTCCGAACCACCGAGATGCCATGCCTCAGGGTCAAATATTAAGTAGGCATCACAGGAGGAGCTGCTCTGGAATAATATGGCTACATATGGGCCTTTCTGACTGCAGGGAGAACACTCAGTCCTCCAACATCAGTCTTTACTGGACACATTGGAGAACAAAGCAGCTGCAGGCTGTGAAGAGGAGCAGAGCAAAGCCAAACTAACTTCAGGGTAAAGACATTTTTCTAAGTCTTATTTCTTGCATTGTTTTCATTATTGTTACTCCCTCATACATGTATACGCATGACCAGGCCGGCCCACAGAAATAGCAGGGCACTACCTGGTAGACTAAATTAATTATAGATAAACATAAAAAGCTTGCAGGATATTAATTTATATTCATACTTAAATGATAACAGACTCAAAGCAGACCAGTGCACACCTGCCTTTATTTACTGTATGTGATTTCAGAAAATAGAACGAGCCGCCGAAGCTGCCAATTCTGATATGTTCACACTCAAAGCCGATCAGGTAGTGGTGCTCCGGTCAGGGTTTTTTAATATCCGCACACACCCAACCTTCTATGAGAGCCAATCCACACAGAAATATGCATTAATCAACCAATCCTGACCTGCAAACCGCCAACTTGCATTGCAGTAGTTGTCAGGACTGAGGTCTCAGACACAATAACAGAGAGACTGAAAACGGTGCAAAGCTGGCTCATTAAGTTTATGTAATATTAAATGATTATCGGTTTATAAAAACAAAACGGAAGCAAAGGGCTTCAGTTGTATGCGCTCATGTGTGAAAGACAAATACCCTACGTAAGCCTGTGTGATATAACCGGTTTGATGCGCTGCGTTTGGCTTTATGGCAAGCTTGGCACTATTGTTTTCCATGTACATGCTGAACATGTCACGCAATAGTTGGACTGTGTATTGACTTCAGTTAAAAAATGTTTCTCCCCCAGCGACAATGTCAAACGTGGTCACTGGGCTGGTGACCACTAATAATCCATATTTAAACATAGAGACAAGAGCTCCACTGAGCCGACTCAATGTCATCACTTTGGCACACGTTGCTGCTGCATATGATTGACAACATGAGGCTCCATGCCCTCTGGCGCCCAAGCTGTTTGCCTCATTTGTCTGATACTTAAGGCTTGAAAATGCATATTAAACAGCAAATCGTATGTTGATCAGCAAAACTGCAGAGATTTTCACAGATGAGCAACTCCTTCCAATTTTAATTATTTAAAACTGAATAAATACTTCCTGCTACAGATTTAACTGTTGCTGCAGTTTTTTTCTGGTTAAAAAAAAAGTTAGAAACTTGAAGTAGACAATAAGAATCAGTGCTTCTAATCTTGGAGGAGCTTCAGTGAGATGAACTTAAATCATTGCTTGGCATGTAGTAGTTGTTGAGACTTAAATAATATGTTTTGTTTGGCATGTAGACATGATTCTGCATCAATGTGTGTTTGTGGGTTTGCAGTAAAGTGGAGTTTTGCTCTCGTTCCAGCATCAGCGAGGGGAATCCAGGCAGAGGCCAATGCAGACTGGGGAGAAGTCATTTGATGGATTACCAGCCCTCCCAGGAGTAACAAAGCCCCCTTTCTCTTCTCATTATTGAGGCTTTTTATTTCTGTATGGAAATGAAAATAAAGACTATCTTAAATAACCGTCTGCCTTCCTGTTATATCACGTTGAAAATTGGATAGTTTGACCCATGATTCTTTCAAGGTTTTGCTGAATGGGCAGAAACACAAAAAGGCTTTCATTTCAGTTATATTGGCCACTTATCTGAACAACAAATATAAAGACAAAAAGTGTCATTAGGCGCAGTAATTCCTCCGACTTAATAACAGAACTCCATTAGGAGTCACAATGATCCTCAACAATAGCCTTCAAAGAGAAGAATGCATAATAATGTAGAGACGGAAGGAAATGGCGTTATTATAGTGGAGAGGAATGAAGGCTGCGATTATTGGAGCTTTGCTCATCCTGGCTTCAAACTGTGTTTGTGAGAAAGGCCTCTCTGACAACAAGACTTGCAGTGGAGCTCCATGTCCCTGCATTCATTTCCAAAGCTATCTATAATACTTCAAAGAAAGGGAGAAAGCTCACCTCATAGCCAAACAAAGATGCTTCATGCTCCTGCATAATTCACTGTCGTATGCAGTAATCCACAGGGAAGCTGGGGTGAAACCGCAGAGCTTTTAATGCTTATAGGGGCTTGTAGCTGAAGGGTCATTGTGTCACTAATGACAGAGTGAAAGAGGATCATAAACCAACATTTCTCTTATTGGTTTGAACCAATTTTATAATTTACAATCCAAATACAATTAATTCATAACCAGAATAAATGTAATACTGCTTTTAGAGAGAAGAGTGTAGAGTGTATAGTACAGTACATCCACAAAGTAACTGTAACAGCTCAAAATGAAGGCAAGCTTGAACCCCAAAACACGACTCACAGACAGCATACACAAAACACACTGTACCAATTTAACGTTAAATACAAAAAAACAGCTTTTATTCTTATATACATGTGCATTACTTCTACTTCTATTTCAAATAAAACTGTGAACATAAACAAGCATACAGCGCTCTGTGTAGCAGTGGGGGTGTAGCTTCAGGACTCTGCAGACTTAAGCATGTTGTCTACAGCTGGAATTTACAGGTTTGCTTTTCACTGCTGGATGCTGGATATACTAACGTTACCAACAAACTCTTCTTCACGTCCCTGCTGCACATCCGGGTCCGGGAGCCAAGCAATTGGTACGTTTCAAAGGGGCGCGCGTTCAATGCGCGTTCAATGCCGCTATGCGGTCGGCAACGCTGTAAGCAACAATACTGGAGTCAAGCAAAAGGTCTGTTACAAATGGGCACTAGTGTATTAAGTTATTTTCTAAATGTTTCAATGAGACTTTTATGTATTTCCCTTCTCCCAATATAAGGTATATCGGTGAAGGGATATACACCTGCTTTATTGTCACCCTCACCAGGTGGTGCTATTATTATTGATTAAGTTTAGATTATCAATTAAAATTTAAATTATGCTTTGAAATAAACAATACAATTATACAAATACGGTGTTACACAGTAAAGAGTACAACAAATACAAGACCACAATAAAATATCCATATTCTAATTAAGTTAAATTATTATAGAGGTTTTAAGTAGAAAAATGTATCAACATGAACAAATCTCGGTGCAATAAATTTCACTTGAGATTTTAAGGTAACAGAAAAAGTAATGTTAATACTGTGCTTTTAACTGAATTCTTCTACAACTTGATTAATGGATAAACTATATAAAAATGGAATAAACACAGCACAGCAAATTAAGTGTTTCTCTACTCACCAGTTTTCACTTTTATCACGTTTTCTCGTCTCTGCAAGCTGAGGTGTCAAGTAACTGTGAGTTTCAGAGATATTCTATATTTTCATCTTAGAAAGTGTGTCTTCACCACCTTGAAAACCGCCTGGGAAGCGTAAACAGCTGTGAGTAACGTGTTATAGTTTTTTTAGTGTTATTTACTTTTTTTGTGCTTTCTCAAAAGAATGAAAGAGCTGCAGTCTTCATGGCTGTCTGGCAGCTGACATGTAAATATCGTTTTATTTTTCAGATGCAAATTGCCCCGAAACGATTTGCATGGACTCCTGTAATGACAGACAATAAATCACAGTACAGGTCCTTTCTAAACAAACCATTTACAGCTATTTAGCTGTCACATTGTGTTAGTCCTTTTGAAAATTTGCGAGCGCATGTGTCTTATATCCAATGGATCAAAACAACAACAAAAAAGCCAAGAGTAGGATGACAGTTTGTCTGCAGATGTATGAAAGCCACTTCTGTTTGACTTGTAATTTTGTAAACTATTTGGAGAAATCACAGCAGAGAATACTGAGCCTTTTTCCATGGCATCATTGTGCTTAACGTGGGAACACACTTACACATAGCAGTGCGTTAATACACATTTACACACACACGTTTGTACACCTATGCTTGTGAGGACCCTCATTGGCATAATGCATTTCCTGGCCCCTAACCTAAACCTTAATTAAAGCACCTATAATCAATTAATTTGGTCAATGGATCACTGGATTATGTGATTTGCATGTCTTTTTCTTTGCATTTCTTAATTTTCTTTTGCGCTTTTTGGTCATATGCTGCCCAATGTGATCTCACAAAACAACGATCTCCTGTTCTTTTTCCCGACCCATCCACCTCCGGTCCAACTCAACATATGTAGTCTTTATCACTTTTTATACTACGTCATTAGCTCTGAGTGATGCATGCCTTTAATTTGGTGTCCGCCATTACAAAGTATCCTAATTGGTTTTCGATTGGCATTATTTCCGTGGTGCGCACACGTAATCTTAACACATTACGTCACCACATAATGTGCTGTTCAGAGGCTGTAGTCATTTCATGTATTTCTGTAAAATCAGGTTTATCCTGCCAGGAACTCTGGGAAGCGAGCAGTGAACTAAGATGCTGTCGATGCTTCTAGCATTCGGGCAGCGGAAGAATTGAAGCTAAAATTACTTGCACTGTCAATTTTTATCACGTATTCATGAAACATCACTGCTGATGACGGATAACCTTTTGGCAAATCACCTTCAGTACTCTGGCATTTATTGTGTGTGAATGCTGGCAAGCTTGTTAGGTAGTTTGTCAGATTGTTAGGCTACATCCATGCCAACTCGGCTAAATCTGTCACGCTGTTTAACACTATGTTATCTTGGGCTGATTTGGTAAAGATCTTCGACCACACTGAAGAGCCTGCTTGTATTTCCACAGTAGAAATACAAACAGAGATGCACACACACACACACACACACACACACACACACACACACACACACACACACACACACACACACACACACACACACACACACACACACACACACACGCACACACATAGATAAAGGAAATAAAATATCAACACCCCGATGTCTGGGAAGGAATTATTACCGTCTTTCGGTTTGACCTCTGTGTAAACTCTGACTCACATTCACTTGCCTTCACTCCAATTTTCCACCCTGTCTCTCACTTATACCCACCACACACACACACACACACACACACACACACACACACACACACCTACACACACACACACACCCTCACCACATCTGTGCTCACATCCATATGTGTGTGTACTCAGGAAGACAGTGTAGACACCAGTGTTCACAGAGTGATACAAATAGGAGATTCCTTGTGTGAGGGAAGGGAGCTCAGCTCAAATCAACTGCTCTCTCCTCCGGTGCTTACAGTGCGTTTCCTTCTCTCGTCTTCTATGTGTTAGTCTGTCATTTCCTCTGCTTGGTTCCTGCAGGAGTCAGGCTGTCTGCTCTTTAAATAGGCTTGACCTCAGTGCAGCCTCTGGGGCTGCTTCAGTCTTTAACTCTGCACATGCTTCTCCGTTGACATTAGTGTGTGGTTGTGTGGGGGCGGGGGATTTTCGTTGAGGCGCTCTGCCTGTAGCCACACGTACTGGTGCTATGGGTTACATAGATTTTTCATGCCTCCTGAATGTCACATTTTTTATTTCAAATCAGTTCTTCTCTATACGCTGTCGTCCATTTGCCCTAAGTGCTCATGTAGCATTCAATCATGAGTTCAGAGATCAGGTTCAACGCTCCACAACAAATCCACTTTGTAGCGTCGCACACCGGAGAAAATTAAATAATGCACAATGGATACAAGAATAACAAAAGCACATGAATAATAATAAGAATGGCAATGCCATGAAACAAACCACACCTCTTGTCACGGACTTGTCCTTGACTGCAAGTGCTGATTTTTCATTACAACCAGCAATGCCCCAAGGTATGCTGCACAGGGCGAGATCAGTATGTGACATACATCTATTAGAAATTATAGTGGCTTGGTTGTGAGTGGAATGAATGATTTATACATGTATCTCATTCTATACATCTGTTTTATATCCCTGTTTTGAAGGATAGCAACATCCTACCACTGTGCAGTGCATGTGTGATCCATGCTGCTGTTAATCTGAATCAATTTTGCAAGGCATATTTGTTTAACGTTTTTCAAATAAGAACTAAGACGAAGAATCTACAGCCAAAATGCTGATACTGAGCAGGTTTGATGTTTATCGTGTTCATTATGAAAGTATTGGAGAAAGCAACATTTTTACCTGGCAGACCAACGTTGCCATCCCGCAAAGAAATAGAGATAATAGTATGATTATGCTGGGAATGCAACACACACACACACACACACACACACACACACACACACACACACACACACACACACACGCTTCTTCCTCCACTTACGCTTTACAATAAAGATAAATCGAATTTGCACTGCAGTGGACATCAGCATTCAGACAGAACACGATGGAGAAATAAAATGAATCAAGCCTGACCTTTAGTCCAACTCAATGATAAAGCATTATTTTCTATTTTTGGCCAAACCCAAGCCGTCAGCTATATTTATATCTCACACTGTGAAATTGTTCAAAAGTGTTTCAGACTTATTTAGTTTTGAAGGATATGCAAGCTCTGAAATCAATACAGTGGAAAAAAAATCTCCAATTTAAGGAGTATTATAATAATTTCTTAAACACGTGAAGAATCATAATCACAAATTAAGTGTTTAAAAATACACTTTATTTATGACGCAGGTATAGCAATTTATCAGTCATCTTGCCTCCCAAATAGTCCACTCATGAACTTCATGCATCATAAATTTAGAGGAAATAATCATGTTTACACGCCACGTCCTGCTACTATTCGTCCGGCACTATGATACTTGGGTTGATCCTAGATCCTGGCTTTTGCTCGGACGATCTCTTGCCATATACTGAATAATGCTCTAACAGGAAAAAGTCTGCAGGCAACATACCAGCTTCTTGTCAGTGCTGTTGTTTATCTTGATAGTTAAAACTTGGGCATAATCATAATCACTGCAAAGCCCGGTGTCAAATTAGATCATATTTGAGGCCGTTGTTTATTGTCAGCTAAATCGCTGCAGCACATCCAAACATGATTACATGAGACTGCGGAGGAAATGGACACCAAATGGTCTCTTTGCAGAGTAATGAATAAAAAATTGCAAAGGCCAAATAAACAAAAATAAATTACTTTCTAATGTCTAATTCAATGTATCAATGTGACTTAAATGCTTCCTGAATGCCTTTTAGTTTTTTTTGTGCCCTGATGTGAGTGCTTTCTAACAGCATGTTGTCTCAAGAGTGCATTGAGTGAAAGCATGGCTCACACTGATAGTCCATTTTCCTGTTTCATACATCACTTTAACTCAAAACTCAAAACAAAGCCAGGAAAGAACATGCCTCTAAAAGTCACATCATCTCTTCACACCTGCAGGGATGGTTTCACCAGAACGGAGCCATTAAATCATAATGAAAATCTTTTATTTAGCCTTCCTCTCAGCCTGCTGTAGCTTTCACGGTACATTAGTTTTAAACTGCGAAGCCACCAACAAGGAGCTCTTTCGGCTCCACCTGCTCGAAATGCGTCCGTACTACAGCTAAGCTCCGATTTGCAATTTTCAATGAAAGCTGGGGAGCTAGGCTTCAGCTCGTTCACATGGGTTGGAGCGCATGTGTTGGAAAAAATACTTCATGAATTATAAATGCTGTGGAAATGACTGGACATACAGTAAGCTTTGCAGAGACGTATCCTGTTAGGCATCCTCCAGTGAAGTGAATCAAAAAGTTAGCTCATGAGCTACATCTGCTCCCTAAGCTTATCACTGCTGGTGGGGATTGCCATAGAATTATATGCAAGACGCAATGTTTACTTCAGCTGCGTCCCATTGATAAGGCAGAGGGTGGGAGCAGTGAAGAGAAAACTAAAACCTCAGGAGAGAGCAATGGTTTGTGGAGCAGTCGAAAAGAAGGACTGCAGTCCAGGACCACCATTAAAAATGATGCAGAACAAAGCTCCAGAGCTAAACCCGGCGGCAGAGGAGGGCCTGAATGATCACACTGTATAATAATGAGTCATAATGAAATATGTATGTGTCAAATAGTGAGGCCATAACATAAAGCTAACACAAGTTTCTGGAGATAATTGTAGTAGTTCAGACACAGTCTTCAATATGAGAGCAAAATAGCCTCCAAAGGAGACCGACTTGCTTTTGAATCTTTACGTGATAAGACCAGTATATGAAGATTAATTTAGATAATTAATTCAGTAAAAGTAGAATTACTCGGAAAGACACTGACTCTATTTCAAGTAAAGTAAAAATACTGGCTTTAAAATATTTTTTAATATAAGTAACTAAGAAATATTATCAGCAAAAATATGCATTATGTAGAATGAAATCTTTCATAGTGTTGGATTCATGTGTTTATTGGCAGTATTTTAAGAGTTGAGCTAATTTCAACCAGTTTATATACTGTATTGTAGTTAAATCTGTAACAAAACATCATATTATACCAATTGGTCAAAGGTTTTGTGAGTGACAGTTTAATGTGTATAGTGCAGTAACTAAAGTTGTCAAATAAGCGAAGTTGAAATCGAAATATTCAAGTAGAGTAAAAGTATCTAAAATGTGAACATGAAATCCTGCCAACAATTCCAAAGTTTCCTCCAAAGTATATTGGACATAGTATTAAATAAACTTCAGAAACAGAGTTGGATGATGCTGTAGGTCAAGCATGTCAGTCACAATCCAACTTCTAGATTCTTCCATAGATGTAGTGCGAAAATAATTACACATTCAGAATTTGCACTTATGCAATTGAGTCAACGGCAGAGTTCTCACAAGCAATTTCACATTCAGTCTTCTTGATGGTTAATTACATTTCCAAGGTGTTGCTCACTATCTGGGGAGACGTTTGTTCAGTGGAACCTGTAAGCGGAGGTGACTTTGCATCCCCCGAGCGCAGACAACGCTCTGAGATGGAACACGGGTCCTGAAAGGTGGCATTAGCGACCCGCTGAAATGAAATGGTGTCAGCCTTTGTCTTACCACATGGCTGAATTTAATTTGTGTGATCCCCATGTCCTCAAACCAGTGGAGCAATCAAAAGGTACTGATGAAGCTCAAGGACATCCAAGAGGGCTTTATGAACTGTGAGCGGTTATATTGAGAATGAAAAAGCATTTTTGTCGTCTGAATAAACACTAGACTCAGAGGTTTAAATGGGTGGTTTACACATATTTGAGGTGACAGTAAAATCAATTAACTGAAACTAAAACAACAGGGAAAATCAGAAGACCGTAGTCCTCAATTATAACCGTCTTGTTGCTTTCCTGCATTGTTTCAAAATAGCACCAAAATACATGTTTGTTGTTTTTGATGCTGGACATAGCTAACGTTTATATAACAGGCAGCTGTTTTGTGTCATGTGAGTCTGTGGGTGTGTCACCGTGGCAAAATGTGGTGCTGGTGACACCTACTGAAACACACACAGTTTGTGCCCCTTTCCCGATTTGGCATTGCGGCTGGTTTGATCCCGTCGCAAGATGATCTCTAGTTTTGCGATGCAATACATTGTTGTATCGTACATGCACCATTAGCATACCTTTCAGTGTGACAAAGCTCTCATTTACTGATATTCGTAATGAAAACATTGTGTTTTTGTGGTTTCAAAATGTCTATCTATTATATTCTCATCTTTCATGACAAGTGTTTCTAATAAACTGCAGCTCAAACATAAATAGGCTATGACAAGTGGTGAATGTAAGTGCTGCCAAATGAGATTTATTAAGATTTAAGACTTTGTAAGTGTAAATGCATTAGCGGGATTCTTAGAGCAGGATCATGTAGGGTCAGGGTGTACTTGGAAAATTAGAGGGGCGCATCACTGCTTTCATTTTGAGAAACCTGGCTCAGGGAGAAACTCTGGCAGCATCCTTTTACTGTCACCAGGCAACTGCAACAGCAGCTGCTGTCAGTCATTTAGATAGCATAACTGATGACATTAGTAATATCCTTAATTATTTTCATATTAAATCACAACACTTAGACACTTAAATGGACAGTTGATAAAAAAAAAGTTGGGAAGAAACAAGTCATGCCTCTGTTTTTATCCAGGCAGCAGAAAAGACACGGTGATGTAGAGATTTTCTCTTTTAATCGTTATTTTTGGGTTGTTAACAACACAAAAGCCACAACAAACCATGCATTCACACACAAAACAGGCACTGGTGATAATAGATTGGTAAAAATTCTCTTTTTTTCAGTGTAATTGTGTTTGTGTCTTCAATTTTGGCTTTTTGTTTACATTAGGGGCATCGCTTTTTTTTTTATACCTGTGTTAACGTTCTTTATATTTCCTTTTTTTTGTGAAGCACTTTGTAAAGTCTCTTTTGATCTGAGCAATTAAATCTACTGTAGTTATGGTGATTGAGATATCACCATAGATAATGCTTTACTACTACATGAGATGAGTTAATGGTACAGGTGTTATACAGTCGTGCACAGTGGTCGTTTGTAATGACAGCCGCTCTGACGTTGTTGGAGAAGCTCGCTGATGTGTCTCCGCAGGTAAAATTGCGCTTCTTCTTGCTGTTCTTTTCACTGACAGTTCTAATGAGTAGTGAAGTGCGTGTGACTTTTGTAGACAATATAAGACAATGATTGACATTTAGAAAACGAAACCATGTGTACACACAGCTTTACAAATCTGACAAAAAGAATGTGTATGGGCATTTCTGTCTTTTTTAATAATGCATACAGAGTTTTATGTCTCTGGCCCCAGGAGCCCAAAATCTGTGTACAAAACACTTCAAACTCATGGGAAACAATTGAAGAAAGCATCTCCTGCTCCCATCATCCTGTCATGTGAAAATGTAACTTGAGGGTTGTTCTTTAAAAATAATTACATGCGTTTAATTTTAGAAATATTTTATTGTATGGATTTTATTTAATTTGCAATCTACTACGTATATGAGGGCAGCTGGTGCTAATTGCATCTTTATCACAGTTTGATTAATATCTTGAGACATTAATGTAAGGTTAGGCTATTTTGAAAGACAAAATAACTCTGTTGCAGGATATAAAAGGTTCATGTAACTAAACATCGTACACTAACATGAGTAAAATGTTCACGTTGTTCACCCTGAACCAGGGCATAGTGTAAAGGTTTACATTCACTTTCCTTTAAAAATCTATTTGGTAGCATGGTTGCGCTGTTTTTCTCAGCTTTAAATCACAATAATGTTTTCCTAACAATAACAACAGCATTGTTTTTAAAGCAAGATGGCACAGTGTGAAATGTTTTAGTGTGGATATATCTAATATTCATGTTGGTAGATTCCTAGTAAGCACTACATATATTTAGTTAAAGAGGGATTTCCAAACAGAACAAATGTTAATGGCTGAGCTACACCAGCTGCCACACAGCTGCTGCGTGTTAGGTCCAGTTCTGCATACAATTCACAAACTCTATAAACCATAAACCATGTAGCGCTACAAACAATGTTAACATCCTGATCCCTCATCGCTGCTGCAGAGGCCCCACAGCAGGTGGAGTGGAGTCGCAGAGGCACATCTACCTTACATGTCCTCAGGAGCTAATAATGAATGCAGCTCTGCCTGGTGCGCTCATCCTCACCCTCACAATCCGATTGTACACTTTACATAATGTTTAAGATTTTTGTTAACATTATTATTTTTATTATAACAGATACATGGTACAGACATCTGGACAACAACATTATTTGTGGAGCAGTCCTATTACGGCAGCATTTAAAGTTATTGACCCCAAGATTCTTCTTGAAAAGCGAGCGTGTTACGGATTTAAACCATCTGTAGCTGCCTGATAGAAAGCTATCTGGTAAATAGATAACAGAGTGTCCTTTTTAATGGATGTTCCTCAGATACCGTGTCTATGAAATGGAGTTCCTCAGGGGAGCTGCCTAAGCCCTCTTTTGTATTCCATTTTAACCAACAATTCATCACTAAAAAAAGGCAAAATTGGAGATAAATGCAGATGACATGTCATGGGGGTATCTGGATTGCCTACCAACCCACAAAGTGTGATAAGACAACGTGTTAAAAAAGACAATATAGATCAATTATGATCCTTTGTCGTGGTGGACACATGAATTCCCAGGTTCAACAGAAGAATGTTTCGATTGAAGTCCACATAGAGAGGAGGTTGGGGAGTACCAACGGGTCAAACACAGGACTTTTATTCAGTAGACCGGTGTCCGTGTCCCTTGGGACCATGATGTTTTCTTTCCTAAACCTAACCAAGTAGTTTTGTTGCCTAAACATAAAGTTAAACTGCTTCTATTATGGCTCTTCTATTTTATTAAATGTATCAATCCACACTGACTCCGACACTCTCCTGCGTTTTTTTATGCTTCAAGTCTGTTTTTGTCGCATTTAGTGAAGTGTAATCTGCATAGACAGCTGTTTAAATCACACATCCTGCTGTATTTGTGTTTTGAACCTATAACCGTATCTACGTTGACTGAACGAGGCTCCTACTCTGTCTGTGAGATTGACTGTTTCACTACAGGAAGATTCCCCTCACTCGCTTCGGGGGACTAAAATCAATGAATCAATACATAAACACGGTTGATTTCTTCCCATGGAGCCGACATGAAAACTATTTTGGTTCAATAAATTTCTGCTGTCAGTCAGCTCAGCCCAGGAGCTGCTGCGACAGACGGCTGAAGACGGAGTCAGTGTGAACGACAGAATGCTTTCAGGGCTCTCACGTCTCGCTCATATCTCGCTTCCAATGGGGATTCCTAGTTATACATATACACATATTAGTGTACGTGTTTACTCTTATTATCTAATATATGTATTTTTGTGTTGTCTGTAATGGTTAATGTATGTTTACAATCCACATAAATCAACACATTTGAAATGTTTAATGTATGTTTTTAAATGTGGACCTCAGGAAGATAACCTGTGGTTTAGGGCACAGCTAATTGAGATAGATATATACAATAAATTAAAATAAATTAAGCTAAGCTAAGACAGGTAAACTGGTTGTTGCTTCACATTTAGTATTAATTAGATTAGATTCAACGTCAGTCATTGCAATGCAGTACAGGTACTTTGACAACGAAATTAAGTTTAGCATCGAACCAGAAGTGCAAAAAGAGCATTTCATTTTTTTGAATAAAATATTGAATAAATAGAATGTGTAATAAACAGTATAGGGGTATTCAATTCAATTTATTTTTGTATAGCCCAAAATCACAAATTTGCCTCAGAGGGCTTTACAATCTGTACACATGCGACATCCTCTTGTCCCGGAACCCTCACATCGGAACAGGAAAAACTCCCCCAAAAAACCCTTTAACGGGGAGAAAAGAGGAAGAGACCTGTGGGAGAGCAACAGAGGAGGGATCCCTCTCCCAGGATGGACAGAAGTGCAATAGATGTCATGTGTACAGAATGAACAGCATGACAGAATTACAACACATTCAATGTATGACGGAACCACGGCAGGAGGCCAGACCAGGGTCCAGGTGTGACCAGGATCCACGGGAACCTGCGAGGTATGAATACACGTGTCCAGTGGGGTGTATAAATGTACGAGAGTGGTGCCAATCATAAGCACGTTTCTCAAAATGTCAAACTTATTTTCATGTTAATGTCACTTCAATTTGTAGATGAGCTTTTGAATTGATTTATTGTGGAAGTCAGCTAACAACAAAAATCGAATCATGTTTTGGGTCTTGAGCCGTTCTGGAAAGAAAACACTTTCCAAAAAACAGCTGTCATGACAAAGATTGTTTTTCTAAAAGCCAATCTGGCAAGTGATCTCGTTGTTTTTGTCAGAGTCAAATGTAAAATGAATCACAATATTAGCTTGTGCATATTTTTTCCAAGGTAATTCTTCAACGTGACAGCTGCAGTCACCGTTTAGAGATCAATTTTCAGAAGGATTTGGAATTACACAGTTTTGAAAAAGTAACCGGAATCAACTTACATTGCAGTTCCAGTTGAACCCTCCCACTGATGTGCATATTTTTCAGTGTGGTGACAAAAACAAGTTGGATTGAAGCTACCAATATGTTTGTTATAGTTTATGTTGACAGGATCCCGAGGAAGAAGGTCATGTCTGTCCGCTCCCCTCTCTCTCCTGAACCGAGTCTCTCCTGGGAAGAGCAAGTCTCTGTAGTTTTTCGAGATGTGTCAGTATGAGGTCTGTGTGAGAGAAAATGGATTTCCTTCATGTGCTCAGTGGATATTTGCATCAAAGGAAGCTTATAACGCCATTGGGGGGGGGGGGGGGGCAGTGATGTCTGTTAATGCTGAAAATAAGGCAATCACCCATGACAAATTCTCCACAGACACAGGAAGTCACAGATGCTGTTGAACTTTCAGGCTGATTCTAGGAACTTGTCAACCCTAACTGTCATCAGTTCTGACAAGGTCCACGCCACACAGACACTGTGTCTACACCAGCTGGTAACACATTGTCAATGCCAAAGTCTGCCTGCAATTTCTGCAAATATTTCATAGGAATTGTTGCCTGCAGTCCTGTCATTGCATCGAAATTTGGAGTTTTAATGAGACATATACGTTGCATTTTTTGTTTTGTCGTCTGACATTGAATGCACCCAAAGTGTTACATAGTGGGCAGTGCAGTCAGGAAGTATTTTAAATGTTTTTGGCTCTTCTCCAGCACATTGCATTCAAAATGAACCGTTGACAATAAAAGTTAAAAGTTGGATTTCAGCTTTAAGTTTTTGAGTGTTCACCCCGACTCCTATAAAATGCATTTATACACAACTAATTTGCAAAAGCAAATTCATTCTGCAGTAATGCCAGCCAGATTATGTTTTGTATGGACATAATGAGGAAATGTTGTCAATTAACATATCTGGTAAGTCTCAAAAATTTCTGGCACTGAATTTCATCAAAGTGTTGCCTGACATTGTATTGGCAAAAACAACCAATTTTGCAATACAAAATTGGCTCATAGTGACTACAGTATTATGAAACTTTCTTTTACTGTACTAAGTTTCATAAGTAAGTGAAGCAAGCAGGATATAACGCATGAAACGCCTGTTGAAAATACAACAAAGTAAGATGAGATACTGAAAGGCTGCCTTCATGTAATGAAGCATTACTTCAACTCAAAGAAAGACTCTTTCTCAAATTCTGCAGCAGGGGTTTCCAGCACAGAGGTTACACGGGGTGCACAAAGGGGAAAAGGATGCTTAGAACTTGAGTTAGTCTGGCGACTGGCTGTGTAGATACCTGGTGACTCGTCTGTGGGCATGCTAGTGACAATGACTCGCATTCCGAACAATGATAATACACTTTCATCTCAATGTTTGTCTGTGCATGATGGCTACCCAGCGTGTTCTGCTATTTATCTATCTATCTATCCGTTTCTATCTGCTGAGGAAGATATGCGACAGGATCTCAGCCTCAGAACAGCTACTAATGGATCTTTTTTTTTTGGGGGGGGGGGGGGGGTTAACTGCTGTTTGAAAAGTCAAGAATTAATCAATCTCAATCTTCAATCTAAAAATGTAAAATAAAATGCAAATGAGACAGCTTCAGAAGCTTCAGCTTCAGAAGAAATAAAAAGGTATCACATATTTAGAAAGGCTTTTTGGCTCGGTCTGTATGAAGTGAAATGTTTTAACATTGCGCTTTGATTGACGACACATATACTGTATCATTTCCTGTTTCCTGTGACTTATGTTGATATCTTGTATTGTACTTGCCATGTACAGTTTGAATGCAGTATCAAATTGAGACTCGGCACGAGTGTCTCCATACAGTAGTAGTCAGAAAGTCAGTGACTGTAAATTATTTTATTAAATATGATGCCTTCAATTTTGTTACTACAACCTTTTCCATTACTTTCTCTCAACTAAACTTAGGTTGCTGTGTATAAAAAAACACCACAATTCCCCCGCTTATATCATCTTATGTGGATGTAAACATCCTCAAACTCAAGCGGGGAGTCAGCACTTCAACCTCATGGTAGCTGCTTAATTTGAAATCCAAAATGCTAGAGTACAGTGCCAAAACAATAAAAAATGTGCCACTGTTCTCATATTTTGCACAGCGATAAAAAGGAAAATACGATGACCCTCACTGCCAAACAGCAAAGCAAAGCCCTGTACACAAATGTGATCAGTTATACTGTGGCTCCCAGCATAGCTTTCCTTTGGGAAATTTGCATTTAGAGTGTCGGGTGTGTGGTGTGGCCCACAGTCACTGCCGGGCTATAGAGCAATGCAGCATGCTGACTGTAAATGATGCCAGTAGCAGATTAATGACAACCATCAGGATCAACTAATTAGCAACACCACAGTAAAGCAACCTGCAGATGGTATTGACTCTGTCTCACCCCTCTCTCTTCCTCTGAGGGGGAGAAGAGAGGGGGAGAGGCTGCCTCAGTCTGATTAACAAACAGCAGAAATATTCAAGCCTTATCTCTCCTTTCTCTGAGAGAAGTCATCATGAAAAATGTTGATAACTGCATTTGTGTGCGGAATGCGGAGCGTGACTGGCCCCAAAAAAGTGGTACACAAACAAACAGCAGTAAATGGAGAGAAATATTTACAATAGCAAGTTAGCACAAGGGCAAGGGCGCTGCAGAAAGACAGCACACACATGACAATATGTAGTTGGGAACAAGGAACTTTAATCCTGTGTTGGTTTTGGTAGTCGTTGTGGTGTTTCCGAGCAGCAGATTCTTTTTTACTGCAGCAGTGCTGTAAGCCCTTACAGTCTGCCCTGCATCGTCCTGGTTCTGGTCCTCCCGGGCCTCCCTCCCCTCTGTCGGGCCCAGCAATACAGCCCGGGCCTCCAGCAGCGTGGTGTTGGTTCCCAACGGGGACCGGCAGAGAGGTGAGTTAAAGCTCTGAAAAAACACACTTCTTCCCCAAGTTACTTGATTTAGAAAAAATGTGGCGTCATATTTATACAAAACGGATCCTTTCTAGCAATAACCAACACGTTAGCCACCTCAGAAATACACCGGAGTTCAAAGGTGAATTCAAATGTAAGTAGTAGGCTCATTTAGGGCTATACCCTGGAAGAGCCAAAAAAAACTTAAAAAACTATAAAACTATTCAATAAATCAATCATTTCTTATTTTCTTTGGTATTTTTGTGTCATATACAGATATAAAGGGATGATTGCTGGGTAATATGTATGTTGATATTGTTCAATATCAAGTCTCCATTTCATCTTTAACAAAACAATGATGTTTGTGGTTGTGTATGCTTCGTAACTGGCTTGCACTATGGGGCTCATCAGAATAGTGCTGGGGTCCATATAGCAACTGCCTTACATCACTTACTCTGCCACTGAGAACTGCTTATTGAGTTTGTCTGGTTGCATCTGTTCGGTCGGCTACCTAACTTTTTTCACTCCAGTAAATAAATTGTACTTGTTGATGTTACCTGCTTGGTCTATGCATTTTGAAACGACCTCACAAATATATGAGCACAAAATACAAACAGGCAACACACACTTATACAGAGAGGATGTTACACACTAATGTATCTAATTACAGCTGTATTGCTTCTATAAAATGCAGTGCCATCTTGTCCCCACTCAGGAGGCTTTCCAGACCGTCTCAGACGTGAATTATTGTTTGCCAGAGTATCCAGTAAATCCTCTCCGTTTAAATGATTAATTTCAAAAGCGCAAATAAGAGGATGAAATTAAGGAAGGTGACAGTGAATGAGTCTTCACTGAATTTGAATAAATTAGAACCTATCACAATTGATTCCTTCAGATCATCAAATACATCACAAAGCTATGACAGCGTCTTTCTACGATCAACAAGTCTTTCTTACAAAATAATAGCATGTACAAAAGTGTAATACAGTATGAACAGACAGCCGCTCAAAACTCCACTGCACTGATTTGTAATGCAAGCATGCGTCAGAGAGGCGCATATCGCCCACATTCACCGCCGTAATGTTAGCAAACCAGGAACATATGGTGTTCCCAGTCACCTTCTTAATTAGAATGTATATTATGATATATTAATCTTCCCTTTCTTCAACACAGACTGAATTCTCTCCTGTAATGAGTGCATGTGTTTTAACAAATAACAGATGGAAATTCTCACAACGACTGTTCAGGCAACATTAATTTTGTTGCACTGAATATCACGATTATACTGTATCCGTGTTTAGTCAGTTTGAGTGTCCCTGTAGTACAAACAGTTTTGTCAAGAAATTTAAAAAGAAAACCTGCTGCTGTGACTTTACTTCTAGCGCCATCAGCAGGGTTACATATTTGCCTTTTTACAATAATTATTATAATTCACTCATTGTGGGATTGACACAGAAATTGGTACTTTTATGGTTCGTGAGGATGACGCCTACTGACGGTGGTGATTCCCTGACTTTTCCTTCAGTGTCACCATGAGGTGGATACTGTCATGCAATTCAGTAAACACATCATTTCCACCTCGAGATGAATTGCAATCATTTTGCTAATCAAGAATAAGAACAAGAATATTAATATTATTATTTCAACTGTGGTGAAAACAGGGACAATTTGGTCGTGACTGTTGAGAACCACATGTTAGGGTTTTACAGATGTTTGTCAGTACTCGGGACACCCAGCTTGAACCCTTGACAATACTGGACAAACCAGGGTGTCTGGTCACTGTCCTCAAAGCACCGCTGTGCCTTTGTACGGCGTAACAGTTTTCTACTTGTTTTAACAGCTCCTCTGGATCGAATAGCTATGTCCTCAAGGCTAACTACAGTGCACGGATGTTCAGTATGGCACGCACTCATACGAATGCCGCTTAAGACCGACGCTACGGAACAATGCATTTCTCACTTGGCGGCTGTGGGTCCTCCGTCCTCGTGTCTCTTCCTTGCTTTTCTCTCTCACGTCCTCGCTGGAAGGAGACGAGACACAAAAGGAAGAGTCGTGAGTGGGGGAAGCGAGGAGACGTGTGTGCATATTGAAAAGAACACGGAGAAATTACACAAAGATGAGATGGTGAATTCTCACCAAAGATTTTTTCTTGCTCCAATAATGCACAAACCAAACCCGACTCAGTGGTACATATTTGTAATTACTGAAGAACGATTCAAATAGCCTGCTGCTAGTAGTTGAGAAAATGGAAATTATATAAAACTAACTTAAATCTGGTCACAAACAACTCACAGCAAGGAGTTGACACAAACCCACTCTCAGGGTGCTTGTTGACATTCCAGCTCTGAGCAGCAAATCACTGACTGAAGTAGGCGTAGATTCAGGCAGGTTGAGTGAAAGTGGGTACAACAAAAGGTAAATTACTGCACTTCATCACGAAAAAGCCCCTAGAACGTCATAAATCAGTGTAGGAGTATCCAGAGGATATATCAGCTCTTCTGAAGTTAAACACCATTCATCTTGTAGGAGTAAATGTAAGCTGTCAACGAGGCCAAGATTCAGAAAACAGGGGATGCATTTCAAATTCAGGTAGAGGGGGAAGTTCACACAGTGATTATTGAAAGCTATTACCTTTTAAGGATTACATTTTTTTTGGTTTGAGTCAACTCTACATGGGAGATAATATGCTCTTGACCAACACATTGAGGAAGCATCTTGCTACATGTGTTGCAGTGATATTGTGACCTTTTCCGTGTCACTGCGTCGAGCTGATAATGTCCAAATTGTAAAACACCAGTCGACATTGCTGCTAGGCACATGGCAATATGGTTGTCAAAGGCGACTTTGTGTGAGAGTGGAGAACACAGAGGATACCAGAGACGTCTCTGACACTATTAATTATCCTGTTGATGGAAACAGGTTGACTGACTTGACCACATTCCTGCGCCTAGGCTCGGAGAAGCCTCACAGAGTCTCTCACACGTCGCTCTCTCTCTGCTCAACAGGGGGACAGATAACCTTTCTCTAACAGATGAGGTTGATGTGAGCCGAGAACATGCACAGAACGTGACTGCGACACTGGTGACTGATACTGCAGGCAACTCTGCAGTACCTTTCTGGAAAAAAAAAGCTTGGCAGTGCTTGGAAATTGAGTCTTTTAACAGTGATTGAACATATTTGTCATATAGTTTTTACAGTGTGGCTAATTAACCTTATCTGTAACAATTTTTCCAATTAATATTTCTTTCAAACACCCAGATGTCTTTTTTATGCTTCCATCGCCATCGTTACTTTTAAAATGTACATGCGAAGAGATAAATAAATCAGCTGCATCTGGTCACTTGTTTGGAACACATTTTTACTAGATTACTTTTTGGTGGCCTCAAGCCTCCTGCACTGTATGGGTCAATGTACAGCATTATCGGGTTGCACCAACTACTCATGACTCCTTTGCCAAATTTAAAGTATTCAGGGTCATACTTCCTCACCAAAGAGACCATGTCTCCCACATCACTTATTTGTTTCAGAAACCCATACATTGTGCGTCACTGCACCCGAGGGATCGTTAGCTTGCTAGCTTACAGTGGCTAAACACGTTTGTCTCTACGATGAGTCCTGATTGGCGTCATGATATTCAAACATAACTGGTCATAGAAATGATGCATTGTAATTTGAGTTTACCCCTGTATACTACCAAAAAAAACTATTTTTTAAAAAGTTTAATCTGACCATTTGTCAGTACCTCCACCGTCCACTGGACAGCGCTCTGAGGCCCACCAGGGGGCCCATAGTTTAGAGTGAGGGGTAACCATAGATATAAAGCTGTTTTATATGGTAGTAGGCAGCTGATTTTACTAACCTAATAGATGTCATTTGATCATTTAGTCAAATGGTGCTGCCATAATGTTTTGTAACTTGATGGGAAACAAAAGATGATGTGTGGGCAATAATAATTTAGTGATGCATAAATCTTCATTTGATAAGCCTGCCTATTTAAAACAAAAGAATCTAGCATTCATCAAATTTGGAAACTTGTTTTGTTTTTTTGATATATTATATGTTCTTTATCCTTTTACCACTTTTGAACTTGGCGTCCTCACCAACCTCCTGGATGATCATTGTGCATCTGCACCATTCCACAAAACTGAACTGATTCCACTGATGATGTGGACGTGATCTCGTACTTGATAGCTCCGTGTTTCCAGGTTCAAGCTTAGTATTGTCATTAGCTAAAGTGGTTAAAGTTGATTCCTTGCACTCTGCATTTGATTCAAGAGATTGCAGGGTCAGCATTAGTGTTCTCGACTTTATCCATTTTTGCCTCCAGTGAAGCGAAGTCTGTTTTTAATTCGCCCACCAAAGACACCATGTGTCCCTCCAGTAGATTATTCAGTGCAGCCATATACTGCCTTAGAGTTAGGAGAAGTTAGAAAGGAGTTCTATTTTTGTGCTTCACTGTTTTTGGCTCTTTAGAGGAAATCAGTGATGGATGAACAGCAGTTTTACTGCTTCATCATTTTTAGGTCAAGCACTTTAGATCCCAGGAGTTGAAACAATAGGAGAAAGTTTTGTTGAATTTGTGGAGGATGAAGAAAGAGCAATATAACTCTGTTGTTCCTTGGTCTGATTTGATTGAATTAGTTTTATGACATGTTTGCCTGTCTGTGGGGCCAAACTTGTGTGCCTTGATAGTTATTCTAAGAATGTAATGACAGAATGAAATTGCAATATTTTACGATTACAATTTGATACTGACAAGAGACTTTTTTCCTTATTTCCATCTTGTTATTATCAAACCAAGACCTTTCTAACAACTTGAATGTCACTCTTTTTCTACTCTGCAGCATTCTATACGTTTGTGTTTTAAATCAACCTTAGCATTCAAGGGAGTTATTATCCCTTGTGCACCTGCTGCATAATTGTAACACTACTTTTCTCTGCAGCGAACACTTACCTGAGAAAATGGGCCTGGTTTATATATCTGTAAATTATTCATATTGTGCTTTTTAATTGAGCTGCTACTTATACACACATGTAATACCTTAAGAAATCTCTCATTCTCCATAAGAGTGCCTACTCTCGCAGTGAAACATGTTTGAAATGCAGTGATGAACTATAAGTACTCTGTGACATCTGTTCTCTTTGAAACTGACACTGTTATTGTACAGAGAGAATATTTATCTTTCTGTAATATTAACATTTTTTATAAATATTGAAACTGACTAAAAATAAAACTCAAACTCATTGGTCACCTCCTTCAGAGATAATTTGGTTAAAGTTTGGTTACAGTCTTTCTCTGAAGAGGAAGGGATTTATTTGATTTAAGAGTCATAATGCCTTAATCTGAAAATGTACTACAATAAGATATATACCCAAAATAAAAACTAATCTAAAATGTATTTTCTGTTCACCAGATCATGTTGATGATGATTGGGTGAACCAAGTTACAGAGTTACAGAGTTTTAAACTTCCTGATTCATTAGTATATTTTAATTCAGAGTCGTCTACAGTTACTAGGAATATTCTTTTAGTCAGACGGCTACCTGGGAGCACAAACAGGTAGCCCTATATTTGAAATTTCATATAATAATTCATGTAATAATTTGATATGCAAGATTAAGTCCATAAAGGGAACATTACTTACTGCACTGGCACTGATGGCTGGCACTGTATTAAAAGTGTGAGGTGAAGATTTATCCATACTGGGCAGCATGTAAGACACATATTTTTCTTTCTTTCCTCTCATGGGCATTACATGATTCTGCAAACGACAATCTTCTCTATTAGTGGGATCCTTGAACATATAATTTAGATCCCCCCCCCCATTATCAAAACAGCATCCCCGATGTGCTGTAAAGATGGCACATACAGACAGTCTTGGTACTTTGATGTTACTGGCCACAAGCACTCTCTCGTTCCTTCCTACCACCTTGCTGTCTGTCTTTCTCATGCTCTTTCTCTCTCTCTCTTTCTCTGCCTCTCACACACACACACACACACACACACACACACACACACACACACACACACACCTTCTTCCCAGCTCCGTATCCCCTGCAGTGCTCCGAGCGGCCCGCTGTCACTCTCCCCCCACCGCGGAGCAGCACTCTCCTTCCCCGCCTGGCCCTGCAGCGCTGAGTGCTGGAGCTTTCCTTCCTGCTTGTCAGATGGTGTGAGAATAGAGACGCCAGGGTGGTAATGGAACCGGAGTAACCAGCTCTCACTCTGAGGTTGTCAAGAGCATACATGACCAGTGTGCAAGACTGTCCCCGGAGCCGACGTTGAAGCCTCATGTTTATGCACAGCATGCACTTGTTTGTAGTATACTTGTTTACGAAAAACAATGTTGGGGGACTCTTCTCTTTAAAAACTAAACAGAAAGTTTGATGCTGATAAGAGGAGCAGACGGAACTGCAGACGGGGAGATGTTCCCTCATCATATTTAAGCTCTAATTTACATAAGTATTGCATTACTCTCTGTTCGGCGATTTTATTTAACCTTCTTCTTTGTTGTGAAACCATTACCAGTAAGGGCCATCAAATGACATGCTGCTGCTACTGTATGTTGGTAGATGATGCAGTGTCTGTAGGCATATGGTATGATTACTATTGAAGTGGGGGAATTTCACACATCAGCTACAACAGCACTACTCCCATGAGAGGCCAGCTCAGAGCTTCCAGTGGCGGCTGAAGGACTTTTAAAGCAGTGGCGACTCTATGATTCTGTGGCTCTGTCATCCCACTAACATTACCAGCATATAGGGTAGAAGTTCTTTGATCATAGAGTCGATGGATTGCATATGGCCTGACTACAAAGACTGGTTGTGCTTAAGATCCTCGAGGCATAAACATATCAAACTGAGCCAGTTTCTCTTCATAAGTGCAACATATTTCATCTGGTTTCTGCCTCTGTGACTGAGCACTCTGGATTTTGATTTGTGGTCATTTTATTATGATTAAATACCGTTACATTATGGAGGTACATAACTGTGCTTGGATAGTGTCATGTACTACTATTCAAACCACACAATTGACTTAAATATTTGAATAAATTCACATCCATAACTTATGTCTGCTGAGGGTGAACGTAATCTATATCTCCGTACTGGTCTGCTCCTGCTTCTTGTTTTTTATTTCCCTTTTTCTTACTGATATGAATGCAAATATGATAATTACACAATTACTTTGACGGCAAGCAAAATCACATTTTAGACTAAAAAGCAAAATACTACTACTTAATAATACTATAAATACTACTGAATTCAGTGCAAATACTTTGAAATGCATTCAAATTGTACTCTCTTTGATCTTAGGTCTGATGCACACAAAGATATTGTAATATTTTGTGGTGATTTTTACATGTTAGTTGTATTTTTTGTTCATTTGTGTTTTTGTTTGTTTTAATGCAGTTGTTGACAAAAATAACACTGAAAACCTTATTTTCATGTGCAAATAACTACATTATAGTGGTTTAGAAATCCTTTGTTACTGGTTCATAGACTGTTTGTAAATAGTGAATTCAGTTCAAACTGAATTGAAAGCATAATTCCCAAGCATCATGTGAAACTGATCATTAATATCTAAAATTTGACATTGCAGTAGTATGGTTACCATTGAGGTTTTTATACACGCCACAAAACCTGCAGTTCAGAGAGAGCTGCAGGACACAGATGGCTAGCAGAGTTTAAAAGCCTACATCCATCAGATGGCTTTTAAACTAGTTTAGATTTGATCAAAAACAGCACCCAGCGTGCTGGAAACCATTTAGGATTTGAGGCGTGCAGAGCCCCATTTTGATTGCTCTTTCTCATTTTAGAGGTGTGACACATACAGGCATACAGTGTAGTTGCAAGGCTGAAGCTGCAGCTTGTTTGTGCATGTTTCTGTGTAAATTAAATCCCTGGGAAGCTTTAATGTTTCATCTGAATGGTTTCTTCACTTTGTCAGACGGGGACACCTCAGCATCTGTGGGGATCCTTCTAATGAGGACATCTTCTGATGAGGACATCTTCCAAAATTAGGTCATGTTTTTGGATGCACTCAACAGAAGAAACCACTCAGGAAGGTAAACTATTCTCAGCAAAATGATTCAGAGAGAAGTCATTTCAACTTTACTTCATTTCATTTAGATTCGAGAAATTCACCTGCTCTACACTTAGTTTGTGTACAGTGTCTGTACCACTACAAAAAAAGACTCATCTTAATGATATCTAAAGCAAAAGCCTTACACCCTTTACGCTTACAGTAAGCATCTTGGTTGGATTGGATAGCTTTGCGATATCAAAAAATTCAAGACTGATTGTAGTTTTAAATGCAGTAGTTTGACTAAAATCGGGTTCCAAATGAAATTGAAAAGCATGAAAAAAAGCATTAGAACAGAGCCAAATAGAAATAAAATATCATCATGGAGGGTTGGAATAAGATGACCACATCAAATGTTCAGAAGAAAATTTCAAATTAGCATGTGAATGATTGATTCTGTTTAAAAGTGTGTTTACATCAGCTGTGTGATGTACATATCCTATTTAGTAGACAAACTGTTATGCTATGATGAACAAAGTAGTCAGGGCGACTAAAAGGCTTCTTAGAAACACATCACAGCTTTATGTGTCATCTTTTTCTTCCTTGACTTCTGGTACACGACTGACTGTCACAATGTTGTATCTAATCTCACAGAAAGTGTATGACGTCACCGGCTCGAGTGTAAACACCGACTATGACGCATATGGGCTGTGGTGTGGCCACAAGCCAAGTGCAGGCAGTTTGAGCAGATTCAATCTGTATTCAGATGGGATTTGTTTCAAGGACAATGTGCTGAAATAAGTGCGAACAAAGGACATCTGCTCCTTGGAAATTTACAATGGATAAGACACCTCTGTGAACGCTGAAAGGAATGGTGTTTTTTGCTGCATTTACAGGTTGTCATCACGCCAAAAATCTTCAACGTGTGAAAGAACGGCACAGTTGTTCTGACAAATGGACGAGGAGGGCACTCATGCACGGACCAATTATACTGATAATATGGGACAAAAAGACCATCGACAGAAACACATTCAACTAAAGAAACGCATGATCACAGAGGACATGTTCCTGCGCAGGTGCAACTTATCCGTTATGTGTAAATTAAGTTTGATACAATGCTTTGTTTTTAATTCGTGCACTTCCAACTAATTTATTTAAATTAAGTGCTATGCTAATATTGGCTTATAGTCAGTGATCAGCTGAAAATGAAAAAGTGAAAAAGTTATCCAGGCAATTGAAATCTACATTAAATTATCTTTGATTGGAACTGTTCTTTCGAGGAAATTTCTCGAGATGTCAACAAATATAAACTCAATATATTAAACTGAATAACTGTCAATGAACTTTGTTAAATTACCAAATTATAAAGTCCTTCCCTGCAAGCCTCGAAGACATTAATAATAGCCCGTAACACAAGGTGTTAGATATTAATGTTTCAGTTTGAAGGTAGAGCTTTAACCACAAACTTGTTTTGTGTTTATCAGCCACAAAATGAACGAATGAGTTGTGCAGTTTAAAGCTACACTATTGAATATTTTTATATTAACCGGTAAAATTAAATGGATTGGATGAGTCCATTTTTGTAACTTGTGCCTGTCTGTCGAACTTACATTGTTTCTTTATACCTGCGGGTGACCTCTTACATACATAAAGCCGAGCCACTAAACCCCCCCCCCCCCCCCTGCTAGAGAAGTATTACTGGAGAGAGAAGCACCGCTGTGCAAAGGGTATCTTCAACTTTGATATTACCATTTGGTCAGAAGGCGAGACGTAATAGACTCGTAGTTCTCTGCAGTTCCCCGCAGTTCAAACATCTTTCAGCTCATTGCTATGGCCTGCAAATTCACTGTTTTCACTGCTGTCCTCCACCTCGTTTCCAGCAGCAGCAGGCAGATGTTTTCAGACAAAATAGCTGTAAAGAGATGCTGAGCGCTACTCGCCCAGCACCAAATTTAGCTAGCAAATCAAGCACATTTGAGTGAATGCAAGCCTAATAGCAAGGCAGAGAGCATTTTTTACTTTCAGCATCCTCAAGCTTCAGGTCTCTGTCTCTCTAAAAAAAACACATGCACACAATTTTGATTGACTCACAGTGACATGCTTAATGGAGCCCACACTTTGTATGTGGCTCAGGGATGAATACCCATTCCTCAACCTTTCTTATGCTAATTTCCTTGCAGAGGAGGGGAGACTTGTGGATTTCTATACAGACTGGGATGAGCTCAGGGTCTTGCTGGTGAACAATAGCTTTCTAATGGCAATATTAACCTTCTGAACAGACAGAAGTGCCTAATGTCTCCTATGATTAAGCCATGAGAGCTGACACATGAGAGGTCAGATACTCAAGGCGATGAGTGAAATGATCAAGACAATGTGCAAATGAACATTTAAGCACAGAAAAAGGGAAGAAGATATCTGTATGGGTTGTTCTTCATGCTTTACTCATGTTGCACAGAATAACTGCAGATTTTAAATGTAGGCACTACACATTCAAATTTAATATGAACTTAATATGTACTTAAAGCAGCTATAATATATTATTTTATATTAAGAATGCATCACATGACTACTTGTATGTGGCAGGGTCTGCAGTTCCACTTATCTCATTGTTTAATAATTTTTCAGCTTATTCTTTTGGCATTTCTTTCAGATTTTTCTACATACCTTTGTTTTGACTTATTGTTGACGTATTGCCTTTTAGTGATGACTTTCACACTGTGTTTACTGATTAGGAGGGCACACTGTCCATTGACGGAGGGTGCTGAATTAATGTTGTGTAGGGAGAGAAGTTCCTCCAAAATGTCTGAAGCCCCAGGACCTAAAAGTAATATTAAGGCTCTTCAGCCTACTATTTAGCTGAAAACTGTTGTTTTTAGACCTGATGGCTGCAGTAATCAGAGTTTCATGTTGGTATTTTATTGGTAATGGTAGAGCAAAAAAATAGAATCATTCTCTCTCTCTTGCTCGCTCACTGAGTAGACCCTGGGAACCTACAAGTAATACTGGAGCCGAAGCCTGCGGGTGGTTTGTGTGCATACTGTGGAATAGAATCCTGGATCCTTAACTGGTTGTAATGTCCCAGAATTGTATTTTACAATTTGTTTTACACCCAAAAATATTTTTGAATGTTTTTTGTGTCTTTATCACAAATAATTAACATTCAATCAAACAAATCTAATCTACCCAAGGTTGCTACCAGACCCACACCCTCAGAGAACACAAAACCTAAAGAAAACCACCATTTATTTAGATGAAAATGTAACAAATGTTTTACTTAATTAGAAATATAAATGGGAGAATAATTATTTAAACGCTCCAAATAAACAGGGAAGTCTTTAAGAGCAGGTGACAAACAGAACAGTAAAAATGTGTGACAGTGGGCAGTGACAGTGAAATAAAAAGCATAGAGAATAGCAGATTGGCAGCCACAGATGCACACAATCACAGCAGACACATTCAATCAATATGCACATTCATACAGATAGCAGACACGGATAGTGTTGAGATGCAGCAAACAGGATGCAGAGCTTCACTGATTCTCCAGCGAAATGTTTCTGCATCACTGCTATCAAATGGTATCAGAGTAGAGGACTGTGTTGCTCTGAGGTTTTCTTTTCATGCCTGAAGAGACAAGACCATGAGAGCAACACGACAATAATCAAAAACACCAATTGGTGAGCAGGTAGACGGTCGGGAGGCGACGAGGAAGAGTCAGGATAAAGGACATGAAATAAGAAAATAAATAATAATGTAAAACATGCATATTTAGGATTGAGATTAAGATCTTTTCCAAAAGAATTCCTATGTTACTTATTGATGAGGTTTATCATACAGTCAATAATAGATTCGTGACATTTAAAAAGAAAGAATAGAAACAGATTTGATTGATTCCAGATCAATAATTTGAAAGACATATGCTCTCTGATACAGTTCACCAGAGTAGCGTTTGAAAGGTAATTTAACATTTTAAAATATCAACAGGTTAAAACATTAAAGAAATCAAATAATACCCATCACAGTTATTGACACGCTATAGTGATTAAAGGGTTGTAGTTAATACAGGTTGTTGTGTAGCTTGACAGGATGATTATACAAAATTGAAAAAGCTTATTAACTACATAAGTAATGGGATATGTATTTGTTTCACAATACACCAGAAGTGTGATTAATATACAATAACAAGATACACAAAAATAAACCAAAAGAATAAACTTTTTTTCAAAAATAAACCAAAAAAAACAAATTCTATAGGTGGCATTAATGCTGGTATATTCAAAGATGTGAGAAGAAAAAGTTGAGAACTTGATAAAAAACATTTCTTGAGGCTCTATGACTCCAAATTATGACCGAACAAGACAAAGAAAAATAGAAAGTAGAAAAAGTAGAAAATCAAAAAGTACTGAACAGAGCTGAACAGTCACACAAAGACATACATGGGCACACTCCATTAGTGCAAACATTGATATTTAGTTGAACTCAACTTTTAAAAGGCCCTGAAATCCTATTTTCTAAATCACTAGGAATGACGGGGTCATACATGAACACAAAATAATAATGTGTTAAAAACAACCTGGTCTCACTCCCAACGCATCAAGTACTGCACCGTCGCACCCTGTATGAGACACACCAGGCTTTCAGCTTATTCCATTGTAAACCCATCCGCATCATAATTAGCAACTGACATAAAGAGTGATGAAGTCCAAGCAGTGCAGGTGGGAGTAGAAGATGGATGGTCAACCAGACAAAAAGGACTTGTACTCAGGAGGCTGCCAGTCACGTCCCGTGGGAAACCAAGTCAACACTGAGTGATTTTACTGTAGTTTTGTTATGTAACTTCTGCACTTTACCAACACCAGCTGCGTATATCACAATACAAGCTTACTTATTTGATGACAAAACACCTAAAGACTGAGAAAACCTACGTTGGAAGTTGATTTTGAAAAAGGCAGTGTATGCATGTGAAGAAAATAAACTGTATGTTTTCCTGTGAACACAGGACACTTATCTTAAAAAAGGGACCTGGCTCCATCGTGGCATCCCGGATCGAGCTGCACTTGGCTGGCAGACCGCAGGACAGAGTGCAGGACGCCGATGGAATGAGAGGAGGTGGACTCTGTGTTTACATCAATGATGCTTGTTACTCAAACATAGTCAAAGTTGATGGACTGTGTGTCCCTGATATTACATTTGTTATGTTCAGATGCCATATTGCCAGAGAGTCGTTTTATTGCTGCTTGTTTACAGTCCTCCTGATATAAATTTAAAAAATTCACTAGAGGAATGCACTACAGTTTTTGTTTTGTTTGTCATTTTTTTTCTGTAGTAAACAGGCTATAACATATTTTGTTGTGTAACCCTGTTTTGCATAATAACAATAAATTATTCTTGAATCCTTAAAAAGTAAATACTTGAGTCCAAACCTGACACTAGAGGGGTTCCTAAAGCAACATAGTCTAAATCCTATAGGGTCACTGACCAAGCTGCTGTATTTGACAAGTTGGGAGTGAGTTATCAAAAACCTAATGTCACTTACCTACATCAGGACAGCAACCATCAGCCATGACTAATACATACTATATAAATACTTTAAGGGGTTTTAAGCGTCTTTATGTACCAAGTGTCTGGGACCTGTGTTAGCATGCTATGACCAAACAGAACACTTGAACCCATCCTTTTGAGGGCAACAGGCATCTTCAGGGATTACATAAGATGTGGCAGATGTTCTGTCTACAAAGTAAACAAATGTAAATCTGATTTTAATGTGCGACTTACTGTCTGTCGCAGGGCATCTCATTCAGTCAACAGGGTCACCATGGAGGTCAAAATTAACCTACATTTGTCCATTTTTTTTATTTTTGAAAAATTGCTGCCAATGTGACATTTGCTTTCATCTCTTTGGAGAATCAGAGAGAGAGAGAGAGAGAAATTGAAACCAGTGTATTCATAAACACTGTTTTCATCGAATTAAGTGTACAGTACTATCATACCACCAGTATGACAATTTAATACCTGTGCTCAAGATGCAGTGAGATGAATACAATTAATTTTCCTGTGCTCAGCCTTTTGAAATGCACTTGCCGATTCAAAATGTGCTGCGTTTGATCCAAAAAAAATTATCGCATGAAAGGAAACACATTTAAGATTCATGAAATAAAACTACAATCAGCTCCTCCCTGTTGTGGAGCAGATGTGTGGAGCGAAAGATGACATTTTACATAAACAAATATATTGGATTTCTTGCATGGTGTATCTTTCTGTTTTCCGAGAAGATACATTTGCTCTTATGCATAAATATCATTGGAAAAATAATATTCAATCTGCAAGATTTACAGCTAACACAAGGATTCATTGTGGTCCAGCTCAGACATACCCCAGGAAATGGCTGATGTGAGAATCTGCTGCTTCAGTTGCAGAACGGTGGCTTTATTACACTGATTCACCATTTCTCTCACACTAGACGGACAATATAATACTGGACTATAGCTGATCAGGAGCTCAAAGTAGACCAACCGTACAGCTCTTCAGTATGTGCCCAAAGTCTTGCTCTTTAGATTTCCAACAGCTTAGTAGATGCAATTTTTGTTTTGTGGCTTCACTTGAGAAACATGCTTTAACTTTGTTTGCCTTGCTGTAAATTAAGTTTGAAATTTGGTTATAAAACAGTATACATGATTATTATATATTAAATATTATTATTATATATAATACAGATGATTAGATTAGCTTGAGCCAGGCTAGCTAGCTGTTTCTCCCTGCTTCCAGTCTGTATGCTAAGCTACCTGTCCTTTCGCCATCTTATTTTGAACACAATTTGAATTATAAGCTCATTCTTTGTTTTCATTTACTGTTTTGGATTAATCCCTTCTGTATTGGATCAATCACCTCTGATCAACCTAAAAAAGAGATCTGAAAAACCCCATTGTGTACAAACAGTTAACTGTCCAGCACCATGTTGCTTTAGGTAGCAAACAGCTGGTGAATATAAAGGATCATTGAGCATCTAAAGAGCCAGATATGTTTTCTCAGGAGTTGGTGGAGATCAAAACAGAGCTAGAAGTTAATATTTGGCTTGCATTAATCAGGTAGCCAAAAAACAAAACTATAAATACATTATGATGTTACTCCATCTCTGCTGGATGCGTAGCCTAAATAGGCAAGTGTTTACTTTGCCATATAAACTTTATGGGGGAGAATTTGTCAGTGTTGATTTCACAGATTGTTGCTGAAAATATGAATGCAAGTTTAATGTACTGGATATCCTTATTATTGAGGCTTTTAATGGACATATGTTAATATAGGCCAGAAACAATATTCTTATATTTTGGGCAAAAAGAAGCACTTTTCTTCAGAGACAAACTTTATTATTTATTATTTCTCAACGTTTTTATTCTTAAAACAATGAACCTGATCTCCAAGAATGATTTATATTTAAAATATATTAGCCTCAAGACATGCAGACTGGAGCAGTGGTGCTCAAAGCATCTCTGATCACACACATTTTCATCTACTACATTTAAATGACCCACATAGGCACAAGCACATACACTCTTCTCTGACAGGTATTAATCTTGAGAGAAGTCAAAAGACAATTGTATCGATCGCTTTGTTCCCAATTCCAGAATCCCTTAAACATGCTACCATCTCTGACCACAGCAAAAATAAAAAAGGCGATAGAAGCCGAATGAAATTTCTGTCTCTGTCTGTCTCTCAGACTGAGAAATAAAATAGCACACACTCACACATACAGAGGTTAATAATAAAAGCATCAGCCGCCTAATATTTTGGTGAGTAGTCGAAACCTTTTTAATCAAGCAGTGTTAGTGGACAAGTGAGGTGTGTCTCAGACTGATTATTTCATCCTGCTGCTGTAATCTTGTCTTGATTTCTTTGATCACAAATCACAGTCTTAAATAAATGACAACCCTAAGAATGTACTCTTTGGATCCAGACATTCATTGGCTGTTGTTGAGATTCTGAAATACTCGTAGAATACTCCCAACAATTATCAGATATGTTGTTATTTCTGAGACAGTGATGGATGGGGATTATGTCTAAAGGTCTATGTCTCTTTGAAGACATTCATAGAGTGGCATTCGTTTGTACAAATATGTGTCTAGTGTGAGTCTGTCGAAGTCCACATATGGGTGGGGCTGATTTGGATGCGTAGCTCAAACAAACACAGGACTTTCACCTGGAAGTGTGTGCTATATGAAACTAAAATTCAATGTTATTTTAATTTATGTGCATAACTTAGAAACAACATAACAACAACAGTTTTACTAAACCTAACTAAGTAGTTTTGCTGGGTTTGTGTTTTGTTTCAATTTACAACATTAAGTATGCGCTTTAAAATTGCGACCGTAATCTGGGAGAAAATATGTTTCCCTCGAAACGTAATTGAGAATACAGTTTAGTTGAATGGGAACTCAATTTTGTAGGAGACAGGGTTGAAAAGAACGATTATAGAGAGCTGGTTCTGATTGTCCTATAAAAAAAAGCTAAAAGGGTCCCAGCCAATGTTCAACCATCTGTCAAGCACTTTGGATGAATTATACTGACATCTTAATGCGGTGTGAAAACTGTTCTTCCAGTGAGGTGTGAAACAAGAACATTGGCAACATGTGGGCAGATGAAAAAAAGCAAGTCAGTTTTGCTAATAATGTTTTTGGGGCCTTTATGTTAAGGATTGTTACTTAATTATATTTTGCCACACTAAATTGTTAGTTTTCATCAAGTTAGTTTTATATTATGGCTTGATTAGTTGGTTGCTGCAGGTTTTAAGTGTTCAATATTCTCAAACAAAGCCAGAAATTCACTATGCACAAATGAATGGTGTATTCTGGCATCTGGTATTGACATGGAGTCAGTCCAGCTACAGAGCAAGAAAATGGAAAATATGGGGGTCAATGAATTATTAATGCCTTGCTCTGCCCACTATGTGGCCTGTGTCATGTTGATGGCCTGCCTCAACATTTCCATTTTGATGCTGCAACATGCTCCCTAAAACATCAGTGCACAGTTTTCTACTCTCTTTATTTCTATAATATTAGATGTTAACCTTTTTCCCCGAGACCATACATTATCTATATTCAGCTGTAAGGTCACAGTAGTTTTTCAGATACACTCGAGTGTATTACAGAGCCACCGAGGAACCGAAGCAATGACCTTTCCTGTGTTAAATGCCTTTAATTCAATTTTTCGGTCAGTCAATCATTACAAGAAAAGTGACTGTGCTCTCCCAGAAGTTGCACATCGCCTTCACTCCCAGCACCTTTGTCACAAATGGGACTCAAGGCACCTTTTCTATTGAGCAATAATATACGAACGGGCAGGAAGACAGATTTTGATGCAGTAATTACATTTTGCACCGTTCCATTATTTAATGCCAGAACTTCAGGATGCATAAAGAAATCCATGCATTTCAGGATGTACCCAACTTTCAGGGCAGAGAATGTTGTCCAAAATGCAGCTTTAAATTGCAGATTTTTATGCAACTCATAGTACAACAGTGTTCCACATCTGTCTTCTCTGTAGCAGCACTGAGACCAGAGACTCTGCGAGTGAGTGGGTGAGATGGAAACCCCCCCCCCCCAAAAAAAACACCGGCTTCTCCATTCTGAAATTACACAGACAGCCGGCAAACACGATCCGTGGTGTAGGTAATAGGTAATGAGCCAGGTGAATGCTCACCAATAGCTTTGGTCAAAGCCTGTGAACTGTGGCCTTCTATAAATGGATGAAAATAGGAGTTTAGCGGTGTGCAATCAGAAGGTAGCAGGGAGGAGAGGATAAATAATTCATATGGTCTCTCCCTCTCATTTTTTTTACACTCTACTGACATTCTCCTGTGATGTACACACACACACACACTAAAATTGTGCTACCTGATCTCAGCCCAACAAGCAGAGGCAGTGTCATTGTGCATTGGGTCGAGTTTGGGTATGTTTTTTCTTTTAGATGTTTTTTGGGTGCTGCAATCATCTGTGTATGTATCATCTGAGGACATGGCTTACAGTATGTGTTACATTAGCCATACAAACTCCAGATCTGCTATGAAATCCATAAAAAGATGCTTTGCACATACAATAGCCTTCTGAAATATGCAAAGCAAGAACATTTTTTTTTTCTCTAACATCAACAGTAGAAATATAATACAAGAAGTTAACTAACTCTCCCACACATGCATTTCAACATTGTTAGCCAGTTAATCACCACGTTTTTAAGGTGGACAGCATATTTTACATGTGAGAAGAAGTATTACCAACAGCATTATGACAAATTGTATCGCAAAATTATAGTTACCTAAAATTACTTTATATTCACATTTCATTTGACGAGTTAAAATGAAAACTGAAATGTGTAGATAGAGATACATCTAGAGGAAGAGAACTGTTGTAGAGCTATTTCAAATTTACAGTGAAAAGAATTTCAGCGGGGAGAAGGTGATGTGCTTTTTTTCCTGATAAAATGAATTGTCAACAGGAAGGTCAGAAGGAAAGTCATTCATTCACTGTGGGGATGCCAGGAGGGGGAAAGAGTCTCGACTATATGGAGAGATAACCAGGCAGGAGGGCAGCCGAGTGGCCTCTGAAGGCACAACGCAGAGCACAGTGAGGTGGTGGGGATTCTGATGTGATCTGCCACTGCGGAGACTGTGGGAGGATAGTGACGAAGGACAATTAGTGAAGGTTGTGTTGAGGTGCAGCATTCTGAATGAGTTGCAGGTGTTGAAGGGAATCTTTTGGGAGGATGTCAAAGAGAGAACTGCAGTAATTCAGCAAGAGATGATGGGCTGAAAAACAAGTTGTGCGTAAGAGTTAGTCAAAGGATGTTGTACAGAGATTATTTTGTGTTTGTTTTGCTCTTGTTGAGATTCTTGGCTCTTCAACTCTGTTTAAAAAGGTACAAGAGACCTATTCATAAGTACACTTTTGATTGACCGTTTATTAAATAATATGAAGTTAAATGTTAACTGTTACATTAAAAAAACTCTTAGGAGTGATGCAAAGATGGTAGGAGTTTATATTAACTGAAATCAAGAAGATGATGTAAGTAACGACCTTAAAGCCTCAGACAGCAGCCATAAACTCTATGTTTGTGCCAGATACGCTTTTAACAACCTGAACCTATAACACTATGGAGCAGCCTCTTCATGTACAACCTCATCTCAGGTTGATGCCGAGTGCAGCTATGCTTACAATTACGTGAGATCATCTATCCTCAATGTTGCAATAAGGCTGCGGTTGAAACAGATTTTGTTCCCTTTTATGAGGAATGGGCTTCTGGTAGCAAATTTATCTCTTGGGCATGGCATTCATCTCTCATTCAGGAAATCATTTATTGTCTGTATCCTTTTTATATTGCACAGTGAAATAATACAAACAGCAGAAAAAAAAGGACTCAGCCTTGCTATGGTGAGTGAGGTTAAGTATTTGATTAGAAGCTGTAATTTACAACATTGTGGACTGCTGCTGCTTGCATGCTATGCAAGTTTCTGAACGCTTACAACCCTATACCCACACTATTTCCACGTCCGGCTGCAAGTAAATTTCAGCTGGCAGAATCCCATCTGACTGCAGCCTCAGGACTTCAAAAGGTGTAAATTGTTTCACCTCAACAGGTGCAAAGAGAGAATGTGGGAGATGCCAATCACACAGTCCTGAGAGGAGGTCTAATTAGGTCTAATAAGTGAAAACACCTGAGTGGGTGGACAATGGGTCAAGTATTGTATGAGAATTGTCGATGGTGCACCATACCTTTTACTTAATATTCCTCAGGAGCTCCACAATGTCAATGAAATATTTAGCAACCCACATTTTTTTTAGCATTTCTGACAGGAGTGCTTATGTGTTGACAGTTTGTCAGCTGAATAAAACTGGCCACAGGATAAGCAGTCCATCAACACATCTTTTTTTCTGTTCCCTTCCTCACAGATTGCTTGGAGAGTGAAATGACACTGCAGCTTATTAAAGTCGTCCAAAGCTTGAGTGGGATCTTAACCCTACTTTAAGTCAGTGTCTTTGATGATTAGCTGCATTGCTTAGATTTCCTGCTGATGATGTTTGACTTTATGCTGAGTCACTTTTTGCCTCACCACATGTAATAGCTTGTGCTGATTTGTTACAACCGAGTTCGTCCACTAAAGGAGTCATGTTATTCACAAAGGACACAAAACTGGGTTATAAGGACAGAAACATGATTAGATCTAAAATGGGTTTGTTATGGTGAATTAGTGTCACAATAGACATAGATAAATTAAATAAACTCTATAGAATACCACAATGTAACGTTTCACCTTATGCTGATTATTAAGATTGTATCATTTCAGAACAACTTTGAAGTCACATACAACTACACTGCCAACAAATCCAATCCCATTGTTCTGAAATGTTTAATTTAGTTAATTTGCACTCTGCTGAGTTGAGGAATCTTAATGAATGATGTTTTTGTTTTGGCTTCATGTGGGGTGTCATCAAGCTGTTGCAAAAGGTCAATGCTGAAGATTTTATATGATTTTTCTAAACCTATCAGTTCGTCTCTGATTTTAATTGAGTGGCTCAGCATGTAGTGCGAGTTTTCCAAAGTTGATTGCATAATTAGAGAAAATAGGTTCATTGGCTCTGATATGCATCTTGATTAATGACTCGTCAGTTTTCCATTTTAATGTTTCCATCTATTACCACTTATCTTGTTGGGTTGGTTGGCATTCATGCTGAAATCAGATTTAGTTGATATGGCTATTATAATAAAAGGCATTTTCAAAAACTTTACCTTTACATCATTGTCTTAGAGTAGAAAATCAAGCTTTTAGATATTAAAATGTAATAGGACACAGTCTGTGCAAAACTGGCACAGTTTAAAAGCAGTATAAAAATGCAAATATCTTTCTCCTCAACATTTTGTGGAGTGAAATGTATTTTATATTTTGTAATTTATCAAGTTCTTTAGTCTTGGTATGTCAGTCAGTCCACCACTTTGGTCCAGACCAAAATATACCAACAGCTATTGGATGGATTGCCACGCAATGACATTCCTATCACCCTCAGGATGAATCTGAATGACTTAACCTCTAGCGTCTCCATCAGGTCAACTTCATACAAGACCACATGAATGCTAAACTAATGACATTCCCATTAGCGTCAGCTATAATTAGTTTGCATGCTAAACTAAGATGGTGAACATGGTTGTACCTGCAAAACATCAGCATGTTAGCATTGTTATTGTGAGCATGTTGTTAAGCTTGTGTTAGCAGTAAAGCACGTCTGTGCCTCAGCACATCCTTACAACATGATTGCAATGATTGTCTACAACCTTTTTTCATTTTTTTTCCTCCGCAAATTTATGAGTGATAATTTGACGACATGTCCAGGTTTTGAGAAATGTCCATCCAGGATAGGTTGTATGACCCGCTGCAGAGCTTTCAATGAGTAGATGAATGTAAAGGAAGACACTGAAGTCGGAGTGCACAAATGAGGTGTCCTAATGGATAGGAATGGCACCCTACCTTTCTGTAGGAGTTCATTATCAGATCCCCTGGACAGAGACATCAGAGGAAACCAGTGCCCCCCTATAGGTTTTGTAGGTCTTCATCTAACAGCATTTGAAGACATCGGGAATGCAATACAGAGAAATTCATATTTTTTGACAGATGTGAGGATTATGCAGCAGAATTATCTATTCTCATTGAGAGGCCTTGAGAGGCATTATGCTGATTGAACATGTACAGTTCACTAATGGAATATGATTTGAACTCTTGCAAAAAGAAACGTTATATGATAATTACAGCTTTTAATTCAAAAGACACTCACTGTGCATTAATATAAACACAATTTCACGCTGATCTTGATGTTTTAAAGAACTAGACTTTATCTCTCTTCACTAAGCCGCATGTAATTGATCATCATCGTGTACAAGATAATCATTAGTTCTCCTCTCACTTAAAAAAAAATCACCGTTGCTTATTTTTAAACTTCATATCACCTTACTTTTGCTCACCGACCATGCATTTCCTCATCACATCACGCTTCAGGTGATCACAGAGGGTGAGAAGAGGGTAATCTTTAATAATTAAATCATCATGTAGGATCCGTTCTAACCCTTATCAGTATGGACTAACAAATCTAGCATTACAAAATTCACCGTGCACTTTATACTATGTCAGTCAGAGTATCTAATAATGAAGAAGTTGGGTTTACATTTACTTTTGAAAAAGCGCTGTGCATCACAAACTGTGCAATTTTTAGTTAGTTATATTTTAGTTATTGTGGATTTTTACTTTTCTTAGTTAATATCCTTTACTGCTTATTACTTATTTATGATACTTTTTGATACATGTTTTTTTTTACTATGTCTCGACTATGCTGCTGTAATCCTGTAAATGTCCCCACTGCGGGACTAATATCTTATCTTAACTCTTATACAGACGCTAAAGGGTGTGGGTTGGTATCAGCCACCGAGGAGCACTGACCAAGCTGCGGTATTCGATAAGATGAGAGTCAGAACCGGTTGGAAAATACCGTAATAGGATTAGTTTCTTGCAGAGAGTTAGATGATGTCCGTCCAATAAAGAAAAAAATACCTAAACACACCTCCAAAGATCACTAATTAGATTGTATATTTTGTTTAATCCGTACAAAAACTGATAAAATGGCTAGCTGTTTCTCCACTTTTACCATTAATACACAACATTATTTAACTGTCCAAGAGCACAAGATGAGCACACTATATCTGTAATGGACGACTGGGATGTTCATCAATACAAATCAGCAGGTGCTGAAGTGACTTTAACCTAAAGTGACTTTTGTCAGCCTCCCAACTTCAGCCAAAACGGAAATGACAAAACAATGTTTTTGATGTGTTATGACGTCTTTACCTACCAGGGTTGAATCTCTGCAGGAATTATGTTGTTTTATTGTTAAAATGCTAACATATATACCTGTGAATGCAATGGCCAACAGTTTGTCATTTGTTTGGTGAAAAAAACCTTTTAAACAAAAATAAAATAGAATGGAAGCTCATATAAAATGTCCTCACACTAGTGGAAGGAAACATCAACGTAATCCTCTCGGGGATAATTTCTGGAAGCTTTGCTTTGCAGCTGAGAGGTTTATTTGAGTTTACAAAATTAAATAAAAATCCAGTAGATATTCTCCACCACACACCCAGGGGATTTGTCTGCAATACTTGCAGAACCTAGTTTACTGGAATGTATTGTGCCTGTGTGAAATGTCAGCCAGCAACTGACACTGGAGTCCTAAAATAAGGTTTGAATCTCAACCTAATTAACAAATATTTGAAAGCCTGGATAAATTGAGTTATTCTGCTATACTCCAAACCACTGCTGACACCATATACCTTCTAATCTTAGAAGGTATATGGTCCTTCTAATGGAAGTTACAAAAAATGTGTGTTTTGTAACTTCCATTAAAAAACATAAATTACTAACCATTAATATTCACATTAATGCAATGTGCATCTTGAGGAAAGGAATAGGGTCAATAAAAGGATTAAGGCAGTGGGCTCCTTTATTGCCTGTTTGAGCCTATGTATGTTATCGTGCTAATTGCACAAATGCTTTTTCTTTTAACATAGAATATCGTGTTGAGGGTGTTTGTCAGGTTTCAAATATATTTCTTCATAACCATGATGACGAATAAATTGAGGTTGACAAGGCAGAAATACTACCAAGAGCAAAAACGTATAAAACAGATTGTGGGAAAAATAGTGACTCTTATGTACATAATGGTAGAAAGAAACTATTCCAAGTTGAGGGGCAACAACGGGAAATGCAGACTTTCTCCATTTTGAAATGAAATGTTTCTTTGTTTCCAATTATATGTGGTTATATGTCATGATGGTGCCTCAAATTTGAAAAAATAAAGATATGAAAAAATAAAATGAGCTCTGTGATTACCCATTGTCATTTAATTTTTATAAATGGCTTGGTGTTATACACAAAAGTCAAGTTATAAGAATAGTTTTAAACATAATTCATCTATGACATGGATTACAGCTCAAGATTTTGTTATTGGTCATTGTATCTGCAGAGGTCTTAAGTAACCTGTCCCATCTTATTTACTTATCATGGCCAAGCGGCAACCTCCGATGCTCAGAAACAACACAATCTCATGGCAGTTCGTCAAATAGTTACAAAATGCAACTATTGGTTTTGTGTACAGGGACGAATCGTCCATTTTTTATTTGTTCCTCGGAACAACCTTTTTTTTCAGACGACATTACAAAACAAAAGCCGGGTTCCCACTTAGTTCGGTTTAGTAAAAACATGATGGCTGGGCTTAAAATAACTATGTACAGTTAGGTTTAGGCAACAAAACCACAACAACACTTTAAAACATGCAGTGTAGAACGCCGGTCCTGTGGTTGAAAGAGCTGTGTTAGATTGGACCCATCCATCTCCCCTCTCACCCACAGTAAGTGGTCTTTGTCAATATTTAATACAGTGTCAATTAATCTGACCATTGCTTTGTCACATGGATGCGTTTAATTTATGTGTCCACCACAAAAAAAAGGATTTGGAATTTACTTTCTATTGGCATCATTTTTGTTGTGTTGAAAGAAAAAACGTGTGTCCATGTACACAAAACCAATAGATAGCATTTCATGACTATTTCACAACATGCATGATACTGGGATGTGAGAAATGAAGCAACCGCTGAACAAAACTGCAGTTCCTCAAATGGCCTCTTGAGGCAAGGCTCCAAAAGCGAGTCGATCCCCATAGACGCCAATTTCAAATGACCAACTTCACAGCAGTCCAAAAGTACACCTCTTTGCCCCTTTATGGATAAGCCAGGGGTTAGGCTGTGTCGTCATTGCCGAGATGGTGACAGCCGGAGCCACCCACTTTGAGTTTCGTAACAGTTCCTTAGAAACCTATAGAGCTCACGGAGACTACATCCATATTTTATACAGTCAATGGTCATGTGCCATGGCACTTCAGACACATCAGTACTCATGACCATATGAGGCCCCAGTCTGCAAGTTCACAGGGCGAGGTTTAATATTCATCAGTCACTGTTGATGCATTTACTTGGTCACTAATGGAAGTTGATAAAAGTTACAGATTGCAGCTTTAAAGTTCATGTGAAAGGTTTGTATTGGTCAGGATTTGCAAACCGAAAAGTTTCAGCAAATCAGTGGTCCAAGGTGGCTTGAATTCAGATCACTCATTCAACTGACAGTGCTGCAGACATAATAGAGGACACAAAGTGCTGTTACTCTGGCCAACGACCTCACAGTGCCACTTCCAGGAGAAATATGAGCAAAAGAAATTCTGTCTGCATTGGAATAAGGAACAGAAATACCAGACACTGGATGATAAAAAATGGCTGCTCTGATCCCCGCAGTTCCTGCTGTTTCAAGCTGATAAGACAGAGGGTATAGATAGAACCACATGAGTAAATGCATCCATCATAACATCTCAACAGTGCAAGCTGGTTGTTGCAATTTAACGGAGGAGAGTGTGTTCACAGGACTTATTGATAAATGTGGTGCAGAAATTGAGTACAAATTATGTTTTTGTCTAATTAGCTTACCTTTGACACAACATAGCAGTGCTGAATTGATTAATCAATCGACAAATAATTAGTCAACAACAATGTTCTTAAATGATTAGTCATTTAATTAATTCATCTTTTTTTTCAAGCTTCTTTCAATGGGATGATTTACTGTTTTTCTCTGTTTTATGAACACCTTTAGATTCTTGACTGTCGATGAGCTTTTTATTTATTTATACACAAAATAGTAATTGTGATAATGGGAGTAACTGTTACGTGAAGCCTGAAACAGTGCCCATCCTCTGTGATAAGCAATACACAAAATAGGCTATTTCTATGATTAACTCTTCATATATGAAAAATCTTATGAATGTATAAATCAAACAAACTAATCAGTCAGATGAAATCTTTGACAATTAGTTTCAATGTTGTAGCCTTCTGCCTTTTAGGAGCAGCCTGGGCATAACACAGGCCCAGATTTTGACAGGAAAGTACACATTGATGACAAGGAGGCACTGTGGAAGTCACGATTCCATTCCATTTTAACATTCATCCATGCTGGCAGGTTGGGTGATTATTTTAGAGTGGCTGCAAAATTAAATAAATGCTGCAGTGTGCTCTTTGTACTGCTAGTCAGAGTCAGTATTTCACCAAAAGTCGTCCCAATATCACAGACCAGGTAAAATAATCACAACAGTCCAGTTAAGTGTGTTTGTGTTTGTATGTATTTATTTTACATTACTTGATACAATATTAGAGGCCAACTAAAGAATAAAATTGGACAAAAGAGAAGGCGAATGCCTATTTCCCTTGAGGGCGAGAACACTTGCTTCAAGTATGTTGGTTTTATTTGGATGTAGAAAAAATTGCACATTTTGGAATCACATTTCCTGGAGCAAATTGTCTGTAAAAACCACCTCTTAAACTTTTGAGCACAATATTGTTGACAACCACTGTATTTCCCTGACAATTCATTATTTTACTGAGTGCCCAAAACAACATCTGTTTACCGTTGAGTTCTTATCATGATCTTCTCCTCAACCTAACTTTATTTGTATGTTGTATGTGTCATTCTAGTTGGAACGCATTAGGTATGTATTTTGTTGTCAAATCTGGAGGATTTGTTGGCTTATCAAAGCTCTTATGACTGGACATCCCATTTTCCCCATGTGGTTCAAGAATTCTTCACCCTAGAAATTAGCATTTGTATATCAATTACTCACCGCGTGTAACTTTTCTTGAAAACTTTCCTTTTCACGCATGCACCCAGGGTGAATGGAAAATCTGAAACCGGCTGTTGAGACATGGGGGAAGTGATTTGAATAGTATGATTTTTGAAGAAATGCATGTGTTTGGGAAGTAGCAAGCATACTTCTGGATAAATGAGGATTGGATTATACTGCATGAATTGTGTGTTAGTATGGAAACGGAAGTTTTGATGTTAATATTTGATGTAGTTTTGCCTCCATGTACTTCTAATCTTCGACGATTTTGCCCTTTTTTGGCCATTTTTGGATTGTTCGTTCACCGTGAAGGCATGTGAGAAAAACAAAATGCTTTCGTCAAGAATTCAAAGCAACAGGCTGTAATTAATTGACAAAGAAATGGTGATTTTGTGGGTGAAGTATTCTTTAAGTCCAATATACACTGGCATTGTTTGGGGTTCATCAACTCTTGAGAAAACTCTGTGTTTTCTTGAGCATAAGGGGCAGCTGGCGAGAGCTTTCATATGGATGGTTGGTAAGAGCTGAATTGATCCAAGCAGACATACCCGTGGACCACAATAATTGATTCTCATTGGGATAAATAATCATCTCTGGTGATGCCATTTGGCATTTGTCCAAATCTAGTTGCCCCCCTATAGTGGAGAACAGGCAATCCCCACACTCAGAGTCTCACACACTCTGATATCCTATGCGACTTGAAAAAAAGGTCAGATTGCATTTGCATGAGGTCATCTGCCCAGGACTAAGCACTCATGCTGATTGGTGGATATCACTATCACTTCAGATAGGGCCAGTTGAGGATCAGGACAAGACAGGAAGAAAATGACCCCACAATGTTTTTCGTGCCCGTACACTGCAAGTCTCCAGCAGCTCTGAGATCAGCCATCCTGCTCCAACTTGCCACCGCTGTTTTGAATGATATTGTATAGTAGTATCTGAAAAGTACATTTGACTGTGACTATTATTGCATACACATTAAGCCAATCCAAGACATTTAAAAAAATTGTATATCATGTATGGTATTTTCTTTATTTTTCTTAATCCTGAGCAAAAGAGAGTTAAAAGAGGCTATGATTCCAACAAACAGCACTATACTGCCAATGCTCAGACACATTTAATTGGTGTCAAGTGTAATTTGCTGTCAGAAATATCTCAAATTTGAGAACAGCTCCAAACTTGCACTATGCAAGTGGGCAGTATAGGAACCTTTTAAAATGACATAAAATGTTGAAATATTGCTTAATCGTTACAGTCCACTCTCCTCTTGAGAGTATTGACAGCCACCATATGATACACTGACACTATCTTCTTGCACTTGGCAGCAACTACAAAGTGAGTCCCTCCTGAAATACCAATTATATGTACAATTTGACAATACCACAGCCTGCCTGGTCGCATCTGGTCACCCTGTCACCCTCTCTCTCTCTCTCTCTCTCTCTCTCTCTCTCTCTCTCTCTCTCTCTCTCTCTCTCTCTCTCTCTCTCTCTCTCTCTCGGATGGTTGCACTAACAACCACTATGTGATACTCTTGACAACTTTGTAAATGTTGTTTCACTTGTTGGGATCTGGCAGGAGCGGGTTTGGTTATAAGCAAGTATGAAAATTAAATTAAAGGCACCAACGTTGTTTCACCTCGTTTAGGCAGCGTGAGTCGCATGGACGGCGCAGTGTGAAGGTATCTATATAGCCTTGGCGATATCATGGCGCCTGATGTTAGAGCGATTTTACAATCTAGGCTTTCAAAATGACATGCTGGCCTCTCTCTTTGTTTTGACCACATTGTGAAGTCCCAACACACTCAAGTTACCTGATGACACATATGTTGGAATGCTCAAATCACAGAGACGTTTGATATGTAGTTGACTAGAACTGAAATCTTAAATCACGCATCCAACAAGCACTGTGGAAACTTCATTAAACTCAGCAAACTGGTATTTTTTATAATGTTCACCATGAGTGGTGCTTGCTAGAGATTGTAATGATTTCAGGTTTTCAAGCACAGTACGGACCTGACGTTTTGCTAACCAGTTTTCATCAAAAGTCTTTTGTCTTGTGAAAAGAAAAACATAATGTTTTCCCAAACAGAACTATAGTCACACATTGTTCTTTTGTGAAAACTGTCTGCACACATTTAGATCATTTTAATCTGATGCTAGTACACAGGCTGGGAGTCAAAGAAATCACTGCACTTTTGGCAAAATCAATCATTTCATTAATTGCTACCTACGGGGCCAAGAGCAAATGTCTGATTAACCACTACAAATTGAATTAATCAGAATAGCCTCAATAAATAAATTAGTAAAATGTAAATGTTTAAAGTTTCAATTTGTTTGGCAAGTTGATAAGAGGAAAAAGAGAATCTCTTTGTGAGCCTGAAGTAGTTTCTATGTTCTGTTACCCTCCATCCTATACAGCCACTGTCTGCTAATTTGGGGAGGGGAGCAGGTTGATTGAGGAAAACACAGATTGATGGTTTTCCAGGGAGCACATCCTCGTGTAATAACAGTCTTTATAGATTATACACACAGTGCTCTCTAAATGCTGTAACCTGAATTTATAATGATACAGTAGAATCAATGCAGAAACGAGTTGCCACTGAAATAAAAAGGGAGAATGGTGTATATTACATAAGCATCTGCTTCACCAATTTCAAAATGAGATTCAACAGCTAACTGTAAAGAATATGCTTGAGCCACTATCCTCAGACACTATATTGTGGGTATTTCCTTTGGTTACAAGTTTACGGATCTTGGTTATTTCTAGCTTTTTGAATCTAATTTTAAACCAGCGCAGCAAGTGCACTGTATGTATGGTATCAAATGTCCAAGCAATCCAACACAATAACCCAAATGTCCACCATGGGGTTGAATCAACATTGAACGGACAGTAATTTATTTTGCTTTGAATTATCACAGCACAACTACTAACAGTATATCAGGAGAGACTTCATTAGAATTTAACAATACTTTATTTTACAAGCATAACATTTGAATAGTGCAAAGCCTTTGGCGATTGGACTCCATCCTGAAGTAGGATAACCGAGGGGCAGGGATGCTGAGGTCAGATAAGGCCTAATCCCCCTGGAGTCCAGACACTGGTGGTGGTGATGATGATGATGATGAAGGGAGTTGCTGCAATCCGCTGATGAATGAGGAGCTTGACTGTGATGCTGACTGGAGGCAACTGGGGTGGAGGAGGGTCGCATCTGCTTTGAGCAGACGATGTGATTGGCTTAAGGAAAAACTGTGCAGAATCTGGTTGGTTACTTTAAAGTGAACGCCCCCAATCAGCTGATTGATTGATGAAGAGTAATCACGGGGAGAGAGAGAGACAGAGATTATGAATGAAAAGGTGTGTAAAGATAGTCTTCCTGATTGAACTTGCGCGTAAGCTTCATTGAAATTGTGTTAAATTACACTGACCAGTTGGTTATTAGTCCAGAAAGGTATTCATTCCAAAGTCATCAAAAGTTTGAATAATAATGTTATGAAATAGTGATAAGGAAATTCTGCGTCTGTTTAGTCTCAGAATTAACGTAATTTGGAAATTCAACCCTGCAGATTACGCTTTGTGTTTTCACTATGCAACATTTAAAGTGAGCAATATTACAAAGTGTCTGTTAAATGAAGACTGTTGTTGACCTTTCAGATGCTCGAGATAGTCTTCTGTGTGCTTAAAACAGAGTTGAGTGCCTGTAACTCTTCCACACAGGATGCAACAAGCAACACACACACATACACACAAATCTTGAGGTCTTTTGCTAATCATATCAGTATCAATGCACATCATGAATACCACCAATGTTTTGGCCTTTTTCTGGTTGTGTTGCCTTTGTCTCAACTGTGCACCTGTCCTGAGTTATCTGCTCTTGATTCATGATAAAAACTACATGAAAGAGTAAGAGTGCAGGGAAATACATGGTTACCCTTGGTGTGACTCCATATAATCAGCAAATACACATCAAGTAAAATATCTCAAATGGTTCTGTCAGCTATGCACTGTCTACTGATAACATTGTTGTGCCGTGGGTCGGCTTTATTTTTTGTGATAAGAATTAGTTTGAACATCATTAATGCTTTTGTAAATGGAAAATGTCTCTGAAATAGTTTCCCCAACAGCGGCCGAGAGCATGCAGCACGAAGAATCAGCTCCACATGGGGGTTTTAGGCTTTATTTACCCAGCAGTGGCACTGTATACAGAGCTGCAGTATTGTGTTATCCATGCTGTTTTTTTCACACGCAGCTTTGGTGTGTTTTTAGTGCTATTAACACCCACATTCATTGTAAAATTTCTGTCAAACAATACATTTTTTTCTCTTCGAATAATCCTTGCTGTGGGACAACAGCAGAAATGAACACATGCACAGACGATGTGGACAGTTCTGCCAAAACATAATTTTTTCGTTTTCATTGCAGCACTTTTAGGTTCACAGGTGAAGATGACGTAATGGTTAACGATCTTCTTTCAGCAGGATCTGTTTTTATTGTCTCATCGGCCTTTGAACCACCGCTGGCAACGCCGTGGACAAATTGCACGAGGGTTCAGATGCAACTTTTGTTATGAGAGGCCACCTCTATTCTCTCTCCACCTTCCAAACAAAGGCTCACATCATTCCTGCTTGCAACGCACATTTTTGTGAGTCAAAAATGAAACATGCAGTATTGCATTTTAGGCACGGAAATGACAAAAATATTCAGTGGTGGTCTACACATTTCTGTGTAAATTGTGTTTTCATTTTAATGTTTTCATTTTGTAAAGTCACAGGAGGAAAATATCTCCATTTAATGTAGCATTATGTCTGTCCTCACAACACTCTTCTGTCTTGGTTGTTGCATGTCAATGACGTATTCATAGATAACATTTTTATTTGTTTATATATATATATATATGTTATCTATGTAAGTTATCAAAATATAGAATTTAATACATAAAATAACACTAATACTTGTTTGAAAGAAAAGCAATGTGATTATTATATTATATAGCTCAGTGAACAGCAGTTTAACCATCTGTGCTGCACTTCTGTACAGAGCGTCCCCGGAATTTAGTGATGGTTGCCAAGCAACCTCACTGTGACAACAAGACTCCAGGAAGTCGCCACACTGGCTGTTGCCAAGAAGAAGTACAGCACACACTTCCCACTGAAGCGACAAATGGTTGTTTTTACATTGCTGTTAGAATTAATCAAAATAAAATCAACAATTAAAAAAAAAATTTGTTGCCTTTTGGTAATTTGTTGTTATTATTGTTTTATTATTCTATTATAGTGTTTTTTTGTTGTTGTTTTGGTTGTAGTTTGCGTGTGTTGTGTTTTTACTTTTAAACTACATATTTGTTTTTACATTGGGATGTAGTGTTTTTGTACAGACCCGAGGAAGAGTAATTTCGACCTTGTAGTATAATGGGGATTCCAGGTAAATAAATAAATAGTTGTTTCAACCTGGTTCCAGTCTTTACACGAAGCCGTTATACTACATGTACAAGTAGATTTGATTATGAGACAATTACAGGCTGGTGTGCTGTACATCCACATACCAGAAAGCATATTTAGGATATTTGTGATACACTGTGGTAGAAGAACACTTTGCTTTCAACAGATTTTAACAAGTTTTCAAAGTCAAAATAGTTTATTTTACTCCAGTCACATCTCCTGGGCAACCAGAGCACATTTCTTACATCATCATATTCCCCAGATCTGGGTCAAACCAGGTTGTATAAAATTGCCAAGAAAAGGAAATTTGGATCTCAAACAGCGGTCTTTACTCTTTTCAGCTTAACCATAATTTAAACCCTCTTTTTCCACATGAAGGCAAGAAAAATTCAAGGGATTTACAAAAAAATTATAAAACCCTTTGACCTCAAATTGCCACCTTATCACAGTGCAAACGGTTTCTGTGCCCCCATGACCCTGAGAGCTGTAGTGTGAGGAGCATTGAGCTCTTGGTCCACAGGGAGCGATTTATTGGCTGTTAAGTGAGGAGGGGCTAAAGATGAAGCGAGGTACCCATACTAAGGAGAGTGGGGGCTCATTCTGGAGTAAGGCTGGGATAAGAAAGTTCATAGGCAGGTGTCTGGTGTCTGGGCCATCAACAGAGATCAGCCAAGGCCAATTTCTTGTAAGCTCACGAGAGGCAATTAAGGTGTTATCCAAATTCTTGGCATGGATTTGACCACTAGAGTGTTTGTGCTTGTTCTCACAGCCAATGCAGGCACATACAACATTAGCTGTAACTACGTTGCAGCAGGCTCTGTATGTGTGAAGTCTGTTTTATATTTTTGCTGATTTATTTTTGAGTCATTTTAAGCCCAAAACACAAGAGAGAGAGATGCAGCAAAGGTCCTCAGCCGGACTCAAACTGGAGATGTTGCTGTGTACAGTTGGATTCTTAACCCCAAAGCCACGGGAGCCACTCGTGTGTATTACGGTGACAGCTAAGGCTTAGCATTATTTTAGAACTAGGTACTCTAGTTAGTGTTTTCCTGCTGCAGTTGCCTCATTATTTGTGTGTCTGCACATCCATGAGGTTATCCTACAGATTGTGGAAAAGCGTGTATTTTTTAACCTAACTTGAAACAACTGTGCTCCAGAATTAAACTAAAGATTTAGAGCTTGTGCGGAGGCTTCTGGGACTTGTGTCCTTTTGTATCCATCAGTAACTCGCTATTGATTTTGGAGACAATCACACTCTAACATTTCGCTTTCGGTCTTAATTAAAAGACATAGAATGGAGTGCTAGACCCAATGGAAGCTGATCAAGGTGAGTGCCTTGATATACTGGACCATAATTATGGAAACTTGCTCTTACAGAGGTAAATCAGCTTTTATTCAATTTTGCGATAAGATAAAAATGTAATGTCTTTGTATGATAGGGTTTTTATTGCATTAGTGCTACATGTATTATCAATATGGATAACTTTTCCTTACTCGGTGTAGAGATACATTTCATGTAATGATAATGTTGCTTATGAAAAATATCTACACTTATTGAGCCATCAAAATCAAGCTATAATTCAAAGTATCCCCGGGAAATACCATCATTCTTTTGAGCACCATCAAGATTTGATGATGTGCTCCACAGATGCCAAAACACTGTCTGACGTAAAGCTACGCAAGAAGGATGCATAATGGAATTTCCTTTGATTTTAACCGGAACTAATTGCTCAGATCTGAACTGAGGATGGGGGCTAGCTAGTCATGACTGGATGTGTTAAATTGCAATTTGATGTGCTGCTGAGCGTCGCCTTTATTAATCACAACTTCTCTTCAAATCCGCTGTTTTGGTTATTTAAAATGAGATGTACAGAAGGTCATACTTGGTAATTACAGTGCAGCTGACGAGTTGCTCGACCAGATACTTGTGTTAATAGCCTTCATTTATAAAATCATGAAAATTGAAACGATGAAGACCGACATGCAAAATCCTATATGGTGTACAGCCTGTACTTAGCACAAACAGCTGCACTGCATCATTTCAGCTCTATGTACATTCATATGTCAACACTTTCCTTTCGTTAATTCCCGTCTCAGGAGAAACAGACAAATATAGCAGTAGCATATGTTTATTTCAAACAGCCCACAGCTAAATACACATTAACAGAGTTACAGACTCCGCTATGATGGGAGAGGTTAATGGGACAGGGCCTGTGGGAACAGCTCACACAGTAGATGGCCACATCCTTGGCAGCACACACATACGCTAGCTAAACAGATTCCTCTTTGAATCTGTAGGGTGTTTTGATGACACTTTAGTTGTCAGCCGTGTCATTAGAGCGGAATAAAAGAGTGCTAATAACAGCATTGCTCTTGCTATTCTCCTGAGGACCTTCCTCTGCCTGTAGTGGTGGAGTGTAGTCAGAAGTGAGATCACCTTGCCACCGCTGTAATTAAATACAAAACAGTGTTCTCTCTACAGCACTCTACTTAAACAATACTTTTTTCTGAGACTTCTCAACAGCCTGGAGCTGTAATGACAGACAGAAATCACAAGTGAGACTAATAAGTCTTCAGTCTTCGTAATTCTTGTTTAAAATTGTTGACAGGTTGGCTGGTCTAGAAAATGTAATATTATGGCTGATTATGTGTGTTGCAGAATCCCAGGCACATCACCCACACACACTATATCACACCTGCAGATGTATTAAACTTTCTTTTCAAGCAATGAGACAAGTCGAATTCTTTCTTCATCTATTTTTATATCTTTACAATTTTTATGTGACCTTTTCTTTTCATCAACTATCTACACATTCTGCGTCTGCTTTTGGATTTAAATCGGGGCTAATAAAAGTCCTGCTAGATGTTTTTAAAACTTCCCCAAACACCTAGTCAGATGTGCGCTGAACCCCACAGTGACCGTCGCTCAAAGTGCATCATGTCTGAGGCCTTGACACATGTCAGCCTGGAGAGTTAGCCAGAGAGTTAGGCTGGAAGGCTTTTTGTATAGCCACCGGAGACAAGCAGGTAACAGCTGTTACTTGTAGTCCTATTAGGTTTTCAGCCTGTTGAATAGAATAATAAATGAGAAAATCAGGTGATGTCGTGTTACTGGTATGAAAATATTTTCAATGCTGTGTATGTTTTATTGTGATGTTTGTATGTTTGTACACAACATGTTATTGAGTTTAAGTGCAGTGTAGGTGTGTAAATGTTTTGTTGTCATAATGTATACAGTGAAGTCTAAGTTTATAGCAGATTGCAGAGAAGATGCACGTTGAATTAATTATGAAATATAGTGTTTTACTCTGAATCTGTACGATTTGGATGACACTAATAGATAGTATTGTCAGAAAAATGATTTACAATTCATTCTGTCTCTGTGTGCTGCATTCTTGTGCTAGTGTGAAGCTATGGTCATGCAAAACGAAGTGTGGAACAACACTTCATTCACTAAGAATGTTAGAAACTCAAACCCTGAAAATAGAAAATGATATAATATGAATTCAGTTATAGTAAGAATTTGTTAGCCCCTCAATTCACGTCATATACTTCATATTTTCCGCCTATTCTCTTGAATTTCTCCTGAGAACAACATGAGAATAGCACATCTGGACTACTCTCTTCAGTCTGAGCCACATAACTGACTGAAAATGGATGAATGGATAGATGGATGGGTGGATTTATAAAACACCTTATTCTCTCTCTCTCAAATAAAAATGCTTCTGTCTCATCACCTGTGGCATTTGTTCTTTCTGTCCAATTTCATTTTTTGAATTCACACATCTCATTCCATTTTCCATCAAAAGCAATATTCCCTGCCTTTTCTCTATGTCCATTTTTAGGGACTGTGCATAAAATTCATCATGATATTGCGAAATGCCTGCAGACTGCATATTCACCCAGGGAATTCCTTATCATGCCTTTCAGGAAAAATATAGGCACTAAACCCAAAGACAAAAAAAGATTCACTGCCATTCACAGCTCTAAAAGGAGATTTAGGCCTCTACAAAGAGCAGAAAAGTATAAGGCCCCTGTGCCAAATGGAGCCAAGTTTCTACACCAACCTTCAACATAACATGCCAATGCACAAACTGGGCAAAGCAGCTTTGCCTCCCTGTCCCCACAAGCTCTCGAAGACAAAAAAAGCACCCAGCTTTTTCAACCGTTAAACTGAAAGAACTCTTTAGGTTCTTGGAAACGAGATTTGGTCTTTGTAGCCCTGCTATGGTCACGACAAAGCAACAAGCTGAGCTCAGTGCTCAACTAAGAGAGGCTAAAGCTGTCTTAACTGACAACGCCATTCAGTAAGGAGTGCTCCAGAGGCTCAAAGGGACCTTTCACCGAGGCCTCAAGCACTAGCGGCAGTTCCCACTGCGGATAGGGGGCACACATCACCGGGGCGTTGCCTGCCGACCCTCTGCAAGAACTGTTTCATTAGAGGGTGGCAAAAGACTGGTGTGTTCCCAAAACCCTCGTGGTTGGAAGAAATGGCTGCTGCATACACTTGAACAGTGGCATGAGACAGTCATCTATCCACCAAACACTACACAAAGGAGAGAATAGACTCTACTCCAAACCTCCTTTTCTAGCACCAGCATTGGAACCTAGCTCTAGCTGCCAGAATGTTCTGAAAAGAACTGTGCAGAGAGGTCAGACCCCCTCAGCCTCCCCAACCCCTGCTCAGGAGCCAAGCCTGGAGAGGACGGTCCCCCACCACGCTAGCGGTCTCTTGGTACGTTGGTACCATACTTCAAGGCGTGCAGTCGTCCTTGCTAACACTGTCAGGATCAATATATCTTAACAACAAATCACTCTGTTTTTGCGCTTTCAGTAGCGTAACATCATTTTGCTCCTGGAGACATGCTGCAGTATTTCCTTATTCTCCCGTCTCATTTGTCTCAAAGACAGTCAAACCTAGTGGTAGTAGGCCAGGCTACCATTAGTTCACGAGAGCTCGGGGGCGGGATCAGGAATCAGCATGATTGACACATTCCTCAGAAATTCATTATCTTAGAATGCTTAGTTTCTGCTATTTGTCACTTCGTTATTTTGCTCATGAATAGTTGGCCCACATTTGGTTGACCTTGCATGGGTTGCCGGTCTAGGCAGTTCCCTAGTTTGCCTATATTGACGTGCGGCGCTGAGTGTTGCCAATTTGTGTTTCAAGATGATAAGAACAGATCATGAATGACAATTTGATTGAATTAAGACACATACAGTTCACTCACCTGTCAACCCTGACACCCAAATATGTGCTGTTGGCAAATAGCAAGCCGTCATGACAGTGCTGATCTATGAGGGAACATAAAATCAGAGAAATGGAGTTGAAGGTAGCTGTGGCAGAAATTCTGGACTGAACTCTGCTCAAGCTGTCTTGGAACACTTGCTGTGTTCAAGGACAAATCTAAACATACATACATGCCGTCATCTCATTATAGATCAGGCCGTGTAACTTGTTTAGCAGTGCAGAGACTGTAGTAGCAATGGCACTGCATTCAACCTGACAAAGCCTCCGCTTGTGGAAGGGATACTGAAATGTAAAATTCAACAGTTTTCTCCAAAACAGTACATGTGATGCACAGTGATGTATATAGACATTAACTTAACACTTTATCAGATATCAAGATGTCCAACAGTTAGATATTGCAGGGCAAAGACTGACACATTTTCTTTGTATTGTTATATATTCCCCATTGTTCAGTTTTTGTCTGTGTAGCAACAACTACACAAAAAAAAATGTGAAATGATCCAGCTGTGGAATTGTGTAATCAAAATGGCAGATGGTAGAATAAATAAAAAGGTGATTATGGGGAGTACAACACACAGTTCCCCAGTACTCAGTTTTGTTGGAGGTGGATATGCTTTACATTTAAAAGAATAGTTTACATCCTAATGTAAAGATATCTTGTCAAAGCCAACATAAAGGACATATGTACCTTTCAAACTAAAGTTCATTGCTGAATCTTGTTTAACTAGAGGCCACAAATCTTAAGTTGCACAGTTGAGAGCTGGTATTCCTCCTCTGGCCATTGTGGTTGGTCAATTAAAAAATATTCAGTTCGGAAAAGTTATTATGTGAGCTTTGTGATTTGGGTGAAGTGGAAAGTGAGTCCCATTTTCTTTTACTGTACTGTACAAATTACACAGTTAATTTTCCATGAAACGGCTCAACAAAAACCTGAAATATTCTAGTGGACAGATGAGCAAAAATAGAAAGACTGTTTAATTCTGACGTGTTAAGGTTCCTTACTTTTTCTCTAAAGCCTGGAAAAGATGGCAAGATGGAATATTTAATTAATATTTATTCTATTTCTCTAGTGCTATATTATGTGTTTGTCAGAGATTTATGGATTTTGTTGTAGAAGATGATGGTCTGAAGATTTGATTGTGAAAGATGCTTAAGTTGCTTCTCTATTTTTGAAAATGCCCATGTTTTTTGTAAATGAATACACAGCACCATAGTTATGGCTTGGACTTATGGTGCATAGTTATACGCATGACATAATGATAAATATGTCTTTAATTTATTTTTTACGCTTTTATGCTTATTGTGATGCATTATATATAAGCTTCTTATGACTAAAAGAGAACAGGGCCTGATATATCTGCTCAATAGACAATGTGCAAACATCACAAGGAATAATGTGAAGGAGAGGAGCAACTTGACTAACACAAATTTCAATTAAGTTCAAGTTAAAATGTATTTGTCGCTCAAACAATAAAGGAAATAATAATTAAAGAAAAAAAAATATATATATATATATATATATCAGAAATGGAGGCAGCTTATTGGAACAAAAGAGTGTGTCAGTTCTGTCTGCACTCCAGTACACCCAGTATACTACTGAATGTCACTGCTCACATCTTCCAACACCATAAACATTGATGAGACTACGCTAAATCATTTCACAGTTTGCAGTTTCCATCACACCCGCTCTGCAATTTGCCCCCAGTCATGTACATCTCCATCCAGATAATGTGTTAATCTTCTCTACAGTGCAGACAGTCTCTGGAGATCACTTGTCTATTTCATGGGTAGTTTCCCACTGAAAGTAAAAGGGAAGCATGGTAACTTAATTATTCTGAACACTTCAAGTTAGATATCCCACGGTTCTATATACATGTAGTGAAACACATTGTCAAATCAATGAGCAGTTTCTCGGGTTGCGTTCTAGACATAAACTAATTAGATAAGAGCAAAAATCTCATACGTGTGAATAAAAGAAAACAATCCATACAGGCAAGAAGCAGTGGTTAAAGATTGTTATATCTGTCACTCAAGTCTGGCCATCACCGAAAATAATAAGTGGGGATATGAGACAAACTATTCAGTTTCTTCTGTGTGAAGCAGGTCTCAGCACTGAATTGCTGACTGGTCTTCATTTTCATAACTGTTTCTCAGATTTTTGAATGTTGACTTTTGCACACATGGAATGACAGCAACTGGCCGGGAAGTGGAGCGAAAAAGACGATAATGTAGAAAAGCAGTGAGGAATACAAACTTACACATGATACATTATCTTTCTACAATCATTGAGAGAAACTCTGCACTTAAAAACCAAAGTCAGATTATATTCAAATCAGATTTATGTTGGTTTGTTACCTTTTGGAGTCAGTTTATTTCACCTTGTTCCCTCCCCATTCATGTCTACTTACAATGTAATCGCAGAGGAAAGTGACATTAAGGTATAACCCCACAAAGTCTTTCTTGCTCTCTGTTTGTCTCCCCTGGGATGTTTTTGTGGGATCACATTGTCATCCTGTGTTCATCCCTGGCCGCTTTAGTTTCAGAGTGACAGCTCAATGCCTTGTGAATTGTAAACAGTGACGAAGGAGGTTCACAAAAGCATCCAGCTACATGGTGTGCTTTACACAACTGCTTGCTTAATTTCTTACAGTGTGTTTGTACTGAATGCGAAGCAAACATACACCAAGAGAATCTCAGCCTGCGGTTATTCTCATATCTGACTCTAAACATATCTGACAGAGCGCTTTCAACCAGATCCTACGGAGGATCCAGAACATATCTCTCATATCTGACTCTAAACATGTAGTGAACACTGCATTGGTGAAACAGCAAGGACCTTAGGTAAAGTCAACTGTCTGTGACTGGTCACAGCATCAACTGGGAAGGGGGTCAAGGTCATTGATCGGGAGTTGATGGACAATTAATGGAAAGAACAAAGGGGGCATTCACATCGACAGGGGTTTTGATCTCTCGACCCATATATGACCACCTCTTAGCGTATGGCAGAGGTTCCATACACGGGTACAGTCGCCATGGGAAAGTATGAATCTTTACCTGAAGTGCTCAGTAGATTGAATTTGGTTTGAATTTTTTAAGACATGTCTCCTCTTATCCAAGAGGCTTCTTCAGTTAACTTTTATTTCCACTTTAAGATATACTATGACCTCGATGATGACTTTTTTTTTGTCTCTGTTGGAAGAAAGACTCCAGTATCTGGTCAATGTTGATCAATTTAAATGCCGATTGCAACCCATCTTTAAATGCTGATTTCCTTCAGTTCTTTCTGTCAGTCGTCAATTTGACGGGACAGATGCGCTCTTATTTTAATCAATACAGCTGTCTACAATGGCCACTTAATGGCTGAAGATAGATTCACAGTTAAAGGGAAGTTGAAGTTGTACATAGCCTTTCGTGGCTCCAGAGGGTCTGATTAACTGCCTCAAGTGATGCCAATTGAATTTGGGCGAGCTGGGGCTGAAGACTAAAGAAAGACGTGAGGTTGCCAGATTTTTGTCGTCATCTCTTCCCGAATATCCAACCAAAATAAAAAAAGCCATTCCATATCTCTGGTTCTGATGCAACAATTTAAAAACAATACTTTAAAAAACAAACAAAAAAAACTGTCAGTTATGAGTCAAGACAAGACGACAAATAGAGGTGTAATGCTAAACTGGTGAAGTAATCTCATGCATGAAAGTGTCCGAAATCTTTTCCTTCCAACTCCAACACTAATTTTGTATTGAGGTGGGAGTGGTGCCAAAACTCACAGTAATATAGTACACAGTGGCTAAATGCATTCAGTGTCGACGCAGAGGGCTTACGCTGTTCTGCTGAAGCTTTATTTATGCAGCTGGTATAGTCAAGGTGTTTCAGGACTTTTCACAGCAGCATAAGATCATCACAGTTCCTCCTGTTTTGCTCCTAAGTGTAAACATGGGTTTTCACTGCCCTTAGAAGCAGTCAATGAGAATCTGAAATTTACCTGGCATTTGATCACTTCTACTACAGTTGGTCAATGTTTTTTTCTGGAAGGCAATTTCTCATGTGTATGGATACTCGTACATATTAATTAATACAAAAAAATGTGCTTTTTATACTGCTGTATTAAATGCTCTTCTCCTTTTTTAATTATATTTTTGTTCATATATTTTCCCCATTTTTATAGGCTACATATATGCATGTCTTCCTTTCTCTTACAATATACCGCAATACATATAGTTTCACTTGTGTACACAAGCCACCGAAAGTTTGCATTGGGTGCAGATTAGGTAACTGAGTAGCAGGTGCTTCAAGATTATAGTATAAACTGAGTAAATACACGAAGTGTAGTGATTTTTTAAATATTTTACTGTGTTCAGCAGCTTCCTTATTTTCATTATAAAGAGGTCATTGATAATTAATCATTTATTGCTTGACATGGCTCTCTTGAATTTCTTTGCTACTTTGATGCGCCATCATTTCAATAAAAGACAAACAGAAACTTGTTCCAATGCTAATAAAGTTGTATAAACACTGTGCTGAAAGTAAGGGGACGACTACAGTCTTGACATGAGTGCTGGATTCATTATGTATAATTTATGACAGTATTTTCTGATACAAAGCATAATTAGAATGCTCCCATAATTATAGTTTATGAAACTTAAATCATGGGTAAATACCTTATGAGCTTTGAATACATTTTTCAGTGTTTGGACAGTTTTTTTGTGTTATGAGATGTTTTGAGAAATGCCAAATTTCCAAATCAAGGCCACTTTAAACTTTTAAATTGTTAGTCACTACTCAATGCTGGCTGCCTCCTATAGTTTCCCGGGAAAATTAACATTGATTGATATTAGGATGGAACGTAATAACCACCCTAAAATTGATTTGGATGGGAATGTCAGATTTGCTCATATTCCATTTTCTGATGGTGATACTGTAGAGCTGTCAATGGTAACCATTCTGTCACCAGTAGTTGGTTTCAGTTGAACACTAATAGCAAACATAACTTTCACAGTTCTATAGCAGTGTATTACGTCCACCATTGTGACAGATCTGGGGCCAAGTAAATTTGAACATTGTTTATCTGCCTCCCACATGTCCTTATTTTGAGCATTTTCTGCACATGCTCATTTTGTTACAGCTGTTATACGATTGTTAATTTAGTAGAATTTTGTTTTTCTGTGACCAGTTCAATGCTAACCAAATTTGCTGTTTGCTATCTAAAGCTAATTTAACTGGTAATTTCCTGTTCAACAAAACTACTAATAACACGTTTTACTCTTACTTTTGTGGACTTCATGTGGATTTTTACTCGATTATAATTATTGCGTTGGACTATGGGGACTTGTTAATCCTCACAGGTAATATTTTGTTGTTTCTTTCTGGGATGAGGGACAATGTAACTAATTTGACAGCTACTCTAAACATTATGTGAATTTAGTTTCCTCTTTGTAGTAATTCATTTGATCCATGCCATTGATGCCTCTGTGGAGGCAATGTCAGTCTGTCACACCATTACCATGTCCCAGACTGAAATATCTTGGATTGATTGCCATGCAATTTTGCACGGATATGTTGCAGTCAGGATTTATAACTTTTGTGCTCCCCTGACCTTTCCCCTGGTTTCACCATATTGTAAAATTGTCAATTTGTCCAGTACATTGGCTCATGACTAGATGCAAAACTACTGACATGCCCATGAGCGTCAGCTGTATTTTAGCCTCACAGAACCACTGGCTTCGCTGTAGACCCTTGTTACCATATCTTTGGCCTAACTCGTTTATGGTCTCGTCTTTGAATTCGTAAACAGTATGATTGATGTCCAATTTTGTTTTCACCGTTTACCATTGCCTCCAGCAAAAAGCCCGAAGGTACTTTCTTCAACTTTTATTGGAAATGTGTTAAAGCAGCTGCATAGCTGTGCACCTACACACGTGCAGTGATGGGGTTCAGAAGAGAGTATATCTGCATTCCATAACTACACCAGCCTTCTCAATAGCAATAGAAAGGCTGAAGCCTGAAAACAGCCCATTCACTATCTCAGAAAACACATTTTATCAGCAGATAATTTCACCAACACCTGAGAACAGTGTGTGTCTGCAAACTCTGTACAGTGAATGCAGTTTATCTCAGTGGAAACATCGATTTACTTATTTTGATCCTCAGCTGTTGTCATGTCCTTTCAGCCAAAGCACTTATGCTGACAAACAATATTACCACTAGCAAGCTGCAAGTGAACATATGCTTGCAAACAAACATATTGAGAAGTTAATAAATCAATAAAACAAGCGCACAGCTGGTAGACAATGCACCAGCAAGCTTTCTGCAGTCAAACAGCGATTAACACTCCAGGGTACCTGCCTGAGCAACTTGGTGCCCTAGTCAGAGAAACTCCTCCTCAGTTGGTCTGGCTCACACTGCTGCTGCTGAATGCTCAATTCACCTGCTAGTGTTAAGGTGGACTACAGACCTATTGCAACCAGCTCCCACAGAGCACACCCTGGCCTTCCAAAAACTGGTAAAACTCAAACAACACCTCAGCATACTAGGGCACTTTACTCTCATATGCCTTATCTACCACACTCTCCCATGTGAATTCCACAAAATATAGCCCACAATCTCCTGAACATCTGACCACAAGCTTGGTTCGTGAAATACAGTAAATAAATGGAACTTACCAGTATATCTCCAGCTCGCTGACTAAGCTTGCTGTGTGATATACCCTGAAGAGTGCAGCTCAGTAGTCTTGTAAGTTGGTGTAGTTTTAAAGTGCAAAGATTTAAGCTGTTAAATACCAAATGTGTTTGTAGACTACAACCAACATGTTATGCACCTCTGATTTAGTGCATGATACTCGTCATAAACTCGACATCCCATTCACTATCTCAGAAACACATATCAGCAGATAATTTCACCAACACCTGACAGTGTGTGTCTCCAATCTTGATGGATTGAATGCTGTTTACCTCAGTTGTAACATAGATTTTCTTATTTTCTTATCCGCTGTTATCATGTCCTTTCAGCCAAAACAGTTATGCTGACAAACAATATAACCACTATCCAGCTGCAAGTCAACATATGCTTGAACCACATGTGTAAAACTATTGGCCTGGTGCAAATTTGCCCATGAAACAAAGACAGTTTGTCCAAACATCACCATATTTTGCTAGATATTTCAGACCCTGTCCTCTCCTGTCTTCATGGGCCTTTATTCAATAAAGAGCCTCTCCTTGATCAGGTCTAATCGCCACAGTCTCTGTTGCTAACCTCCTATAGATTTTGTTATTAACTTTCAAATGATCCCTCTTCATTGAAACGCTCTTTATTCTACTGACTAGATTCTGAGTTGCTGCTAAAGCAGTAACCTCACTATAATTCAAATCATATTATATTTGCTTCATTAAGCTTGCTACAGCCGGCATGCTGTAGTCATTTAACTAACGGTGACTTCATTAGGGCTCCACTGATCAGAGTATTTTCTTAGAATGTCAGATTTGAGAGTTGTGGTCATGATTGTGCTGTGATATTGATAATGTAAACCAAACAAATGTTTGTTCAGGAAATGAATTATTGTATGCTGATCATTTCTAAAAATCAAATGTAACTCACTCGGCGCGTGTCACCAAGTTGTGTCTCGGTTCTCAGAGGAGACTGCCTTACGATGAGGGAAGCACACAAAGACATTACACGTTGTGGGTCCAGCATGGACAGCTAAGGCAGTGAGGCCGGAGGCTGTGCCAGCGGCATCCTGCCGTCACTAGTCCAGTAGTTAATTGATCGCAGATGGCATTAGATACAAAATAAATATTCAAAAAAATGCTAAAATGGGTCGCCAAATATACTTGGGCGAACGTATACCTGGGTGGTACGTCCAAATAAAGTCTATATGTGGGAAACACTGCATGCATCTAATCACTTTTACAGTTATTGTATTGCGGGTGGCTGCTTTCCATTTTAAATGTGAATCAACTTGTCAACTCCATTGTGCTGCTTAATTACTACAAGTCATTATGTTATTAAATAACAGCTTTAGAACAATCTCTGATGACTTCAATCAAAATAGGAACTTAATGTGAATATAGTACTTAGAAACATTCTGAAGACCATTGTTCCAGAAATCAACTAATCGACGCCAGAAGATCACGTAAAGCACTCATCTGGTGCGTGCATATACAAACGGTCAGGTTTTTGCAGAATACCTCAGTAGAAAGGACAGCAAGAGTGTGCCTAGAAGATAAGGATTGACCTCACAGGGCAAGAGCTGACGAGAAAGAGCTCTGTCAAAGAGCCAACCATGTGGAGAAGAAGGCTGCTAGTATTTCTAGGTCACAGAGACCATGTGAGTGTGCTCCAAGCTCCCTCAACTGGACTGAATGATTTATTACCCAGTCAAGAATCAAGAACAGAGAGAAAAGAGGGGAGCAAGGAAATAAAATATGGAAGGAAATGAAGAAAATGGAAGCAGAAAAGATAAAAATAAATGAAATTTATTCATATACTGTGACATCAATTTTATTGAAGATGTTCTGTGCAGAAAATAAAAGAAATGTCCATGAGCAAAACCTGTGTGTGAGAGAGACGTCAAACTATCCACTGAGCAAAATTAGAAAAACTAAGTGTAAGATTTTTATTTGACACGTGTTAACGCATCTCTACATTGTACAATGAAATGCTTGTTTGATTCCTGGACACGATAACTAAAGAAATTAAGAAGATGAAACTTCAAGACAGAAAGAAATATAGGAATTAAGAAGTACAATGAGGAAGTGATTACAAAGAGAACACTCTTCTTTGACAGTCATAATCATTTTGAAAGTGCTAACCACACATGTTCACACTGAGTCTCACATTTGCGGGCGGTAAATGGCGTTTTATATATTTCCAAGTGCAAGATTTAAAAAACAGCATAAATCAGAATAAAGGATTTAAAACTCAATGTGCCTGATCCCTACTGTATGTCTGACAATCAAAGCCCACTGTGTTGGTGGTTCTGAAAAAATGCCCACAAATAAATGACTTACACTCACCCTTCAAGCTAAACACATTGAGGGAGTCACGATCATAAGATTCTGGAATAATCTGATGTGATGTAATTCATAAAAATGTATATATGATCATACATCCATTCACATAAACACAGAGTACATATACACAATATTCTCCAATAAATCTGAACAAATGGCATTATTTACCTTACGCACTACTTACAACAAATATAAATGTCTGTTTCAGCGTAATACACTGATATTTGCTTCCCTGTTGCTTACAGCAGCCCTCAGAATGACTTGAATATATTAGCTTTCCACTTGATTGTTGTTAAAAATTTAAACCACCCACCAATTGTGGGAAATTTAGTAATTCAGCTCTATGTTTTACAACTGTAAAACAAGATAATCTGTCTATTATCCTGCGGGCCTTACTCTTAATATTCTCCTTCCGCCGCATATTTTCCCGCGTTAACACCTCCCACTGCTTTGACAGCACATGCGTCAAAACACATCAAAACGTGCGGCATGATCGGGAATCGTGTGTTGTGACTTTTCTTAGCTTTTCTTATTCGCCAAGCCGTTTTCACGAAAAATTGTGAAAAACAGCACAATTTCTACATTCACTTGCACTCGGTGTGAAGCGAGCTAAAAAAAACACTCTAATTTTGGCCCATACTGACTTGTAGAAAAGGTGGGCTTCGTGCTATGAAACACACACAAGAAAGTGAAGTTCAAGCAATTAGACAAACTGTGTAATCTCTTACTACCGTGCATTGTTACACCTCTGTCATCATGGCTCACAGACATCCCGGTAACCAAGACAACTGTGTTCAGGCGATCTTCTTCAGGTTGTAAATTGGAACATGTCCCATCAATAAGATATTTGTGTTCAGGTAATCATCAGTCATGGGCAAATACAGCACATCGCATGAATTGATATGGTCAGACCCATGAACAGTATTTGAAAAATGAAAAAGCCTATAAAATGTCCTTTCAATTTGGATATACTTCCATGTTTAATTAATTAAACTGTTACATCTATCCATCCTTTTCATGCTTATCCTTGGCTGAGTCACAGGGGTAGCAGGCTTCGGAGGGCATTCCAGACATTGTATTTTTCTATTAATTTAAACCACATGATGATATCAAAGCTGTTTAGTCTGTTGGTGTGCAAATATAAAATGACATTAAAGATAAAGTCCACAACAGATTTTGGGAGGAAAAAAATAGCTGCACTGGCCCTAATATGGTGCATGTCTCTTGAACCTCTTGAGCTTCTGACCACACCCAACATCACTGAGCTTGCTATAGTCTGGTGTGGTCTGTTGTACTTGTGACCAGCTCTGTATACCACAGCTCATCACTTCTGCAAGGGGGTTTGGAAAAAAAATGCTGTCATCAGTAGTTGACCAGATGATGTATTTTAATTGCACCAAGCCTGGAAAATATGATATCTTCCTTTGCAAACCTCAATACTGCATTGTGTAATGTGGCCTCTGTGTCTTCTTTATTGATCATATAAGCCACCCGGACATATTATTAATCACAAGGCGTAGATAAATAGAAATTATATATTGACTTACCCCGGGGTAGTTAAGTTTAAAGGCTGCGAAGATGTGATACCACTGGTGTTTACGTTTCATTGGTTGTTTGAAGGCAACATGGTGACAAAGTTGGAAATGTTTCACTTAACGAGAGGCAGGGGGCCGCCCACACACAAACTTTTTGATTGACAGTCTATTCTTTTAGAGAATAGACTGTCTTTTTGAAGCGGTGGTGCAGGTTCAGGCTGGCCTTTATGTTGCCGGAAGGACCCGCTCTTTTAGACTGCATCCTTTCTGGCCTCTGAAATGGGACACATCGTTCTCTGCAGGCCTCGGTGAGCAGAACAAGCGCTGCACGAATGAACACAAAATGTTTTCCCGGCTTTGTCTGGCTAGCTTTAACTCAACATGTACAACTGAAAGAGGAATTCAACACCCCAGCAACAGTCAACATCCAGAGCCATACATACACAGAGTTGGCAATTGAATATTTCAGTGACTGTTACAATATCTGTTGCTAGGCATCCGGAGCCAAACTTTGGTGAACTACTTTTAATTCACAAGTGATTGCCATACTAGTTATAGCTCATTAACTTTTGTAATTATTTTTCTCCTCATTAATTGTTGTATAAACACATGTTGGCAGGTGCTGGTAAGCAGTCATGTGACTCTGACCACATTATATTACCTTTATAGTGGGAGCAGACTTTCAGAGCCATTAACCTAATGTTAATTAGAACACACCTCTAAATGGAGAGGCACAGCAGTGGATGAATCACGGTGGCTTTATAATTGCACGGACTGGACAATATTATACAGCCCTTTATTAAAAACCAATGATTAACCTTGCTAAGCACATCTTTAGCAATGATATTACAAGATTCTGCAGTGCCAGTAGTACGATTTTTACTTAAGTTTTCCCTGTAGGCTTGTGGTCTGATTCATCAGGTTCCACAGGTAATGAATCACTCTTACCTTAATGAGTCTCATTTCTAGCCATAATAATAAATTAGGTTCATGGTACTTTATTTGTACATATAAGTCGATTTGGTTTGCAGTACAGAGATGAGGCATCCTTCTTGACACAAACTTTTCAAACAGAGACAATAGACAAAGATAATCAAAGTCACCAGAACTACTAAAACAAAATTGAATTCATAAATAAGAGTTGCTTCTATAACATAGAAAAGTCGTCGGCGTTTTTTCCCCAAAGGAAGCAGAGTCCCCACAATGTGATAGTGTAAAAGTTATGTCCAAACCAAGACACACAAAATAAGGGGACAACACTATAATTTTTAGAGGCTATACAGATTAAAAACTATGTGAAATGGTGGGTGTACTTAAAGTGTACTCACCTTTTTGCTACCTTTATAACACTGTTGGTACCTTTTGCTTTTATTCAGTTTTTTAGGTCTTTGCTCTGCTCTAAATTTGAATGTCATGATTCATCTTCTGCTGGCTTAGCTCCGTTTTTAAACCTATGTTGTTTGTCAGGTTACACCGGCTGATTTCTCCCCTTGGTATAATTTCTATAGAGAATTTGGTCTTGGTCTAGTCAACAAAAAAAGTTGGAGTTTGTTTGTTTGTTTAGATCTGAGCTAAATCAAATAATAAAAACAAGGTCTTTACTGGTGGCAGGCAGTGATTTAGGGGATTACGACTCATTGGTCTCGCTTCCATCAAGCTGTACTACAATTTATTTTTTCTCTAGAACCTCCACGTCACAACCACTCCATTAGATCATCCTGAACAATAGGAACCTTAAAGTGCAGATGTAAACCCACCTCACACAGGTAGAGCTCCCTGGACATTCCAACAGCTCTGATTTCTAAACCTACATACCTCGGGTCTCATAACCGTTTCATACGGGGCCTGATAGAGGCAAACACAACTTCCCACGTATAAGTTGTGATCTATAAAAACAAACTTTACAGGAGAATTGTGTGCATCTGTATGGATGTGAGATTCAAATCTCTTTCCGAGGGGGTCCTGGATACTGACACTTTACTCGTCGTCAGCTGTGTCACCACAGCTTTTGAAATGATCGTAAACGGTTGTAGAAATACAAGGTAACATTAAACAGCGTCAAAGAATGGCAAAACAGAGGGTCGCTAGTTTTCAATAACATAATACTGTGCACATATCAGCAAGTACGATTTTACTTTACATTTCGTTTATGTGTGTTGCTTCAGTGAACACGTGTTTCACTCTGTGGGACACTGGAGACACCGTGGTGCGCCACACACTTTATCTTCTCCAATCACCTCACCCGGCACATCTTCACCACCTGCCACATTATGGATTGTGTAAACTAGCAAAGTCTGGAAATAAAGTCAGTGACAGCTCTCACACAATTTTTATATCCTCGTTTTCAGTCCTAATCTTAATGCAGGTCAAGTTTGGATGGAACAAGTTTTCAGGGAAACACCTCACCCATAAGCGCCTCCATTTCTTACATACATTTCCTCATTTGTCAATAAGCAAACATTTAGTGTGGATCGTCTGCTCAGTTTTAAAAGTGAGACCCAACCGACAACATGTTCTTGCTTGGTTACACTCTAAATACAAGTATGAAACACTGCATTCTTATTTGCCTACCACAAGAATAATTAAACTGCCAGTGCCAAATGAAAAGCATCAAACAGTATGTGAAAACTACATCACACTATTATTTCTTTCTACACTAATCAGAAACACAGAACACATTTGTTTTCCCTTCTGAATGAAGCCTGGATTTCCATCTGGCAAAATCCAGTATAAAAAACATGTTTAACCATTGGCCTGGCTTTTGTACTACGGTTGGTCAAAGTCTGTCTTTACATTGGCCAGTAACCCAAAACTACCCATTGATATTGGATTGGTTTAACAGGGATTGGTGGATTAATGCCATGCCAATGTCATTTCCGTAATTATTAAGCCCAGTGTGTATTTAGGCTGGTAAAAATATGATGGCCTCTTTTATGGTCTGTAATATGTCCAGTGACATGACCGCAGATCAAACAAGTCCTATCAGAACAAACATCACTAAAGCTCCATTAATGAATTACTCAGTGATTATAATCATGTCCAGAGTAGAGTGACTTTTCTCCTGCTGTTTTGTGACAAAGCCTCCAGCCTCCGATAATTCAATCTGGGTAGATATTTTGTGTCTGAGTATGTGTCTCTAAAGAGCTGCAGTTGCTGCACTTCAGCTGCATTTTTGCAGCACATGGAAAAAAATGTATAAATGAAAACTGCTGGCCAGAGGAACTACCACCTTTATAGTCCCGGTTTCTCCAAATTTCTTCAATTTAAGAATTGCGGGGCCACTTTAATCTTGGGAACCTCAATGAAGCAGATTTTTTTTCCCCCCCAGATCTGCGCCTCAACATACTCCTGTCTCTAACTCTGCAGGCAGTTCCTTCTCCCTCATGGTTTGGTTTCTGCTCTGATGTGCATTGTCAGCAGCGAGACCTTTCTATAGACTGGTGTGTGTGTGCCTTTCTAAATCAATCATTTGAACACTCTACAGGTTGACTTCAATCAAGGTGTAGAAACATCTCAAAGGTGATCAAGAGGAATGGGGGACACCAGAGCTAAACTTTAAGTGTCAAAGCCAAGAGTCCCAGTACTTACGTTAATGTCATATTTTAGTTTTTTTTAAATACATATGCATAAGAAATCCAAACTCTTGTTTAAACGTTGTCATTATGTTGAGTGTTTGATGAGGGAAAATAATTTAAATGATTTCAGCTTAAGGGTGCATTTTAACTAAATGTACATATTTTCTGAATGCACTGTAAGTATATCCAAAATGTTTTGCCTTAAATGCATATGCATGAAGTAGAGAGGAGAGATGCACTTCAATGACTTGATGGAAGGTATGAATCAGATGACGGCTAAACTATCTTCCATATTGGTTCTACCGTTTGATAAATAAGACGGGTCTCTAGGTGCAGAATGCGTCTGCAAAGAGGTGAGGCAGGTTTAGTGAACCTGGTCCTCTGTGTTCTTCCCTCAACCTAGAATTGTTCCTTTTTGCTCACACCACTTCCTACTTTCGTTGCCCCCTCTCAGCACGCCATCTCTCGTGCTCTCTTTATCAATCCACTTCATCATCTGTTTTTCCCCCCGATATAAAATATTCTCTGGCTTTAGTCTCTGTCAGATCACCTTGTTCCGCTATTTTTTCTCGCCGTGAAGCAGAAGCCACCGCTGCAAATTTACAGCAGTGAAGGCTGCAGGGGGTCTGCACTCCATCATATTATCCACATAAGCCTCCACTCCTACCTTTTGCGGAATCTTGAACTCCACACACGGGCATTTGCAAAGTCATTATGTAGAGAGAAACTGTTCTGAGCCTGAGCATTTCTCACTGATAAATTCAAATGAAATAGGTGACGTTTGTATGTAAGTTTCTCTCTCTACACTTGATTGTGGTGTTGTGTGTTTCAGCAGAAAATCTGAGCACGTTTTTGCCGTGTGCTAACATAAAACAGGGTTGGTTTTGAGTTTGACCGAATCTAAAATCGAGGTAGTATTGGTTGAAACAGGAAAGAAAAACAAAAGATCCGTATTTACATTTGAATAATGCGATGAGGACAACTGAGGATTCTTGCATGATGGCCCTTTTGCTTGCAGTGATTGATGTATCAGCCCTTGAGGTCATTGAAATCAGCTCTATAGCTTATTAGTAATAACCCCTGTGGTTCTTTGAAGACTGCGCTCACACCAAATAAAAGCTGCATATGTGTTAGGGTGATGATACAACACATCTATCATCATTGATTCATTGAAGTTTTGTTGCAAACAAATTCCTCCAGGGATGAAATAAGAATGAAAATGTATTCTCTACCTTGAAAATAGTAGTTTGACGTAACAATCCCGACTCAATGTCCACTTGCAAGCTTTTCCCAGAGCTTTCAAACGTATCACATGGTCTGCAGTAGCAGTAAATCGAGTTACACAGTATTTAAACGTGTTTTCTTCAAACAGCCACCGGTGCTATCACTCGATGTGGTGCAGCATGAGGTTGTTTTCCTGCAGCCAACTCTCTGACGTCAACGCCACGCCGCCACTCTCTTTCTCCAAATTCCATCTGTACTGCCAGAGGAGAAAAAAGTAGGGGAAGAGTAGAAGAAGTAAGGTAATACAAACTGTAAAACACTGATAAGACGCATCTGTGGGATTAATTAAACAAGACTCTCTGTGGCTGTTAAATGGGCACCCTCACCCCCATTAGTGGGGTTCACAAAAACATTCCCGAGTTGCCTGAGACGTGCCCCTCCCGCAAAGATGTCAGGTTGTTAAACACAAGACACACAAACTCAGACATGTTCCTTTCAATTCTCCCTAAAGATTCACATAAAACCTATGTATTTTATATTTATAATACTACTATGGTTTTGAGTTTTTTAGATGAGATATATAACATTATTACTATAAATAGCTTCTGGGAATGCAACTGACTCACACAGCTGGATTGAAAATTCCTGGGTTAAACGTAGCCGTGTGATTACCAGCTTTATGCAGGATTGTCAGTGTGACAATTAGTGATGCTTAATAACTATAAGATAAGGTTGAAGTAGTTGTCACTTTGTGAAATATGCTTAATCGTCTTCTTGCCTCGTGCCTAGTGGATCGATACAACTTGTATCGATCTTCGAGCCTGATCTCATAGAAATACGTAAAATGACCATGACCTCCTAACAGCACATTACACGGTGGTGGCACCACGGAAACAACACCAATTGGGATTCTTTGTCGTGGTGGACACACAAAAGTAACACATCCACGTGACTATGCAATGTTCACAGCTAGTTTGGTAGTATAAACAGGGTGAAAGACTATTTATGGTGGAAAGGGAGGGAGCTGAGGTGGATGGAGCAAACAAACACAGGACTTTCAGGAGACCGGTGTACAAGCATGGTTTTCGTGTCCCAGCGTGTTGTTTCGTAGCACATTTTCTGTTGAACTATTAATCAGGTGAAACTAGTTAAGGATAAAATCTTGGGTCAACTTGGGGTCCAATTAAGAGGATGACAACAGTAATCTATCAGCAACATAAAACCCTTATCACCTCAACTCTGATCTAGAGTCTTGATCCTGGTGCAGCTAATTGAACTTATATCGGGGATGGTGATTTGCGATTAACTGTAAAGTGGTTAAGTGAGAGGTGTGATCGCTTGAGGGGACAACTAAACACTCAACAGAACAAGGCCCTTTTTTTATATACATATAATACGATACAAAATAAACTAAACAGTACATATTGTTTGTACAATAGACAAAACCCCCAAAGAAGTATAGCTCTAAAAAGTAGAAGTTGACTATTTTTTTCCACCAGCAATAGATCAGGCAAAGATAAGAAGTGTCACATGCATTATATTCACCTGTCCAGGAGATAAATGGCCAACTCAGCATTAGTTTAAATTCCTTTCGTGTGTCTCAGATTCTTCCTACTTTCAACAACACTTTTTTCGGGCTTGATAAGACAGTAGTTTTGGTTGCGTACAAGGGTTTTTTTGGTCTTATGAATTGCTGCATTTTCATGTTTTTTTCACAGCCATTTTAAGAAACCTAGGGCTGGCTTGGACATTGGTTAAGAGGGGACCCAGGGAGTAACTTTTTCTTTGACAGCTTATATCAAAGAATACTACTAAAAGATTTGTTTTTACTTTCATGATGAGTTAGATTAATTCCGCTCTCATGTATGTACAGTAGATTTTAGTTTTTTTTTACAAAATCCAGAGTATAAGAACAACAATCCATTATGTTGCTGGGGAATGTGTGCCAGACTATTTGCTGCCCATGGAGCTACACAGTAAATAGAGATGATGCTTCCACTGTCTTATGAACATGTGACCTTCTGCCAAAGGCCTTGTAAAAGCACATCAATAAATGAAGTGTGACTTGTGCAAATGCTAAAGATTACTGATGTGGCCCAGAAACACTGAAGATTTGCATATTTTTAACTGTAAGAAGTCTAACCCTTCAATCTAAATCCTTTAGAAATCCTTTTTTTTTTATAGATAGTAAGACCATTTCTGAACCAAGCACAAATGAAAGATTCCCAAGTAGAATTACATTTACATGAAACGCGTATCAAATCCATTTTCTGTATGTAGAGTTGCCTCAAATGAGAGTGATTTTAATGCAGACCAATCAGACAAAACTTCTCTATGAATTCTAATGGACTTGCACACTGGGATGTAATTATAACTATGCAGTCATTTTTTTTTTCTCATGCCTATTAAGAATAAAACTTACATACTCTTGAAAGCATTTTCCTCTTTATGCATGAATCACATTCACTCTAAACTTAAACTAACCTCTTCAACTCTATCCTTATCAAGTTCCTGCTCATTTACAGCGTTTTGTAAGTGTTCACATACTAGACTTAACACGGTGGCCACTTGACAGGCTCTACTGATTACAGCTCAGCATGACCGTAATAACGGCTCAGGTCCTGCAAGACTCCTACACAGTTCCCAGCTGATCGTTGCCGCTGCCACTGATCTACTCTCAACTCGCCCTTACTCACAGCTAACAGAACTAACGGTGCAGTGCAAACTACGGCAAAAGTCCTGACAAAGCAAACAGTGTTTACCAGAGGGGGAACCAAAAGTACTGTAAACTGTGACCACCACAGTGCAAAGCAGTGGCCGTGAGCTTACCAGTGGGATAAGCTTGCATGAACATGCACTAAAAGCATGCATGGACAACCCGGCTATGTAAAAAAAAAAAGCAAGTAGAATGTTAAATAACAACACACACACTTACTGGGAGAGAATGACTTCATGCTCTGCAGGTAGACATTACTCCAATTACACCTTTACAAATATTGATGTTCAGAATGATACATACAGCTCATTTAAATATAACTGTCAGCAAAAAGACAAAAGAAATACCTCAGACCTCTCAGGTCACTCTGAAATTACACTTGCTGCAGAGAATCTCACTTCAAAGATCATTTCATCCTCCTCATCTCAAAGATAAGAGAAAAAACATCTGGATCGGTGATGAACCAATGAATCAGAAACGTTCCCTTTTAAATGAGGCCAGCAGTTAGAACGACTATCGCCTTATTAATGGTGTTCTCGGGAGCTGTGTGAAACCAGCACTTGAATATGATTAGCTCAAGTGAAAGGCATTTCTGTGCTCTCAATCACTTTTATATTTAGTGGCTGTAAGAGCTGTATGTCGTGATTAAATACACAGCAAAAAATCACTTCAAATATCATAGTTGATGTTACCAACTGCAGCTACAATGACTTTAGTCTGAATTTTGTCATTCATCGGCAATATGTCTAAAGCTTTAAGAGAGAGAGAGTTTTAAAATGTGCCACAAAGTAGCTTTACGAGGATCTGGAAACAGAGATCTAGCGTTTGCCAATAGGTATTACCCTAGTTTGACACTTGGAAGCAAAGGTTATCTTTGAAGCGGCAATAATCAATAATTTTCATATTAGCAATGGATCAAATTATAAAATGGTCACTCGTTACAGTAGAAAGGTCTGATTAGCACACGGTACGCCACCTGCCCGGCACCAAATGACAGACACAGTTAGCAACTAGCTGGTGAACATAGTGGAGGATTTAGCAGCGATCAAATGTTGGCGGTAATGCTCCGTCCTGTTTTGACCGTCCATGCAACTGTCATTTCCAGGAAGTGCACAACAGCCGTGTTTGATTTAAAATAACACTACACTGTCAAAATTAACACACCATGCAAGTTAGTAGCCTACAGAACACAATATACTTGAAGAAGTATCTGAAATGAGACAAAGCAAGTTCAGCCAGCAGCCGGCTTAGCTAAGCATACAAACTTGAAGCAGTGGGGAAAACTACCTGCACGTCTAGAAGCTTTTCCACACTTGGGCCAAACGTAAAACAGAGTATATTTGTCGATTTCATACTGTCTCATACACAGTGATGCAGCGCTCAGTCCTCGTCTTTTTACTTGTCTTACTGCAAACGTAAAAACATGTTGAAAAAAGATAGATATAATCATTTCTTACATGTTGTTATTTCACTAAATATTCAGATTAAACCATATTTGTTGGTGTTTAGCCTTGCAAAGAAAAACCTCTTCACTGTGGTATAAAACAGTTTGCTCTCTGGCTGGCACGCACCTTACAGGGCGTATGTTGACCCCCTTTTTGTAAGCTACTCACGATCAAAAGAAAGTTCACTTCTTCCCCAGATATTGTCTTTATGTTTGTTGTCTTTATAATTTTTCCTTTGTTTATCAAAGAGGACACTAATTTGCAAGACCAATATCCCTATTATTGTGTGACGATATGAACAGAATGACATTGATGTTAAAGGAAGATAGATTAATCACGTGAGCAAAAGTCATTTAATTGATTGGCTTGCTTTTTATCCTCATCTGAAATTCACACGAATCAAAACAGCTGTGAAAACCCCCCCCACCGCACTGCTTAATACGAAAGTATTCGGTGTGGATAGGGAGTGGTATCGATCTTCTCCACGAAGCCTTTGCAAGAAAACAAATAAGCGTTGCCCAAAATATCGTAATATTCCTGTAAGAAGAAACAGTGAGGAAACAAACAAACATGTAAAAAGTAAACTTGTCGAAAAGAAGATTTTCTATTAAGAAAACCCCAGCCAGATCACAATCTTCCCAGCAACTGGCCTGCCCAGCTCTCTGTGTATATGGTAGAAACAAGTTATTACTGTGGCACTGTGAGGTGGGTGGCACAGCATGGTGGCAGATGTAGAGGAGTTAATTGAGTCTAGCCAGATCAAAGTATCAGCAGAAGCACAGGAAGGTGTGAAAAAGTACACTAAAAGAATGGGCCGAGTGTTTCATTACTTTGGTGTCCAAGCTTTCATTTGTAGCTTTTGCTCTCGTCTTTGGACCCCCCTCTTTGTTTCCACTCTAACGGCAGTGACATATTACGTATTTCTGCCCCCATTTTTTATGAGATCAATCGTATTTTGTGGCCTGGTGAGTTCCAAATTAAACAGAGGCACTGTTTGTTCCTGTGATTTTACTGAACGAAGTGTGGGATGCCGGAATCTATCTTTCTAGCCAACTGAGCTAAGCCATTGGGAGACAGTCTGGGGTTGGCTGCCCCCACTTCCTCTTGGTAATGGAAAAACCCACACTGAGAGTCAAGATAAAGAATGGGAAGCAGAATTCACACACTGTGTCTCAATTCCCGTTGGATTCGGGCCCAAGTGTGCATGAGGCACATTTTGGTCCCATATCTATTAATTTTGAGAGAATGTAATAAATTAATTTACAATACTTTTTTAAAGAGTGTCAGTTTTGATCTTTCAGCAAATTCTCATTAGCTGCACGCTCTCATTGCTGCTTGTCTTCAAAGCAAGCTGATTGAAACATCTTAATGCCGGTGCAGTTTCCCCTTCAATGAGAAAGAGGATGGCTTCAATCTACCACACGATGTCAAGAGAAGGACGGAAGGAACCGGATTCCTCCGGGAGTTCAATGCATTATTCCAGTCAATATATATTGATGTATGTTTGAGACTGATCCAAGGGTAAAATCCCCTCAGAGACAAAGGGAAGGAGAGACGGCGATGTTTATATTCATTTGTCCTCTACTTGGTGAGACGTGTATGCTTCCTCTCACCCACTCATGAATAATGAATGCTCACACATCCTAAACTGACCTCTTTGCGATTACGTCAGGTGATGGATTTGTTTGAAAACCACTTGACCTCGTCTTTTGCTGTGTCATTGACACTTGTACAAGGTTGCCAAGTCACAGCCCGGCTCTGGCGGCAAAATTGCTGCACAGAAATGCCTACTCTGTGGTCCTGCAGGTCAAACAGATATTCAATCACAGCATTTCTGTCTCGTGTTTACTTTCTGCCAAGTGTCCCACTCCGTTTACAGTAATTTAACTGAAGATGTCTTAATTAAATCTGAAAAGTCTCTTCACTGATCTCTCTGTTTGTATCTAATTAACTAAAATACGATTGCAGCTCATTCAAATGCCATTTCCTAAATTCTTTCTTGACAGACTTTTCCCCCAGTGCTGTAACTGTAATTCAACCTGATGTGAGTGCGGAGGTACATGTATAGAAAGTATCAGTAGTTGCTATATGGTGCTTCAATGTATGGTCCTTCACCCTCAAGAGAAAAAAAGAACATTCCGAGCAAGGACTGATTTGTACGTAGATCCTGTTTCAAACAGGCACATTTGAAAACACCTGCCAGGACAGCGGAATGTAAAACATGTAAAACATGAGAATGGTTCAAATCACCTGTAAAGGGATGAAGGAAGTACAACAGTGTCAACAACTGCCCTTGAGCGAAGCGTTTAAAAGCTCTTGGTGTACATTTGATCTCAAGGTTGACCTTTTACACTTCTATTTCACACAGCTTTAGCGCTCTATTGAGACCACTCATCTCAACATTCCCGAGCACTGAAATTTGGATGAACGTGCAAAGATTTAATGAATAAACCTTTTGCAGGCCTTAAGGCTCTCGCTGTATAATATTTTTGTATAATGTAAAATAATATTTCTCATATGAAAATACGAATATGCCATTTAAACTATGTGTACTCTTGCATTCCAGCATGTAGCCTGATTCCATAAGAAGCGAGAATTAACAGTAATACATCCTTGATGTCAAGTGACTTGCAAAGGAAGATTAAACAAAAAAGCTTTTAGATATTTTTTTCCTATTTTCTCACATCTCTTTAATCTAGCTCCTGAGAATTATCCCCTACCTATCTCATCCTGAGGTAAGCCCTGAAAATGGAGATTTTCTTTTATTATTAAATAAGCTCATCTCTGTAAGATCTGAACACCTATACTGAATTACAAATGAGGCTGCACGATTTCAGAAATGTGATTACTTTTTTTCCTTTGAAATATCATAGCTGTCGTTTTGTCAAGACTTGGTCATTGAAAATGCGTTATTTTGATCGGCAGGACACGAATGATGAAAGTGTCAAGTTGTTTGCCGCTCTAAATTATAATGTGTCAGTATTGAACTGTACGTATGGACAGCAGCAGTGAGGCTAACAGTAGCAGTAAAAAACAAACTTGGATCGAGTTGTATTTACGTAACCAAATGACTACCAAAAGATAAATAACTTCTCAGTTAGAACCTCAGATTTAATTTCTATATTTTAATTTTGTGTGAATCTTTATGCCCGAGTCAACCAAGAGAGAGCTTTGGAAGTTACTTTTGCTATCGTGGTGTGATGGTCTGAAGGACTGCTATAGTGGAAACGGGAGAGGACTGGATAGGAAATAAAGATATGAATCGTCATAGCCCAGCCACAATTATTCCTGACTTCAAGTCCCAGATTTGTCCCTGGTTAGGACCCAGTGTAGCGTTCAGTGCAGAATTTAAGACAATATGAGCGGTTCGAAAATGTGATCCGGCCTCACAGGGGCTGTCCAGATTGTTTTTATTGTATTTGCAAATGAAATCTAGGCAGTTCCAGTGTCACCTGGAAGAAAAAAATGACTCTTTTAAAATGGATGATGACCACAACACCAGAGCCGCCTTTCACGCATACTTGATGGTCCGTTAATAGGAAGGAAATCCTAGCGGAGAAGTGGCAAGAATGCAACATGCTAACATGCCCTCCAAGATCTACAGCCAAAGAGAGAAGTTGGAGAAAATTAATATGATAGAGACGCAGAAAAAGAGAGGGTGAGTGTCTGTGAGAGAGAAAGAGATGAGCGCCTACGTGACAGAAAGCTAAAGGTGATGAGCAGCCGCCCCTAGCAAGATCTTAATAATGTTGTGTTGAGTGTCATGCACTTTTGTTTTCTTATCTTGTGTGATTATGTTCGTAATCAGACAGCAGATCATTTGTGAAACTGCGTGTGACGCATTCCTGATTTCAAACTTGTTAAGGGCCTCAGCCTATATGCAAAGACCTACAGGTAATAATAAAGACTCAGTCTGTAGTGGGATCATGTCTGTATTGATAATATACAATAAACCAGTGGGTCACTTAGATGAGTTTGAGTCATTTCTGGTGCCACATGTATGTCTTCTGGTCAAGATTATAATATAATGCCATGATGCTGCATTGGCAGCCAGAAATCAACCTGCAAATCCACCAATGCCCTGTAAATACCAGTCTTGTTGGTTACACTTGTGGGTGAAATGAAATCCATGAGAAAAGAGATAAGGGTTGAACAACAAATGGTATTCAGAGGGTGCTAAATCAGATGATTGCCATTTAATATATTCTGCCAGGGCACTTCCAGTCCCACCTCACAATGTGGAATACGAATGATTCCATTTCGTTAAAATTCACTTAAGCTTCAACAAAATAAAACAGCGTAATGGCATTATCAGTGCATATTTCAGGGGTCTCTATTGTTAAGAGTTATATTCAATCAATTTAGCAAGCACAAGTAATTCAATTTCTCTCTGACAACAAAAACCTAGTTCTGAAATTAAGAAGTTCAAATTTTACTTGAATGTTTTTGAGGGTTGTATGCTAAAAAAAATACCAATGTACGGTCTGCAATGTTGCATTGTAAGAGACTGTTTTAGTTAGCGTGGCATGTCAAACACAAACAGGTGTACCAATGATAGGGACACACGAGGAGATGTCACCCCTAATGATTCCTCATAAATTATTCATCCCCTTAATAATTAATGAAGTGCCTCCTAAAATGTGTGAAACTGAGAAGGACTCTACAGTCCGTGTCTCACACATTCATAGACTTGACAAATGCAGAAAAGTTATTTCTTTCAGTAGTTTTTGTTACTCCTGTGTGAATGCATTCTCCTTGTATGTGTCAGATTGAGTTTGTCCCTGCTGGGATTGGATCTGTCATGTACCTGATCTTCATTGATATTTGTCTGTGGCTTGTCTGTGTACTTGTACAACCAAAGAAAGAATGTACATCTAAACAAAAAGCAAGGAATCACTGTCTGTCGGTTGTTCCGTGTGTTCTTCGCATATCTCGGGAACCGCTCGTCTCATCTATTTCACAGCTGACGGGTTTATTGCTTGCGACCCCCATGGAGTGGTATTTTCTCAGAATTTGGTGCACGTTCAATATTAATTAACTTTAATTCAACAAGCACACAGCCCTCTGCGCAGCAGGACTTGCAAACACTGTCAGCAGTGGGGCAGTTCACATCGGCTGCTGGATGCTGAATATAGGCTGCTGAAGCTGGATTCTGGATTACGTTACCACCAAGCTTTTTGTTTCTTCCCTGGAGTCAAAGAGCATGAGCGGACAGCCTACAAGAACAGCACCACTCTGCCATCGCATCTCAAATTGTTTTTGCATAACTAATTTATACTACACAGTGGGTTCACTGAAGTATGCTTACATCGTCAAGTATCTCACATCTTCTAAAATAATGTTATTTCCAAACAACCATTTTTTGAATGAACTGACCACAAAAAAGGAATCTAAATGGAATTGAAACATATAAAAAGTAATGAAGTGACATACTAAGAGCTATTATTAACATTATTAAAAACTTTCTGTCTGAAGGAAAACTATTAATTATTAGTAAACAGGGGGGCATTTTGTAAGTTATTTCAGGGTACAATGAGTTAGAATTCAACATTTTTCATATCAAAACATCAAAATGAATCTTTAGCTCGTTGAGACCCTTTTAGTTGGGGCCCCCAGGTTGCCAGGGGTTTATTTCACCCGCGTTTCTGACTGTGAGTAGACATTACTTATGTGTGTGATGACATTTTGTCATGGCAGGTGTATTTTCCGCAGAATGGTTAATGTGAAGTTGTTTGTATGAGCAATTCTCTAGAACGCTGCAAGCAACAACACCACAAGGCAAGAATTAGCGGGCATGTTTTGAACGGGCACTGCACTAGTCAAATTAACTACTGAACTTCTAAACAGAGATTATAACCATATTTAGCATCTAAAGCATGATCACGCTGTTCTGATTTAATATTATGATCCAGCTATTTGCCTCATCTTTATTCAATCTGTTGCATGTCTTTAAAGAGCGCTGCGGTTGCTCAGCAAGCTACATCCAAGGATTTTAAGAGGGGGCGTTGAAAACAAATGTTTTGAGTTCCTATCTGCATATTAAAATATGTATTTTTGGTTTGTTTTGGTGAGGCACATTTCATTTTCTCTTTCATAAATGTGGTATATAACAAAATTTGTTAACCCCGAAAAAGTTATTGGTTTGATTGCGCAGCCCAATCGCCAGGATGTTGACAACAAGATCAAAGACAGGACTTCCACCCAGGAGTCAGCTGTTGTCCCGTCTGAAACCAAAAGTAAACGTTGACTTTACACTTGGTGAATAACGGTTATGCACGTTGCTAATATAAATTAATTTAAGGACGGTTGTTATGTATTTACAATTTACTTAGCATTGTCATTTCTGCAAGCGTGTTAGAAGGCTAATATGAAACATATTTATGAGTATTTTCTGTTCAAGTCGAGATTCAACGTGTCCTCTAGTTTGCAGAAATGTACAAAGCCAACATGTTCTTAAGGTGACAGGGTTGGACCGTGATAACCCCCCCCCTCAAACCTATTGCACAATTATTGCAGATGTTCATTTCACCGACATGTGGTAATACAAAAGGCTTGAGGAGATTAAAGAAAGTGTTCAATGTGAGTACATGAAAAATAGAAGAAAAGTATAAAAGAAAAAAGTTAAATCGAGGAAAAGAGTAAATTTGATGGTGTAGTCAGCTGCATTCTGTCAGATGGACAGCAGAGAAACAACTCAAAAAACATGGACAAAGTGGTAGAACTGTGCACGGTTGGTGCCCATTTCGAGGTCTTTTGCCTGCTAGTGGAGCAGTTCGACCAGCTTGTTCAGCTCGTGAAACTTCAGTCAACCAGAGGGTGAAATTGACATGATGCGCAGCTCTGCTAAAGCAGGGGCATGTTCAAGTTGAAGTTCCTCAGTGAGCAGATCAATATGTACCATTTCACCAGAGTGAACTCATAGTTTGGAAGCTCATGTTGTCAAAGCAGAGTAACGGAGTAACAGAAAGACAGCATGGGGTGTTTGAAAAAGGCTCCCTGTGTGATCCTGACTGCATGAATGTCAACTCAGCACTGGCAAGGCCAGCGCTCATTTAGTTTTGATGGCCAAATCAATTTCCATTTCATGGACTGTGTCACCACCTTCAGTAAGCCTTATCTGCATTTTTAAATCCCTTATGAAATGTTTACGTCAGTAATATGTGTGTTGCTTCAAATTATGACTTCCATTTGCTTTTTCACAGTCATGCCCTTTTTGAACATGCACCAAAACCACAACCAACAACCAACCATGTCTCCTAGTAATTGTGTTTTTATACTGCTAAATTGTTTCCCAAATTATGTTGTCCTGACAAATGTAATTGCTGCCTCAATTACGCTCGCAGGCAATTTACCAGAACAGCACAGAGGTGGATGGTAGGAATACAATGTACCAGACTGTGTCACCAGAGACGGGGTGACATCCTGAGTCTGTGATTAGGGTTGAGGCATCAAAAGCACTGACTAAATGTTAGGGAAAGATCCTGATTCATGTTTAATGTTGATCACATTGTAAGATATGTCAGTGAACACTTTACAGATATATATATATATGTAAAGAATCAACAATTTTAAGCAGAATTTGTCACAATCCAGCCAGAATTACATTTAATTACAACATATTTGTTGTTGCAAATGAGTTGTATACAATAGTAATTTGTAGGAGAAGGTTTTGAGCTATTTGGCATTATTTTGTTAAATAAATGGACATCTATTCATGAATTACACCTATAATCTATTTATATAATTAATCCCTGTAACAACAAACAATGCAAACTGCTGTGTGGGACAAGGTAAATGTTATTCTGCCTGGTTACACATGTTGGAATGAACTGTTAGCTGTGAGGTATCATGGCATGTGTGTACGAGGCCCTCCAACCAAACATTTCAGCAGTTGATTTCAATGAGGAGTCCTCCCCTGTGGTTGAAGGTATTTTAATTAGCTGCAGAAGTGTTTGGTAGGAATGACAACGTGCAAGCTCGTCCCTCGATGCCTCCTGGTTTGAGAGGCTGTGGTGTAGAACAATGAAAGGCTATACCTCTCTGTGTTCCAACACATCCCCAGCTGTCAGATTAAATCAAAGAGCAACAGTGTTCAAAGGAAGGGCACGCCCCAGTCAAAACAATCCATCATCTGATGCAACAATGGAAGTCAGGTTTATGTTAGCTAGATATGTATTATTCATGCGCCATTCATAGGGAAGGTAAGTGAAGGGGAAACGAACATAAATCTTTCCATTTTTTCCTCTTTATTTCTCTCGTAGGGACAAAGAAATACCCCCATATCTCTCTCAAACAAACAGACAAACACACATACTCTATTTCTCTCTCTCTCTCTCTCTCCATGAAGCAGTCCCAGGATGCACGAGTATATTGACCTGTATGCGAAAACACCCGAGGGAGTTGTTACTGCATCCTTCTCTGCAGCCTGACGATCACTGAAAGGAGAAACGCTGTGAATTTCTCACATACACAGTGTTTAATAGTTGCATCATGACAGTTAAAGTACAGCAGCATTTCATTGATTGTATTTTCTGATTTTGACAGCAATGAGTAAAACATGATGATGATGATGATGAAGAAATCTATTAATTCAAGGCAAATGTGTTGTTCCTGATTCATTTGAGAAGGCTCCTGTCTCTGTCCTTATTATGTACCAATGAAGCGTCTGGTTTGGATCTTGTTTCAATCACATTCTTGAGGGATAGTGCCGTTGTCAGTCGTGGTTTCACTAACCATAACATCAGTTTGTCCATATGTCATGAGTCAGGGTAAATTCCCTAAAAAGATGTTTTTAACATTAACCAACTGTTTCAGAAGAATAAAGGTCATCATGTTTTGTGTTATAATAGCTCAACAGTGCTGTGACCCGAGGAAAGAGGTTTCCCCACCAGGGCCAGTAAATGATGTCATATCAAATCCAATAATATGCCAGCATTACTTTTTATAATTTTGGTTAGTGTCAGGTTGGGGAACATTAACTTCAGGAGATCTTTCTTATGAGCTTCAATTAAGGTTACCCAGCTGGTCCTTTCTACTGTATATTATTGCTTGAATGGCAGAAAGCATTCAATAAATTGTCAAAGTCAAAGTGTACAAGTCTGATAAATGATTCAGCTCCAATGTGACATTTTAAAAAGGCACCATACTGGAACCTATGGGGATCCACAAGGCTCCATTTTAGGTCCTAATTTTTTTAATTAGATAGATGTCATCATTTTCAAAACTCACAACATGATTCTATCTGATAAAATATTCTGCATCAGTGAATATTTTTTGACGTTTAGCCTTTTCAAAAACAAAAAGAAAACAGTGCAGCCGAAAAAACTGTTTGCTCTCTGGCTTGCCGAACACAAAGGGAGGCACTGATGAGTTTTACTCTTTAAAGAAAATTGATTTGAATAAAACAGACTAAGTCATTTAATTTCTTTCATAAAAGTTGATTTGTCAAAACTAACCTGGTTGTGCAGCATACATTACCATGGCGATGTATGATGCAAATCATTGTAACCCTGAAAACAAAGGGGTAAACCAGAAGTAACTTCACTAACCCCAAATCCTACTTCGTAGTACAGGCCTCTTGTGGTCAAGGGGTCATTCCTTCTTTCTCCCCATGAGTCCAGTCTGTCTCTACACTGTTTGTTGAGGATGTGTGTACCTAGCAACAGGATGGAGAACCCAAATGTATACACTGAGGGAAAGTAGATCGAATAAAATGGATGTTGAAATAAACAGGCTGACAGTCAACCATGAGTAAGCAGCCCAAACAAAGCAAACAAATCCAGAGGGGCAAGTAAAGTAGGCAGGTCATAAACAGTCAACAGACGAAAACACAAGTAGCAGAAAGTCAGGCACAGGGGTACGGGTAAAGTACAAATGCTGGAAAAGGGAAAGGACTGGTGAGCTGGTTATATACACTAAAGGAGTGATGAGATAATGAGAGACACGTGTGTAGCAGGTGAGTATAGCGGATGTGGGAGTCAGATGACCAGGATTGGTGGAAGGCATCTGGTGTCCAGGTGGAGAACAGCAGGTCTGGAAACTTCCTCAGAAATGGGGCCTGGGGGGAAGTTAGAAGAGGCTGGAGGCCGGGACAGAGGGGGAGACTGAGCAAAATATACATAACTGAGGCAGCGGTTGCACAGTTACTATCTAATGAAAGGAAGATGGCATGAATTAAAAAATGTTTTTAAAGTGTCTAACTTAATCCGTTTAAATTAAACAGGGCCTTTTAAGAACATGTAATAGCTCGTCTTTGGTGCATGTTGACATATTACTAGTGTAAGGCAGGTTTTCGGAGTCAATCAATGAAACAAACAAACAAACAATCAATCCAGTACATTGTGTTTTGATTCTCTTTTTAGACATTTCTGTTAGTTGATGAAACCGCCGTATTAGAGTGGCGACAGGCACATGATGTGGCTACTTGTTGACTATGTAGGAGCGCTCCTTCACTGATGCATTCATTATGAGTCACTCTGTGTAAGAGCATCTGTTAAATGGCAAAGTTGGAAGCTGGATCTCGACTTTAATGAAATAGCTTACTTTTCTCTAATGTGCCGGTGTGAGTTTGTGTAAATTACAGGCCACTGTAACTCAAAGGGCATAGAGTGCTGGTTGTGAGTGGGATGCAATTTGAAGAACCCATACGGCACATGGACCACTTCCATATGCTTTCATTACTTTCCACTCTCCGACAAAAATGAAAGCTGAGCAACAAATGGGACTACAAAGGAACTGAAATATGTTTTCGTGTCGGCCACAGTACACGCTCCCACACGTTCCAGTCGGCTGCAATCTGCAAACTGGCTGCTAGATGCTACCAAATCCTACACGCTAAATTTTTGATGACAAGCTTGCAATTTATTGACCTCCTCTTTTACCGTTGATAGGGGTACTCCTTTATGCTGTGATCTGGTCACGTTGCTCAAATACTCTAAAGACTCATACACCGCAGACTGATCTCCTTCGTCTGCATCAGACCTCAGATTATTTCATTTTTACATATTTCTTGATTAGCAATATGATTATTATTCTGTGTTTTTCCTTGACTTATTACTTTATTTTATCATTACTATTATCAAATCATTTTGTTCATTGATGAATAACACTCACATACACACAAAATGTAATTTCTCTCTCTTGCAAACTCTTTTTTTGCAAACAAAATAATATTTGGAAAAAGCACTTTGTTCAATTTCTGAATTGTTAAATATTACATACACACTATTTATTATTTTCTCTTTTTTCCTAAAAGATGTCCAATATTATGTACTATACATTGTAGTTCAAATATTCATATGGTGCTTTGGTAATAGATCTGAACTTGGGTCAAGCCAATAAAGTTCTTTGAATTTTAATGTTTATGTAAAGGGAATGTATTGTAATAGTAATTGATTTATGTTCTAGTAGTTGGCTAAAGAGTGACTTCCTTTTAGTTTGAGGAAAAGTGCCCATTATGAAAGGCCAGGATGATCAAAAGTCTGAAGAGTAGGTGTTTTTGTCAAAAATTATATATTGCACTTTAAGTGATTAAGTCTGATTATCAACATGCTAGGCCAGTTTTGGCAACACAAAACAGTATTCTTTAAGTTAGTTATTAGAGTTATTGTGATTTGGATGTGTAACAAAGATAAGGTATTGTTACAAGATACTAGTGCACAAACATGCAACACTCATGAATCAGTTGATTAAGGGTGCACATTAAGACTAGCATTACCACCAGAAGCAGTAAATAGTTGTAACTAACTGCCGTAAATTATGCATATAAATAACAGTATATTTTGTAATTATGTGTACTAATTCCCCATCATTGATTGTTGTTGGGGAATTTCATTATCCGGCAACTGTGAAGGAAGTCCTATACTTCAAGCTGTTCTCTGCCCAAACAACTGAACAAATCCACTGACACAGTATCTCACACAACAGTGGTGTACATAACAGACAGCATTGATTTATCACTCTCATTATGCCACATTAGCCAGGCTGAAATAATGACCAAAGAGCAAAATGAAAGTGATAGAACCAGGCCTAAAAGGAAAGTTTAACAAGTGCAGTATCATTAATCTCAACCTGCACTTTACATCTAACGTCTCTGTTTCCTGTTGAAACACAACACTCTTTAATCTAGAAGAACCCAATTAAAAGCAGTGCATGTCCCACAAAGTTCTGTGCCACCCAAACTCTCCACCACGGTCACCGTCTCTTCCACTTCAGAAAGAGGTGGGAACTGGGCACCCTGCAGCATGTGCTCTGCAGACCTTTTCAGCATTACTTGACGAAAAACAAATGTGTTGCAGTGTCTCAGACCAAGTTTCACAAATGTTTAAATATTTATAAATAGCTTTCCTATTCACCCTATTCAGCAATTAAACCATACGGGGTTGAATTGAAAAAGTTGAATTGTCAGAGAATTGACTTGAGAGCGTACTTAGTGGCTCAAAGTGATTCAGGGTTTGATTTCAAATTTATCTCAGAATCACAACAATTGATCAGTAAGTCGACGGTCAAAAAAGTAATCGTCAATCAATTAATCTTCTTCGTACATTTTTAAAGCTAAAATGCAACAGTTCCAGCTTCCTAAATTTGACAAGCTCGTGTCTATGAAAGACTAAAATGTCTACAGTTTCTGTTGCCTATAACAATACTAAAATAGAAACGGTTTTCTTTGACTAAGATAAGAGTAAAGCCTTTTAGTCAAACAAAATTTGACTAAAAATGAAATTAGCAGTCCTTAAATGCCCTTAATGTATTTAATGAGACACTCATTCCAGGAGCAGCTTTGTGTTAAAGATCTTTTCACACCCTGTCTCAGCAACACTGTATCAACGTCAGCCAGCTCCTTCCTTATCAGTGTACTTTATCCACATCTGCTAGCCTGAAGATAAGAATTGTCATTTTCAGCCCATTAGAGGTCTTGACACTACTGATCTGATGGGAGCCACTTGCTGGCCAGACAGTACTTCATAGCTACGACTGTATGTGTTGAGCCAGTGACCTTGATTAAGATCGTTCAGCTTAACAGTCACAATATGTACTGCATTTTTTAATTGAAAATTACGCGAAAACTTATACCCTGATTCAGTCTAATTATGTCCAACATGGGACCACAATATGCAGTGAAAGTTGCTAAAAGATATTAATCACGGTTAAAGGCCATGCAAGAAGACACCATTCACCATAGATCTGCTAAAGATGAAATCTAATGTTATTACATTCTACAACATAATAGATTAAGTTGAAAATTGAGGGTTAGCTGTGACACTTGTTCTTGATTTATCATTATTCTCTATTATAAAAGCTTAAATTGAAACTTCCCCCTCATAACACTGATTGATCTAGGAATGAAACCCATATCAACTATTTTAGGTATATCCATTCAGCAGACTGGTACTTAAAGATCACTGAAGTACATTGGAAGATTTGAATTTTTTCGGATCCAAACGTATTTTGCCCTTTTAATGAAAATATAAAGTTTGGCAAAAAAACAGCATATAGAAGGACTTCTCAACTTCAGTAAACATTTCTTATACATATAAATGTCTATATCAATATAAAGTTTAGCAATGTTGAATGTAAAATGAATACATTATGTCAATAAAACAACACAACACCATTAGCCATGTGAATGCACTTTGTTTGTTTTCAGATAGAGACTTTGACCTGCTGGCGACGCTGGAGCAAAAGTCAGAGGGTCACGAACACCAGCCGGATTTGTCGTTAGGGGACCATACTTGAATACTGCACTTTTCTTTATTTTTCATCCATTTTATATCTTTTAGAAACACCGCTGCCCATTATTGCCAAAATGAGAGACAATTTGCCCTGCTCTCTAAAATATCACAAAGATTCAGCGGACCATTGTAAATCAATTAGAACATACTGTATGAAAAAGTGGATGTGAAAACCTTTGGTAAAGTTCTGGCACATCGGCCCCTTTTCTCAATTAGAATAGGAAAATAAAAATACTTACATTTCACGAGTTCAAAGGTTCACATAGAGGATGAGCAGTGTTGGGGAGTCGTGAACTACATTTGGCAGCAGCTTGCTGGTAGTTCAATAACATTCATATTTGCATTGTGATTCAAGTAGTTAAATGATTTTTTTGTGTAGTTAACAACTGAAACTATAAACAACTTTGGGCCTTCAAAAAAAGGAAAGGAATTCATTTTACGATCGCTTCTCGACTGTAATTGAGCCCCCTTTGCTCAGCCACGTCCTCTTTTTCTTGTCCATCACACACTTGACCTTTCACCTATGTGTAGTGCCTGCATGTGTAAAAGCGTCATCATGGATAAACCTCCTGAATCTGAGGAAGACTGACCATGTCCATTGTTGATTTTTTTTTTTTTTTCTCACTTCGAAGTAGTTCTTCTAAGTAGCTTTAGTTAACCACTCTTGACTTCTCCCTGGGGTAGCTTTGCTGTAGTTCAACTTCTTCCAGTGTGAAGTAATTGGTAGCTTACTAAGCCATCCTTTCAAAGTAGCTTCCCAACACTGCATATAAGAACGTAGGTTTTCAGCATCCCTCCAATCATTAATTACACACCTGCAGGCTACAAGAAAAACACGTCTGTTAAATCTAAATGGCATTCTCTTGTCCTCCTGTCTGTCATGACAAAAACAAGAACCCTGGGCGCAATTCAATACTTTACTAAATAAACCTTACAAAAGCCCATCACAGATGTCATGAGGTAGGCGTAAAATGAGGGAGAGAGTGTCTAATTGCTTTCGGTCTGTTATTTAGGAAACAAAATGAAAACAAGTAAAGAGCAGCATGGCTGTTTCGGTTGGATGTCATGACTGTTTCCATCCCAGCTGCATGCTCTCGTGCATTAGATGCTTGATCTAATGTGCAGTCATTAATTGCCACATTAGTGAGGGGAAGCAGAAACAGTCAATGGTGAAGTACTTCTTTTTTGTTCGTTAACTGAGCTTTGTCAGAGTGGTTTGTTACTCTGTAAGGCTGTCTTGTATGCAAACTGTGTCTTTGCCTTTTAGTGAAATGAGATTGTAGCTGTACTGTGTGTGCATAATTTGGTGTTTAAAAAGTGCCAGAGGGAGATCCCAGTTAAAGTTAATAAATCATGGAGGGACTACCTATATGCATGCAGTCATTTTATTGTGTGGTGGTAATTACTGGCTGGATCATCATTTCCAACACAGAGCACAAACAACAAGCTTATGTTTGGGCCTACGACTAAGAATTATTAACTTTTGAAAACCCAATTAATGCTAGTTTCTTGCTGGACTGAGTAACTTATCTTTGTTAGCGACAACATATAAATCAAATGAATCAGTTTGATGAGCAATGCCAGTAAAGAAATAATAGCTATGTTCTTTTTTTAATAAAGAAACACAACGCCCACAAAATGTGACTGCTCACAAAGGAAACCCAAAATATCAACCGAATTCACAAAGATCTAATTATTATTATTATTATGATTTGAAGGCAATTGTAATATCTCCTCTTGTTTTTACTCTACCTCCTGTCTGGATTCATGTGTTACCTTTTTTCAGCAGTTAAAAACCTTCAGTTTAGACTGCAAAATGATCAGCGAGCTCTAGTAATGGCTAAACTACTTAGCTCACCAGAGATCATATTACATTTGGCTCCAGTGTATGATTTCAGTGTAATTTGTTTACTACCATGAAATTATTGAAACATTTGAAAGACTAGTCTTTCTTAAAGCAGTATTAATATATTTTTTTAAACTTGAGAGCAGCAGAACAAGCTGTGAACTCAACACTATCATTATAAAAGTTACCAAAAAAATATATGAGGAAATGTGTAATGTGTGCTATTTACACAACCAGCAGACACATTGATTTGCAGTTGTTTTTGTGTCCAATTGATGAATGTAAGTCATTTTAGCTCTGGTTTGGTCCTGGGCTGTAAAGTATACCCACACAGTCTACCATTAAACATTACATACTAATGTAAATAACCCTGTGTGACACACATTAAAATCAATCATGGTCGAGGTGAATACTCGATTCTGATTGGCTGCAGGGTGTCCATTAATTCCTGATAATGGACACCTACTGGGTAGTTCCAGTGAAATTGTCTGTTAACCGTTCTAAATGACTGCGCAGGCTACAAAAAAAATCTTATTCACAACACAGAGTGTAGCATTAGTCCTTCAGGGTAGCAACTTTAACACACAAGCTGCAAGAATAATCTTTTGGGATGGTAATGATGAATAATTAATGGTTTGGGATTTTGTTTCTTTGTGACCAGGGTATAAGAAGGATAATGCCCTTTGAAGTGTCCATAATCAGGAGTTGATGGACCATGGCGCTAGGCCTAACATCATCGGGCATTATCTCGTACAAAGGGGACACATCTCCGCCAGGAGATAATGAGATCTCTCATGCCTGAATGTGTTGTGCTGCACCAAACTGCATGACATTTTGGGTGCTCATCTATGGCTTTATCCTCATTGACGTCTAGTGGTTTGCAGTGACTCATACTTCTCTCAAAACAAATTGGATTAGCTGATACTGCCATCGATGGATTATTGACTCCTCACTCGCCAAAACGCCAAACTGGAGGCTTCAAAGCGGCAGTCACAAACCAATGGGTGAAGTCACAGTAACTACGTCCGCTTCTTATATACATTCTACGTGTGAGATGTGTGAGTGAAAAGCACGTCTGATATGCTTGTGGTCTAGACAGGGGGTTAGCCAATTGTGGGTTGTATTTTTTCAATTAAACATTACCGCAGTGGTTGTTGCAGACACACCCATGGTGATCGGATTTCCAAACCCCCAAACTCTGACCCTTAAGTGAACTGCACATTCATGAATGCACACATGAATGCTCTGGTGCACACACCACAGGCATGCTATTGTATATTGCTAACTGGCTGCCCTAATATGATCGTGTATATCTGCATTTCAAATGGTGTACAAGCAAAAGTGTACTCCTGCAGTGTGCGCAGAATTCAGCATTTTCCATGCTGGGTACTTAACGATGGAAGGAGTAAGTCTCCTGGAGCGCTTTGGAAAAGACAGACTCTCTTCTGCACGACAGCTAACTGTTATTGTACCGACGCTTCACAGCATCAGCCTTAAAAAGGATATTGTTCATGTTTTTAAATTGGTTAGCTAAGTGGTTGGTGGTTAGGTAAATGTCTTTGTTAACATTGAAAACAAGTATTAGTATTATTTAATTTGTGTTAAACTGAAACAATTTGCTGTTATTTGTACAGCTATTTGTTGGGACTCAGACACCCAGCTTGAAACCGGGACAATCCTGGACAAACTCTAATGACTGCACCTTTCTAGTTCCATTGTAAAATACCTTAGGGAGATGTGACAAACTGCTGAAACGTATTTTACTTTGTTTACCAGATGCCTGTTTTTACTCATCAAGAGTTAATGTTAAAATATGTGTTATATCAGTGGAGAGAGTTCTATAAATGCCCTGTTTGGCAGCGTCAAATGATATTTCGAGAGTGAGAAATTTGGAGTTATTAAACACATCTTGTTTTATCAGCAGGGCAAAGGTTTAAAGATTTTGTCAGTGAGAGTGTGTTGCCCTGAAGAAAGCTGTCCTTCATATTTAATGTGGATTTATCTGTTACAGAACTGTGATCTATAGTAGTTTCTATCATTTATCAGGACTGGGTACTGAACCATAATGCCTTTGTCCACTGCAAGCATCCTTAGACTCGACTAAACCAAAACAGATTAGTTGTAGGGCGGTAAAACCAAAACAATGAGCTGAAAGATGCTAAAATGTTCTTTAGAGCTTCAGGCAACAGACGATCTGGGTAATAATTGTCTGTAGGTTTGTCACATTACGCAGTCATTTTATCAAATCGCTGATATAGGAATATTTTAGTGCAGCTTTAATGTCCACGTTCAAAACATATCCAGTGGAGCCAGTTTGGGCCCCTGGTAAGGACTTCATCAAAGGTGACCAGGCTCGGCTGATTGGAAGGAGACTTTTTACGAAGACACACAACAAATGGCAGGAAAATAGTGAGATGGATGCATTGCATGTAATGCAGCAAAAGGAGAATGAACAGATGTGGATGTCAAGGAAGAATAAACCAGAGGTAGTGAGATTAAGTCTAGTTCAAATGGGTCATGTTATAAGCCTCTCAAGATAGCAATGAGATGGAGGGATTATCCAACACGACAAGAACAGCTAATCAAAGGAACATTCTGAAGACTGCATAGAAGGAATTTTAACCATGACTGAAAATGTAGAGGCATGATTGACATTAATCCTTGTGGTTGGATTAAAAGAACCATATATATTGCAAACGTTATGTCACTGCCCCTTCACACAATTTATCTTACAATAAATGGAGATACTATACTATTAAATACACAGAAAGCTGTGTTGGGAACTGTCCGACGTCTTTCTACCTACACGTGACCCTGAATAAAACAATGTTTCAAATAAAACATTTGAATTCAGTATAGCAGCATCATATTCCATGATTAGCAACAGAAAGATGTTTGTTTTGGAAATGTTTTCTTACGCATTAATTCTGAAATATTGTTCTCTTTCAGGTCAAGTGGAGCTGATGCAAATGTATTCAGCGAACATACCGAGGGGACGTCTAGTGGGAACTGCCCAGGCCACAACAATTATAGTCTTCACCAAGAGTGAGGTGTTTTTAATAGGAGACTATTCATGTGTGTAATACATTGCATATACTATATGTAACCCTTCGGCACTTAACATGGTATCCTAACCTAAACAGTGTATTATTAAATGAACATGAAAGCTGTAATTCTGGTTTGTATCTTGACTTAGATATCATCTAATTAAGACAAATTGTCTTAAAAAGTGGCTATTTCGAGATTCATATTTTACCAGGAGCTACACTTGCTCTCACAAAGAAAGACACACAGTTCAGATCTCGGTCTATATCTCCCTCATATAGGTTTTGATGTATTCTATATGCTCTTAGGCCATCATCACCTGCCGAACGTCACTACATTTCAACAACCAAATAATCTCATGATGGACCCACCCAGGACTTATTTTCTTTCTCCATTATGAACATGTCTTCTTGCTGTAACATTCAAATATTCCATTAAAAAAAAAAAATGTCTGACTCAAAAAGATGACAAGATTTTAAAGTAACATCTGAGAGTACACACGGTCACAGCTGACATTTAAAATGTTTTGCAATCATTTTCCATCCCTGTCCGACAAAACAGCTTCTAAAGCCCAAACTGTGTGAAGAACCACGGTATATAAAAATTGTGGTGTATTTCAAGGTTAATTTAAAAGATTTTGCCACTTTTTTTTCCATCACTTTCATTTTCCCTGCTGTCAATGTAGACTTTCACATTCACATCCAGTTGCAGGGGCAAAGTTCTGCAAAAAAAAGCAACATATCAAAATTATAAAAGTTCTGGAAAAAATGTCCAAGTATTGCATTAACAAAGTGCAATCTAATTCAGTTCTGTATTTATGTGTATTTTTTGTTTCTGATTTAACGGTTCGTTCCAATTTTTTTGTGCGTTCTCCTTCAAATGTCCAGCAACAATTTCTGTTAGTTACATGCATACAGTCTTTTCTAAATAATCCTACATCTTCACAGGAAACAACTTGGTTAGGTTTAGGAAAGGATTGTGAAATATATCGGTCGGATTAGAAACAGATTGTGGATTGGGTTAAAAGAACGACTGAAGTGGTTTCAGTTAAGTTCGGAAGTTCTGTGACAAATAAATCAATGCTGACTTGTGGTTTTGCATGGGACATGAACAGTGGTATCCTGGGTTTTGTCATCCCTATTATGTGAATTACATACGAATTGACTGTCAGATATATGCAAACTACATTGCATTACTTTTCGTAGGTATTTTCATCGTGTTTAAAATCCCTTTTTGCCAACGGTTGAAAATGAACAGGATGTAATCCACTTGTCTGTGACATGGTCAGGTTAGATTCCTATGTAACAGTGGTTGTATATGTTGAAAAAAGGTAATAGTAGGAAATATGAGAAATCTGCAACTATTCATGATTGTACAGTGTTTTGCAGAACGACTGTTAGTTCTGAACAAACAACCTAACAAATTTAGGGATTGCAAAAAATGTAAATTCATTGAGGGACTGCTCTGTGTAGTGTTTTTTACATTCATGTGCTCAGTGCTTTCTCCGAGTCATTCTAATAATGAATGCTACTTTCCTACAACCCATCATTATTTTACATTTTTGCCATTTTACTGTTGTTTAGCCATTTGTGCATGGACCCTTCTGTTCTCTCAGATTTGTTGCAGCGTCTCGCAAAGATACAGGCTATGAATGTGATGCAAGCCATTTATGAGCCATTTGAAGTGATCTATTTTCAAGCTGTCATGGTCTCTTATGTCAAGCTGTCCCTGGCTGTGCTCAATTTTGCATAGAAGACCAGTAAAAGAGAATTACATCATTTTGATATATGCAAGGACCTCTGGATTCCAAGAAAAAGGGATTATCCTCTTGCGCTCCATTTGAATCCTTAATAGAAGTACAGCGTATCGACCCCGGTTCTGACACATTTTTCCTCTTTCATTTATACAATACACAATGCCAAATGTGTCATGACAAATACATTTTAAATAGCACAGACCAGCAGGAGGAGTATTGCAGCTCAATATTACATTTGAAATACCTTTGATTACATTATGATTCATTTGTTTCCAAAATGTGCACAATATAAAACAAATTAGTCTTAAATGACTGCTGCCAATAGTTTTATTTTAGTATCAAGAGTGATCACACCAGCGGATCTTCATTGCATGAATCTCCTTCTTACACAAACAGACTTAAAGTTTATAATCCTGAATATAGTGTTGTCGATGACGTTCACATCTTGGTAATCTATTATTAATGACGAATTTTCTGACTTTGACAATCATATGGAGCTGTAATATCATACACATCAATGTAATGAATATGCTTATGAATGTCTTACACGGTATACAACTTCATTTATTGGATTTAGTAATATCAATACATGGTCCCAATATTTTTCACTCTTGTGTCCCTTTGTCATCACAGCAACATGTGAAAGTTATAGGAAAAAAAATCACAACCCATTAGGTATCATCATTCATGTGAGGGACGATGCTGGAATATATTCAATAGAAATAGCCTTCTGTCCAAATAGTCTATTTGAAAATAATAGATCACTAACATCATTTTTATCACTATCTCAGTTCTGCACTGCAAGGCTGAAGTCTTTCTTTGGGGAAATGAAAAACATACATGTGCTCAGACACACATTTTCTAAAGACGCTCAAACCATCTGTTAATGTTTTTAAACACCTTTGTTGGTGACCACCTGTGTTAGAAACATCCTCGTTGGACTGGTTTCATATTAAGTCTGTATAATTGACTTTGCCCTCTGGAGCCATTTGGAACTCTTCGCCTCACATCTGGGAGGTGGCTAATGAGTTCCTGATTTTGGACAACTGAAACCTGCTCCGTTAATATGAGCTTTTGTGCAATATCCTCTCAAAAATGTTCACCTTGCAACTATATTACATTTCGCTGAGATTAGAGGTTTGTGCCCGTAGGATCTACAGAATTGATTGAAGTGGAGTAAACACAGTGTTCACTCAGAGTCAGAGTTCCTTTTTGTTGCTTCTATGACCGAGAGAACAAATGCATATCAGGCAGTCAACTAAAAAAAAAAAAGAGGGGCGCATCCAGATCCCAGAGTAAGCATGAAGTCCTGATTGAGCTCACGCTAGCTCAAGCTCAATCCTCATTTGTTTACAACCAACATTTGAATCACTTCTTTTCAGCTTTCAACAGCAGCAAAAAATGAGAATGCAACTTGATATTATTTCTAAAAGTTTTTAAAGTAGGAACCAAACTAAACCTTTCCTGCTCTATTCATTTGAATGGAAATAGAAAGGGCATGCTGTCTGGCAAACATGTAAAACTTTCCAAAATATTTCAAATAATATAGTTACAAAGTGGGAGTAGCTATTTAAGGTGCCCCTGGTTCTGGAAGTAAAACTCAAATTTCGCCATAGACATTGCTCCGTGACCCACCTTGGAGCACTTTATATTAGACCACTACTTTTGAAACGACTGAAAACTCTTTTTTTCAGTTCAGTCATATTCTACTTTCTGCTACAATCACCAATGAAGGTAGAACACAGCAATTTAATTGAAAATTCACAGGATGTATGGATTGCTTTGAGAATTATACTTACATGAATACGATCCTACATTTAAAAAGACGGAAATAACCAAGGTATTTATCTCACTTAATATATTAATATATATTCTTGATTTTTCTCATCATCACTGCTTGATAAGATTTGTAACTGAGGCAGACAGCAGGGAAAGCTCACCTGTTGTACAGAAAATTACTAAATGAAAATAAGTGCACACACTAATCTATTGTACATTCAGTTAAACGATGTAATCCTGCCCTCTCCCTTGTCACTCGCTGCTGGTGCACTTAACATACCATGTTGTCATGAGCTGACCAAGCATCTACCATAAATCCCTGCAGTAAATTCCATTCTAATACATATTGGATATGGATACTTGAGATCCCAGTGGGTGTTGCAGTTGACAGTGCCGGACTGTCGTCTGGCATGCTCTTGTCCCCTGCAATGTCGGTGGCTGTCATCCCGAGGATTAGAGGATGGATGGAACGATGAAGGATACATGCCGTTTCCCAGATTAGGATTGACCTGCTTTAAAACATAATGGTGATTTCTTCTTATCCGATTATAGCTACCAACTGACCCAAATGATTTTGCCTTTCTGCATTACATTACATTATATCTGTAACAGTAGCATGAGAAATAATTAGATTGCCATTAATCTATGAAGCCTTTATTTATTTATTATTTTATCCAAATCAAATCCGAACCAATTTATTGAGAGCTTGTACTCTTGTGGCCTGTGTTTGTTCTGCACATGTCGATCTGTGGGCTGTTTGACTGCCTTTCTGTCGTAAGAATTATCTGAAGCACACAAATCACATCCTCTGACTGACTTCAGAGATGTTTGTAATCTGTAATCTGCCTTTTTTCTGTGCTGTTCCTATATTTATATTCGACTTAGATATTTCAGAATAGGCCTTTTAACAAAAGGCAAACATTGTACCAGCAGCAATTGTTTTATAATATCCGTTATGAAAATATGTTTACAGTGTAACAACCTAGAATTACAACTTGAATTGTTACAAAAATAGGCATTATCATCTGCAAGACATTAGACATATTTTCATTTCTTTTCAGTGGCAAAGCAAAGATTGCAGGCAATTACCAGCTCATGACACTATAGTATCTCATAACAATAAACCATCTGCACCACCTATGAAGCTCAAATTAATAATTTCCCAGTATTGACCAGATGATTGTGGCTTTTCTGTCTTTGTTGCTGAATTTGAGGGTTCAAAATATAAAGGTCCGAAACAAAAAACTACAGCCATGATCACGGCTCATACAGGGTCATACAATGTTCCCACTCTACCTGTAATCATCAGGGACTTCAAGTAGCTGCCAATTATTCTTGAGTTATTTCACGAACTAACTGTTAGTTTGCTAGACTTAATACATAACAGATGAACCCCAAAACTTTCGTGCAGCCAAAAAATGTCTTTGAACAAATTAAGTTTAAATTTACCTGAAACCAGATACTCGTGTGAGTATGTGTCATGTCTGTCTCGCTGCAGGGCGTCAAATACCAACGCTTGGGCCGTGGCGAAGAGAACAGTGGTCTCCTGGGTGGAAGTCCTGTCTTTGTTGGACCAAATTGGACCAAAGTGATGGACCGAAAGACCAACAAACACACTAACATTGCCAGCCCTGGAGCCACACCTGTACCAATACTACAAAGTGGGGATCATTCATGTACCAAAGTGGGGACCATTCACATATCAAAGTGGGGACCATTCACATTCATGTACCAAAGTGGGGACCATTCACATATCAAAGTGGGGACCATTCACATTCATGTTCAAAGTGGGGACCACTCATGTAACAAGCACCGGCATCTGAAGCTTGAGTCAGCTGCCATTACATACATGCATTATGTTTTGGGGAAATAAAACCTGGAAAACAAAATCACATCATCACTAAAGGAATAACACTTTTGCTTTTAGTACTCTGAGGGGTTTATTTGAATAATAACAAACGTTCTCCAGACATTAATTTGGGTGCACTCATTTAGCAATTTAATAATAACTTTAACCATTCTATCACCACAGCAGCCAAATCTACAGGTGGTCAAGATACAATAAATAGTACATTTTTATTTATGTTTTCACCTACTAAATAATACAAATACATTACAGTATGCATGTACTGTAAAGCATTTTCAGGTATGTATCAGGTATTTTCTGTGGCTATGTGATGAATGAAGTGAAAAACAACGAGGCATAATTTGGTTTTCTCTTAGCCACTTTTGCAGACGTTATAGGAACAACACCATGTGATGACTCCCATTAGATACAACAAGGATTGTCCAGATTAAATACCACCCAATTTACAGTAACTCAACAGACATCAATGGCAATTTAAATTAGAATGCAGATTGCAGAGTTGATTTGCAGTCTAATCAGCCAGTCTAAAGCATGAACAAATGTTGGTCGTTTCCCTGTGGGGATACCCATGAGCCCCCAGCTGAGCACTGCTGTGTCATAGTTTTCCCCGGAGGACAAGAATGTCACCTCTATGCAACTGAGAGGAAAGCTTTGACTGTTCTTTGTGTCTGTGTGTGAAACAGAGTCTCTGGCTGGGGTCCCGGAGACGGCACTATTTGGGGACTTTGTAGGCCGGCTAGGGAACTTTAATGCTCTAAGGACAAATCTGGAAGGGGTTGAGTAAGGCCTGCCTTATCTTAAGCCGTGTGGGACTTCTTTGTCATGGAGTGTCTATTGTCCATTTTCAGTAGTTCATCAGTTTTCCTCATACCACAACGTTAGGAGATCAATAATCACTTTCGTAGTTAAATCATAATTTCTGCAGCATATGTCCAGGTTAACCGGCCTAATTTACCCGTTTAACCAAATATATAACATTATTTATGTGAATCAGCATTTATCAATAGAAGAGTTATGTAAGTGGATGTATTTCACTATCTTTAAAAAGCACGATAAGCACCATTTGTTACCCCCAAGTGCTTGAAAATGCTTAATAAAGACGGGCCAAATGCCAAATTTGTCAATGCTGATATAGAGCCAACAGTTATTTCTCAATGCAAGCATTTTTATGTGCAGGTAGTTTAAGTAGATGCTGATACCTTGAAAAGCACAAATGTGTTGAATGTATGTCAAGTATGGCGCAGACACTCCAGATAGACGCTAAAGGTAGTTTTTCTCCAGGACATTGGTAGAAATCCAACTAAACACGCACCTTGGGAATCCTTTAATCCTATGATATGGAAGAGAGGATTTAAGCAATAAGAGTCCTAAAAATAACACCAAAGTGCTTATATAGGGCACTGATATGATACACCATTGCCTCATAGTCATCAAAGGTGACAGGCTTCATCCTAAAGTTACTTCTGCTAGTTTTATCTCAGCACCACACATCTACCTATTAAAAGAATTAATGTCACACCAGCTGCAGAAAAATTACACTATTAACAAATTCGTTGTGGCCTCTCTCTCTGTATCTCTCGTAAGTCACCAGTATGTTGAGAAATGGTTGAGGGATAATTGTTATCCATTACATGTTCTCTGGTTTCAGAGTGGACCAGGTTGGGTTGTTTTTCAAATGGATAATTGGAGTCTCCTCTTTTACTTTCAGAGTTCACTCTGAGTCACCTGCATGGGCGAACAGCTGATAAGCGACTCAAATGCCATCTCTCTAGCTGTGTGGTAATTGAGCTGCCAACAGACATCCAACGCGCTGGCGGTTGCTTGCATGACAGTTTCACTCCGTATCTGCACTGGGTTTTCGGATGGGCAGGTCATGTCATGCCACTCAAAAGGAGACAACTCAAAAGCCTTCAGGTCTATTGTGTGTGTAAAGACTTCACTGCTATCGCACTCAATCAGTTTTCTCACTGAGGTTGGTGACATGAAAAATGGACGTACTATAACTGCTGATAGCTTAAGTGCGAGTAAAAATGTAAAGGCTGTTTGCATTTGCTAACATGCGTCTCTTCCACCATTTGGAACATTGAGCTAATGCCAGTTTTAGACTCTTGCCAGTACAAACACATTGCTGGCATGACTAGCTGAGTAGGCTTAACAAGTAAATAGATGTCTCTGCAGGTAAAGAGGGTTTTCTTACAATTTCAGTACTATTGGTTTGGATAGTCTTACAACAGCAGTAAACACCACATGTCTACACCATGTATTTAGGCAATGTTTTTTAGTCTTGCATAATTTTAACCGATGCAGCTGTCTACACATGACGGCTCACACTTCACGCACACTTCATATAGAATACACATGTATATGATTGTATATTGGGCTGTAAGCTCTGTCAAAATGCTTCAGATGTCAAGGCATTACTGTGGCTGAAATGATATAGTGGCACTGACTGAGGGCTGCAGCTGCTGCACTCTTTATGCTGCACAGGCAGTGTAGACAAGGTGTTTGTAGCAGCAGTGACAGAGGGCCACATGGAGAGATGGGTAACTGTAGTTGTAAGTGTGCATGTAAAAGGATGTTGAATCAAGGCCAGTTTAAACCTGTTAGTCTGGAGTGAGGGTAGATTTAACCCTCAAGCCCATAATGCCCAAAGCTGAAACAAATGTATATTTCTCACATAGATTTTGTAGGTTGTGAGTGACAGCAGACTCAGCTAAATATATTAACACCAAATACATTACCTGCACATGGTGTTTACATTACAATACAAATACCTTCAACAATAGAATTACAAACGTCACTTGTATTGAAGGGAATAGAGCAGTGAAATTCAATATTTGCACAACAATGTCTCCTGCAAAATTAGGTTTCCAAACTCAAACACTTTTGAGGGAAACATAGTTTCTCAAGTATTTCAGTCACAGTTTTAAACAGCTTGAGAAATGTGGTTAACGTTCCAGTTAAAGAAAACAACAAGAAAACACAAAAACTATGTAAATGCAACAAAACTACTTGGTAATGTTTAGGTAACAAACTACTTGGATATGATTAGTCAACAAAAGTACTTGGTTTACATGGGTCACAAACAGCAGTTTCCTGTGTGAAAGCTGTGTTTTTTTACCCTTCCAACACCCTGATCTCCATATGCAGACTTCTAAAACTCATTTGAAACTTATTTGTGATAAATCTAAAGCAAACCCAATCCACAGCAAAATGCGTTTCCTGCAGAACGTAATTCATAATGCAGTGTCATTGCATGGGAACATCATTTTTAGAGACAGGGCTGCCTTCATGATCAAAGTATAAACCCTGCTGCTAAGACCTTCTGTGAAAATTGTGAGTGAGTGCCTTTTACATTTATTTTTTTGTTATAACCACCACAGGAGCTTGAGTGGGTAATGTCCCAAAAGCTCCAGACCTACTGTGTGTCAACTGACTGGTAATTTGATTAAAATTTGTGTTTAGAAATTTGCACTACCAAAGCACATACCAGCTGACATGATAGGGGCCTTAAGCTTGGTCCTGCTTCGTTACTAGATCTCAAGGACCTGTGAGGGATTTGTTTTGTTGGTAATTGTTGTATTTTTCTTCAATGGCTGTGTTTTACCACACGGCACAGCTCGGGTCAGGTAGTATTCTTTCACAGAAATAATGGGAGGAATGAGTGGAATAATGGGGGTCCAACAGCTAATCAATGCATCAGGGTCCCCATGCAAGTTAATCATTCTGAAATCATTGATTCCTGTTTAAAGTTTAAAAAAAACTCACTAATCTCAATTTCTCAAAGTTGGAGGACCAGTGGGATACAAAGAAGAAGACAACATGGCAGTAATCGTATGGTGTTTCTCAGAAAGTAATCTGTATAAGGAAAAAATTACATTTTGGACTTTCAGAGGCAAAGTTACAAAGTAAGAGATTTTGATTTAAGTTGTTGCACTAAAAACCTGCATACTTTCATCCATTTTCAGTGTTTTCATGTAAACTTTCAAGAGTTACTGGTAAGGGGGTTGAGAGGCATTATCTATTGTTGTTTATACAAAGTGTTCTCATGGACAGGAAAACGTTTGACTTATACATTCTCACCCTTTTTTAACCTTGCTTGAAATATGCCATATCAAAGCCCAAATGCCGTCTTTGTAGAAAAAGGATTAGATAGAATTTTGGTCATTGTAATGCATGTCCAACTCAGCAGTGCTTCTGAATACGCAGAGGTATTAAAAAGTGCTTCAGAACTGTTTAAACTAGGACTCTACAAGCATACTGAATAGCTCAGAAGGGATGTGTTTGGAAGATATATATTCAGTGGGTAAACACAGTTAAATCATAAAGCCGTGGTGGGCAATTTTTGTGAAGTAAATGAAGGTGTGATTAATTCAAGTATCCTGGTTCCTGCTCTTGTGTGATTACCAGTGGGCCATGAATCATTCACTGTACCATCCTGCACCTCAGTCTCATCCAACTGAATTACAGGAGTGGAAATTTTCTAATTAACTGTGGGTTAATTGCTCTAGCAGTTGATGCAAGAAGAAGGATGTGCATCATGTGGAAGTACATTTTCTTTTAACTTTAAAGGGACTTCAGATCACCAGCTATGCCAGTGTAACTAACAGTGTATAGAACACACTTTTATTAATAATTAAGGAAAATCTGGGTATCATTTTATATTCTCAAAACAAAAGAGTGTGGAAGAGTTGTCTGGTTTCATCAATTTGTTTCAATTGGGAAAGTTGTAATTGTTATGCTGTCCGGAGACGAAGACAAGCATTTGCACATTATGGGAATGTCGTAGAAGACACCGACAGCGGACAGTTCAATATGTGCTACGTTTATTTAGCATATAGGTTTCCATTACGCATTTAACTCACCAACTCATTTTGGACAAAGAAACAGCATAAGTGAGCATCAACAGTTTTTTCGCAATTAAGGAGGTTTTAATGACATTTACGCAGGGCTCCTTTAACTTAAGTAAAAAGCTACTTTTATTTTTGTTTTCTGTAGTTTATAATCACCTGAAATTAAGAATTGATACCTTTTTATAATCCTTAATTCTATTGTAAATCAAATTTACTGTAAATGACAATATAAAAACATCCAAGCCTGTGGAATTTTTCACTTTTTAACTTTTCAATTTGTACCATACGTCCCTTACGGTAGCACATGGATGCAACACAGGAACATGGATGCAACACATCTCATTTCTATGCCACTGCAGAAGGCATTCGTTTTCATTTGTGTGTTGAGAGAGGAAATTCACAGGCTGTTCCATATTACTTCTGATATGGAAATATATCATTCTGTGAATGTTTCCGCTGATGAAAACAGAGATACCTCTGTGACTGTGTATGTGTGTGTGTGTGTGGGCGTGCTCAGACAGATTGAAGCTTGTATTCATCATTACATTTTATGGCTGACGAACCTGACAGATTGCCGTCTATTGGAATTCCTCTGGTCTGGTAACATCGTGTAATAACAAAGCACAAAACCCTTTGGAGACGGACTTCTTGTCTTTCTGGAGATTTCAATCTTGTTTCCACATCTGCGGTTCTCCTTTCCAATACTGATTCAAACATCACAGCCTCACCATGGTAAATTAAAAAGAGAAGCACGATGATTCTGTGTAGCTGTCACACTACATGAAACAATTATGTCTCACTCCAATACCGTATGGGTCCCGTTTACCTTATGTGGCTCTTGGGATGCAGCGGAAATACAAGAAAATCTGCTAAAAGGACTAATTATTATTATAATTTATTTGTGGTCAGTCCGAACAGGCTTCAAATACACTTCGACTGCTGGTCATTATCCAGCACACTGTGACTTGTTTTTTTAGTTAGAATGTATTGGTTACAAGCGATGCTTCAAAAATGCTTTTATAAGTTCTAAATGGTTTTGGACAGCTTTCATTATTTTGGTCATTTGGCTGCAATGGTTAAAAAAAACACGTTCCTCCCTCCAGTGAGATGCCATTATCTTTGAAGAATAGAATTGAATTAGCTCATCAATAGAATTCTGAAGTGAATATCTTTTCCACATCACTTTCCCCAATTATTTTCCAAAATACACAAGGCATATATACATTGTTGCTGTTGTTCCGGTTTCTTATGTCACATGTGTTCAGTTGATGATGCCAATGCTGTCACATCATTTCAATACATATTTTAGTTATGGTGGATTATATTTACATTGCCTTTCAATAAGGCGAGATTTAAAAGATGAACAACAGTTCAGTGTATCGTGAGTTGTGATGGCCGCATGACTTACAGTACACTGCACAAGTGCAGCAAAGGTTACACTTTGCCAGGGCACAGACACTTTTCTCATATCTAATACATATGCATTGACATTCTTCTATTTTCACCGGCACTGCAGAGAAAGATAAGGCCCTGTGGTTGCACGTTGAATACTAAATACATTTACAAGGGAAAATGCAACTCCACCTCTCTAACGTCAATAGTGCTGTACACCATATGATAAATGTTCAAGTACAGTAGTGAAGTCAAATCAAGTATAGTTTTGAGCCTCTCAGTAGCAACACTAATAATAGCAACATACTTTGTGTGTTAAAATATACACAAAAACAAATGTTGGAACAGACATACACTGTGTATTGTTGCTGTATCTTAATGGCTGGCCACATTCTGTTGATGTGGACTATGCATGTTCCCCTTGTGTCTTGGGTTTTCTTTTCCTGTAGATGTGCTGGTCACGCAATCCAAAAACTGACAAAATGTAGTAAAAGGTTAGAAAGGGAAATCTAAAATATAACGGAATATATTAATAACTATTAAAACACTATTGCAATTTATTATATTCACAGATAGTTAGAAATCTCAAAGTAATGCACAGGTATTAGTACATCATTTCTTCTAGAAACACCTAACCACCTGCTGTCAAGAAGGAGGTGAGTCAAAGGACATAACAAATCCCTCTAAAACTCATTAGGGAAGATACCATTGGGAGTCTCAATGAGGAACTGACAGGAATTGTATTAACATCAGTTCTCTTTGACACTGAGTTACTGGAAAATAAAATTATCTGTGAGACGTGAGGTGTATGTGCCATCATGAGGGCTGAGTGCGGAGGATGGAGTTGATGATATCCAATTAAGTAGTAAAAAAACGGAGGTGAATGTGGATGAACTGATGAAATTCTGGTGAAATATTGTAGTGATACTTTTATATTCCAGCAAGCAGGAGATACAATAACCAGAGTTAAAGCCGTATCTGTCCAGACAGACATCCAGACAATTAAATCAGTTTCCAAACCAATTACAGATAGTGACACTGATGGAGGTATGTGGGTGTTCGGGCTCTGGCTGCTATTGTGGCTGTATACATTAGATACAAGATAACTGTCTGCTTACAGATATATATGTTTGGATGTACCAAGATTTTTTTCTGAATTGTATAGAATGGGTGTAGAGTTGAATTTAATGGAAGTAGATATAATAGAAGAGAAAATATAGCACATATAGTGCTGCGGCTGCTGCTAGAAAGCCACCTCGATGAGTGTGAACTTTAGCTGAGCACAAACCATAATACCTAATATGTAATAGAACAGTTTAAGTTAATGAAAACAAATTACTCAAAATCTCAAATACCGCACTACTTTGCCTCCTGCTGTTGGTATCTTTCCTGGTTGGTAAAGTCATATTGCTCCGGGTATCCAACAACAGTAATCACGTTGGGTACTCTTCCGCACTGAGCTGAATTTTTTTCATGTGCAGCTCTATACACATAGCCAGTGCTTTCTACTCTGCCACCTTCACCTGAGTTCTGGAATTACCCTCCTTGCTCAGATCACCAGTCCCACTATCTTGCATCACAAAATTAGAAGCTTTCCCCATCAAGGAGTACCTCACATTGATCACTTTCAGTGGAATCATTTATTTCTTTATTTCCTCTCTTTTCTTGTCTTATCTTTTATCCTCTTATGTGATTGTTCTGCAGTCGAATAAACCTAATGGACCCACGATGATGTAAAGGTGGTGGTGGAAAGCAATGAGTGGTGGTATTTGACTGGACCAAATAGAGGAGCAGGTATGTGGGCTTATGGCACCTGGGTAGCATCGATATCCGCAGAATGCCAGCTGCCACTGTTTCCACAGCAAGCCCAAGCATGGAAACTGCTTCTCCACTGCGGATCAGGATTCAAGGGTTATGAGTGAAGTTATTTTCTTCAGGAGTAGGTGAAAATAACAAAAAGGGGAGATCAGGAACGCTGCACGTAAGGGCGTAGGTTTGCATATTGTCCCCACCAATATTTGAGCAAAATTCTCAAATAACGTTTGCATTATCTTTGGAGTGGAAAGACGCGCGCACAGCATCAACTTAAATGAGAAAAGTTGATCGCTTGTTGGTCGGCGCGAAGAAATGCGCTACTGTTGTGATCATCATGAGCGTAGCCGGCCATGTGGTCACCAATGCACGGACCTTGGTAATTATTTCCCAGAAAGCCCACCGTCTCCCTGCATCTGAATGGCGTCAAACCGCTTGAAACTGACAGCTATCAATAAGACGGCTATGTGTGGTGGTGAGGTGACTGGAGAGGGCAGAGAGCGTGGCCGTTTGCGCTCGGTGCGCCGGACCATTCTCGACTTCCCGGAGAACACAGATATGTGGGATGCGTTTTGAATGTGAAGAAAGTTTTGAACATATACAGAAATCTTTGAAACACAAGCAATTAAAGTCCAGAGGTTTATCAATTAATTAAAATGAATTAATTAGCATTGAGGTGCCACATGTACAGGTGCCACACGTACATTTAAAGAGGTTGAGGACACATAAAAGGAGGAAGAATTAATCATGCCATGACATGTGTGATGACTCAGCAGAGATAACATTAAATGAGAAAGGTTGATCTACAAGAGAATATTTGAAAGCAATACAGAATGCTTGAGAGCCTTACTGCATTAAGTTCATTATATTGTCATATTTTGAATTGTCACATTGCGCCTGAATTTAGTGTTCCTTTACATAAACAAAGACTTTACCATCATCAATTAATGCAGAACAATTCACTGCTGACGTGAACATGATGGTGTTGTCTTTCAATGATGTTTCTTGGATTGGGAGGACAGCTTACTAACTAGTTATTTTCTCAGCCACAGAGCAGCAGGCATGTGTCTGTAGTTAATTATAGTTTTAGGAATGTTTAATGTTTCTTCTGCTGGTGTAACATTTTATGTAAAGGCTTCAGAGACAGAACAAGATACTCTGCTACACAACTTAGAGAAGAGGGGATGCAGTAAAACCAAGCAACAGGTCAAATTACAAAGAATTGGACTGGGTGCTGAAATTGAGATACTTGAGTTGACAGAGTGGGGTTAGCATTAAGGTTGGGATCTGGTCTTTTTAGTGCAATGTTGAACTTTAAATGGTTTCAAATGCTTCCACGGTTAGCCATACAACGAAGGAAACAGTGGAAATATCTGCTGCCATTGTGATTGTTACCTCTGCTGACAGTTTGGTCAGGAGCACAGAGGTAAAGAGAGGAAGGGCTTGTAGTTTGTTGGTATTTTATCACCGAACTAGGATTACAACAACTGGCCTTTTCTTTGATATTTGACAATCACTGAGAATTTCACCTCACAGCAGTGAGATGCCATCAAAAGAACTGTGTTCATGTTCTAACATCACAAAAATGACAATATTAAACTCCCCAATATTGTGCACACTAGTAAATTGTTGTAATTTCTTCTCTTTATACACCGCATAAGTATCATTTTGGGGAACAAAGGTCTTTAAAAGAAGTGTCCTCAAACGGCAGCTTGAATTGCCGTAGTATATTAACACTAAATAGTTTTAAATGGATATATACACAATAAAATGGGTGCATTTACTAAAGCACATTCTAGATTATTTTTTTTTAATCTATCAATCTCATTTGCAAATCTACCAGCAAACATATCTCATGGAAGAATGCTTTAAGCCGCAGCTTGTCTCAGGTTTCTGCAACTGTGACATGGGGCATGGATGCGTGCCTCCGTAGATAGTCATGGACTGTAATCTACCAACTCTACCAGAACCATAATCTCTGTTTTGTAACTGCAGAACACTTTGAGCCGACTTTTATTGTAACACTTAAATTAATCTGTAACAACAACTCTGCAAAAATGTGTGACACATAAGTGAGCATGGGAATGGCCGTCATATACTTCCATCATAATGTTCTCAGACCTTTCTCCTTCACAATTTATTTTAATGACTTGATTAATTGATTATTTTTTTCTGATTTATGACTATAGACCAATTTAACACAGAGTGCTGAGCTGCATATCAAATTCATCTTCAGGTTCCCAGCTTTCAGATGATATATACCACTCTATGTGACATATACTATTTAGCTGCTATCTCCTCCGTAAAGATCCCCAGTCACCCCCTAAAAAAGACAAGAACGGGTCTGTTTTGGTCATTACAAAGTTGTCAGAAGGATTCACATTATCAGATAAAGCAGAAATGTAGAGCGGTGGGTCCTCTGCCTCACAATGGAAACACAAATTTAGGAACTATAGAATTTACTGTCAACATTTACCCACAGAAAACGAAGGAGGCCAGAAAATGTGGGGTCTGTCTTTTCCTGAATAGTCTCTCATCTTCACCATCTTGAAATCTTGAAATGAAGTTAGGCTGAACAATGAACAACGTAATCATTAAAACTCAATTTAGTGACTTTAGTCATTTGATGACCATGAATATGCTTAACGACCTGTAATCATAAAATATGAATATTAATCATTATTAATCCATCGAGTGGGGATAACAAAAACACTTTATGTTCACATTCACAGGGCTGAAATACACACATGCACAAACGGGACCTATACACAGGCAATCATATATGGAGAGATGTCGGTGGCTTGCTCAAGGGCACCTCGGAACCGGCGACCCCAAAGACTGAACTACTGCCGTCCTTTTTCCACTTCAGTCCAATACTTAAAGGAAATTTTGACATGAGCTTTTTCAACCTGGTTGTTGCATACTGCATATCACCACAGCCACCGTTGTCTTTAGAATAATAACAAGACAAGTGTGGGTAGGAGTCAATAAAAGAAATCAGCTTCAAAATGTTTCTTTTTCAAGAGGCACAGAGTCCCATAACGCAAACATCCAAGATGTTCATATAAAGAAGTCCAAATGGTGTCCAAGTGGAAACTTGAGGACGTCTGTCTGTGTGTGTGTGTGTGTATGTGTGCCCTCACCAACTAAAACCACGACAATTCCATTTGGGTTTGCTATCAGGGTGGCCTGAACAGTCCAAATGAAGGCCTCATATCATACCATAATTGGGCTGCCACCACCGTACCTGCATATACACAAGCGCCGCTGCTCCACTCCACCCACGGAGGTACGAGGGAGTCCCTTTGAAGCCATGGAATGACATAACAGGCACAAGTGCAAACAAAGATGACTTGTACCAGACTCCATTAGATCCTCTGCCAATGCATAGAGCCCCAAACTGATTCCTTGAAAGTATATATATATTTCGAGAAGAACACATACCGTCGAAACAACAGGTTTCATAAGTGACATTGCTTTGATCTCTTTGTATGTAAAAGATTTTTTCAAGAGCTTTGCTGAACAACAAAAAAGTGCGGTGTAGACATTCTGTCGGAAAAACAAACAGATAAAGACAACAAACGAAGAAACATGGTTGTGCGGGATTCTCTAGTGGTTTGGCTGTAATAGCTGTAGGAGCTGGCATTCTTGTTTATCGCTGGGGAATCAGCTAATGAATCCCTCCATAATATGGAGTTGCAGCTATTGTGTATAGCTTCTTTAAAGCCTGCTGGAAAGACAGAGAACGTTGGAGCCGAATCAATCTCCAAACACACACACACACACACACACACACACACACACACAACTCTTAACAATGTTGTGGTGACTAAGTCTGTTTTTTAGCGAAAATAGAGAGCACAAGAGAAGCCCAGCGGAATAGGCAGAGAGTCTCGAGCATATCTGTGGAACAAAGATTGGGTAACCAAAGAAACACAGATGTGACACAACACCCTGTATAGGTTTGTCTCACTGACAACAGAATCCTTATATGAAGCCTTTATTTACCTCCCTTCTTCAAAGTCTCTGTGTATTTATTCATCTTCACCTCCCTGAAACTCAGGAGATATTTTTACTTACATTTATATTAAAAGGAAGTAGATTTATTGGGCTGCATGATGCTTTGAGTTTTACAAACAGATTTATAAGTAATTTTACGAATAATTCACTACATTCAACTTTGAACCCCTACACACCGAATCCAACCACACAGGTGTTTTAACTTATGTTACCTGATTAGATCTCTTCTCAGGAATGTGTGGGTGTGTCCAGACTGTGCTCGATTGACAGCTCCGTCACTCGGCCTTCAACATTATGAAGGATGAACAAGAAACGGAGAAGGGGGACAGAAGTCTCAAGAGTTCTGTATTGCTTGTAAATGTAGTGCTTCAAAGTAATCTCTCATCTCATTTTTGTATTGATGTATGCTGAGTTTCCTTTAAGATGATTTGCATGTATGAATTTAAAACTTGGCATTCATAATAACGATAGTTTACATAAAAACATACATTCTGTCCATATCATTAAGTTTAGTTTTTTTACTACACCAGTGTTTGAAGTGAGCCTGTACTAACTGGCACCTCTAGATTCTACTCTTTACCGTACCGTGACTTTTTCTTGCGCACCTGCACTTCTTGCAGCTCCAGTGTTTTTGCGCGCACCTCGTAAGCCAACAAATATAATGAAACATTTTTTCTGAATCTATTCTTTTGATTTACAGATTATGATTTTACGGGCCCAGTAATTACAGAAGAATTTCATGTTCAGACGAAGGCTGTGTAAATAATAAAATAAGTATATAACTACAAGAAATGTAGTCTTAAAGCTTTTTAGGCGTTATCTATACACAGTAAAATCGACAGTGTCAATGCAACACTTAAAGAGTAAATTTTAACACTGATTCAGTGAACATATGGTCCCTATCTACAGTGTTAAAGTAACACTGGACATAGTGTTACATTTTTAGAGTCAATTTAACACTGGTTAGAGTTAATATTTTACACTACACTACACTGAGAAGTGTTACTCAAATTTGACACTATGATGTAAATAACACTCTTAGTGTTATTGCAATTTGACACTAGGTCTTTTTGAGTGTTAATCAAAATTAACTCTAAATAAGTTACTCTTCATGAGTGTTAAACCTACTTGACACTAAGTGTTGATTAAGAAATTACTCCAAATACAGTGTTGATTTTGAACTGACTCCTGCCAGTGTTAAAACATATTTCCTCTTGTATTTACTCCCTTAGCGTAATTCTTACCCAACACCTTATTTTCAATTTACTCTGTTTTAACTCTTCAACAGAACACTTTTAAGAGTTTTACATTTTCTACTTGACCATATCCAGCTAACACTTCAAACAATAAAACAAAAAATGTTTGCAGGAGAAAAAACAACAAACACCATTATATCATATCTTAATAACAATTTATTAAAAATAAAAACATTTAGTTTGCATACAATTTTTCATTAACAGTTTAGAGATGCAAGTGTAACTCCCATTTGTGCTACATTGTGCAACAATTAATTAAACCTCACTTTCAGTTTCAAAGATGGAAAAAAACATTGTTCTTAAAAGACACGGTATATTTAGAATAGTACAATCTTAACAATGTCTGTAAATATTGAAATATGTGTGTTTACAGTGCATTTAGAGGATATACACAGAACAATTCAAGCTATTTTCACCCTATAGAACAAACTTCGCTATCATCTGCAATCTACCAGCAGGTGTTCGAATTACATTTCTAAAGGAGAGATTCACAGATTTCTACCTTTTATTTCAATTTCTCTGCTCATGGTGTGAAAAACAGTGTGTAAATCTAACTGCACTCAAATTTGGTATTAAAACATATAGTTACAGATACAATATTTTAAAGTGACAGCCCTCATGGCTCTATTGTAAAGATCTTGGTTGGAATCTATTGGTATCTTGGCAGATGATAGAAAGATGTGTATAAGTTGAATAACAATAACTATTTTAACCACAGTAAATGCAGACAAATCATCCTTCGGAAAAATGACTCAAGTCTTGCTGGCAAAAATTGTACAAACAAACAATTCTTCGTATTGAACAGCCAAATCCAATTTGACAGACAAAGTTCTGAGTTGAGTACAGCCCTAAAATAAATATATATATATATTTTTCCCACAAGCGTAGAAGAACAGATGTGCATGAAGAAGAGACATCTAAATTACCTCAGAGTTTCAGTCACCTTTTGTCCGGTTGTGTTCCTTGACAATATCGTCTCCACCAGGTTTCTTGGCCAACGCAGATTTTTCCAACTGTGAAACATGATTTTTGTTTTAATCACATGGCATCTGTAAAAACAGAAAAAGTGAAATGGCATTATGACCCACATCACAATTCATTCTGAGACAACACTGAAGTTAAATGTAACACTAACTAGCTTTTGTCAAACACATTAAAAACGACTGAATGTAATTAGACAGCAATAGACAGAAAATAAACTATTAATTTAATCTAATTGGCTTCAAAGTGAATCCTTGTAGGAGTGCCCATGCACTCAAAAGGGAAGGTTTGTCACGGATAATATCACAACTCCCCACACACGCAGTATTTGCTATTTACTGTCATCTATGGACATTGAAAACAATACAATACTGTCAATACCTTTCTTGCCCACATTGTGGAGTTTGATGTTAGCTAGTTAGCCTAGCTAACTTAATGTGCGAGCACATTTGAGCTAACGTTAGCTTTCAACTCGGTCAGGTTAGCCCTCTGCTAGTCGGTATTTCAAGACACAAAAACAACTGGAGTCTATGTTGAACAACAATATTAAGTTATTCTAATTATTCTTTTTTGCTGAAATGCCAAAATTTGGTTTCTTAAGTGATTTAGAGAAACTTACCAGTCTGTCGAGAAGTGCAAAATGGCGGGGCGAAGCTCATGATCCGTTTGAAAGGAGAAGGAGGTGGGAGGAGCTTTCCAGAGTTCAGAGTTCTTTCCAGAGTACACTACAGCAGTGAACAATGACATCAACACTGGGGAGCGATTTACTCTTGCTGTTGTTGTAATAACTCTGAAATAGTCAATGTACATTGATACTGTATATTTGACACTGAAAAGTTTAACTCTGATTATTTTCACCAACACTGGCCGATAAATTGGTAGTAATTACTCTTGCCATTGTTGTAATAACTCTGAAAGAGTCAATGTACTATGACACTGCATATTTGACACTGGGGAATTTGCTGTGTAATAATAATAATGGCCTTTGGGGTAACCAATCTCCTAGAATTTCTTTTATTCGTTGTAGAAATTCAGAATGTGATAATGATTGCAGATACCGGCCGACTCACACACAACATGTGATCAAGGGGAGGACTGGCAGGTTTTTTCTTTCAGCTTCAAGCACAACATTACGCTGTTGTTGTTTTCAGCTGTTAGAGTTTTGTGACTCCCTTAGTTAGTGTGCACAGCCTATAACAGTAGGTTTATAAGCAGGTTAAGTCTTAATAAACCCCTTAGCTTTCTATTCCAAATAAGTTAGGCCAAGGAAAATGGCAAAACTATGACCCATTCTAAACATCTATCACAGTTTACAAACGGAATGCCTGGTTCGACTTTAACCGACGGTGTATACTTGTTTCACTGCTCTGTACGGTACACTGACTGACTGTCAGCTACATTTACGGTGCGTCCAATTTTGGTTTCACCTCCAAATAAAGTGTTTTTTTCTGGCCCTGGCATATCTATGTACAACCTGTCCAATCATCTGACTGCCACCACGTCCCCAACCACCATCAACTGATCCAAGCTGATACATTACGAACTTCCTACAACAAATGTCTTTTAATCAGAATAAATACATAACACTTTGTAGGTATTGGTTTTACTAGTAAGGGACGTTGCACAAACTTAGTTATGTCCAACATTTCTGAAAACAAAAATTATACAAAATGAGGATGAATGCTTTATGTGGGATTTAATTCTGCCACGCTTATGCAGTGTCCAAACCTGCATTAGCTGAATTGCTACCCACCTAATTAGCATAAAGACTGAGAAAGGGGTCGTGAACCACTCTGATTTTCTGATATTGTCTTCAATACTCTCCCTGTGTCTCTGTTAAAAAAAGAAACCCATCAGTAGAAAAGACCAGTGTGCCGTTCACTGCAGTCTTTGTATACTTCTCATCTTAGCACCTGTAGGTGTGGGAGACCTGTAGGTGTGCACCAGTCCTCCACTAACAGCATGTGTTGATAGCATGGCCCCCCAACTTCTGTTTAGCAGTCTGGATAGATGATTTGTGCCCCAGGTCTCCCCTTCTCACTTTTTTTCCCCACCTCTATTTTTAACCTGTGATTCTGGGCTTGGACTCAATTAGCATGTGTTGGTGGTGATGCACCCCCCAACATTTTTCAAAGCAGTTTTGTAGTGCTTTGCTTTCGCTCACCTGCTGACCCATATAGCAGGACCCAGTGGGTCTTTTCTCCCAGAGTGTGGTTCAGCCCACCCTTCAGCCTCTGGCGAGGCCGAGTGCGGTGCTTTGTTCTGGTTTGACCTATTATGCAGTCTTGTCAGTGTCACAGCAGGGGTTGCACTTATCCAGCCTGTTACGGCCTATTTAATGTGCCTAGGGGTGCACAGGAAGTAACATAACTAGTGCTAAAAAAACCTTGGCAAAAGTTGAAACAAAATGAAAGGATAAGGCAGCTGGAAGACTTAAGGAGTAACAATCAGTGACATTTATTGACAAAGTGATGATTGACAGAAATAAAACAACTAAAATGGAAGCATGGACGTCGGGGTCTCTAAGGCTGAAATAATAGGCAAAACCCCCACGCTAACTAGAACATAAGAAGTTCAACTGGCGTACAGAAACAAACTGAGCTCCCTAACTAACCACAAAAAAGGAGATAACAGAAATTACAAAGTAAATGGCAGAGAACCCTTACACGGCTTCCCCAAAGTTACCCAGGCTGGTTACTAACCACCCCCCCCACCAACTACAACTAGCCAGCCAAGACAGAGGGTAACCCGAAAGACCTGTATTCAGAAACAACCAAAAACCAGGTTCAGCAGTACAAATGCTCACGGCGGCAGCAAACAAACGGCTCAAAAAGGGCCAAGAGAGAACAAGGGCAGAAGCACTGGATCTGGGGGTTGATATCCAGCTCCACTGATGGAATGAAGACTCTCTGCTGTGGGTGCTCCAGGAACTGAAAAGGGGGCGTGGCAGACCTGAAACACTGAGACACCGCTCTCTTCTAAATAGACGGCAGGGTTAAGTCAGTGGGCGTAACACAACCATATTAGAAGGTGAAGCCTGTGTGAAATAGAAGAATGGTTATACAACGCAAACCTGGATCTCCATCACAGCATCTAAAGTGTACCCTTCCAGTTTCATTTGTCACTGAAGCTTTGGCGAATGAGGAGTATAGGTTGCTGCTCTTTTAAAAGGGCAAACCCCTTAAGAGATCAATAAGATTATTCTATTTGACTGATCCAACCATACATCCATCCTCTCATCTGCTTATCATGTCCAGGGTCTTGGGGAGCTGCTGCTGCTACTGGACAGGAAACACAGCAGTACTTCATTTTGGGAAATGCACTTATTCCCTTTATGCCGAGAATTGAATGAGAAGATCAATTTGAGAGTCCAGGAAGAGACTCCACTGCACCTGACACACAACCCTCTGTAAAACCTGTCCTTTTTTCATTTAGTTTGGATTAAACTAACAAAGTTAAGGAGATTTAGTGTTGCTCGTAGGAAGTTTATTCTTCAATTTAGACAGCACCAAGATAGCTGTCTCCTCCTGCTTCTAATCTATATGCTACGCTGACTGGCTCCAGTTTCATATTTAACAGACGTGAGAGTGGCATCGATCTTATCATTCTCTCTGCAAGAGAGGAAATTAACGTATTTCCCACAAGGTGGAACTGTTCCTTTAAGAACATGCAAACTCCACAGAGAAAGGTATTTCTACTGACTTGTGTACTTGTTGTTGCTTGTTATCAAGAACGTTGAGTGTTAATACCATTATTGTTGCTGTTGACAAGCTCAAAACCACACTTTCACTGTTTTACTGTTGTGTAATGTGAAAATACTTTTGTACTTGTACTCAGGCTCGGACTGGCAATCTGGCTATTTCGGCAAAATGCCAGATGGCTCCAGTCACTACTACACTACAGGACACAAACAGCAGTCTCCTGGATGAGAGTCCTGTGTTTCCCCACCCACCCTGTTTGTACTTTCTCACTTTTAATGCTACACGGTTGCTGTGACTTTCTAATAATCACACAGGTTTAGTTTACACTGAAGTTTGTTGAAAGCCCGGTGGCGTCTGTGGTAATGAGACCCGGGTTGAAAAGTACGTTGTGATTACCGCCGATGATGATAACAAAAACAGTCCCCCGGTCCGGAGGGGCGGTACAGTCCAACAATGCTTGTACTCTATTGTATTATTCATATGCTCTTATATTCCACAGCATTAACATTGGAGAGGTGGAGATGCATTCTTACCTGCAAAGATATTCATTATTTTATGTGCAAACACAAGGCCTTGTCTATCCCAGCGGTGTTGGTGAAAACAGAAGTGTTCATGCATACATATTCAAAAGGAGAGTATACCACCTGAGCCATGATAATGTGAACCCTTTAGGACATTAGAGTATAGAGCATATTGTATATGCAAAGTCATATGGGCAGAGTGTATCTCCACACAAATTGACCCCAACAGGCTGGTGGGATCAAACCCAGCACCGTCTTGCTGTGAGGCAACAAAGCTAACAACTGCCACCCTAGGGAAGGTACAGTTCGTCAATTTGTGGTGAGAGTCTAAATATTTAGAGCCTTGTTAGAGAGCTTCTTGTGTGATCATAGAGCTATGTTACAATACAAAACCAACGATTCCTATGTGAAAAAATGCAAGAGGATATTCTCCGGTGCAGACAGCTCTGAATCTTGCGGGAGTCAGGCAGCACCGACCCCTTCAAGCCATGAGCAGTCGGCGTTTAGACTGCAGGCTGGCTCAGAAAATAATCTCTGACCCGTCTCATACCCTCCTCCCAGAATATCAGCTTCTCCCTCAGGTAAGCATTTCAGAGCCACAAGACAGCAAAAAAAACAACATTTGAACAAGTATACATCTGAAGGCCTTAAATAGACCGTTATACTTAAGCTGCCTGCATGTTGTGCAATCATGTTATTCATGTTGTATCATATTTCTAATCGGTCTCAATTAAAGCATGAAGTTTATTTTCCCGACATTTCCCCCTGGAGGGATGGATTTATCTCATTTTAATGTCATTTTAAACAATCATATGTGTTATAGGTGAGGGATTTCACTTTCTCCCTCTTGTGTGCACACACACACACACACACACACACACACACACACACACACACAGACGCACACACACTGCATTGCAACAGGCAGCGCATGTTGAACAGAGGAGATCATGGAGTGAGGACACTGAATTATTCATCCTCTGTCACTCTGTGATTACACAATACTGACTTTCTGTTCACATGCATTAGTAGCAACCCAGAGTTCACACACTTTGACCACACACACATTTCACTATACGTCTGTGTGACGCTCTACCTCTTCATCTTTCAACCTCGCTTTGATGGCAGTCTAGTCCCAAGTCAGTGTTTCAACGCCTGTGTTTATTTTGGTTAATTTTTCCAGCGCTTGATACCCTCTTGCCCTTGTCTTCTTCCTCTGCATTCTGTGTCATGGACTCTGTCTCAATGTTTCCACCTCCTGCTGTTTGAGGGATGGTAGATTTTGATGCAGCGTGCCATTGCTCCAGAAGTAACAGGCAGCTAGGGATGAGAACATGGGGTTTGCAATTGGTGCGTAGGACATAATATTACCTGGTTACCTCCATGCATCTTACACATCCAAGTCAGGGAGAGTCTTGAAAACATCATGAATATAAGCCACATAGCCGGGATGCATAGCTACTAACAAGTACTCATTTTAAAACAAACCAAATGAGAAAAACAGATACAGCTTATCTATGTGCAACCACAAATGAAACAGTTTTCATTTTAAAACATGTCAACAGATGAAAAGCCACAGTCTGATGGCTGCGCTTAGCATTCAAGCATGATTTCCATTTGAAATTTAAATAATATTCAATTTTACGTTTCCTGAGATACGCTCATTTTGTTCTGCTTTGACAAACTAATTACTGGCAGAGCAACACAAAACAAATTTGTATTAAGTTGCATCCTATGCCTCCCCATTTAACCTAAATTGTAACTGAGCTGTGTGGGCTGACAGAAAGAGAGAGAGCGAGAGAGAGAGAAAAGAGAAAAGGAGACCGGAATATCTTAATGGGGTTAGCTTTTGTCTGGAGAGAGAATGTTGCTGATTCAGATAGATAGAGAATTTAATATTATGACCTCTTACACGGTAAGCTCATGCCGACTGATGTAGACATCAAATCATTTTATAAGCAGGAGCCAAACAAAGGTCCAGCAGTTTTTGAATGTCTGAGTTCGTCAGAGTTGTATGTATGGTGTGAATATAAACAACATATAAATACCTTGCTGTTTGACAAGTGATGTGTTGATTTGCTTCAGTTAAATCAGATGAATTAATTGGATCTTTTAAGCCAATTACATTGCTAACATTGAATAAGAAACTATTCATAAAATATAAATAGTGATTTACCAATCATAAAAGTGAAGCTTGGTAGGATATCAGAAAACTACATTGGGAAAAAATCTATTACATTACATTATCTATTACAAAAGATGTCGCTGAAAACCAAGAAGGTGTAAGAGACATTTAAAGCAACGGACAGTTCTACTGGGCAGTCGGGCGTCTCACTTAGAGGAAGACACAACATGCATTATTGGCATTGTGAAGAATTGTGGGAGACGTTTTCAGAATATGTGCTTGGTGAGCAGCTGTCATTGGGATGAAAGGTCACCACATTCAGATTTCTCATATATTTTTAATACATCATTTATTCTTGTAAGCCATGTTATCATCTAAGCAAAACGTTCTGAATTTTCATCAAATGCTGCGTCTTGCTTTTTTTTGTTTGACATTATAATGCCTGAAGGACAATTTCCAGACATGATGTCTAGGCCATAAGAAAATGTTCTGAGCGACCCGGGCTGTTTTGTATTGGCATGCTCTGAGCTTAGAGGCACAATTTTGACCTTCGTGCATGTATATGTTTAGTTATTTGGCTCCATTTCATGCTGAGGAGACACCACATTTGTAATAAGCTGCATATTTGTTTCACAATACCACAGCTGAGCAGTTGGGATTGTTGCAGTGGTCATTGAGCCATATACTCTCTGGAGTTGAAAGTGCTGAATTTGAAATTCAGGGCATCAATGTAGCAGCAAACAACTATTTGCTATGTAAAGCAGCGGAGAATAAAGTCACAATCTTTCTGTGCGTGTTAGTCTGTGTTTCTCTGTGCTTAGTTTACATTGCCAGTATGGCTGCGCATGCTTAGTGCATGTGACTCTCTGTTGTCCCCTACTGGCTAGCTAATAGCCGCCGCCGCAGATATCACCGTCCTGACCAACAGTCTCAGCCCAGCCTCCAGTTCCCCCCCAGGGAGACACTGTTAGCTCTTTCAGCACCGTTGGCGTTGGCTCAGCTGTCGCCATGTTGAGAGTTGTGTGGAGGCAATCCCTTAACCCTAGATATATTCAGAATTTAGTATTAAGTGCAATATAACCACCTGTACAAGCCGTTCACATGGGTGCTCCGTTGCTGATGAAAAAAAAATTTATAAAATAAATGAATACACGAAATAAATTAAAATGTAACTTTTTACTATTACTATTGTCAATTAGTGAATATTTTAATTACAGCATTTTAAACTATTACAGCTCTGTAGGCTCCTATTATACATAAAAGCGACAATGTTGTGACCAATGAGTACGTGTATGTACTGCTCGATCAGTGTGGTGGTATGGTGTAACCCGGTGTTTCCCATACTATTTCCAGACCCACCAGTTTCATAATGAACCAAAGATATCTTTACACTTCTCAATAGGTGGTGGAGGATCCTCTTGTGATATCTTTCCCAGGTACTGGCTGGCCCTCGGCGATAGCGTTCCCTCCGTTGTGGTGCGCCACAACATGCTGGGTCGGTATTCCTTTCAAATGCAAAATACATTGAGTTTCTTTGTGATGAAATGTGCTGGATGAATAGAGCTGCCTTGCTTTGCTTAGTCAAGATTAAAAAAAAAAATTGTAACTTCATAAGCACCCAGATTTCCATGTATGTTTTACAAACAACCACTTTTCCCTGAGTGGCCCTATAATGTTAATATGTCATTGAAAAGAGATGCATTTATCATCGGTCACAAGTTTTGAACTTGCAGCCTAAGTAATGTTGACTCAATAAAAAAAATCTTTGGACTATTATACCAGCATCAATTCCTTTTATGTTGTTGTTTTTTGTTTGTTTAACAGGGATAATTCAGGGATAACAATTTTGCAAAAAATGTGTGTCTGCTGTTTGGTGCTGGAGAGGTAGTGTTTAGCCTGTTGACTGAGAAACGTGAAACGAAAACAAAAAGCTGAAAGATGCTAAAATGCTCTGCAGAGTAAGCAGAGAATGATTACAAACCTCTGCGCGTTCGTCACTATGTGAACCCTTTCACATTGCACATCGTCATTTCATCCATTGTTAATGTAAGTGTAAGGTGTGATACAACATCTAGAGTTCAACAGATCTTACCTTTTAGTGAATTACATCATTAATAATTCCTAAACATTGGTGTCATATAGTAAGTCATTTATCTACCTTAGGTCAGGACAAAACGCCCCTTGGCAAAGCGAGTCAGGCAAAAAACTGATGAGTCGGTGGAGCAGGGTTTGTGATAAAATGTAAATAACGGGAGAAATAATGTTTCAATGCAGACATCGAGCTCGTGCTGTTGCTCTGCTGTTAACTAATGAGGAGGGGAACATTAACTATCGTTAATATCAATGTCCGTTTCTACCAGCATCAAAACAGGAAGTCAGTGGTAAAGTAGTAAAGTCCGCCTCTCGCATGATTTGATTGGCTGCCTTGGTCAAGTGTGACATTGACGAGCGGTGCAACTCTGAAAAACGCGGTCGCAAAAACAATGGTTTTGCGGGCAACACGTTTCTAGTGAAGCGTCTCTTTGTGATCGATTTGAGTCTATTACCCACTGACACAAGCTAAGAAGTAACTTTTTTTTTTGCAGTTTTGCGGTTGTCAGGTGCAGTGTTGTTGCAAACAACAACTTTTACTTGTTTGTTCTTTAAAATGTCAATCCTTTCCTCTGAAACCTGTTAACTGGTGTCACAATGGAACTGATTTGGTATCTATAGAGCCTCTTGTGAATGCTTCAAAGCCTCAATGCATTCACAGAATAACAATAAGAGTTCATACTGGGGGAAAATATTTCATCCAGATCTGTGGGATGAGATAAACATGTCAATATTATAGAGACAATAATGCCCCGAAGGATGATTAGTTGTCACCTATAACACACAGAAGCCTTTTGGGCTGTAGGAAACCTTAAGGCTTGTTTAAGAGCAACACCGTTACATGTTGTGGTGAAAAATTGTCTAAAGGCACACACAAATGACAATACAATTTGCCACTGAATATTTTGGGATTGTAGCTGTCAGGGAAAATGTGGCAAATCAAGAGCAAAAATGCCAGGTTCAAGGGTAAAAGACACACGAGGCTGTAGTTTTGTCCATATGGTATTATGTCTTAATTTGATACTTAAAGAATGATTTGATGAACACAGCAACCATAAACAAATCTCTATACTTTCCTCACACTAATCTTTAAACACACTGGAGTGATTAGCATTGTATGAACGTCAATCTATTATACTCCAATGAACACAGACAAAACTGTCTCCTCGATTAAGCCTCTAGCCAAATTAGTCCAGATAAACACAGCTCAAGGCACAATTATTTGATTTTGGGATTCATGTGTTATCCCTCGTGGGCCTAGTGGGAGCGGGCTATTCATCTATTAGCCTTTATTGCACAGGAAATACTTAAAAGTTCAATACCAGCATATTAAATATACAACATTTGAAGCACACACCACTACACAATGCAAAAACAGCAAATCAACCAAGCTTTAATTATCTTCAAAAGAGGTTTTCATATTCTTCTTGAAACTACCATTTAATAAGCTCACCATGCAGCTAAACCAGATGTTACAGTCAGATTAGGCCTATTCGCCTTAGGGTGTTTGGTATGTTTCGTGAAAACCTCTTCACTTACTGAAGGTTCTTAACAAGAATATTGGTTTCTTTTATTCATGATAATAGTGGAACAACACAAACATGTTTGTATCCTTCACTGACAACCATCAAAGAGTCCTCAGGCACTCCACAGTGTTGGTGTCAAAAAGATCTCCGTTGTACCATGGCTGTTTTGTTTTTCACTACCTGCAGTTTCTGAGTCGCTGCTGCCTTTGATTACTAATTACTTGTTTAAGTGTCATAATTGCAGCAGTTGCACAATCGAGCGCTGCTTCGTTCTACTTCCACAAGGGCATGAGCAACCTGCTGTTAAGGTGGCTGTGGTGGCCATGTTTACGGACTTTCAAAAAACAATGAAAAGATGTGTGAAGCTAAAGATGCTGTTTAAAAAGGTACCCTGGAGTTGTTTTGTGTGTCTGTAAGTTGTCTTCTTCTTTCTGGCGTTTGTTGGCACACTGTTGCGGTTCTTGGCCACCAACATCAATGAAAAAAGCACGAAACCATCAGCCGGATAGTGACTAGCATGTGCGATGTTGGTACGCATGGTTGCATAAAAACATTGCTCCATTGAGCAACTAGTGAGCCACCGTTTGTGTTGAGGACGCCCTGGGTTGCGAGAGCTTGGCAGAGGTGGTTTGATTCTGCTGGGTCCATGGTCAAATTGTTCTGTTAGGACCTGGCATCATCTGCAAAGACTGTGAATTTGTCAAAACAATGGTGTGTGCAATTGTTAAGTTCAAGAACTTAAATCCACTTATGTGGTTGAATACAAGCTGGCAGTGAAGTAGAGTTGGAACTTTTAATTTATGGTTCATTTGTTGGGAAATGTAAAGGCCAATACCCAAATCGCTGTAACATGACTCAGATGTCTTTGTCTGACGGTTTGCAATTCATTGGGTTTGTACACTTAGCTGCTTCTGTAATGCCTCATTAACATGTTGACATTAATGGTGGCCTTCCCCCAGAACTTGGCTGACTGAGCAGCATTGTAATTCAGCTTCGCTAACTGGCAACTTAATATGATAACTTTTTTGCTAATATGACAGTGTCACAAAGTTTGTGCTGCATTTTGTTACAACTTTGTAGTGTGTAAATGGGATTGATCTTAATGGGCTTAATACACCGATTTCTATCTGTTTATTTCACTTGATTAAAGATCTGATTGTAAAGGTGGCAAAAGGTGAGATGATTGTGATAAATAGGCTCGGGGGGGGGGGGGGGGGGGGTAAATTGAGTGGATAATTTGGATAAAGAGTGTGTTCCCAGATGGAAAAACTATTAGCAACACTTCTTGTAACTGTCAGAATATTTTTCACTCAGCAATTTAGACAAATGTCGCAATCTAAAAACTCATTAATTTCAACACAAAAGGTTTTCATGAAACATACATTTCTGAACCCATTGTTACTATAAAACAATATAATATCGTTAGTGGATCAGTTCTGGCTCGAGCAAACACAATGTATCATATTTCAGTGTGCTTCAGGAGAAGTAATGAAAATCTTGTCTGTCTACTTCATTTTATTATTTGCTGTAATCGGGCTTTCAGACTGTATGCTTTAGGGAATAGCAGGAAGCAAGTCAGTGACTGGAGAACGGAGGATGAGAGCGACAGGTGAAGAGTAAACATCAAAGAGCCTCTGGAGAAATCATAAGCAAGACTGCGTTTTTTCCATATCTTTATATTTTTTTATATTATGTATATTTTCTTGTTGTTTAGCAATCATTTTGCTTGGTTCCTTGTTACTTGTTGTCAAGCCATGTGCCTGTTAACAGAGTTACTCACATCATTAAGGGGCAGATAGGAAGAGAATGTAAATACTGTTATATTTTAATGAGGCAGGCTTCTCCAAACTGAGAGTAGCAATAAAATCCAGATCTTCAAATAGTCACTTTTGGATCTTTCAACACCGAATCTGAGAAGGCAGGGTGGCAACACGCAGAGACGTTAAAGTCAAAAAATGTATAAATGGCTGTGTGATAGTGGTGTGAAAGCTTATCTCCGCTAGCCAGCAAAGCCTTTTTTATCACTTTTTTAATTGCCTTGGTAGTTGCACAAACCCAGTGAAATATAGGCTACACATGGTGTGCGCAAACACGTTTGAAGTGGTAGCCTTCTCCATCCAGAATCCATCCTTCAAGCATAAAACACTCACACCCCCAAAGACTTGAAAGGTGACTGTCATGATGGGGAAAAAAAGTATTGATAGAAACTTTTCAAACTGTTCCTGCAGCACAATCCACCTCCGCCTTGTGCTCAGTCTGATCCTGTTTTCACCAAAATAAGTCTGAATACTGTACACCACGTCCATTTCAATCCTCTCCAGTGACCTTCTGAGCTCATATAAGTGCGGGCATTGGCTTGTGCACAGAAGCGTGATGCTGCACATTGTGGAAACATTACTGGAGCATGGCTGAGTGTTTAATATTACAATCACACATTTAGTCACAATAAACCCAAACTGCTGCATCCCTGTAAATACCACCATAAAAACCATCACTCTGAGTCTCTGGTGCAATACCGCACAAATGATATGTTCTTAAATCAAGTGGACAAAGTGATGTTTATTTTCCTTTTGTTTGACATTTTGAGAAATGTGCCGATTCACTTTCTCGCAGAGAGTTAGATGAGAAAAACAATACCACTTTTCTAATAGGAGAGTTGTATCGATCTCCTAATCTAACTCGGCAAGAAAGCGAACAAGGCTGTCTTTCACAAAAAACATCTCAAATGTTGAGGAAGATTGGGTGGGGCTTTGTTTTGACTTACTGTACTGAATGTGTTAGAAAGTAAGGATTACCTCCAGCGCGAGTGTTTCTCGTTGAGTTGGGTACATTTTCAATTCGAAGGATTGTAGTAGGATATTTTAGGAATTCTTGTAGGTCAGTATTAAGTGGAAGACTGAGATGCTCGAGGTGAACAGCTGCGTGGTATTACACAGCTTTTCGAGAGCAAAAGATCCTGATGAATGAAAGTGTTCTCCGAAATAAAATCACCAGACTAAAAGGTCCCTCTAGGCGTCAAGTATCCCACCATCTCTCAATTCTGTACACTCCTACCATCGCTAATAAAAGTATAATGTCCTTAAATTGAACACATTTTACAGGGCAACCCTGCAAATACCAGTTCAAATTGAACAAAATTAGAAAGGGAGGTAGTGCCGGTTTGCTTGATGGGATTCTGCACACCAATGGAGGTGTAACAGCAGGCTTGAAATGGATAAATGAGTTGACACGGAGGGGTTGAAGTAAGTGACCTTGAGTTAATACACCCGCAGCAGCGAGAAGAAGACTTGACGGAGTGGAGAGTACTGTGGGAGAGAACAGGTCACTGATAATATACTGATGTTCTGTTTTATCATACGCAAAACATTCTATTTTTTTACGTTTACATCATGACACACATTTCGTAAAAGCCGTGATTAAACATCCAAAATGAACTTGTGTCATGACTAATATATATGATATTCCATATGAGGCACCGTCAGTGACAGTTTTGACAACTCCTGTGCTCTGCTTCACTGCAGATTAAACCATCTATGTCTGCATGTTATCAAACTGACAAGGAGCTGATGGCAAAGGATGCTGATATTGCAGGTGTTTAGAATAGTAAATATGAAACCTTATTAGGCATCGTCACAGACTTATTGTATGTACAACATCTAAAATAGAGAGCAGCAATACGTTAATCTATTTGCATTTAAAAAGCATGGACTATTTCTAGTTTAAAAGTGACTAGCTACACATGTTTGACAGAGCTGCCGGTAAGGATTCTGTAGATTTATGACAAGATACGTGCCCATCCTATTGGATGTTATTACAAAGTCTGGCTAAAAAGCCTATTTTACTGTAAAACCAATGCAATAATGCAAATTGTGTTCAGAGTGACATACATCCTTTGGCACCCTGGCAGCTCAGTCTGTGGATATCAGGATGTGAATATAATTAGTTTGAATTCACACTGCAAGGCCCTCCCTGTATCCAGAGGCCTGAAAGCTCTCGGCTTATAAGTGTAAACTGGTTTTGACTAATTTAATTGAAACTGTGTTTAGAAATATGCCCCACTAAAGCACAGTTAAGGACATAATGGCCTTGAGGTGGGTCCTGTTTTATTATTGTCTCTTAATCTCATTTTAAGATGAATGTATTAAATCAAATTACTATACTATTCAGCAAATCTGGTCCCAGGCAGTATTCTAGCATAGTAAACCCAGTATGCACTGCAGAGAGAGTGGAGGGAATGGAGACCTCCCCAGCAGTTGAATCAGGCCATGCTGAAAGGTTCTATACACAACATTCAGACCATTACATAGTATGATCGGAGCTTCTCTGTGCTTTTTTCCACATAGCTGGGCCGGCTATGCGTGTCTTTTTCAAAATAAACATCCGTGTTCTAAGAAAACAACTTGGTTGGGATTAGGCAACAAGATTACATAGTTAGGTTTAAAACAAAAATGAATATGTTTGTTACGCGTATATAAGTAGGCTATTTTACCTATGTTAAGTTAGTAAGCTACTTAGCTTACATACGCATGTGGTTTCACGATGGACAGAAACTTCTGTGTATTTGACTTATCCATCCACCCTGACCTCTGCCATGTGGGGACTTTATCCCTCTTTATACTAGTTTGATTCGACCACCTTACTTCCTCCTTGACTCCAGCCATAATTTCAGCCACATGCAGCGCGATAGTTTTAAACGTAGGGCCACTGACCGAGCTTGTGAGTGCGAACAGGCTGGCTGTGGCCAATCTATTTCAACAACTTGCATACGTGAAATCAGTTTTATAAACCATTTTCACCCAGGATACATTTAATAAGCGTCAAGGTGACTTTTGTCAGGGAACACCTTTGAGCCAAATATGTAATTACCTAATACTGCAGAGCCAAACTTTCTTAAAGAATCATTTACATCAAAGGTGGGGATGAGAGGAAGGTCAAAGTACTGTGTATGAAATGTTGCTTTTATGATCCCGTTAAGATAGACATATTAGAAGATGATATCTCAATTTGTTTAAGCTGTGGGCATCATCTATATAGTTTCCAGTCCAAGACTTGCTATGAAATATATATAAATGTCTAATTGTACCTGTCTGATGGTCTCAGTAGTACCACACAGAGGATGAAAGCAAAGTGAATAGAGGGAAAGAGAGAAATTACATCTCATATGGATGATGTGAAATCAATACGCTCAAAAGTAAACTTAATTTATTTGATCTCATATCAGCTGGTGAATCATTTCTGCAAAGTTGAAAAACAGTTTCAGGGATAAAGTAAGTGATGTGATTAATGAGAAAGAACTGAAAATCACGGACCAGGGTGAATGCAAATAGATGCTCTTCTGGCCAATCAATGCTCATTTTCTTCACTGGATGGATAGAAGGTGCAGCGCTGCAACATTATTATTATCTCATGGTAAACCAGAGAGTAAAGTAAATCTGAAAAGCACAAGCTTGAGAGAAGTTGAGACAAGACTCATGTAAGTCACAAGGGATGCCAGATGTCAAGTCAAGTGTCAAACCCTCATAAAGCAAACAAACAAAGTCAAATCAGGTCAAATCCTGAGTGTCATGTCTTACTGATTCTACAAATAAAAAAGCATGTTCATTCATGAGCAATTACATTGTCAGTATATACCTCCAACAAGGTGAATCAGCTTTGTGTCACAGATGCTCCATACTTATATAATTTCACAAGCAGAAAATCACAGGTTGTAACTAAATTAGCCCAGTCTCCTAAAACGTCTGTTCCCCTACAAGGAAATTGCATTATAAATTATGTTTCAAGAGAAACGTATTTTGTCTTGGATTACATTTGCTTTTGATGTATCAAAAATATGGAAATCCGTATAGGAGGAGGTTGTGGTGGTGGATGGACCATGAAACAAGGTTTTCACCCAGGAAACTGCTGTTAATGTCCTCTGTGGACAAAGTCATTTTATTACATAAAGATTCTAGTGTTGTTGATTAAACCTAACCTAAGCACTTTTGTTACATTTTGTTGGTCGTTTCGTTTCAATTTTGTAGTCATTTTAAGCCAAACTAAGAGAGTTTGTACTAAAACTGACCAAGTAGTTGTGTTACCTAAATAAATCTTTTGTTTTGTTGTATTCATTTACAACGTGTTTGTAACGGTTTAAAAATGTGACCGTTCAGTCTGGTAGAAAATACATTTCCCTTCATATGTAATGAGCGTGCAGTTTAGTTGTATAGCAACGTAACTTCATAGGACACGTGGTGGAAGAAAATATAAACTACTGTCCAAACAAAAGCTGTGCAAAGCATAGCTGCTCTAGTTCAGCTAACATTAATAATATATTGTAATATACCTGACTTTATTTTTTTGGTGAGCTTCCTTCAACCTTTATTTGGCCTTGCATACTTTTCAGTTAAAATCAGATATTGCACTGTTGGCGAGTTTAATTTAAAGTCATTTTTTCTCAATCAATTCTATAACATTTCGGTGCCTTTATAATACATTTTGCAATTATTACTGCACTATTATTTCCCACATACTGTTTTATTCATTGCAGTGTATTCAGTTTTACCTCATGACAGTGTGGGCAAAGCAGCTATCTATTCACCAAACTTCCTTTTAGAGGGATGCTTATCAAATCATTATATGCTATAGTTTCAAGGTTCATGACATGCACCCAAGACTCAATAGAAGTGTCACTTTCTTTTGAGTATTTTCTTCACAGCACTCTGGTATACGACTAATAGCTTTGCAAGTTCAAGTTGTGTCAAGAAGTGGGACAAAGATTGGGAGAGATACCTGTTCATACCGCTGTAGAATTGAGAATTGCAGAAAGAAATGACAGTTGTTCCATTTTGAAAGAGCACAGTAAAGAGTGAGGTTATTGGAGTTGAAGTGATGGATGGGCACGAAGAGTTTCTCTCATCTGTGATGCTCTGAATGACCTGACATTTTGGAAGTTTTATATTTAACCATGGCACAAACGTTGCTCCATCCTCGATAACAGGTCTGGTTGTGTAACATTAAGGGCACTTTTGTTTTGTTTTTTGCCAAAAACAAAACAAAAGTGGTGACCATTTTACCGTTACCATTGCAAAGAACTGTTGTTGTTCCGTTGGAGCACCTGTAAGCTGCGTTAGCTCATATGTGTTGTACACTGCAAAAAAAAAACAGTTTATTCTAAAAAATATTTCCCATTCCTTCGCATACCTGCTGATTGACAGCGATGACCCCGGAGTGTACCAGTGTAATGTTGACTGGCTAATTGAATGTTGTAACAAAGACTGTCTTACAATCAATACTAATAAGACATTATTGTTGGCCTTCCTACTGATTGTCAACTGTCTCAAGTGTAGAAATTAAACAAGTCTCTCCATACAAATACCTGGATGTCATGATAGATGACACCCTATCATGGCCGCCTCATTATGAATATATTTGGAGGAAGATGCAGAAGCACATTTACTTTCTTCGTAGACTCAAACCTTTTGGAGCCAGTAGCCTGATTATTTTTAAACTAAACTATATAATCAAATTTGTACAAAGGTTATTGGCTAAACTGTGGCACACTCCTTTCAAGCAACAAGAGCATTCACTCAGACTTGCTAAGAGTACCTGCTCTGACTCTAAACCAAAATCAGTGTACTGCTAAATGAAATGTGAATCCAGAGGATGCAATGTGTAACTGTATGTTTAACCTGTGTATTCATTTCTTTAATGGAACTGCCTAAGGGGCTGATCGCGCCGAGACGCGTCGCCACAGAAAACCTTTTTTCCCCCCTACAGTACAGTACAGCACGCCTGCCGTGCGATCCTCTTGAACGGGTTTTGCGTTTTTCTCACAGCATGAAACTTAAAATATTCTTAACTTTTCACACGTCTCGTGAATGTTTCACTTGGCCCAGGCAACCAATCAAATAAAGCAAGAGGCGGGCTTTACTTCTGTAACACCATCTTGCTTTGGTGCCGTTAGATGTGGTAGCTAGCTAGTTAGTTAGCTGTGGACTGTCAAAGAGCTACGGAGTATGTGAGAGTTAAGGGGGAATTCATATCTCATGCTGTGATAGTTTCATTTAGTCTTTTAGAGATACGGAAAGAGACAACGAGCTTGACACAAAGTGTCTCAGTATGGTCGCGTAATTATGAATTCCACTGCATTTCTTGGTAAAACCATCGCTGAGCTGCTGAAGTTTCCCTCAAAAACGTTTGTAGCGTTATGTAGTCCCCTTCCCAACAAGCTAGCATGACAAGGTTGATACTAACACGTGCCTTCGGTCGTCTAGATTTACATGATACCAATAGCTTTATCCGCTACATTCTCATAAAGACAGTAATGTCGGCGGGTCTAGAGTAACATGATAACACAAATACTCCGGATTACCTCTTTCAGCCACCTATAAGAAATACATTGTGAAATAAACTGCTAGCTGTTACTCATCCAATACAATCATGAATCTGAAAGAAATCACTTCTTTGCTGAGGGTTGAGAAGTATATAATACAAGGTTGGCAAAAATGTCTCCTTGGTGAAATGAGCAGTATTAATACAAGACTAGACACTTGACTCAAGTCCTTCTGATAATACGATGCCTTTCTTGTTGCATTCATTCATTCATTCAAACCTTTATTTAAGACTCCAGAATCAAGGCTGCGATGACAGCCGAAACCGTCCGTATGCGCACAGCACAGTGCAGTGGCCTTGAGCTAGCCAATGGAGCACGCTCACATGCACTAACAGGCATGCACAGCTATGTAAGCAAAGCACAGAGATGCTCTGATTACAACACAAACAGACGGGGAGTGATTTCATTCTGTGCTCAGGTAGCATCAGGTACATCTTTACATTGCAAATCGTTTTTTGCTGCTTTATTAATGCTCTGAATAGGGAACCTTTAAATTTAATTCAATTAATTACTATAATTCTCCTCTTCCCTACAGGGGAATTAGTTCAAGAGGCGCATGTTTTTTTTTGAGAGAAATTAAAAGAAAATCAGCATGCCAGAATAAGTACATTGCCATGACATTTTGTAGAAACATTAATTGTCCCCATTAGCGCCATGAGCTTTATTTATGGGTCATATTTAAGTATGATACAAAAACCAACGGCATTCACATCAGCGTCAGATGTGCATTGCGTTTGTGTGTTTGTGGCAGTAGACTTTTAGCTATTTGATAAATCATACTTTTATTCTTTTATTTCCAACAGTGAATCAATCCAAGATGCATGTGTATTTTGGGAGAACTAAAAAAGAAACTGAACAGTAAATGCCTGAATAAGGCAATAAATAACTAAAGAGGAAAGACACAGAACTCTTTATAGCTGTGTTTTCTACTTCGACATTGACCAACTGGCACCAGAAGATTCCAGAGACAGTCTGTCTGTTTGGTCTGCATCTCACTGGAGCCAAACTCACCACTGGTAACTACTGGTTTGACAGGTTTCCCAGAATCAGCCCAAAAAAGCGTTTCTTCTCCTCCGCATATGTGGTTTTCCTCTTCTCTGCTGAGGAAGAATCTGTCACGGGTGATTACCTTAGTGACAGTGTTATCAGGCATTACTCCACCCAGAAGCCTCTTCTGATCCAAATATTAAAAATCCATTTCTCACACACCGATCGCACGCTGGCACATCTCTAGCACACTGAGTGGTTTTCTCCTGCCTGAGAGAGGCTCAGTGCGGGAGGGAGGAGTGAGAGTGAAGGGCTTTATGTGGGTTTAGCTCCTCAGGGACAGATTCCTGCTAATCATCCGTGATCACAGACAGAATGTCAACATGCAACAGCAGAAATACTTATATTTCCCCAAAATGCCTCCCTCAGTCGTTTGTGTCTTCCCATTGTCTATTGCTGCTTCTTGTTACATTTTCCATTCACTGCATCACTTATTGTTAACATTTTTACACCCACACATACATTGTCATTTGTGGTTTTGTGGTTTTTGGGTAGATATGGAAATGGAAAACAATTTGTTCTCGGATGACAGGACACCAAAAACAGCTGAATCTTTTTTTTTTTTTTTCAGAAAGATTAACTTCCTGTAGCTTTTCTACAATATGAACATAGTCTAATCTGTCATCTTCGCTACTATGTACATTGGAACATATAATAACACACAATTTAAAGGAGTGCAACATCTCTGTGAATTGTGCTTGCAAGCTTTTTGCTTAAAGTTAGTGGAGAAGATCAATGCCTCTCTCTTGTCTGTCGATTAAACATGAAGCTACATTCAGCAGTCGATTAGCTTAGCTTAGTATGAAGGCTGAAGCAGTCGATTAGCTTAGCTTAGCATGAAGGCTGAAGCTGAGGGAAAGAGCTTCGCTAGCTCTGTCCAAAGGTAATCAAATCTGCCTGCCACCAAAACTCACTGATAAACACCTTGTTTGTTTAATCCTTAAGAAAAACCTAGTGTACATGGTTTTTGGTTTATTAATGCTAAGCTAAGCTAACAAGCTGGTGGCTTTAACAGACAGATACAAAAGTGGTATCAATCTTGCCGTATAACTGGTACCAAGAATGTGACAAAGCTTATTGCCTCACATTAATTCAATAAAAAACATTACAAATTATAAAATGCATTAATATCTACTTACATAGAGAGTTTGAACATTCTTTACTTTCTTACTTCATTCACCTGGAGCAATTCCAGCCTGTTCTTATTAACAACATGTGTAGAGTGAACATTTAAAAAGGTAATTGGGTTAATGTCTTTCAGCCTGTTTTCCACAGCTTTGATCTGCCAAAGCTCTGTGGAGCTTTCAAAGCCCCGTGGTCTGACGGAGTGAAGGATGGAGAAAGTACCAGGTGGAAATGTGTTAATTATGAACTCCTGGAGCCACAGGAGGCTGATCTCTTTCCGTGACCTCTTCATCGCACCAGCTGTTGGTCCTTTGCAGCCTTTTTGTAGGGTTCAGAGTGCCATGGTTGCCCATGTGCTGTTTCGGAAGTGTTTGTGTGTCAGGTAATAGAGATTTTTGACAGTATCATTTTTTTCCCCAGCCATGGCATTTTGACAGGCTTGAATGACTAAATGGCACAATAACACTTGTAAATGTGCCACACTGCCAAGAGGGTCATTACACCTGGAAATCTAAAGATTAATCTTCCTGGGCGGACATCTCTTTCATGTCTACTCTATATGCACGTGTCACTGTCTTCTAAAAGTCATGTAGTATGATCTGAACGAAGGTGATCCATTGTCAGTCTTCAGTAGTTAAAAGCTGCCACCTTCAAGGGCTGTTTTAAAGTCACCTCTCTTCTTAGTTTTGCTGAATAAGCACCTCCGGAGGTAGTGAGTGAAAACTGACTTAAACCTAATTAACCCCTTTCCCTGAACTCACGTCGGCGAAGCATTGTGTGCTGGCTTTCTTGTTTCATTTGCCCTACAAACTTCAGCTGTAAAGATTAGACTTCCCTTGTAATGGAGAGAGGACAGCCTTGGCAGATCAAGCTACCTTCCATACTGATAATGGTGGAGGCTGGAGTCCATTACATGATCTGACATTTTTCAAAACTGTACTTGATGTTATCACGAGGCCTCTAAATATAATCTAATATTTATACAAAACTACTTCTCCTCCTGACAACCAGTGTATCAAGACCTGTGCATAAACGGTAACCTTTTGAGGGCTTACAGTGATGTGTTCCTCACTAACCTGCTTCCATCTGTTGCTAAACAATTGAATCTTTTTCATGCTAGACCTGTAACTATCCCTGTAACTGTAGAGACCTCACCTCTCTTTTGGAAGAATTTTGACATGCCATGTCAAATCATCATACTGCAAATTGGCATCCTTATCCGCAGCACATAATGACTTTTGAGTTCATACAAGCTTTAATGAAAAATATGTGTCCGCCCAGTTTACTGAATGCTGCGGTCGTCTGGTATTTCCCCTGGCTAGAAAAGCATTGTTTTGCTTTTAAGAGGCAGAAACTCTCCAGTGCAATTACAGGTCGTTCACATTTTCATGTCAGTAAGTCTGAATCATCTATCTTGGTTGTCCTCTGTTCCGCTCTGTTGTGTTTTCAACTCGTCCTGTTCAAAACCTGACAATAGGATTTCTATGCATGTTGTCTGTTGGTTTCTAGAGGTTTGGATGCTTCTCCAGATTAACTCGATGCGAATAGCGTGCAGGATGCACAGTGATGGCATGGTAAGGTTTACAATGTGTTGCATGATTGGAAAACCTCAGCGGGAAAGAATAAAGTTGTAAGTACAATTGTATGAACTTGCACACGTTCCATATGAGGCAACGAGTTATGTCTCTACAACACAGACTATAATAAACCGAATTAAACAGATAATATATCACACGCCCTCATATGCAGAAAAACACATTTTATATACAGTATGCATCGCCTCTCATGCAGAGTTAAAGACAGCAGCAGCACCAAGTTTGCACTGAGGTCAACTCTATTTAGAGCGCAGACAGCCAGACTCCTGGAGCCGGCAAAGAAAAAGACAGACTGAAATACAAGAGAGACGAGAGAGGGAGGCCTGGTAACCTGAAACCAAGCAATAGTGGAAGTCGCTACACACACAGGCATGCAGGCATTTAAGCCTACATGGATAAGTGTGTGTGTGTGTGTGTGTGTGTGTGTGTGTGTGTGTGTGTGTGTGTGTGTGTGTGTGTGTGTGTGTGTGTGTGTGTGTGTGTGTGTGTGTGTGTGCGTGTGTATGTACAACCCACTTTCTAAATTAGAATTTCCAAATCCATCTGTGGCTGGGATGTATTTCTAGAGACGGAATGACCTCAATGACACCAGTTTTAAGAGAATCATATACTGAAACTGAAACTTTGTGTTAAACAAAAGGAAAAATATTGTTTTTACAGGGGAACTCTCGCTAAATGATATTAGTTTGATAAAGGGATATTAAGGTAATTAAGGACATTTAGAGACTCAGCAGCCTAACATTAGGATGTCCGGGGGATTAGCAATACTAGCCAGATCCATTAAATGCTTCGAGAAGTTCTAATTGCTAAATGCTACAAAGTCAACCAGCATCACAGCCAACCAGTGCAATGCCACTATAGATATTAACTGTTTAACAGGGAAAAACATAAAACGTATATGACACAGCATTAAATTCTCTAGTATTTATTTATCATTTTAGTTCATCTTCATGACTACAAACTTGGAGCATGAAATTAAATCACCACCCTAAAAGAGACATAGGAATGTGAATTTGATGTGGATTTGATGTGGATTTAGGCTTCAGGAGTTGGCTGTGATGCAGTTTCCTAAGCAGAGGTTATGTTGACTCTGTAATGTGGCTGCAGACATTTGAGGTATTTGATGGCTGTTACTATTTTATATATTACTGTATGTTTGCTTTTCATCATTTTCAAAGTTACCATTCGGTGAAATGAACTGTGGAAAGACTGCAGTAATCATCTCTGAGAAAGCCAATACAATAACCCGAGCCAATGTTCAGCAGCAATGTAAATACACCCAGTAAAGAATACACAGAGATGCAAACCAAAGGTCACATTTGAACTACAATAAAAGGGAAAATAGGAAAGTTAGACGTAGGTCGGGTGGGTACACTGTGTGTGTGTGTGTCATTATGTGTCAGTGTGTGTGAGGACTGTCAGTGCGTGTAGGCAGAGGCAGATTTCAGCAGATGGCAGAGTTCAGTTGGATGACACTCTAAGAAAGAAAGATGCATTATGCTGTCAATATGTTTGTTTTATTCATTCCGTAGTATGAAGTGAGATGTAGACTACAAGACTGACTTACAGCACAAAGTTACAGCACTGAGCCCTCAACCAAAGCAGAAAACTGCAAAAGTACCCTGTAAACAATGTTGGGGTGTCATTGCAGCATTTGATACAGGACATTAACCTAATATGGTCTAAAATATATACAGTGCTTTAAGATTTACAGAAAGAATTATGGACTTAATTATTTTTACATTTCTAGAAGAATTATGTCTTTAATGAGGCTGTGATGTGTGTAAAGGATAAAATAACAATTCAACTATAGCAAGTTGAGTCTTTAAGCTTCTTCGGAGTTATCTATATAATAAATAATGATACAATTACGTAAAATTGCATAGTTTTAGGGAAAAAAACATCACATTGTCTTAAGGGAGGACCCCCAAACCCAACATCTCCAAGTATCTTTTATTCATTGTTGAAATCTAGAATGTGTCTCTTTATCTTGCTGCATATTCTGATCAAGCATCCTTCGGAGACACTGTCTCTAAAATCTGAATAAAAAGCTCTCACGCCTCAGCTCTGCGTACACACCTGCCTGGCTGGTGTTGATTCCAGGCTGTAGGTATCCTTCAATACATGTGTATTATAGAGTGATACTACAGGCTACCAATAAAACAGGACAGCAATGTGTGTATTAAACTATAGTGTTGATACTTAAACACGCCACCTTAACCCTGTATTGAGTCATTTGTAATATTATTGGAGTTTTATAGCCCTGCTATAGAAGATGCATAGCCCAAGTGTAATAATACAACAATATAATCACAACATGTTTAAAGAAGTAATAAATAAATATGAATATGTAGCAAGAGATTGCCGATATTGGCCGATACGCTTACATGTGAAAAAGGGGAGTACTGTCTCTTGTTTTTTCCCCACTTCAAGCACTGCTCGAAGAGACTATTATCTTTGTAACTAGCACTAGCATGTTCCCGCCAGGTTAGCACTGAACTCGCCTGTTACAGTAATTTACCAACTCCAATTCTTCCTACATCAAGATTCTTTGACCACATATTTTCCAAAGACGTGCAGATCCATTTCGACCTGCCATTATTGTTGAATCTTGTCACCCTATGGACTAGCAGGTTTGCTGAAAGAATATTTTCTAGATTGTTTTTTTATCTACTGCAGATAAACACAAGGTAACATGTAGTATGAAAAATACTCTGTAATGTATTTGATTGATACATATTTACAGACCTGATGTTGATTCCTCATGAAAATGATTTCACTTTTCACACATTTATTCCAGTTCACATTGTGACATCACCTCAACTGAGCACGTACATATGTTCCTCCAGCAGTATGCAGAAGCGTAGGCAGTGTGACTTATAGAAATGTGTGAGGTGATCTTTTGTTGAAATCATTTTCTAAAACATTGTGTGAGAGTTGTGAATTAGATTGTCAAGAGGAAGAAAAAAAAAGACCTACGACGATAGGGGCTGAGAAAGGAACTGTGTAGGCGCGACAGTATGATAACCATGTCAAACTCATAGGCTAACATATTTCAGCAGACTGCGAAGTTTTCTGATTAGTTCCTTCAGTGCAGACTCGTACTGTTGACACTGAGTGAGACAGACAGAGCCAGTGTAAAATAAAAAGACATTCAAAAGAGATGCATGAGGTGTGATTTGGGTTCGTGCTTCGTGTGCTTTGAATTTCAATTTGTCTTGATGAATACAGGGCCATAAATGCTCCCAGCGGGGTGTAATATGCCATTTCAGATCTCCGGGACATGATTGATATAATTAGGAGTAATGGACCTGCCACCAATTATTATAATGACTGGAAAAAAAGATTTGAATTAATGTACAGGAGAATATCACATCCCTCTATTGTGTGAGCCTCAGTCAGGTGTTTTTTGAAAAGAAGCAGTAATACTAAGCAGTAATAGTTCCTCACACATACAGAAAGGGGATGAAAGGAACAGTGCAGCCATGTGACGGACATGTCAATATGATAATAGCCATGTCAATCTTATATAGTGGGCTGACATATTTCAGCAGACAGTTAAGTTTTCGAAATAGTTTCTTTAGTACAGACTTATACTTTCAACACAGAGTGAGAGAGAGAACACTGTAAAATACATTTATGTGGTGTGATTTCTCACACAGACAAAGACGGTTTTAGTTCTGCATTTTAAATACAACTTACAGAGGCAGACATCTGGGAAACTGACAAACACATTTTAATGTTTTAAAACACCCACTTAGAATCATATCATACTTTTTAAGGTGGGTGTGCTTTAAATGAAAACTGTTACCTTGTTGCAAATGCTTTGACATACAAATTACCATATGCAATCATTTACAGTATTTTTGAATGAGTGTAAATTTGTTGAGATAATGCAGTTGATTGTGACCTTGTAACGCTGAAACTGTTTTGAGTGGTCAGAAGACTAGAAAGGCGCTATACAAATACCTTAACCCTAATTTATAAACCCTGCAATGATTTAGGAAATGCATTCATCATTATAACATAAGCTGTTCTACTGGGTAATGTCGGTTACTCAGCTCTAAACTCCACTAAAAACAAGTCAACATAAGTTCTGGATAGACATCTTAGCAACTGCCATACAGAATCTGCAAAGAATCGGAAATTGGATCCAAAAGTATCAAACAGTCATGTTTGTTTTTCTAGCTGATAGCAACTATATCATTGTATACACAAATGTAATGTTGTTTATGGTGTTTGTATAGAAGTGTAATTACTACAGAGCTCATCCAAAGTGCTTTACAGGACAATGAAGAGCACAGTGGTGAATACTAAAGGAAGCAGATTAAGAAGCCATCAAACACTTGTAGTAACACATGCACATAATTCAGTCTTTCTTGAATACAATAATGAGTACAACTGAATGTTGAGTGATTTTCTTAAAGCCAGCAATTAACTGACACAAAGATACATTTTGGGACCGCAAAATGTAAGTGACACCAATTAGTAACTATAAGCTACAGACTACTCCAAACCAGACCAGACTTTTTGATGATTTTACAAAGATAGCAAAGAAAGACATTTGATGATGGGCTACAACAAGCGTCCAAAAACGTAGTTTTCAGAAATTAATGATCAAAAGATGGACTGATTGTGGTAAAACCAATTTTAAAAGTTTCGTAGGGATGTGTCAATATTAACCCTAAATGTAAGCCTGAAGGCCTTGAGACAATGGAGGCATGTTTTCTATTGTATTTGTGTGATTCATTTGGATGTCAATATATCTATTTAAACTGTTGTTTCACACAGATTGGAATATTTTAGAAAAGCGACGTCATTTTTTTTCCGGAACAAGGAGTCTTTGCACTGTGAACAAAGGCATCAACCAATCACATTGCACGAAACAAAGATATTCGAAATGTTCACATGGAGGCTCAGTCAACAAGACGGCAGATCTTTTCACTTCTTTCAATCTTGACAAAGGCAGCCCTTACCAGATCAATTCCCTCCATTCTTACCTTTCACAATAAAAGCCCTAGACATATTCAATGCGTAACTGTGTACTAGAGGGAACTATAATTCACTCAGAGCCTTTCGCTAAAAGGAAACTCAATAAAATAGCTTATAGAGCTGTACATCAAGTGACCTCAGACAGACTCTACGTCAATAGTTGGTCCTCTTCGTGCGCCAATCTATTCAAACCTTAAAGTGTTGCAACTGTCGCAAATTCCCTTTGCTGACGGTGTGAATAGTTTTGATTGAAAATATTTGCAGGCTATAATTTAGCATTTTTTATTCGTCACACCCTCACTGTAAATGCCTATTGTCAAAGATATATTGGTATCCGATACAGCATTGTCGCTATGATTTTAACTGCTAAAAAAGGAATGACATGTAAGCTGCAACCAAAGACTTAACTAATTAAATTTAAAGCAATTGTTAAATCAAGAGTAATAAAATACTTGTATGTTAGTTAACAGTTGATTGAATAATTGTTACATTTATTCAATCATTCACAATAAACACTAGATGTTAGAAAGCGATACTGGCACCCCTCGGACAATGTTGATGTATGTGTGAGTAAGCATGTATGCATGTCTCAGCACAGCATAAATATTGATTTTGGAACTCACTATAAGGAATTTGTCAGACACAGCGGTATCCTTAAGATGTATGAGAAGCATGTGATTGCAATTACTCCACTTGATTCGCTCCTGGCATACTGATCTGTTTCAAATGTCATCACACAGTTGGTGGGATATTTCTCCGTAATGCACAGACCACTGCCAACCAGTAGTAGACTTATTTATAGTGATGAATCTGCAGATACTTTTTTTTTTTGGCATCTTAAAGCCACAAAGGGAGAGGAAGGGGAGATGTGTGCTTGTAAGAGAGATTTTGGCACACTGTAAAAAGTACGTAATAGAAGTTTTGATCTACTGAAGATTAACTTTATACTTGGTATGCGTAGTTCACCTATTACAGTTAATTACTGTACACTACACACAGTCATCAAACAGAAACATATTTACAAAAGGTTTTTCTAAATAAAATTATACAAGTAATGCCTATACGTCCTTCTCTTTTATATTTAAGAAGTATCAAAATAGCTCACTGAGTGCTCAGCAATCTACAGAATTTAAATACATTTGAGTTATTTGATGTAGAAGCTAAGCTAACTGAACTGTTTATCCTTGATTATTTACACTTCAAGATGTATTTTTCAGAGGTTAGATGTGTGATGGTCAGACAAACGACCCAATAGCAAGAATCACACGAGAATAAAGTGAAGTGCAAAAATCCAAAAATACTTCAGGTATCTAACTCAGATGAATTTACTGTAAGAGAAAATGCGTACTACTACTACTACTACTAATTAAAAAGGTTAACAAAGAAGCAGGCTACAATCAAAAAGATCCCAAAAACGTCTAAGGTAAATCACTGGGAATAATTAAACGCTGGATAGTCTTGTGCAAGAACGGAGGCAATCTGGCAAACAGGTAGTGAACAGCTAGGTGTATAAGTACTGGGAGGTCTGATGACACAGGTGATAAAAAAAGAGACGGGAAATTAAACAATGGCATGAAGTAAAGCAAGCCAGGAAGCATGGGCAAGTGAATATAATATATAACAGGAAGTGAAATCAACGTTCATACGAGTCGTCACAAGATGATCCTATTGTCTTTATCAAAGACTAGAAGCTATGGCCCTGACCATAGCTCTGAAACATCACTTGCCTAACTGTGCTGTGCACCGTAATGATAAATCTATGCCGCTGTCCATGGTGCTTAAGTAGCAGTCGGATTTGTGATTACGACTTTTTCTCTGAGTCCAGCCCTTTTGTCTGTTTCATCTTGGATCTATAATAATCACATAACCATATAGCTAGGGGGTGCTTTTAAAAACTAAAGAACCAAAATAGTCCTTCATTGGGCGTTTTGCTAGTCGCGAGTGACCAAAACAAACTATAAACAACAACGCCTACCGGCTTCATAAAACAACCCCGTCTCCTATGAAATTTGTTTTTCCATACTGTTGTGACCAGTAAAATGAGGACCCAAACACAGAACATGGACACAATGGAATGGGATGTATTGCAATCTTATAGGAGAGTGGAGATGGGGGAATGATGTCCTGGAGGTATTGGCGGTGGGGTGATGATGATGATGGTGGAGGAGCAGCGGCGTGTGGAGGGATTTGAGCGAGGCAGAGGTAAGGAGGGTTATTTGTGAGTGGGCACATGGGACGCGGGTTGAGATGTGGCGATCCTGTGGGACAGCCCACAGAGGCGAGTTAAAAAGGCAAAAAAGCACAGCAAAGATTCATTTCTTCAGGAGGTAACTCTAGAAATGGCCTGAATGCAAGTATTTACCACTGGCAATGAGAGCGTTAAGAGCTGCGGCTGAAATAATAAAGAGCAGATGAAGGGGAGTGATTGGTGTGTGTGGAACCAGGAAAATTACTGGGTTATGTTTAACGACTACGTGGTTAGGTATAGAAAATATCATGGTTTGGCCTGAAACAAATATGTGTGTTACATTATTTAATTAACAAATGAAAATGACAACGAACGAACATAGACATTAGGTTTTACACAGGACACGAACAGCTGTCTCCTGGGTGAAAGTCTTGTTTGTTTGTTCTACCCATCCACCCCGACCCCCCCCCCCCTTCACAAACTTCTGCTGAAATGTATTTGTGATATGTCATAAACAAACATATTTAGAGAAAAAATACATTTTCCTCAATGTAATTGACAATGCAGTTCTACCAGTCCTCAATACCTTTCTGATGTCAGACTGCATGGGCAGGACTATGTCTGACAAGTTTTTGTAACTTTCTGAAACTAATAATCACACCCTTTTCCCACAATGATTTGCCAGCCAGCTGTGTGGAAATCAGCACATTGCTTCTGGAAAGCTTTCTTTTTTTTTCATTCTTCACATAATCTTATACTTCAATCACTTTCAGTATTATGAACGGCTTCGAAAGTGTGCACCATTACCCCCATATGAACGATTATCGCGTCTCGTCCCGTATGATAATGTGGCTGTTCTGTACAGTTAGTTTGAAGCATGCCCACGCTTTTTAAAGTTACATCAAGAAGCATACGGAAGTCGTTAACCACGGCCATGGCTTCCCCACCATTTTGTTTGAACCACTGTTACGTGGTTGAGTGGAATATAAAAACAACTTTCAGTTTCCAGGGGGAAGGGGACTGATGCAGCTCAGTCTGTAATCAGTGAGTTTCCTCCCTCTCCACACTGATTCGCATTCTGTTATTCAAGGACTTTGTCAGGGATCAATGTGGCATTTACTTCCTAATGGACCTGTGTAATAGTCCACATGAAGATGGAAGAATCAGACCTCCTATTGACACGCATTACCGTTTAGTTTGCTTCCATTGTCTAAATTCTCTGTAATGAAAATGGAGACACAAGACTAATCCATATTCTCTCTGTACTACATGATTCCCTTTTTTCTCACTATATTAGGGTACATTGTGGTCTTAATTAGCATATTCAGTTGATGGGATTGTCTTTTGTGCTATAATGGATTGTACAAGAATCCAATACACAGTTTCCAGGCTTGTACAATGTGTAAAACTGTGAACATTCAATCTTAAGCTTCATGAAGGACCCTTGAGGCTTTCTTACAATATAACTATACTATATACTAAGACATAGTTTGAGTGGTTTTGCATGTCTTAGATCCAGACTTAAGACTTTGGCTACCTAAGGGTTGCAACAAATGTTGTATTTCTGTTCCCCAGAGGAGGAGCTGCATTAACTTTGGCGATTCTCACGTTTTTAGCATACTGATGTTAGCCTTTAGCCCAAAGCAACTCTTTGCCTCAGTACAACCCTTACACAGCTGCTTATATTGCATGACGGAAAGAGATTGTCCCAACCACATTTTGACTAACATAAGATTTTTGCTCTGGCCCCAGAAAGAAAAACAAATATTCATTCTGTTATGAAAACCACCTCTTACAAATCGGGTCTGTATTATGATATATAGACTGGACACATACAATTAAGGTGTGTCCAGTCTATAACAATAACATTTTTAGTTTAGATGAGGCTTTATAATGAAAGATGATGCAGAAGCTCGACCTCCCAGCTCTAACAGGGATGCTTGTCTTCCCCAATGTGTCTGGGTCCTACATGTGCGATTCGCTGAAACCAGAACAAAACACCCACAGTGGACAGTAAACACTCCCACAATGCACTCAAAACACAGAGGGCATGTAGTGGAGAGTCTTCTGGCAGCTTTTCACACTGACATGTCCTCTTAAGGAGTGATGCATGATCCACTGTGGACTCTCTCTGCAGGCAGGGAAGCCCAGATGCTCAAGTTTGTCCAGTTCAAATGCTTTCTAAATATATTTCTAAAAAACTCCAACCTAGCCTCGCTGTTCAGCTTGAAGGAGACAATTTACACAAGCCATCAAATCCTCACCTCATTGACTCACGGCAGGAAATGTAATTAGTGTGAGGAAGATGAAAAAATAAACATGAATGATTCGTACTACAGATAGAAAGAAGGTGTGTCACTATGTGTTTGTTTGTGTATGACACACAAACGAGTTAGAAAATCGCCCCAGAATGAAGACGGTTTTATTTCCGTACGGCAGATCAAACTTGTTATGGCTCTCTGCAGCTAACCAGGAATAAAGCTGTATAAATAACAAAAACAAAACGTGAGGACAGTGTTTTGCCTATAAAATACCAAAATGATGAATCAAACAAAGCAAATACAATCATTTTCTTTGATCATTGGAGCCAATATGAATATTAGTATTTGGCAAGTAAGGATCAGATGCCGAAGAATGCAGGAACAACCTGCAATCAATCACAAGAGATTCATCTGGAGAAAACCAGAAAAAGGAAATATCTTTGTAATGAAAATGTCAAACAGAATATAAGTTGACAAGTCGATTTAATAAAACGGACCGAAAATATAATAATCATGCTTCATTTGTCACTACGCTTTTTTCATCTGTTCATTTAGACCAGTGTTTGCCAAACTGTTTCCCAGGGACCCACTACTTTAAAATGACAAACTGCAACCCAATTTACAAAAAGGCCTTAACTATAAATCATGAGAAGAGCACATTTGTGTGCAAATGGAACATTTCTGACCATCGCTACTGCCATTTCACTCTGCATCATCTTGAGTAAGTAAACCAGCCACTTTGAAGAGACATACGTGTGATAAATAAAACATTTTTTTGCATGTTATTAAAAACATATGTATGCGCATGTTAAATACTTAATAAATGAGACCAAATGAATGTGTTTAGGTGGAGTCAACACGCTCTTGTTTTTTTTCCCTCTTATCAGATAAACGTACGCTATACTTTCATATTAGATTCAATGTTATAGGCTACAGTTATCAGCATCAAACAGTCAGGCACCCTCATGTGGCATCGTTTGCACTGTTGGCTGCTGGCCACCAGCTCAGACATCACGATGTTGAGAGCCGCATCGAGGCAATCCCTCAAACACTGAATCTGGAATTCAAACACCTTTAACAATCAAAACACTTGCATGCTGAAGATGGACTGTCTTAATCACACAACCCTCCTTGACTGTTTTTCTCAATATATACACATCTGTTGACTGAAAGAACCCTTTACTGGTTTAATTTAAAGCTCAGAGTTTGCCTTAGTTATAGCCTGAAATGTATTAAACATAGAGAGAGAAAAAAATAGCCAGGGCCTTGTTAATTATGGAAGTGTAATGTTTAAGGATTCCTTTCATTAAAAGGCCCGATACCACTGGTGTAACTGTGGTAATCCACATTAAAATCCCAGTTCATTGGCAAAAGCCACATGGTGCCTGGTCCTCAAAACCCTGTGTTTAATTAATCATAAAGTGGGCCCCCGTGTCTTGTGCATTTTAAGAAAACTAAATTAAAGCGTTAATCTTTTTTTAATTCTCCAAAGTATCCTTTCCCAGATGTGCTTAATTTGCAAAGGCAATACAGCTTTTAATAATGCTAATTGCAATCAAATGTTCACTCTTTATGTTGGCAATCGTATGTTTAATGCCTTGGCAGTGTATAGGTGATACTGATTCATGGGCTTTTACAGCAATTAAAAAAGAGCAAAGTCGTCATTATTATGTATGCAGCCAGTTAGTTAATGTGTCCCTCATGGGCTATCGATTCTAGCTAAATTTCTGTTTAACTCATTTAGAAATGCGTTTGAGGTTTCGACAGATTTCAACACTTTGAAGTGAAACACTTTAGCATATTTGACCCTGGAACACTTATGAGTTCTCCACTTAGGAGCAAGATTCATACAATTGTCATTCAAGTGCAAACTATGTTTAACTATTTCACAAATCCCCTTAAAATACTCCTTTCTTGCTATCATTCTACCGTTATCTTTCTCATCTCACACATTGTTCCATTCACTCCGAAATCAGTATTACCTTTGCACAGCTAAGTATTAGTTTTTCTGACAGAGTGTGTCATCATATATTTGATTATTGCTCGTTGAATACATGATTTACTTTGTAAAAACCCTGACAAATAAAGAAAAAGACGTCATCTTCCTGAGATATGATCTCTTCTCTCATTGATATTGGAGTTAACATACCAGTGCTTTAGATTTAGTTTATTAATGAGAAGCTTAAAGATGGAATATGACCCCTGATGCCATAACTTCTACGAGTTCTGTTCATATGCATTTGGTAAAATTAATTTGAGGAGAAACTTAATGTCATCCAGATTACATTTTTACAACGAAAAAGACTCTATAACAACGTCACCTCACTTCCTACTTTTCTCCCATCACAATTACTAGAGCGCTTTGTCACTTGAACACAAACACACATCATTTGCATTTAAATTTAAGACCAAATCCACTGGATCGCATCACTAATGCAGAAAAAAAAGAAAAGCCCAAACCCCTGTCAGTCCCCAGCATTGGTACCTCTGGGCTGGCTAGGAGCTCAATCAATAGACCCTTCTCACAGTGTACATTTTGACTTATCTATCACAGGTGTTACTAATTACATTGAAATTGACTGCATGACATTCAGGTGTGCAAGGGCTTCGGCGTTGCGCATTCTGGCACATCTAAAGGGAAAAACAGTCATTTTCATACACATCTGCCTTTTTTTGCTGGGACAGGCTCATCGCATCCAGCACTCGTAGCAATAACTATGGAAAGCAACGCGCCGTAGTTAATAGATATCTTACGAAATTACTTCAAATGTTATTTCTTGAAGCGAGAAGTCAACATTGATGTTTTTGTCACGTAGCTTGCGTACTTCAGTAACAGCACTCCCGTGGTTATTTTAATGGTGGCTTCATGGTTTGCTTCAGTGTTGAGCAGCCCACTGTACATGTGCATTAGTGTCTCTTATCCCAGAGACTTTAGTGAGATGAAAGCACACGTGCAAAATAGCTTTGCTTGGCTCCAGGAACATGTCATTAAAACCTACAAGGTTTTGTTTTGAGAATTTACCTCGTCTGCAGTTTGGAGGTCCATGGATTCATTCAGATTCAAATGAACACACGTACATGCCTCTTATCTGTTTGACTTAACCACTGTAAGTAACAGCAATTCATTAACAGAAATAATTAAATTTTCTTTGTCAGGCTTTCACACCCTGGAGGATAAATGTGTCAGAGGCTTTTGTCGCAGGGTTTAAACACATCCATGTAAGGCATGCCCCCTTCTGAATGAGCAACTTCCTCCACCTGTATGGTAACAAATGTGTGTAATTTTATGAATCATAACGGTTTTTAAAATAACTCATTTTGTAATCAGATTGCATCATACACAAGGAAAAAGTGTACAGATTATCTGCTCTTATAAACAGCTAAAATGCTCACTCTGCAGGATTAGATAATACTGTAGAGACAAAAACTACTCTTGCCAAAGGGAGCTATGCATCACCTCTCTGTGTCACTTCTTTTCTCCTGCACACAATCATCCTTTGGCACGCACACACTGTCTCTCACCTCCTAAACTCGTTTATACTCATACCACTATGACTTTTCTTTGAAAACACATTAGTACATCTGACCAGCGGCCAAAACCTGAAAAAAAACACATCTCATGAGAAACAACAGATCGGTGTCTGAGAACAGACTTGAGTGCTGATGGAGCATCTGTAGAGTCACTTGGTATGTTAAAGAAGTCACAGAAGATGTTGACGTTAAATTATACATGCATTGTATAAGGTAACAAGGTTGTTTTCTATTAATTAATGTCATCGTGCTGACTTGATGCATTATTACAGAATTACCGACCAAATTGAAATATCTCTCTAATTGCTGCGGTCACAGGGACTTTGATATTCAAACAGTTACAGATACGTGTTGAGAAAGCGAGATATGCATGCGCATTTCCCAGCAAGGTGATGGAGGAGAGGAAGGAAAAGAACAGAGTGGTGAATCATTTGGGAGCAGAAGGAAAAGCACTGATTGGATAAGAAACTACGTGGCGCAAGAAATTACTCATGTTAATTTAACACCTTGTCAGCGCTTGTATTAATCCACAACAGTTTCTTTTAATACTTACAAATAGTTTTGAAAGCTCGCCTAGAACTATATTAGCACTCCAAGTGAACACAACAACCGCTCCTTAAAAGAAACTCAAAGAAAAATATTCATTAACGCTTGGAGTGCGGCTGCTAATTTAGATTAACACTTGTGTGGTGTTACAATAACATGGACTGTTCAGCTCCAATTGAATAAGTGATTGCTGGCAAAATAGAGCTACCCGTGATGATGTTTGTTGATAAAAACTCTGATAATTTACATTTTGATTGCAAAAAACTGAGACTAACAGTGAAAAGTTTCTTGTATGTTAAACTGTAATTTAAAAACAAGAAAAAGTTTCATTCTTAACTCAGAAAGAAAATAATTGCAAAAAACCTTTTGGTTGAGTCGTGACTTTTTTTTTCTTTATCTTTCATGAGTGAACAGAATGTCAGTGAAAAATGTCAAGCCATAATAGTCATTATTATTATGACGGCTGATGTTTATCAAGGTTTTATCACAGCATCCTGCCACTCTGCCAAAGGTATTTTACAAATTGGATTAAAGTAACTGTAAAACTTTCTCTCGGCAAGTACTTCCAAAGTCGTTAACGCGTGTGTAAATATGACACTTCAACCAACGTCTGGATGGACACTGATGGAACATAATTGTTGGCAGCCAAAACCAAAGAAGCATTGCTGGTGAACAGATTAACATGATGTAAAACTAGTCTTGTAGATTGTGGCATTATTAGCCTGTGATTATGTGACTAATCTTGGCTTCAGAGAGCTCACCAAGTGGTTTAGTGGGTTCCAAGGGTTATTTCTGTCTCTGTCCAGTATTTTACTGATCCAGTGACATATGGCACGCTCGCAAGCCAAGATCTTCAAGCCCTGTTTGACTGCGTTGTCACAGTTTTCTTCCTGAATAATATTGTGGTGGTGAAAGTATCAAAATCGAGGCACGTTCAAATCACAGCATTGTTATAGGAAATTTACTTTGAGTGCTATCTGTCTGCTCTTTTTTATCTTTTGCATAAAATGTTTCCATAAAAGGGAACAGGACTTTCGATAAATGATCAATTTCTCTATAAGTCGAGACACCCTCGGCAAAAACGTTGTTCTTTTTCCATGCACCAGTCTTTACTGCACTTTGTCTATATGTGTCTGTCGATTTCTCCTAAATTCACCAAGAGTTAGTATTAAGTAATGATAATTAGCATATTTAAATAAACAAATAAATTCAGAAAACAGTGAATTATATTAGGTGCAGTAAGTGTTGATCTTCTATTTTTTTGTCAGTTATTTCAGTTTTTGATAATCAGCCTTGTGTCATTTCAAGTGACGGGGTTCATAATTAACACGTATGTGAAAAACTAAATGACATGTCATTAAACGGGAGTAGTCTAATGGATAAATCACCTTCTCTTTCCTAAAGTCTTAGTGATTCTCAGTTGTCAATGTTTTTGTAGATCGCTGATGACTACAATCCTATTTAACCCAATCAATCACTCCCCGAGCCTGTCGATACATTAATCAGGCTTTAGAAGTCCTCTCAGTGCTGAACAGAGACCACTGCCTCGTCTGGACCGCATCCAATCAGAGAGACTCCAAAACCAGCAGGGTTTCACGGAGCATTTCATTTCTCTTTTTTTACAGCAGTTTTGTATCAGTACTTGTTATCAGCAGAGCGATCAAAGACATGTTGTATCTTTCTTGTCGTCATTTGAAATCCATCAGTCATTTCTTTTAATTCTTTTGTTTTCTAAAAGCTCATTGAAGCATCCTCATAAGTGTCAGTAATACCGTCTTATGTTTTAAAGACGTAAAGGCTTCAATAAGCTCTTTATTGTCACTGCTAATGATTTACCTCATTATAAGCACAAAACTCCCATTCAGTTTTGATCCCCAGTTCATTTTGTCGCATCACATTTTAAAGGTTATTATCTCTGTTTCCATGTGATCAAATACTGTTCAGCTAAGGCAAAACTTCAACAGAAAAATTGACAAAAAGAATCCAACTAAACGACGGATTGGAAACAATCCATTGAATGCACCTACCGAGTAAAATGGAAATTTCTCTTGTTTTGCACATAGAGGTAAAATTGTCAAAACAGTGCTAATGGTTCTTACGTGATTCTGTAATTAAGTTGACTTTCCAACGGAAACATCACAGCGTGATTTAACAGTAAACAACTATTAAAGTCCTCTAAACTCACTGAGTGAAGTAGAAAATGGATTTAATTGTACAAGAACAACTAAATAAAAACATTTTAAAGCCCTACTCCGCTAAAAAATAGATTTGCTTCAGTTCAAAACATTTCTTAAAAAGGACAGTTTGTGCTAAATGGATCCACTGTCGCAAGCATGCGGAAGAACTGCGAGCATTACTTCTGTGTGTAAAGTCAATTATCCCCAAACCAGCCGACAAATGCTTGGCAAAATGCTAGAGGTTCAGTTTCATCCACGGATGGAGACTGCAGTGATTGCAGCGGTCCTGTATAGAAAGGCAGTCGCTGTCAACACGCTCACGTCACAAGAAGTGGCATGACAGTGGGTTTCCAAAGCGGCTGGAAAAATGTAAGTTGACAGAGCTCTTATGATGGCCGGAATTAATTTATTTATTTATTAAGTCAACACGTGATTTGTTCTTAGGTTCACGTAATGCCTCCCCCTCCTCACTGTGTCTGTTGATTGGATTTTATATGATCATTACTTCCATCCTTTTAATAGCAACTTTACCAAATAAGAAATCAGTTATCCTTATAACCTTATGCTATGGGAATTAATATCATGTCACTCTTCTTGTCTATGAGTCACTTATTATTACCTCTTATTGTTTGCTTCCCCTTCATGTAACAATTCACTTACACCATCAATCTGTTTTTACTCTCCATCTTCTCCACCTCAGGAATCAGGAACTTCTGAAACAACAAAATACGTAAAATGAAATTGACATTTATAACCAAATATTGTGGCTACGACTTTAACAAATCTCTTGATTGAGAGTCATGGGTGATGTATCATTTTTGCAGAAAGTATGTGTAGTAGTAGTTGTTTGAACGTTGTTTATTTCCGGGCTGTCAGAAACGAGAGAGCGACAGGTGCAAATCTAGCTAATCAAATGGATTGGGAGCTCAGTGCTGGGCTCAGCCCTGATTACCTCCCATAAGCCCGATCAGCTGATGCCTCTGAAAGGCACGCGTCCGCCGTTCTTCATGGGCAAATCCACAAAGTGGGGGATCCAAAGAGGATTTATTAGGCTCTGGTTTGAGTTAATCTATTTACAGGTACGCTAAATATATTAGCTAATCATCCGGAACGTCCTCTCGGCCACTGGACGAGTGTCGGTCCATGAGTCAGCTGGACTCTGTATTCAGAAAGTGGGGGATCCAAAGAGGATTTATTAGGCTCTGGTTTGGGTTAATTTATTCACAGGTACGCTAAAGATATTAGCCACTCATCCGGAAAGTCCTCTCGGCCACTGGACGAGTGTCTGTCCATGCGTCAGTTGGACTCTGTGTGCTCTGTATTCAGAAAGTGGGGGATCCAAAGAGGATTTATTAGGCTCTGGCTTGGGTTACTCTATTCACAGGTACGCTAAAGATATTAGCCACTCATCCGGAAAGTCCTCTCGGCCACTGGACGAGTGTCTGTCCATGCGTCAGTTGGACTCTGTGTGCTCTGTATTCATCGTGAGCATATCATTAAAATATTGGATCTACAGGTTGCAGCTTATTGGCAGCAACAGTATACTTTAAATAAATTACTGACTATCTGGAGTCAGTCTCAGTTCAAGGTCATCCTCAATCACTAATGATGATTTTAGCATTCACAATGTGAAGCAAAAAAGTGTTCGCTGGAGGTTACATTCAATTATTGTCTGTCAGCTGATGGGGAAAGTGTTGCATGGTTCACCTGAAGCAGCGCTGACAGATTCTTCAGCCACAGATGTATTTCATCTACAGCCTCTGAGTATCTGTGCCCACCAGCACTATGATGTTATTATGGAACAAACCAAGGTGTGCCTGATCTTCACAGCATTTAATGACTTTTGTAAAACTTATATTTGGTGTGAGCCTTAAAAAGTTTAAGACCCCCTTGTACAATGACACTGCTATCAATTCCTGATGAAATCATCCTGGCAGAATATAAACTGTTGCCCGGCCATTACCCAGCGGTAGATGTCAGAAAAGGTCATATTGTGCTGGAGCTGCTCCTCGGAGAAGTGGGGCACCGTTCAATCCTGCAGAGATCATGGCATCCACCACAGGCCTGTCAGCATGGAGAGTGAGCTTTGGGAGTTTGATCCTCAACACGGTCACAGGAAGAAATATGAAATCGGATTAGAGCTGAAACAGTACGGGAGCAGCCCAGAGTGTTTTGGGCACATCTTGTTGTCCTCTGTATTTTTGGAGGATGGAATATTATCAGAACGAGTTGGTAGGAAAACACTGGCTATTTTCTAATGTGTATCAGGCATTCCAAATATTGAGTTATTTCTTTTTTCATTTATATCGAATGTAGCAGATGGGTCAGTTGGATGTCTGCCACACGGTGTTTACAGCTCACATGCATCAATGGAAAAGGGGTCAATTCATTCTTGAACGACATGAAAGGATTTTTTGTTGTTCATCCAAATCTCTTTTTAAATGCATGTTTTTATTTGTATGCATTTTGGACCTTCACTTTAAGATCAGTGGAATGCCATTGGGGTTATGCAAGGTTAGTTTTGGCTGAATTATTCTTCCTGAGTGCCGTTGAAAACCTCCCCCGAAATAGTGATCAAAGCTTAGCAACCGTAATTAGGCATAGCAGGCCAGTGAAGCTCAAGTCTAACGAGACTAGTCAGTAAGGTATTCTGTATTTAGTTTGTCCAAAACCACAACACAAGAGTGGTTAAGAGAGAATGACTTAGACAATTTGTTTAGCTTATGTGCTATAACGTAACCAGCAAACGCTAGCTAACTAGCATACTATCGACACTATTAACCCAACTTGGTATTACTTTACAGACCTAGGACCATTTTGTAGGGTTACAATTGTCCCATTCATAGCACTTCCAAACTGTTTGTGCCAGTCGTGGATTACATTACACTTTTAGAGTACACTACATTAGAGTTGAGGGTCAGGTTAGCAGCTCTCTCCTGCTCTTCATTGGATTTGGGTACATTTACACTCTAGCTAGGATTGCCAATGGTCCTGTATCAGCTGGGAAGTCCCGTATAATGGGCTGAATTGGTCAAGATCATCCAATCACATGCCTCCATATGCGCATCAGTTTTGTATAGTGTAAATGCACCAATTCCCGCCAAAAGAAGTAAAGGGGAGTGGTAATATCTGGTGTTGTTTATTATGGATTAACCTGCAAATATGACTAAAAATACAAAAAGCGTACATCACAGCACGCAGTGCCCAAAGTCGGACTTTGGCCAATGCAGCGACGCAAGCCATTGGAAATAATGAGTTTCAGAGCCAAGTGGTGGGTGTTGTGAAAGGGCTTTCAGTGAGTGAGAGACAGAGAGAATAAAGGAGAGTACTAAGAGAAATAAATACTCAAGCACAGGCAAAAAAAAAAATCATGAATGAAATCAATGGATCTAAACTTTTGAACATTAGTTTATGCAAGAGATTGACGCAAGTTACCACCAGAGGAACAAATGATTCTGTATTATATCCTTAGAATAAAAAATACGCCTCTTTAACATAAAAATGCTGTACTTGTTATTTTGCTGTTCAGGAAACAAAGTCTGAAGCTCAAAATGTTTTCAGTAGGAGGACCCCAGAGCCCCCGCATTGAATCCTCCCTTCTTTTGAAGTCTCAAGGTTGGCAAGTATGACTTTACGCCGTTGAAAAATTCCCAATTGTCCACAGAGGTGAGAATGACCTAACTCAGCATGTTTCCAAAGAAATGCAAAGGAAGGACACCCTAAAAAGGTGCAAACAACATCAGCGCATTCTTCATGACGTCTTTAGTAGAAAATTACAACGATACGGCTCAACACAGACTCTGCAGTATCGACTGTCTTGCTCATGCAAGCTCAACTGTGTTTTTGACTCAAATGTTGTGAAGAAGATGAAAGCTGAGATGATTTCAATGATTTTCTCGGACCAAAGACTGTGCAGGATATTTTAAATGATCTGTCCTCGACCAAAGGGGAACCCGTGTACTTCTCAGTTGTCACAGATGCCTCAAAAAAGGGAAATTTTCCAGTGTGTGTGAGATATTTCTCTTTGTCAGATAGAGTGCAGTGCAAGGTATGGACTTTTATGAAGACAGTGATGAAACTGACCTGAAGCAGCTTGTGGCTGCACTCAAAATTACAGCGAGTCAGTATTCATACAGAAAGCAGGACAGGGTACCACAAAAACCCGAAGCCTAAATCCACCAGTGAGCAGCAAAAAAAATATCTATGGAGACTTGATGAGTTAGATTCCTCTCTTTTGCATTTGAAATTGTTTTTTGCTGTAAAAAGGTCTAAATTGGGATTTCCTTGATCATTTATTTTGAGGTTTCTTCACATAAGCTGACAAAGTTATACAAAATAGTAAAGCTATATACTAAAATAGCATAAACATGTTTTTTGCCTTTCACACTGCCATGGCACCGTGCATTGTGATAAGTCACATTTTGTCCCATATTTAGTAGTGAGAAAATTGTCAACCCTAACTCCAGCACGCCCGGCCAAATTTGTTATCTGAGAAAGAATGACAGTCTCCAAACACATTGCTTAGTCCTCTTCCTCTTTTGTAACATAGGTGAAGCATAACCTACTGTTTCAAAATGCAAACAATGTCGCATAAATCTACCCGTTCGTTTTGCTTGTCCAGGACTGTATGCCAAAACAGCTGGGTGAAGCTAATTAGCTCTGCACTGCAATTCAAGAACAATGCTGCTTCTTTAACGCCATCTCCTACAGGGATCATAACCTGGTAAGGATGCTGACTTTTTGCCTGGGAGGTAGCCTATCAGCATGTTCTCGTGTATTCATCATCTTCGTGCATATCCGAGAACCCTTTTTACAGGGTTTTTAGATGAGTCAGCTGGAGACATTCAAATGTCAGCCATCGACACATTTTCAACCAACTCACATAACTTTAGCTTAATTACCGAGTTAGCTTCAGCTGAGAAGCCTGCTTTTGTCTACATCTGTCTGAAATCAAGGACCCATCGTTTCAAAAATACATTTCTCACCATCATCAAAGTAAAGTAAAATGCATTATGTGTCAAAAGAAGGGCAGGGCTTTGAGAACAGACAATAAAGTTAATGTCATATCTTTGAAATAGCACATTTTTTTGCATGAGTTTTGTTGCTTTTCGATTGGATTAAAGAAACATCAACTCACAATCATATTACAATTTCTCCGTTAAATACCTCAGCAGCATGTACACTCCTTCCGAGCCAAAAACATTCCACCTCCCCTTTCCTCCTCACAGCTTTGGATGGACATGGTGGCTACAAAAAAAAAAAAAAAAAGAGTCTTTTGAAGCTTGTTAACAGTTTCAGCAAAGGTGCTCTATCTCCTGCGACAGCCGTTTGGAGATTCATTTGTCACCATCCATCTGATCCTTTCTACCTTCTAATTAGGCGGAGAATACAGGGCTGCAGTTGTGTGAAAAGAGGAGCAAAGAACAGAGGCTGAGCATCCTGTCTGTATGTGTTTCCTGTAGAGAAAAGGCTGCGAGAGCCGTTTGTGTCAGTTGGGTCCAGAAAACACATCATTGTCTGAGGAGTCATCAAGGCTGATAAATGACTCTTGTTATTCTCCCACTAAATGGCTGCTGAACAGGGTGGTCATGGACATGGAAGAAACCTCCCCATTATCAGAAGTAACCATGCATATATGAAGTGCTCCGTTTTATAGAAAAAATACCCTCTGCTTCATGCTGATCTAGATTCAAAATGCACAGATGAAGAAGATCTGTGCAGGTATTGAATATACAGAATACAATAAACATATTACAACAACAAAAATGCATTTAATAGCTGTAGTAAATCATGAGGCTGTTAAGATCCTGCATGTATGAATGATGGGGTGGTTATGGATGAAGTGATTTTAATGAATGTGTTCATTGCAACAGAACTTGGGCCGTATTTAGAGAACACAAAGCAAAATGTCTTGAATAGAAAGAGTTGTTTATGTATTATACATGTTTTTCTTCTTTTTGTGTTCTGTATGGCCTCTGGATAGGTGTATATATATATACACACACTAAATTCCATTCTACTCATTACTCATGTTCTTTGATAGCAAAAAGAAAATCCAATATATTTGTTTATTTTACAGCTTCTCATTTCTCTACTCACCCTTGCTTTTTGCGGTGTTTGTTGCAGGTGTCCCCCCCCCCCCCCCCATCCCTTCTGTGTTTAGCAGACAGCAACTTCTGTTTTTGCCGAGTGAAGCCGATGCGGAAATGTCTTCAAACCTGCATTTTCTCTACTGACCAGCAGGGGGCGACTCCTCCGGTTACAAAAATAACTGATTGTATGGAAGCCTATGAGAAAATGACCCTACTTCTCACTAGATTTATTACTTCAGTAAACATGAGTTCATGGTCTCAATCGCTAGTTCCAAGTCTTCTTCAATACAGCATAATGTTCATTTAATAAATTATGGTCACATTTAGAGTCAAATAGAGCATAAAGCGGAGTATGCTTTAGGGCGGGCTTACTGTGATTGATGGGTCACTGCCACTACTAGAGACGTATCCGGCATCTCGACGTCACTCGTCCGTATTCCAAATATGGTAACTTACGTTCATCGGTTGCAAGCCAAGATGGCGATGACCGTATTCCAAGATGGCAAAAATCGGAGATCCCGAGGCTTTACAACGGTAGTCCACAAACCAATGGGGGACATCAACGCGACTATGTCCACTTCTTATACACAGTCTATGGTGTTAAGCGAAATACTGAGCAGAGATATTGATTCTCGGCAGATGACCCCTCTGTCTGTCGGACACTTCACACCTGACTGCCAACTGAAATCCCCATATTATGGCCAGCAGCTCCCTGCTGTGTCTTCTAATGCACCATTGAAGGTGTTGGGGGGCTTTAAAGCGACACGGTCTCATCTAACCAACCGCTGCCTATTCACACATCCTCACGGAGAGATTTTGATGGATTGATGGATGGTGAGAGAACGCCACAAGGGGATATCTAAACAAGAGGAGACTAGACTAGTTCCCAGAGGGGAACATTGCTATTGTTGTCAAAAATCATCTGTCTAATGCTTGACCCTCTCACACGGGTTAAGAAGATGCTTTCTCCTTCCTGAAAGACATTTAGATAGGGATGTTAAGGCAGTGTGCTGTCTCTCAAACAGATGGTGCGACATTAAATGTGCCATCTTTCATGGAATGCAGTGCTGCAAATCTACATTATAGTAAACCCTGAGCCACATTTCCACGTTCCATTTCATGCCATGCAGCATTTGTGGAGGTATGTAGCCAGATATCAGACCTCTGAAGTGATGCCCATAGCTATTCAGCAATTTCATACTTTAATTTTACCTCTCAGATTGCTAAACACACTTCACTCAAAGATGACAAACAAAATTAAACTCAAAATCATAAGGATCCATACTTGACTGAGAAACACTTAGAGGTATGGGTATACAACAAAATGAGAATGAACAATGAAGTGAAAACAAAATACGTACAAAACTAAATGCAATTCAGTCTGATTATCAGGCCAGGCGGCCTCTTCAGCATTATACTTACCTCAAATCCCAGTGCGTGATATGAAACAACATATGCACAACTACTAAAACCTATAAATAAATAAATAATAATAACTCATTTTAATCTATGTAACTGTCTGCCCTGGCTATGTGCTGGCTCGTATCTCAGCTGCGTCAGAGAGCACACACTGCTCCAGTTTGACTAGCCCTTCATTTTTGCTCAGCAGCTGGGAAACAAGACACAAGACCCGTCTTGGGTATTGAAGAGCTGCATGTTTATTCATGGGCAAACTTTATCCTACTCTGTACATTCATGCCACCAGACAACTTAACCGCTGGGAATCCCTATTGAAAGCAAGATGTTAGCGAGGCATGAGCGGTCCAATCCACACAGACTCTGTCTCCGTCGGCTGGCTAAACTATACCTTCACCAGGCTGACTGACAGCAGAGGTTTTCTGAGCCAAAATAGTTTCATTGATTTTATTTCCCTGCCCACCGTAGCGAGTGACGGGAATTTCTGCTTTAGCGAAACAGGTGAGTTCACAGAACTGTAAACTATAAACCGGTTAATAACTTAAAAACATATACAGTGGGTTATTTGTGGAATTGAATCGGCTGTCTATGTAGATGATGCAAACACTAAATGCAACACAATTCGAAATAAAAAAAAATGCGCAGGGGTCTCTGTTCAACCACACACTCGCGACGTGACAAGCAACTGAATTTGTTTCCACCCCAAAAGCCCTTTTAAAATAGGATTGAATTCAGTCAATGATGATAACTAAACAAGGATTGTGTTTATTATATTTCATATGCACAGTAAAAGAGACCACTGCGGCGCAATGCGAGCCTTCAGGGTCCTGCTACTGTGCATGCTGACACAATCACACTTCCATGGTTTACTGGGACACTTGAATAGAACAGAGCCATCGTTAATGTTATTGGTAACACCTGTGCTTTCCTCTTAATGACAAGTCAACATGTCTGCTGTAAAAAAAAGGCTGCTTTTCCTTACCTGTCCACTAGCTGCTCTTCTACAATGTCCTGCTCACCACCTGATCTAAGCCTCTGCCGGCCCAGCTGCTCCCAATTAGTCGTTAGCCCCGGTGTGCTGTATACTTCTCACAGTTTGTCTCCACCTGCCTGTTTTTTTTTTCTTTGCCTGAAATCCCTTTCCTCAGTTTTACTGTCCTGCTTGACAGCTGATTCTGTGTTTGCTTGATGTTGACCTGCCTGCCAGTTGCCAACTGAAGGCCTGAACTTTGTACTAGCAGAACTGCTTTTAACAACACCCGCCTGCCTTGAGTCCCAAAGTCTTCCTGTGGGTCCAATTACCTGTTGTCAGTTGACCTCAAAACATGGCAGTGTTCTGAAACAAGCTGTAATCGTTGTAGCTGTTTTGTTTCCCCAACTCCACCTGCTAAATAGCTAGGGATCCAATAGATTGCAGACACTAGCAGTTTAAAGCCATACTACCCAACCGTATCTTCTGTATATCAACCTTACTGCCATCCACACAGTACAGTAATAGTCTGTTCAAGCAAGGAGTTCTTACATACATTTTGTGATGAACAGACTTCACATCATTAGTGTTCTGCCCTGGGGTCATTTGTGGGTTTCAGGTCTTGCAACAGACAGAGGACACAGAGTACGAAGGTCTACTGACCTACTGGTCACTCCTTAATTAATGGGGAAATGCTGTAAATAAAGTGATATACCTGTCACGTGTTTCACAGTCAGACTCAAAGTGTCAATTGCTGTTTTAATACATTTAAGGGGGTATTTCCTCTGATTCAAATACTGTAGGACATATTGAATGCTGCTTTCCAGACAACTCAGGTCGTAATTTTCTCAGTTGACATTTCCAACTTCCAACAGTTCCAGGTGCATGACGCAAAGCGTAAACAAATTACATGGCTGACCTTGACAAAGTGATGTTTCTTTGACAAGTGTACACACACACGATTGAAATTTCAGCAGTGCAACCTCCACATTCTTCTGGCATTTTATGTATTACTGAATAACTGTTCTGCAGAGAAAATAACTAGCTTGTTATTGTTCACCATAACCAGCTACCTAATAACATGGAAACATTTTGCATCAATTTACATAGAGAACAGGTTTTGCTATATGATATGTATTTTTTTAATTCAATACAGTTTTTTTTTTAAAGTTCTGAGTTGTCTGGATCCATCGTCAATTATTATTTTTTTTTTTGCCTTGAGTTTTTGTACCTGGAACATTGGTAGTCACAGTTTTGTTAACAATTTTACTCAACACTCCTTTCATAAACTCCATGCATGAATGCACCTGTTCGTGGCTGACCTGTTCACATCCATGAATCCACCCTATAACCCAGAATTTATGATATCTGTGCTATTTCCCGATAAGTCACAAAAACTTGCAATTGAAAAACACCTTATCTGGGTGTGCACGGCCATGAATGTAGCACTCATATATTTCAGTTTTCTGAAATGCAGTTGCTCAAGTTTTAATACAAACGTTTGTATGGTTAACATGCTATCCAGATCCCAGGTGTTCTGAGGGACATCGAGTCCTGAAGTCGTCCTTCAGTAGGAGGAAAACGGCAATAACAAGCCTCAGATGAAAGCTGAGATTAAGGAAGGAGAGGCAGCAGCAGAGGCTTGCTCCTCAGATAATTCAGGTCTAATCTGCGCTCTGCAGGTGTGCAGTTAGCAGTTAGCCAAGTACCTCTACAAAGATTTACCCTCAGCACTCATCCGGTGTTATCATGCCAATAGAAACCATGGACACACACTAAAGCACACACTCAAACACATCACACAAATTAATTCAGGAGTTTGTCATGATTAAAGTTCCATCAAAGTCCTTTGGTTTTCAAAATATAATAAAGTATTTTTTTTTAAATACATACCAAAATATACATACAAGATAGCACAATAGAATAAATGATAAGTAACCATGTTTGCATAATAGGGGACTGTATGCTTGATTAAAATGAACCAAACAGACAGCAGAAAATGAAAAACCATGGCTATTGAGCTTTAATGTGTTTTTAGACCATTTTAAAATGATACTCTACTGATTAGAGGTATTGTCCTAGACAAAGCACATCATGTGAAACAACCCTTTTTCTATGAAAGGCAGTTAATGCAGGTTTTGGAGTTTCGTTGCAAATCTTCAATAACTTTGTTCTGTGAATAATTGAGATTTAGTATAGCATCTGAAAAGCTGAGCACTCAAGAGGTGTATTATTTCTGGAAAAGGATGTATTTGACTCTGAGTTGCATGCAAATAAATACTGGATTGAAAGTGAGCAGGTTTGTGCGTGAGGATCACAATGGAAGTAGTGCGTTTAGCCACATTTTGGTATGTCCGTTTCTGATGTTCTAAGTAAACTGGTGAGGTAGTTTGATGAGTTTCTAGCAATGCGTTGAATATTTTCCATGCATTGAAAACTATTCACTTTTTAAAAAGACTTACAGGTGTTTTCATTTAGGCTAATTAGACATCTGCTCAGGTCTAATAGAGCCATGTTTCAACCTCATACTACACACTAATTCTACATACCCTGCGTTATACCGTATAGTTATTGATATTTCTTATGTTTATGCTGTCAGTAGTACTAAAAAAATACTCCATTTCCTTCATGCATTGCATTGTGGGACTATTTAACTTTTTTATTTTGTTACAACAGAAGCATAGCTCACAGAGGCCTACAAATAGCAGAAAACACTACTCTAATCCTTTGTAAGAATGTGACGTATAGATTTGGGACACAGCCCATGTACGGATACTAATAGTGGAGGGGAAAGTTATCCGGTTTAACAGGTGCAACAGTATTATCAGAGTGAGGAGAATGTCAATCGACCACAGACAAGTGAACACACCTGTCTGAGTGTGACCAAGCTTTTTAAATATTAAAACCGGTGCTTTCACCCTCTGAGGCTATTTGATCAAACTGATTTTATCCATGCTATTACCTCACCTATATTGTGTTAATCATTTAAAAAAAAGATAAGATAAAAGACATAATATTCAAGAAGGCTTTGTGTTTAAACATATGATACTTATTCTGTGACCTTATGCTACTTGGGCAACTTGTTTCAAAGCCTTTCAACACCGTTGGTTTAAAGCTTTCTGGGGCTCAAAGAGAATTCAAAATATAGCTTGGGGCAATGTAATTATGTTTTAAAAGTGAGCGTTATCATGTTAAAACCAATGCCGAACAGGTAACTATTGAAGAGAAGCCAGCATTTTGTCTTTTTAGCGTCCGAAATGTTGAACTTGGCAAAGTTAGAGAGGAATGTGGTTGATGCCAGAAAAAAAAAGAGGATTGCAGGATGTGTATGCCCGCAACTGCTTAATATTTTGGGCGGCCGGTTATGGCTGCATGCTCAAGGACCTCACATGGCTGCGGTGATTCTCAAAACACCTTTTATTGTCTGTCTGTTTCATACTGCCATTGACTGCTTCTGACTTTTCACTCACTAGACAAGTGATAACAGCTGAGTGCGCTTACGTTAAGTGTTTGGATTGTGTTTGGGTGAAAACAGTTGCACACTTGTATTGTTTTGGACGGTGTGTTTGTTTAACCGCTAACAGACCTACCAGTACAAACACTGAGTACACCGCCACCGCTCAACCACTGCTGTGTGGGTAGACAGCTTGGTGGGTTTAATTTTGTTTTTGGCAAGATTGTATGAAATGTATGAAATGTATTAAATGACGACTTTGAGCCGATTACTTGCAAACATCGCCGCTTGTTTTCTGGTTTATAGTTATCTGTTATTTCTGCATACGACGACGAGGCTTCAAACATCTCAGTTAAATCATTTCTTCACCATTTAATGACCATAGCCTTTTAACCAGCCAAACATCTCCATTTTGTTCAGCAAAGTTAGTTTGGTTTGAGTTTTTTTATTAGTTCCCGACAAGTCAGCATTTCCCTCACCATTTTTCCTACCAATTGGTTCTCTAAAAACCTCCAGCACATTCTTATGTTCCGGCTCAGCAGGATAAGCCATAAAACTGCAGTTCATTTGTCTCCTCCGCAGATGGAGTATTTAGATGGATACTGCTCCTTTCTGTGTTTTAGTGCTGTGGGCTGTGGTATATGGCCTTGCTACTCAGTCTCCTCCTCCTCTTTATAGTTAGCCGGCTCTCAGCTGGCAAACTCTCCTTCAACTTCATTTCCCCCACACAGGAAAGAAGCATTTGCCCATTGGACCATATATATATACATATGAGTGTGCGTATGAGTGTGCTTGATAAGTGACAAAAGTGAAGAGCTCCAGTGACTAAAATGCTTTCCTCATGCTTTGTTTGCTTATTTTGAATCAGTAAAAATTGCAAAAAGAAAGCATACAAAATGACCATTTGTAGCAGAACTGCTAAGTAGTGTAACCATTTCTCAATACCATTCCCAGCAGCTGTAGTTGAGTTCTCATGTCACCGAACAAAAGCTTTCTGGTTTTAGTCACAAGTGGAACAATGGATTTTTGAAAAGACATCAATGACAACCATGTGCATTCATCAAAAAAAACACCCACCGCTTTTTTTTTTATCTATGTTTTTTGGTGATTAAAAGTAAATCAAGAACTCTTAAATATGTAGTCCTTACAAAATGACGCCAGAACAATCAAGTCAACTCAAACTCAGTGAAGTGGGCAGATTCAAAGGTCTGGACCTTGAAAAATCAGCCTCAGCTGTGCTACGTGTTTAGTACTAATTACCAAATGTTAGTATGCCAACACGTAAAACTAAGATTTTACAAAAATTGCATGTTAACGAATGTTAGCAAGTTGGAACAACTTTATATTTCCTCAATATTTAGGAATGGTAAATGGACGAATACTGGCTGAGGTTAGAATACTTTTACACTTTGTTGAGGTTCAGGAAAGATCACGGTGGTTAAATGTAATAAACACAGACTCCACTACTGACCTGAAACAGGACATGCACCCGGAATTAAAGAGAATTTAAATAAGAGAATTAAAAAGGTAATGTGAAAGTATCTCCTGTGTCTTCATCTTTCCAGTCCAGTGGAGACAACACTGTTCTCTGAAGAGGTTGTTTTTAGTCAGCGGTTAGTTCTGCAGCTTGAGCCAAACACTGGCTTTTAATGACACCGTTCAGTTTTTAGTGTCACAGACTTCCCCTATGAGAAAGACTTACCTCTTTATACCAATGTGTCACATTTAGAGATGGATGTTTAGAGCAGCATATTCATCCTGACTGAATAAATCCTTCAGATGTCAACACACTCAAGGACAGGAACTCCCAGAAGGTATGTGCCATCCTTCTTCTGAAGTGATGTATGTAGCTCTCCTGAGAATAGCTGCCAACATTCTCCCTATATTGCTGACTTGTAATTTAGACATAAAACGCAAATGGTACATTCTGAAGGAAAAAGATTAATTTTAGATGACTATGACTTAAAACAAATTGCTTTCGCTGACAGTCATTTAAAGTGAAACTCTAAGGGTGAATGTTTTGAAAGACATTTCTTTCCTTCAAGATTTGTTTTGTAGGTAATTCTGGGTTATCTCTGTGTGTCAATATATATTGTTGGATACCATTTATACTTTTTAAAACTACATTGTGGCAGTGTTGTAGCTAAACAAAATGTAGGCCTATCTGCCGTCTATAAATCTTATGAATGAATTAATTGTGAAACAGTTGCTTGATAGTTTGATGCAAGTAGCTTGAACATTTTAAATTCTTCCTTTTGTAGTAATATATTCATTATTTTCTACTATTTCTATTTCAGAATGGGAGCGATAATGAGATCTACGTGTCCTCGGGGGGAAACTGAACCTCGGATACATTTATGCACAAAACCTGTACTTTCCTGAGTCCTGTTACCGTTGAACTCTGGTATGTGCCGGCAGACAGAACATAATCCAGGTCGAACAAAAGAGGAGGAAGACAAGGAAGACAAACTGAATCCCGGCTAATACAGCTGAGGATGGTGTAGCAGGATCTTTGGTGACAATGTTTTTCTTTAACAATGTAACCACCACCCATGAGGGTCCAGGTTGTCAGGATGTTGAGGACATTTGATGGGCTGCCGGTGAGACGTGTTTTCATTGCTGAAGGCAAAATTCCTATTACCTTACATGTACATTGTCCTGCAGATAGTTTGCAGGGAAATTATGGTTCAGTTCTGTAGCACTTTGTGGGCAAAGTAAGAATGTGATTAAAATGTTGCAGTGCATGCTGTCAGAATGAAGCGATAACATACCTTTGTACCTCGTAACTTTTGAAAAATATCAATAAAGAAGTATTTGAAGTATTTCTGAAGTATTTTTTGGAAGAATGTAATTTAATCTAACCAGAATAAAGAAAGGTACTACAATGTGCTTTGATGTGTTGCATATTATCAGTATTTTGTGGTACAAGTAAGTTGTTTTTTTATAAAGTTTTGATGATATTACTCAATGACATTTTTTGTCTATGTTCTTTAAAACTAAGGAGCCTTGATATGTCTTTGAAGCAAACAACAATGACAGCATTTGCTGTATGATGGTGAGTCCTACAGTTATTATGGAACATCTGTCTGACTGTCCGTTTGTCTGACCTTACGTCACTGAAGAGTCATTTTCTAGAATCCCTTCGGGCTTTACGGACCCCATAATTGCAAGGGCTTTTACCGTGGGTGTGGGAAGGCGATGATGACATTCATAGGCTTTATTGCACCATAAACCACTTCCACTTCTTCCACATCTCCTCAAAGGATGATAAGGTCTTATTCAGAGAACATAAAATGGCTCCAAATATAGTCAGCAAGACATCAAACTTTAGAACGCTTAAGTTCTTCTCCGATAACCTTATAAAAGAGGTGACATTTAGGAAACTCAAAGCAAAAATCATAAAAGTATGGCAACCTCCTAGCAAAGTTTGAGTGATTCTAAAGAGTTAATTTGTAGAATCTTAGATTATATCAAGGGAAACAAATTTTGTGAAGTGTAGATTATTTAATATCAATGAAATGATGGATAGTTGTGACCTCAGATGACATGTTTCAAGGCCTTGACACCAGCAAATAAAATGTCATGGTTAAATCAGTTCAGAGGTAAATCCACGCAAATATCTTGCTGCATATGCAACTTTGAGTAACCTTGACACGTAAATTCCCGCCATTGATCAATCAAATTTCCCTTCTGGAGATCAGTAAAGGTTTATTTTATTTCATAGGAAACTGTCTTAACAGTTCTGAACTTCGAGGGAACGGAGAGAAGGAGAGTCCAAAATGGAGGATGCTATTATGGTTTATTAACTGTGTTACACCATTTATTTATTCTGCTTTTGTCAGGATATGACAGGAGTCTATGTACATCTCTTTAGAACTATGTACATACAGTATATAGTCCAATGACGGAGCTAACTGGCTTTCTAAATCAGTTACCAAGCTAGCTCGGAGTGATATTTTTACAGACTGCAAGTAAAATGTTTACAGCTGGCTAGTATGTGAGCTGTTAGCTAGCTAGCTATAGTATCGAATAAACTCAATACATTATCAAGATTTTAAAGCTGCATTTTACAAAAACATGCAGATGGATTCTCTGTCCCCCTTTTCTGGTGTGACCAGGCATCAACTCTTCTAAAGTTCCTTCTTCAATAACCAGCTCAAAATGTGACTGAAGATTGCAGTATTGCACGGCTCCATTAAATGTAATCTCTATTCAACCATTAGACTAGTTCACTCTAGCTGTATACATTATAGCACAGTGCTCTGTGAAATACACATGATGAATCACTGTCTGACCCTGAGATAACATGCAAGCTAACAGGCCCATGCTTATTAAGGTTGCATTAAGGTCATTTCATCAGAAAGGAAGGGGAGAGGTGGCTGTTTCATCTCCCCTGTGAGAAGACACGGAGCCAAACCGTGTTCATCCATTTTCCATTTTATTTAAGTCTCAGCTGAACCGATCTCTGTGGAGGATGTCACCAGAGGCATGTTGGTGGGTCACAAACCTCACTAGCTTCACGTTTCCATCAAATTGTCATGGATATCTTAGGAAAACCTGAATTTGCGAGTATGTCTGGTAAGCAAATTATCACCACCCAACAAATAACATTGTTAGATGTTAGACAGGAAGGAAAAGAAGGATTCATTTGCAATGAGGTATTTTTACAGTCAGTGTTGGAGTGCATCAGAGTTCATCATGTATTCATCCTATGTATCTATTATTTCACAAAGACTTTTGTGAAATACCAGGCGGCAACCTTTGGTTCAGGGAAGTGAAGCCAACGCAAAATGCCTTAATTAAACTTGCATTATTTCTAATTGCCAGCAGGGGGAAAGTCCTCTGGTTACAAAAATAAGTCAGATTGTATGGAAGTCCATGAGAAAATGACCCTAATTCTCACTCGTTTTTATTAGCTCAGTAATTGCACACACAAGTTTATTGTCTCACTTTCTAGTTTCAAGTCATCAGTACAACATGATGTTAATTTTGTAATTCATGGTCTCATGTTTATTAAATGGCAAAATATTGGAAATTCGATTAAAATATTTTTAACTTGGTATTTAATGTAGATTACATTCTACTGAATGTTCTAAAATATTTTAAACGGGATATTTACATTTATCTTTCCTTGTGTTACACTTCCTAAATGGCAAATAGAATTTTGTCACATTTTTTTTTCTTTCAATCACAGCTACATCACACCTGTTTGGCCAAAAGCCCCCGTACAAATTACCTAGAATGCTGAATTCCTTCTCAAGTGGCTCTATGTTTGAACCATTATGTTGACCATAATACACTTCTTAGATGAGGGCTCTGTACTCAGGAATGGATGGAGGGCCAGAGCAGAAGCCAAATGGACATAGAGCCAAATTGGCTCTGGTGCTTTGGATAGAGAAAGACAGCATTGTTGTTCATTTGTGCCTCCCCCAGTGTGAGGCTAGTCTGTTCCACGGGTGGATGCTGTGCTTTTCTCTTCACACTCAGCCATGGCCGAGAGCTTAAATAAAGAAATACAAGAAGGAGGTTTTGCAGAAAAATTAATCTTTGTCTCTTTCTGTAATGCTAACCATGTGAATTCAAATAAATTAAACCATTCAGATGGCCGTTTCTATAGCCATTCACCTGTTCAGTAATTAAACAAACATGAAGAGCTTCATTAGGCAGCAAGACAACAGTTTTTGAAAAGGTTGAATTGATTAAGGCGACATTGTCAGTTGCTTTTTATATCCTATATTCTATTATGCCGCATTAAATTGCCACTCTACATAACATTTGGAACCGATCTGTTTTCATTCATAAACTGTAATGGCATCATTTGCAACACCATTGGAAAGGATCAAACTAGAGGAAAGTGCTAGAAAGTGAGGTGCAATTTTGGCATTCAAAAAATAGACTTGTGCCACCTCCTGTCAAGGTAAGGCAGGTTTATTTGAATATACTTATAAACACAACTCAATTCCTTTACATAAGGGGAAGAAATGCATTAAAAAAACATATAAAAAATGCAATGAAACGTAAAACATACTGAATTTAAATAGCGTACAGAATCAGACCACTGGGTAGGTGATTTGGAGGAGCATTTTATATATGAGAATTATAGCAGGAGAGCTGTCAGCTACCATCATAATAATCTGTTTAAAGTGCTTCTTGGGAAAATAAAGTCCATGGAAATAATGATGATTGGTTGATGTCAAGATTGTTTGCAAAGTAGTAGCCCACAAGAGGCATATTAATCATTCCCTTGAAAGCAGCAAAAGTGCAGCTGCAACTGATGAGAGTGTAAGGTCATGGCAACTGCTCCTTTTTTATCTGAAGGGCTGAGAAAACTAATATGAAACTGTTTGCTTTAAGTGCTGTTTTCAAGGTCAAGTATGAACTTCAGCTTTTAAGCCAACATGGGCCTTTTTAAGTGCTCAGAGACAAAAAATAATTGTAAATTTTAACATCTACAACATCAGGATAACGAGGCAAATTGCAGCTCGAGTGGAACCTGAGGTGAGATTGTTTGTCAATTGCTGTTTTCCACTGTTATGAATAAACGTTCAAGCCCATCATGTGAGACATGTGAAAGAAAGCTCCAAGCAAGCTTCCTAAATGGACGTTTGGGTGAACCTGAGGGTTCTCATTCTGAATAGATTTATATCAACTTGAAGGGAAATCTGTGCCCATACATGAAATGTGATTGTTTTGTCTTACATATATTTATTCAATCATATAAATAGTATTTGTAATCTATCTAACCAAATCTCTGGACCACATGGCACCACTTGCTTGGTGCTAAAAAATTCAGGTGATCCATTCAATAGTTGTTAACGTTTCACTCAAAAACATAAATGTCAACCTCGTGGTGACGCTGGAGGAAAAGTCAGCGGGTCACCAAAGTCAGTAGGTGTTATGCTCTGGGTGCCACAAATGTCTGCACAGAATGTCGGTGCAATACATCTAATAGTTGTTGAGATATTTCAATATGGAACTAAATTGTCAGCTGGTACTCAAAAACAGATTCATTTTTGTCCATTGAAATTGAATGGAGAATTGTTCCGTGGAGTCGTCAAAAGAAGTTCAAACAATGTCCTGTCACTGGAGCGAGTCCTGTGTAGGGTGGTAGTTCTTTATGCAGTGATCCATGATGGTGATCTAAGGGTTTGTGGTTTGGGAGGGAGGGGCGGGACCTTCTGGGTGCTTTCTGACCTCAACATGTCTTCCTGATAAACTGTCAAGGGGCTCTGGTGAGCTATTTACGTTCAGCAGAGGTGAAGGATGTTGGTGGGATGGCCTCACTATCATCATTCATCACCAACAAGCTGGTCTGCGATCCATAATTGTTTGTCACCTATGCATTTATTCTCTGAGGATGAAATCATACTCTAATCTATTATGTAGACGCTGTGTTCTTAATTTTGGGTGTTGAAAAGCAGATATTGTTCCACCGCTGAAATATTGCCGTCCCAGAAAATAGCGCTACAAACAGTTTATCAAAGCAAAGATTAGCTTTATTCTCCCTTTCAATTTTTCCATTAAACACATCTCACAGAAAAATACACCGCTATTAGCTGTTCTCATCTAATTTTCTCTGACACCTTATTTCTAGACACAGACTTTTAGTATTGGACAAATTATAGACATTGCTGTGGTGTCAAAATACATCAAATGATGTCGAAGAAACATGCTCATAGATGGAAGTTGTAATTTGTGTAGACAGAAAGACGACAAATCACAAGGAAGGCACAACGTATCTTTTGTTATATTTGTTGAAATTCTCTTTAAATCCCAACAGCAATCAGTTAAACAAATGCTCTGACAGAATAAAAAATAATCCAATATCTGAGGCTATTGCAGGATTGTAATAATCCCATCCAATCATTTCATACCTGTGCGCACTTTGACTGCAGCCTTCCACAAGGCTTGGCAGACAAAATGTACCATAACTTACATGCTAGCTTGACAACTGTGACTACCAACAATAGCAATGTCTGTTGTTTAAGTTCATTATGATAATGTTAAGTCCCTTTTGATCCTAATAAGGATTCACCCATCAAAAGAATCAAAAAGTCATAAAAATGAATTCAAGCTGTTTGACTTCAATCGGCAAACAAAGACGGTACTTTAACTGACATCAACAGGAATGTATTTTCTTCCTTTTTTTGTTACCTTGCTGGCTACAAAATAGAGGGTCCCCACCTTTTTCTGTTTTCACTCCTTTTCCTTTTCTGTATGCCAAATAGGCCCAACCCACCACCTGTCGCTGGTGGGTTGTAAGAGGATAAAACGAGGTGTTGTGTTGGTATGCCGGGTGCCATAAAATGTACCTTGTTAACTGAGCTAGATACAATGAATGATTCGGTTATTCAATAGCTTATTTTCTTTATTGAAGTAATAGAGCATACTGGTTAAAATAAACTATTTGGTAGTATTTCCCATCTATGCAAAGCGATGTTTTTATTTGAAAGGAATTGAGGCTTGTCCCGTATAGAAGAAGTCTGTCCTAAAATACACGCCGGTTAAGTTCAGCGATTGAAGCAAATAAAACCCTGGACTATCAATTGCAGTTTTTTATGGTATGACTAGTCAAGGAATTTTATAAATGGCTATACATGACAATGCTTATGGGAAAGGTGCTGCTCGGAGATAAAATTGTGTAACCTCCTAAATGTCCTCAACAAATAAAATATTTTTACGGCGTTTTATATTGCTATTTATACTAAATTCTTAAGTACAAGTAGCAAGTCTGCCCATTTTGAACTGACGTTACAGTTTGGGTGTATATGTCTTCCTTCGCTGGCCTTTCCTTTCCAGAGCTGTCTGTCATGTGTGTCCTACTCTCCTTTCTGTTTCAGAAAAGATTGCTACTGCTTTTTTATGGCATACAAACACAAAATATACAGATAATAAGCCCTCACAAAGGCAGGAGGATAAAACCTAGCTGATCTCTTGGGTGCTGATTACCGGATCTATACAGCTTCACACAGAGGTATGCACCAGTGTGTGTGTGTGTGTGTGATTGTGGAAAGTTGATGTGAGCAGAACTGCTAAACTCATACACCTGAAAAACCACAGGACTCCTGCAAAAAACCTGCTGTGAAAAGCAGAGGGTGAGTCAATATGAAGTTCAGCAAATTCCATTTATCACACACACTGAGTTTACTTTGCTGTTTGTCCTCTTTTTCAGCAAAAGCATAGGAGGTATAGTGTTGGAACCATTGAGAGCAGAACCCCTCTATTGATTCTTTTAGGCTTAAATAAGCTTGGACGATATTGATGTCCTTGCTTCATAATTTGTAGAATCCCTGTGCCCGGACACAGAACCAGCCATCTCAAAGGGCCACTAGCCAGAAGAACATGTTGAATGTTGCTTGGCTTGTATGGAGAAGCTTTTTAGGGGGTTATTGTTCCAGCGAACAACTAATGCGTCTGCTTAAATCTGAGACATCCTGTGTCTGTTTAAGGTGTTTGGAGCATACAAATTCCCATTGCTAAAGCATTAATAATTATCTCACTTCACACAGTGCCATTGCCTCAATTTGCTGTGCATGAACGTAGAATTTCCAATCTTGCTAATTCCTAAACGGAGCAAACATTCATTTGTTTTTTTCTCTTTGACACTGTGGGTATGTTTGCTGCAGCTGATAAGTTAGCATGAATAAATTAGTGTTGGAGCAAAATAGCACATAAATATAAAAAACAATGGTTACTATTTTTCAGTGAAAATCAATATGGCACCAATGTTATGAACTTGCAACCGATGTGAGTCAATTACATTGTCAACACATTGTCCCTCCTAACTCGTCAAAAACAGCCGCTTGTTCAGTGTTCCCATGCTTCAAGAGGTACGCCTCTTTTGTCAATTTTGGATGTGTAAGGTACGGCGTGTTAGCTTCCACTCGTGACATGCTTACACTCTTTTTCAAAAGTAAACTTCCAACATATGGTTGACTTATATTTTAGGTTTACTTTTGGCAACAAGGGTACTTGGTTAGGCTTCGGTATAGATAGTGGTTTGGGTTTAAATAAGAGGCGACTGTGGCTCTGTAGTAGAGCGGCTCGAGCTTCAATCAGGATCGGCGGTTCGATTGGCTCTGCTAGTCCATACAGATGTGGCTCCCGTAGGCTTGTGCCTGTGGTGTAGAAATGGGTATGAATGATTAGATGGGCAGGTGGCCTCTTGCATGATCAGTATCAGCATCAGTGTATGAATGGGTGTAAAAGGGTGAATGACATGTAGTGTTAAACCGCTTTCAGTGGTCGGAAGACTAGAACGGCGCTATACAAGTCCATTTACCAAATAATGTTTATTGTTAAGTCCGGAACTTATGCACATATTTGTTTGCCTCCCCTCCAGCCCACCCTGCACCGACTTCCTCACTCTTTATACTGTCTTGGTTGCTCTGTTGGTCTTATAATAATGTGGATAAGTTAAGATTGGATTTAGTCGATGGTAGAGGGTGCCTCGGTATCATACGCCGAGGGGCACTGAACAAGTTGCAGTTTCTGAAGAGACGAAACCAAAAACCAACCAAGAGAAAACTACAGAAATTCAGCAGGCAATGCTAAACTTTTACTGTTCGACCCAGAAGGAACATTATATTTGTTGATACTGTAATAAACCTGACATTTGTGCAGCATTGTAACCAAGACGTACCTCTGTACGTGTAAGTATCTCTTTGAAGTGCTCTCTTGCTATCGAGCATAAAAACACACTGGAGTGGCTGTGAGTCATCTGTGTTAAGCACAGTACACATTCCTCAGAAAATGACCCACATGGGTATAAATCAGTGCGAGTGTCGCTCTGCTACGGCCCACTCTCGCCTCCCCTACAGAGCTCCCACTCACCATCACTGCACTGCGGGGTCCGTAACAGACAGTTCTTGGCGGAAAATTTACAGATGCAGTAGATTGCAAGGTACCTACCACAATGGCAATTACATCAAAATGAACATCTGTATTGTTTGAATGCTATTACGCTTTAGATTATATGCCAAAAATTATAGCGTAATTATTTTTTACATATAGGGTGTCAAAAAGGTACTCACTTATACTGATATACTGATAACAGAATAAATATGTAGTGTGGTGAGCTATTCATGAATTTAACAAATGTCACATAGATTTTCGACTATTTTTCTTTCAGAACACCTCTTTTTCAATGAAATTACAGTAATAAATAGGTGAAGCATCATTACTGCAAGAGTATAAGTAATTGTTTCTCCCTTGTGCTTCCCTCTTCCTCTGTGTCTCCGGTTTTGCCCTCGGTTTCTGTTTGAATGTGGCGTGAGCGTGAAAACCTTTGTCTCTCTCTCGGCTCCTTTCTGATTACGGCTCATTTACCTCCCCTGTACAGACTGCCTTCCATCAACCAGACAACTCCACAGTTTAATTGGGCTAAATAGTCAAAAGAAAATCATGGCTGACACTTAGATACTTCCAGGTCATTTTAGGATCCTTCCTGAGCAAAAAGGACTATTGGACCACAGCCCTGCACCGGTTCTACATCCCCTCCTCGCTAGAGCATTGATTCAGCTAGAGTGGTGGTCTTGAGCTTCAGGGTGGTAGATTTGTGGAAGTTTACTTTCCTGACGTTTGTTCTAACTTGCTCTAACCAGCTTGCCTGCTGTCTCGTCTTGCTTTGCCTCGTTTCTTAAGTGAACAATAGGAGACTATTTATTTCCCTGTTAAGGCATATACAATAGCTCCAGCTCATCTCTGTGTTTATCCTCTTTTTAAATGCATAAAGAAATGACTGATGATGAAGAGGCGAATTGTAAATACATTTAGATGGTTGGGTCGACATCAATTGGTAAGCTGTATATCTAAATTATGTGTTTGTTTGGCACACAGAGCTTTGGCTCAAATCATATGCGGCTTCATGTCATCATATGCAGTATGTATTTTTTGCTTTTAGTACATTTTTCTGTCCAAATAAATAGTGATAGTTGAAGTTTTTCCTCTGTGTTAATTTGTTATGTCTGTTATTTGTAGTGGCCCTCAACCGACAAGCTGAGAAACCACCTTTTCTAACAAAAGTTGACATAAGAACACAGCGCACAGCACAGCTTGTTGGATTCTGGTAACTCCCTCACAGCAGAACGCAGCCAAAAACGCCTCTTTGTACAGTCACCTCCAGGTTAATTAACACACGGAGAAGGAGCCATCTCCCCTCACTGCCACTCTCAGAACAGTCTCCTGCCAAGCAGCTGCAGGTGGGCCAACCAATGAGCACAAACAAATCCTGCCTTTGTAGGTTACATTAATTGCATCCCACTCGAACAGAACATACCAACACCAAGTGCTGCAACCAGATGGGTGAGTGAACGCCATCTCACAGGCTGGCGTTACACCAAAATTCAAATGCGGCCCTGGTCATAATCATTTGTCACTCTCTTTGTATTAAAAGAAATTTTCACTCGACAGGGTGCCAAGAGAACTGCTGACGTGAGGCTACTGCTCAAACAAAAGTAATTTCAGTCCTATTCAGTGTAGTAGTGTGCATTTGCACTATTTTTTTTTTTTTTTAAGTGATGTAAATGGCTAAACTTGAAATGTTTTGTTCTGTCAGTATTACCTTATCCAACAGTCCACTGAACCGTGTCTGTCTCTTGTGTGTTTGACCTCAAGGTCGTGTCTCATTTTTGATGTGGTGCTATGAACGCTGCCCCCACCCCACCCCACACACACACACACACACACACACACACACACACACACACACACACACACACACACACACACACACACACACACACACACACACACACACACACCACCACCACCCCCCTCACCTTACTCCCATGATGACCACCGATGCGGTAAATCTCTTGCTGGGGGAGTCCCATAACAGAGCCGGCCAGTCTGCGGGCTCGGAGGAAGGAGTGCATGAGGAGGACTGGCCATGGAAGGTTTCTATCACTACACAGTGCACTCTTATCGTCGCTGCCTTTGATGGGAGGAGAGCGGGGGAAGATAGTGTCTGAAGGTCAACACTCAGCACCGAGCATTAACCTGATAAGGACTGAGCTCATACTGCGTAAAAGAAAACTTACAGCCCCGACTGACAACCGACAACTAATCAAAATCACATAGAATGGCTTTTTTTTAACACAGTATCTAATGTTAAGATATGTAGCTATTGAGTGGATACAATTATTCTGGCCTGAACATTTACTCACTGGGCGGGCATTTCTAACGGACATGTGAGACCTGGCTTAGCTTGGAAACGCCCCGTTTAAGTATGTATTCCACTCGGAAAACGGTCGGTCGCTATTTAAGCTAGGCTAACTAGCTTACATTCGGACTCTGGACTCTAGTTAGCCTGGCTTGCTAACATTAGCATTGATTCCCACTAAATGTTACACTCACGCAGTTGACTGGTCCATTTTCTCACACATAGTATTTAAATGTTTATATAAATACAATATTAAATGCTGTTGATTTGCAGCAGAAACTGTTCAGAGTTATATTTCAACAGTCCGATGCTAGTTGCACAAAATGTAACCAGTGGATCTGTCGTGCGTAATTGTGGCTTGACAGTGTGCAGCATCACTCTAGGTAGGGACTGTAGATATCCGAGTGTCCGCCTCTCTCAAATTCCAATCAGTACCTATCAGGAATATGTTTTCCTAAAAAGGGAAGATTTTAATTTTAAATTCATCATGTGTATATGATTTCAGAAGCATTTTTGGATGCCATAATTCTCTCTTCTCTATCACGCAACACAAAATGCCTCTCAGGCTCTCACCTCTGCTAAAGTAAGAGCAAATCTGTGAAAACAGGAGACGGTTCTGACCGCTCCTGACCAGGAACAGTGACCCTGCTCACAAAGTAATATTGATGCAGCTGTTCAGAGTTCCCACAGTCAGAGAGGACCGACCAAACCCTTTTAGTAACTTTATTTTCTTAAGTTTGGCAGTATATTGATTTCTTAAATATTCCATGGAAAGATTTGCTATTGTCAATAATTATGACGGATGATACTTTTACAGGTGCTGTCTATTGTCAAATGAGTAATTAAATTCCGCTTTTCTTTAAAACATGCAGAGCCTTCACATAATAGCAAATCCACCCGAATCAGTTGTTATAAAGAAAATAAGCCAGTTATCCAGTACTTATTGTGTCCTTATTCAAAGATGTCGGCTGTTCTCCAGTGATAACAGATAGTGGTGGAATAATATTATCTCTCCCCTTTGTATTTGAATTTAAATTGATTTGAATTACAATGGAATACACAATATGCCATTTCTAAAAGATATAAAGAACATTTCAAAACATTTGGATTTGTGTTTGTTAGCCACATCTAATTCATGCACACATCTCAATGAATTACTGAAGTTTCTTTTTTAATGGTTGATGCTTCAACGCGTCTGTCACTCACTTTTGTAATTGCGAGAACACATTTCTATCAGTCATGCTTTTTTTTTTACAGTGCCTCAAAAGCTTTCAAGCCAAACAATTGTGAATTTAATTAAGCTCCTGTTATCATATTTCTTTTCATGTTTTCTTTTCGTCCTTACACTATTTCCGTTACAGCCGTTGCTCACCGCTGTGGAGGCTAATGATCAGTAGACTAAGTTCCCACAGAGAAAAAACTTTGAATTAACTCAAGTAATTCTACCCAGTGTACAAAAGTAACAGCAACTATCAGGCGCTAAATTCCATTCTAGTCATGTCCCAAGTGATGTGTTGGGGTCCAAAGATGTCCCCTTCAGCATTTTGTGTCGCACGCACTGAAGCTTGCCTATAAGTGTACAAGGTTGCTCTGTTCTCTTATGTCCTGAACCTACAGTGACCAATCTATTTGTTTTATGGAGAGGTTCAAGTAAATAAATATACACTGTATGTTATTACTCACTTACTGGTAATCTGTGCATCAATTAGCCATTTTCATCTGGTAATACTATTTACTAACTACAGATCCAGTAACGGCGACCAGTTGAACAATACAGCTTTCATAGGATACGTATTTCGGGTTTGGGTTATGTGATTTAACTTTTTCAGTGTGTGGCATTAAATGGTCTGATGTCATAACTGGTGAAGGAGTAGAGAGTCGAGGGGAGCATGAAGGCTACTTAACGTGATGATCCGATTTAGCTCCACAAGAGAACATCCACACTACGAGGGATGTTTCAAATTATGACCAGATGGGCGCCAATGTGGTTTGACTTGAGTTTACAGTACAGTTACAGCGTCTAACTGATTATTTTGCACCTGATATAGCATTGTATCTTATTTCTAATTCGACTATGGTCTATCTATGAGCTTATTGTGTCTGATAGTGTACCGTAAAATAAAGCGTGACCAAAAACTCCACAGCGCACCTTAAAGACACGTTTCCTGGTCGTCGCCTCGAGTATTTCTGCAGCATTGTTGTGTGTTTTTCTTGCTCTCTAAACAAGATTTATATTATGACAAAGCAACTGTTACTCAACATTGATGTGCTTCAAGTTTGGCCTTTTCGGGATCATTATTCAACAAAATATGTCCACAGTGTATCCACCAGTCACATTTGATCTACACTGTAATCAGCCCAGTGTTTTTATAATGTCATGAACACAGCAGGCTCCATTTTGTCATTCAGACATGAGTACATTACCCAATCAGTGTGAAAGTGCAGCATCCAGAGAATAATACATGAATACTAGACAGGATGATTTTAGGGGAGGAATCATTGTTTTGCGGTGTTACTTTGAGCTGAGATGAAATGGCATTTTGAGAGCAAATTGCAAAAATAAAAGGTGTATCAAACCTTCAGAGTAACATTACAGTAAATAAAGTTTTACTTGATGGGTGACTAGACCAGCAAACATACAAGGATTTGAAATTGAAACAAAAGAAAATTGAAACAAATTGTAAAAAGTTATTTTTCATTTATTGTGATTAATGTTAGCAGTCAGTGTTCGATTACACCAAAATATTTTATGATACATCTTTCTTTTTTACCTTTGAGACTAACAATAACTATGTTTGTGCGTGTATTTAGATGAACACCATTCAAACACATTGCATATCTGTATATTATAGCTATGAAATGTGGTGTCAGTTATGGTTTACCTACCATGTGGTTGTGTAATCTGCTGTGAATTATAGCCTACTACGTATATACCCATTCTAAGTACACTACAGTATTATTGTCCATATTTGATTCAGACTTTGTTACATTTACATCCAAATAAGCACAAATAGAATCCTTGTTGATCGTGTGACATGTGTTCCCGATGTGGACAACAGTGGTCACAAAATGTGAAATACAAATAGCTTGTGAAGGTGACATTTGACCAACAGTAAAACTTCAAAAGTGAAGTTCTTGGCAGGAAACAACCAGCTATCTGTGTGGGAGTCAGGACAGTGTCTGCTTTCTAACCAGGTAGCCGGGTTTTTTTTATGCGCTGGATGCTGCAGTGAAAAATGGAGTAGGAAGAGGCAGGAAGAAAAGTCCAATACTTGGACAGACTAAAGGAAACAAATGAGAAAGAAAAGCAAAGACAGGAGGTAGAGGAGGGCCAGATAATGCCTTATCTCACTGCGGTCAGGGGTGCACCACAAAGTCTGACACTGCAAATACTCCCAGTTGGAAACTCTTTAAAGTTTCAACTCTCATTCATGAAACTTTGATATTCCCCTTCGGCCTATTTTCTTTTATTTACATAAACATTCTTAAAACTGACCTTGCAGTTTATGCTGCACGCTGTGTGATGAAATTGGAATTGATTATATTGATCTGAGTTTCACCCCCGACGCTGTTACTAAGCTGCGGTTTCTGATTTCAACTTTTGCGGGTAATGATCATAATATAGATTAACTGATGAGCACGAGGCTTCCAATAATTGAAGAGTCCAACATTGGCATTTCACCAGCCTCATACGCAGTGCTTACACAGTCACATCAGAAATGGGCGGAGCAACATTTATTTTTGCTGGTAACTTAGTGACATGTGCGTTATGCAGGAACTATTGTTGGCCATTGGTGTTATGTGCAATTGTTACATTAGACTGTGAATACTGTGAAACACTATGGACTCGTCCGGGCTAATAGCGCAAGAGTGAGACTGATAATGCGTAAGTATTTTAGATGGTAAGGTTATAGTAGAGAGCCTACAGCTGGATAAATGAGACCTGGATTATACTGCATGAGTTGTGTGGGAGTTTGTAAACTGATGTTTTACTGTTTTACCCAATTTACTTCAATTCATCAAGACCTTTCTCAGTGTTTTGCAAGGGTGACCCCTACTAGTCTACTACTACCCTTCTATCTGTTCTCACAGTCAAAGCATAGCATTGGTGGACAAATGTGTTTATGAAACAAATGGTCATTCCATTCTGACTCTATGGGGGTGCTGATTTGGTTTCTCCAAATAAATTATATTTAGCCTATTTTGGTATAAATATCAGCCTACTAATAATACTGTTTATCAATACAAATTTGAAAACAATTCATGTTCATGAAAGTCAAATATATATCTTTTTACTATTTTTCTAAAGATAGATAATGTTTAAATTGAGGGAGGGCCAATAACCTCCCCCAAAAAATGAGAAAGATCATGATATGTCAATTGGTCATTGATAGGCAAGACCTGACCAATCAGATTTGCTTATGTCAAGTTTTAGTCAGGGGTACCGCTAGTTTTTTGATTCTGTAAGTAATTGATATATAAAATGTTGATTTTGTGGTTGAACTTTGCTTTAAAGGGCTTTTTGTTTGGGGAGTATTTCTTGTTTATCTGAGGGTCAAAAGGGACAAAGGGTGTTGTATGCTCTAAAGACTGTAAAGCCCCCTGAGGCAATTTTTTGATTTGTGACATTGGGCAAAGTAAAATAAAAGTGACGTTCAAGTGACAAAGCCATCTAGTGGTCGTAGTCATTTTGACACAAGCAAAGGAGGAAGTCAGGTGACTTTATAATAGAGTGACAAAGTCTGTGTTGCCAGGAGCTCTGCGTGGATGGATGGATCAGCAAACATGAGACTTTAACACAGCAGGCTGCTGTTTGTTCCTCATTTCCACCCGCGAGTCAATGTTGTTGTTTTTTGTCAAGCATGACCGATGATCATCCATTGTCCCATGCAAAAATCTTTTATCCATCTGTAATGAGTCTTCAATGACTCGGGAGTAATGATCCCACTTTACTGAAGAGTCTTTATCTGCTACAAGACTTGCAGCTCCTTCAGTTCAAATAATTAGCAGCCCGCATTCTGCCCAGATGTTCTTCTACATTATTGAAGAAAGCTGAGGGGAAAGAATGGTGTCTCTAATGGTGCGTTCACAAGCCACAGTCTATTTGGCTCGTCCGAATCAGAGTGGAATTGATACTGCTGGGTTGTTTTCTATTTAGTCTGGTTCTGTTTCACAGTGCTCAAATTAAACTAAATGGAAACACAATAATTTGCGGAAAGGCATGTTTTTTTCTTCTATGCAGGGAATCACAGACTTTGAAATAATGCTGAAAAGTTTTTTTTCCACTTTGACTCGGCACTGATTTATTGTGCGCACAAATCCTTCTCTTCCAGTTTATCATAATAATAAACATCATTATTTGTGTGGACCTTCTTTAGCATATTCTGTATTTTCTCTTCAGCCCAGATGTCAAGCAAACATCAGACTTCTGCAGAAACGGACTCGATGTTGGCTTGCGAAAGCACCTTGATGAAACCGTTTTCTGCTCTGAGACCAGATAGCTGTATGTCATAGATGTTCACATGGTCTGTAAGAACCACTCAATCAAGTATGTGCTTTGTATGTGAACACTGTTACACAGAATTGACTGAAGGTGAACCTTTCTAAATTTAGAAATCCCATTTATTCCATTAAAGTGAATATTTTAGATTCCACCAGAGCCCTCATGCCTCACCACATCGTTGCTTCACTGTCTTCAGGAATGTTTCAATTCAATCTGTCTGCTCGCCTGCTCCTCCCCAAATCATTTGCATGTGCTCACACCCACACATTTTATTTTTTTTTTTCCCATCAGCAATGAGATACGAAGATCACTTGTAAGAGGCTCTCTGCGCCCCCTCATGCCTGATATCAGCCTGCTCCGTCTCTACTTGATTCGAGTAGTCGTTGGCTGGCAGCGAGGATATTTTCTCTGAGACTGGGTTGATGCCAGAGACGCTCTGCGGTGGTTCCGTTTTTTAAGTTTTACCACAGCAGCCCATTAGGTCATACATTTATTACTCCTGACAGGCCAGGGAGGAGGAGAGGAGAGGAGAGGAGAGGAGAGGAGAGGAGAGGAGAGGAGAGGAGAGGAGAGGAGGAGAGATACTCGAAATTTATTCTGAGGATAAAAATAACAGAATATAAGAAAGGAAAAAAGCAAGCTGGGCTGACCTGTGTGTGAGATTCTTGATTAAAACTGATCATATTCCCATGTCAAGCCGTTTAGACAAGACACATAAAGGGGTGTGGTTCGGGTAAAGTATAGCAACTAAAATAGTTAATAAGGTTAGGGAAAGATCGCAGCCATGGCAAAGTCATTTAAACTGACATTGATTCATTTTTTGGCTACTCAGAGGCAGAGCAACATGCTGTTAACTTTGCACATATATAGAAATATAAAGAGAGTTTTAAGTTTTAACTGTGTACATTGTCCCGTATTGTATCGTTAGTTAACACGTAAACAGAAAAGGGATAAAAAGATTAAAAAGAAATAGAAATTGCTTAATTAGTCAAAGTTGATAGATATGTACAATTTACATGGTAATGTATGTAAATTGAGATTCCAATGACATCCAGCGAGTGTAATAAATCATTCCTATAGTTAAAGTCCTTTTCAGATGTTTTTTGAATAACGATAATGTAGATGTTGACTGTGGTGATGGAAGTGGGTTGCTTCAAAAAGATGGTCCTCTATATATCAATAAATATTGATTAAATGAAGTCTGACAACCTCTTTTGAGCAATATTTACCTTTTGAATATCTGTCTCATTGGCTGCTAAATGGTCCCTCGTGTCCACCAGCTAGTTGCTAACTTTGTCTTTGTGTCGTTTGATGCTGGACAGATAGCTTGCAGTTAGTTTTTATAGCTTTTTTGCTAAAAAAAACAAAACAAACGGCGACTTTCTGTTGAAGACAACGCTGAAGCGAGCAGTCAATCACAACAGTACCGTTTCTGGTCCTAATATCAAAACATTGCTTTAAAAAAGCCCCATAGAGCTGATGGGAACTGCAGAGTGATAATTCTCTGTGGGTTTGTCACTAATGACCCCTTACACAGTACATACTGTATAGTTATTTGATCTATTGCTAATATAAAAATAGCTCATTAGTTTTAACCAACCCTTTTTGCCCATCACATCCTTTGCCAATACCTTGCCTTGAACACATTCACAGATCTAACAGACTTGGTCATGATCCGTGGAAAATATTGATCTGACTGCAAAATTACCATGAAAATAATTCCAGCTCACATGAAGATAAGTTCAGTTTTGTCAACATGAAGCAGAATACTGAGAGCTGAAAAATATAGGATTTGTGTCATAATTATGTTAGTAAGTAAGGCTGGTGAGTAAAATTATGATTTCATAGCAAATATCTTGTGCACATATGATTAGTTTGCACATGCTAATGCACATGGTAAACCTCTTCACAAACCGAACACTGTACATGAGTTGCAGGAGAGATTAAAGCGTCACTTGGCAGAGACGATATGGAGTGATTCCCATAGGCTTTTTTCCCCCCTTTCAGCGGCGCTGTGCAGAGGCTCACAGGTCGACTGTGATAAATGTTCAGCATTAGAGATTATAGAGTAGTCAGTTTAATGATAAGTAGTGTTTTCACCCAAAATTACTTCGGCCTATTTCCTGAGGCTCATCTTATTTATTACCAAGTACACGGGCTGCATAAATCAACCAGTTAATCGTTGGTTTCACATCAATCCCTTTTTTCATCGAGTGACCCGTATCACACACGCTGTTGGTCCTCCTTTCTTAAGGTGGGTCGTCCTCACGGATTGCTGGCAACACTGTTCCATTAATGGCCGACTCTTGTCTGACGCGGGTCAAGGACTTTGTTGAAAAGGAACTGCCACTATAGAGAATAGCCTATGGGAGTACATGCAACACAGAGAGGATATAGTGTCTCGTATTGATCAGCAAAAGGACCATTCAAATGAGTACACTTTTTCGTTATGAGGAAATTAAGGCTTGTGCACTTGACCCTTCGCTCAGTCCCGCTCTATGAAGTTAATCATAACATCATCCGACCGGGGGCCGATGACTACACGGCTCCGCTCCATAAACTCTCGTGCAATTGTTTTTCAGATTTTCTTCTTTTTTCACTCTTGTTTTGTGGATTTCGAGCGAGTCGTGGTTAAACGTTATGTGATGGTGATGCTCATTACCCGATGAGGTTGAAAGAAGTTGTACGTTTCAAAAACATTACGGTTCTACCTTTAAAACCTGTGGAGCTAACATTAGCAGAGTGCTTTACGGCATCATTAACTAGCCTTACCATTTCTCTGCTACGCTAGGTACTGAAGGTATACTGAATGTATACATGTGCTGCTTTTACTTTGTAATGATTGTAATAGTGAATAAACACAGACCCGGCTTTACAGGAACGGTGATGTTCCTTAATTCATTGTCTTCTGTCTCGATCGCCAGGTGATGTGGTGGTTCAGCTTCTATCTTTATCTTTTAAACCTGTTCTCACTGCTGAATCAGTTTGACATCCTGGATATATCCTTCAAACACATACTGTAGACCCTTCTGTCTGCTTCTCTATAAAAATCGCCTTTTTGCTTTTCCAAACAATTTGATAATATTATGCAGGGAGTGCAGTTAGTGACAGTGTGGGCTCCACGGTAGCTCTGACAGCTTGACGGAGTCGCAGCAGGGGGGCGGGGCTCAGCGAAAGGCCAATTGTCCGCTCTACAATAGGAAATTGGATAGATTTGAGATTTACCGGCAAAAGTAGTTTGATGTCACACAGCATTATTTGTATTCAGGATAAACCCAGCTTTGCATTTGTACGGTTTTGCCTCTGCCACCTTAACGAAATTATAAAACTGAAGTATTTCCTTTATGTGTTATGATTTCAAATGACTTCCTGCAGTACATTTGAGATCTGACATTTATCAACACAACACATGGTGAATCGTGGCATTTTGATGAGTGTTCTCCCTGTTCGAATTTTTCCTCCATCAGGACATGTGAAAATGTATTGTTTGTTGTTAGGATTCTGAATATTATGGGAGGCAATGGGGAAATGTAAAGGACTCATTAGGTTTAAATCCAGGGCAGGGAGCAAGGGGGGGGAAAGGAGGAATTGGAGGGGGGAGGGGGGAGGGGAGGGGTAGACTTTATAGGTTGCCTGTGACAGGAAAAAAATGATCCAAGAGGGAGCAGGAATAGAGGAGACAGGCAAACTAGGGGAAGAGAGAGAGAGAGAGATGATTATGGTAAATGATAGACAGCTGCAGGGGTTGGATGAGCGGAGATGATAAACGATACATAATCTGCGGCACATGGAAATCATGAGGGCCAATTGATTGACAGAGACGCCAATTGGTGGCCGACGAGTGGGAAAGGCAGGCTACAAGTCACGACTAAGTCAGAGTCCATCATTCCAGTTCCCGATTTATTTGTCAGAGATAAATCGGTGTGCTCAGTATGACAGGCAGAGTGGGCTGTGCGCAGCACTCAAACTGGAGATGGAGCGCACTAACTCTGTAATGTCCACACAGGAGTCTCGTTCAAAGGTCTGACTCGGATAAATTATAACGCTAACCATGAGTGGCCATGTGTTTATTTTGCCAGTGAAGTGCAAAAATAATAATGATCTCACTCCACGCAAGTGCACCGCCTTTAAGACACACAAAATACAGTTGTTTCAAATAGCTGTGAATAACGCTCGGATGTATTACAAATACGGACCTCTTTTGGTGATAGAACACCTTTTTAATGTCATCTAATACAATAAGCAAATGTTATCTCAGCGACTGAATGACTAAACATTTCACAGTTGAGGGATTCATAGACGCACTTTAGGGCTGATGTGCTGGATAAAACCTTTATTAACAGAGTGGCTCTAAATGCTTTTCATATTAAACTGACCTGCCTGACACAAAGTGTTTGAGTGGAGGATGCACTTCACATTCCAGTTTCACGGGTGTCAGTTGTTCCAGCACTTCTTTTGAATTTATTCACTGAATATTTGTACTTAAACATTATGTCCAATTTGTACTGTGAACCTAATGAAGCAACCATGCAGTACAGCAATACGAGCCACACACTTGCAATACAAAGGGAAGGGACACAATAACAATACAATACTGTGCCGTTCAATAACAACAGCTCGGCTTGTAGCATTATTGCAAGGCTGTTATATTTTTCCATTGTGACAATGGACGGTGGTTTTTACAACTCCTCAGAGCACCTTTATCTTGTGCTTTTCAATTAAGCATTTCCTGTGTTTAGCATTCCCGACTGAACGCTGGTCCAACTCTTCAATTGAAAGCCTCAATGTTTTATAAAATGCACAAACCTGTGGCTCCATAAACACACACCGCAATCTAAAAACATTAGCATTTTTAAAATATCCATAGCCGTATAATCTTACAATAATATTCAACCACAAACTCTTCCTCACTTCAGACTCAAACAGTGAATTACGGTTTATGTGCCAAAGCAACTATATGTACCACTGCATGACTTACATGATGTTGTAATTTACGCTGAAATGGTGCATTAGTTCAGACGAGCAAGGTCAACTTGTCTTACTACCTTGCAGCCACTTACTTACTTAAGTAAAATAGATTGAGGGTAATATTCAACACAAAATAGAACAGAAATAGTGACAACCGTGCGACCTCATCAGCCAGGTGCTAAACAAACACAAAATATGCCATTTTCCATTTGGAAGTCACATTTACGATGCATGCTGAGCTTTTACTCAGAGTGTGAATTATACCATGACAATCAGAGGGACTCAACGTCATCTAGAGAGGTTTTTTTAAATGGTGGAATTTGGTGCATTCATGTTTTAGTCCCTGGCAAAGGCAACAATTTATGACTAGAAAGTATAAAATTTAACATTTCGCTTTCAAAAATTATGCTACAAGTGATGTTCTTTTTACTTTACTTGTACTTATTTTAACTATCCAACAAATAATTCACTTCTGACGGAAATCTGTCGACAGAGCTCTTGCACCCATGAAGCGCTTACTCTGACAGTAAGAAAGTAAAGTGTATTAAATGACCTAGATAGCAGCTAGCTACCTACATTAGCGTCTCCGCTGGCTTACGCCATGCACGCGAGCATAGAAGGACACACAAGCATAGAAGGACGCAAGGCACTACAGCTCAGGCAGGCAGGCGAGACGTCCGACTAACGTCAGAGTGTGGTATGGTTCACTTTCAAATCATATTACGTGTATTATTACATACTAAGATGCTTCCAGGCATACATTTGGGAAATATATTGAAATATTTATGATTACAGCTTAGAGGGAAGTTTTTACAGTGACCACGATGGAAATAAGTCCTTGATTTTTGTGCCGTTATCCCTGACAATGTTATGTATCTCAATATCGCTTGTATCTTTTTTTTACAGCTGTATTTGGAATTTTGGCTAATAAACTTAACTCTTTTGAGAAGACCCCCTAAGTTGGTTGGTTAGTTAGTTAGTTAGTTAGTTAGAATGCTTTATTAATCCAGTGGGGAAACTCATTTGCCACCAAATCGACTCATACAGACAACAAACAACAGACATAGTTTTCACAGCACACAACGAACAGAAAACTCAGTACAACAAATAAGTAACACCATAAAAAAGACATGGGCTCATTAGTAACTTTGCCCTGAGAGAATACCTATGACATGAATGAACATCAGTTTACTGGGCCATACTAACACTCGAAATGCACAACACCGGAAAACACATGGTCAAATAAGGTGAATCTAAATGGATTTTAATGGGCTTCTTGCGTGAGTGTAGTGTGTAGTGAAGCTTTAACCCTTCCCTTGGTGTGGAACCAGCTGTTGCCACTGCTGTACAAACAAAACACACAGCTCATTCCGAGTCATTAATCAAGTGACGCCTGTAGTAGCGGAATCATATATCATTCACCATAAACACACTTCCTGAGCAGCTTTTAGAGGCCAGTGTTTAGAAGCTTGTATGAATATCATTTGACATGCAAATTAAAATGTACGATTCATTATATTTGTGCTGTCAGGACATTTAAGAGACATGTGGAATGTATGGCACAATGGATGTTCTGTGAGTAACGTATCAAACAGCAAGAGATTCCATTGTATGGCAGATAAAAGACTATTGGCTCAGTGAGTAATTGACTCACATTCTCCAAACGTCCCTGCCCTAAAGGCCAGGCCTGATTCTTATCAGAGAAGGGAAGTCTGAAGCTTTTCTTTCGGGTGACTTGTACTGTTATTTGCTCCCTGTTGAAGGAGTAAATGAGCTGTGAAGATGAGGCAAGAAAAGAGAGGGATTGACACCTTTCTGACCATTGAAATGTGTTTACTCTAAACCCCCCTTACTTAAGTCAGCAGCTGGGTAGTCCACACAATACACACACACACACACACCTGTCCAGCAGATGCAGACTTCATTACTGGAGGAAGAAACAAGCCTTTGTTTAGAGCATAAGCACAGACAATTCAGACCATAGTGGAGGACTGGTAGTCTATTTCCTAGAGTAAATGAAATGTGTGAAGAGTGTTCACCATGAGACCTGCTTTTTGTGACAGTCTGTTGTAGCTTATAGATGTGATCAGACGGATACTGAATTATTTTATCTTTTTGGAAGAAAACAAATATGTGGGCCCTTTATAGAGACATTTCACAACATTCTCTGCTCACAGTGGTATTGGTTTTTTTTAAACCCATATTCTGTTTGAATATTGTTTATGTGTGTGTGTGTGTGTTTTCCTATTTCCCTGTCTATCTGCAGCTCTGTGGTATATGGCTGACAGTCCCTGAGCACGTGCAGCAATATGCTGCTCTGGGATTCTTCTCAGATGTTGCTAACCACAAATCTGTCCCTACAAGCAAGAAGCATGCAAGGAAATAGATTCTTCTTTCATCCTGCGCGCTGGTGGCTGCAAGCCTGCAAGCAGAGAGGCCATATTTCATTTCAACATACAGATTTCTATTGCGGAACCTCGGTGGGGCTAAGAATAAATACAAATATATGGTGCAGTCTTTATGTACAGGAGATATACAGTACCTTGTAAGAGTTTTTAAAACCACAGGAGTATAGTTTAGGTGTGCAATGATTCAAGTGTAAGAGATCTCAACTTCCCCAAAAGTTCAGAGTTTATTATCAGGAACAAATCAAATAACATCTGAGAGGCTTGTAATCACACTATGCTACAAGGACGCCCCGGTGTGATAGAACCTGTGATACATAGTAAGATGTGTAAAATGTGATTTTCATGTATATCAATATTGTTTTAAGGTTATTTAAGTTTACTTATAAAGCACATGTCATACAGGCAATTCCAAGTGAACTAAACACTTTAAAAGGAAATGAAGCATGAAAGGATAAAGAACATTTCAAAATACATTAAAAGCAGTGGCGGGGATGATGATGATGATGATGAATACTTGAGGTTCAGTCAAAGGCTGTGAAGACCATAAATATTTTGAATCTACTTTTATCAGGTCGTAAAAGTTGGGACTCATTCTTATATCTTTTAAAAGTTAGTTCCAGCGCTGAGGAACATCCTTCGCCATGTTAAGTTTGGACTCTGGAGACTGAAGCACTATTGCAGATACCATGCCGTTAGAGATGTGTGCTAAACCATTGAGAGATTTAAAAAGAGGGGAAGCCAATGCAGAGTTTGAGAATAGGTGTGTTCAACGTTCTTCATCTTTTGTTAGGAGACGAGCAGCAGCCTCCTAAAGTAGCCCGTGAGTTTCTTTAGGGAGACCTGAGAAAAGACTGTTACAGTAGTTCAGCTTACTGGCAATGAAAACTTTCTCGAAGCAATTCCTGGATATGAATTCTCGGATTCTTATTATGTTTTTTATGGTGACAGAAATTAGGCTAGACTTTATTGTTGATTTGATAGGAGGATTTCTGACTTGTTCTTTTGGTTTCAAAGAGACAAATACTAATGAAAAAGAAGTGTTGGCAATTCCAATAATGTATTTCTTCAGTTGTATTTGGTGTTGTAATTGCATGGTGACAGAGATTTGCATAATATGGCACAATGGAAACATGTCAATGTTTTTGGTTTTGGTCAGATGTTTGAAATACGGTCTGTGGTTAACATAAGCTTAAGAGGTTTGAATGCTTTGTACATGAAGTCAGCAGTGAATACCCCTTTATGTGTCAGTTGCAAACAAGTGGCTAAATGAAACTACAAAACGTCGTCACGCTGCCTTTAGTGGTGTAGTTTGTTTATAGCCTAACGTTAGCTTTTTCCATCTGGCAAATGCATTTACGCTTCAAATATGATGAAAGTGGAGGTTATTTGAGAAGATTATCTTGCTGAACAAAATGTGTAGGTATTATAAACATCTGCAATAATCCAAAATAGACAGAAAAATCACATTGACTTTTTGTCGAGGGAATCAGTGCGATGCCAACGTCCGGGTTGGCCAATAATCAAACATTTCAGCATTACAGGTTGTTGTAGAAACCTGGTGGAGATCTGCACTCTACTCAGTGCACTTTTGAATTATGCTGGAAACAACAACAATGAAGTGCCACTTGTGTGTATGGCTGCTGCCGCATGAGTACCATTGTATCCTAACAAACCTCCTTTCTCTTCTTCAGAGGAAAGCAAATGATTATGCAGCTAACTAAGCTCACAGACAGGATGAAGAAAAGTCTCTGAGGATATGTGTCTCACCACACAGCAAAGCTTTGTGGTGTCAACACAAACACACACCACATAAATGTGAGAGGACTTTGTGTATAATAAAACAACCTGCCAGCTGTGAGAAGATGGCCACACACATTTCTCTCTGATTCTTTTTGAAAATGTATTCAGGCACATTTCTGTACAATATTGAGAGGTTCCATGTCTGTAGTTGATATCCACTCAAGCGACCGGTATTTATGTTTTAGTTAAGCATTTCATGGGTTGCTGGGTTCAAAAACTGACTGAGAAATCTCATGCAAATATTTCCAGAATGGATTTATGCAGTGTTGAATTTCTTTCGGTAAAAGCAAATGTAAGTCTGTGTGTTTTTGTCTTGTGCTTAACTGTTGAAAAGTGGATGCTGAGTGTTAAATGGTCCACTGGAAGTGCCAATGCAGAGAGGTCACCGGTGGTGCCCTGCGATTGTTTTTCACAGTCTTTTGCTGCATACACATGCCGACAAGCCTTGCCAGCTGCTATCTGCCACTGCCAAGACTGCTCCTGTGTGTGTGTGTGTGTGTGTGTGTGTGTGTGTGTGTGTGTGTGTGTGTGTGTGTGTGTGTGTGTGTGTGTGTGTGTGTGTGTGTGTGTGTGTGTGTGTGTGTGTGTGTGTGTGTGTGTGTGTGTGCAATGCATGTGTTATGAGATTGTATATTAAAAGGTAAACAGCTTTATCGCAGATTTCCGCTCAATTTTATGAAATTTACATACATTACATACATCAAAGCATTTATATTCCAGAAGAGTACAGGTTATCGTGTGTGTGTGTGTGTGTATTACTCACATTGTGGGGACTCACTTTCCATTTAGGGACATCATGCAAGACCCCATAATGTACATAATTACACTTTTGGTTGAAGACTTCTGGTTTTGTGTTCGAGCTATGGTTAAACATTGTATAACAGTGATACTTGTTATCCAGAGAGGTTGGAAGTAGATACAAGTTTCTAAAACATTATGTTTCTAAACAAGAACCTGTGGAGCTAACATGAGCAGGGTACGTTAACACATCATTAACTAGCATTAGCACTTTTTCACTAGTTAATGAAGGAATATTGAATGTTCACATGCTACATTTGCTTTTCAATGGTGACATAACAGCGAATAACTCAGCTTCCTTAATTTTCAACTAGCAGCGTGATCCACTAGATGTTTATTTATTTCTTGTGAACTTTGCTGTTGGGATCACTAAAAATGATTTGTAGGTGAAAAATGGAAATATTTAATTTCTGTGACTACTTCTGGACAAGATGAAGTGTTTCTGGGTTACTCTTTCCTAAATAAAATAATCCTACTAAAATGTTAGTGCTGCAAGCCCTCACCAGCTTTTAGGACCAAGAATCAGGTCCTCATCTTTAAATCAAAGTCTGACAGTTACCTCCACCAAGCAGCTTAAATGACAAGGCTGGCAAAAATGAATATTTTCTTATTGGCATCAAATGCCATTAAAAGACTAGAGCCAGTTATAAATTCATCCCGCTAACAAGTATTGCCTGTGTAGCCAAAGCAATACACCTCAACAAAAAACTTAAAAACACATCAGTGAACCACAGCATTGACTGAGTGACATGTTCCTGAATTACAATGAAAATAGGCACCGTGGTTAGTGGCATGAATTTGACTCTGCCTTAAAAAATATCCTGATGCCCGACATAATTACTGGATTGTATTCATCCACGGCTGAAAATAGTCCCCAACAAACTTACTACTTACTCCTTTTTGAGTAGAGTTTGCTAAATATGGTGCTCGACTGTTTAAGGAAATACAGATCCTTTTTTTTAAACAGTAAAACTATATATTTGGAACAGTTTTTTTTAAGTCTTCAATGTCAACCAAAAGGTTTGGGGCTGATTGCTATAGAAGTCATATGCATTGTTGGTTATGGTCTTTGCACAAGTATCCCTTGTTTTGTCTTGAACTATATTTCTATGCAGATCAGTTTAATTCTCTTATCACAATAATGAATTCAGAGCATGGTGCAACCTTGGCAGAGGTATGCAGTGTTTTCCTGTTCATGGCCACAATGGTGTTCATTTTACCCCCAAAAAATAAACAATGAAAAACTGGCAAAGCTGAATGTTGGTTGTGACTACTAATGCTCAAAACATCCGTTCGTCAGGCAGTGAACAGTGTGATTCTGACTGCAGATATTGGAATTCGTTTTTCTCCCCATATTGCCCATCATCCTCTGCCACCACCATTACAAAGTTTTCCTCTGCAGTGCTGGTATCTTGCCTTCTGGCATCAAGCGCCAGGGCTGATTTTACTGTGTCTGGACCCCCCTTTAACTTCAAGCCTATCGGGCTACATTATAAAAAATAATGGCCCAAAGCAAAGTCCAGGTCTGGCAGGAGGCAAGAAGTTAGAATGTCTGTTGATGATAGAATAACTGTGGGATATACTGTACAAGATTATAGTGATCGCTTACACATGTAGGTGACCATGAGCAGCGCTTTTAAAGTTATCAAGTGCAGTGGGGTGTAACATCACTGCCCTCACCACACCATAGTGTAACACAGTTTTCATGTGGGAGTTACCAGCAGCCATTCATTTTCTCTCACAGAGCTTCCAGCATTTTGTGTCATATCACTGACCGGCCTGTGACTTGTCCAAACACACACACACACACACACACCCACACACATACAAATACAGACATCACACGTACATACAGAACAGCTGTCTTATGGTTTCACACTTCCTCCGGGCTTGCAGATGATGGATGTGAGTGGAATGTAACCTTATTTAGAAAGCAAATAACATTATCTTGATGGGGAAAGCTGACATTTACACTATCTTAATTCAAATCTTTTAATGTTTTTGAATGTGATGTCAGCTTCGCTTTGAAGACACATTACAAACACTGTCTACACAAAAACCTGAGTGGTTTTACATATTTTGTGAGAAGCTCAACACTATCTTTCTGTTTGAGGAATTATCTACAATCAACCCCCCCCTCCCCCCCCTTCAAAGATACACATAAATTCACGCATTTTCTGCTGTAATTTGTATTTTTACACTATCTGTTTTTCTATAGATCTCTTACATAATTGACCCTTTATTAAGCCCAAAACCCTTCACTTACTGTCTGTGAAACTACTTATTCTAGCATTAGGGAAAATAGTTTACAATGAAGACAGAGCAGTTTATCTCTAGTAATTGTTGAAACAATGGGTCTACAGAGGTAGTTCTTCCATTACTAACTGGCAACTGTCATCTGCTGATTTTGGCAGCTGTAGCAAGCTACTGATCGTAAATCAATCAGAAGGTATATCACTACCGCCAATATCTCCAAAACTAGGTAACTGACACTAAAAACAATCTAGATTGATAAATAGCACTACAAGTAAAAGTAGATTTAGGGGTAAACTGTCCCTTTAAAGCAGAACAAATAGTGTTAAATCCCTTCCTTACTTCTGTGATTTTGACTAACAAGATGACACCACTCTCTTTACTACCACAGTTCCATGCACATGTGATGAAATCCAAGGCTTGACAGGTCGGCCATGTCGAGTTACAGTTGCTGAGCTATGATTGGACAATTGCTGTTCTGGGGAGGGGCATAGCAAGCCGTCAATTAATGACACATAAAACAACACCAGAGTCACATTTGATGCTTTTATTTTACATATATCACGCTGTTGTACAAGCAGTGCCTTTTTCGATCTATGGCATATACTATTAGTATGTTTGCTAATGGTTCAGCTGTTATTAATGTAAACCGACAAGCCTAGTGAGTTGATGTCACTTTATTCTCCATGGGATAGATTAAAGCAGCGGATCAAGGGATCCATAGAGCAGAGATCACATCAGAATGAACTGTTAATGAATTAGGTCTATCTGTCATTGCCACAAATGTGCCATGGGACTGCACAGAATCTGTACTTGTTGATTGTGGTCGCTGCAGCTGTGGGGGTATCAGATTTCCCCGGAGTGTCCGTGAGGCTCAGGCGGGCTGAGAAAAGAGCGAGCGTCTGGTGGCTGAGGCGCAGACAGACACAGCCTGCTGACCTTTGAGCCAGTTGCTGATTCCACTGGTGGAGGGTAAATAATGGTGACGTGCCTGTCACCTCGGGGTACAACTGCACGGAAGTTTGGGGGTTGGGGAGCTGTCATAAATTCACCAGAGGGAACAGATTGGGTGGTCTGCTGCCTCAACTGAAGGGCATTTCCATTTAGCTGTAGTGGAAGCTTAATGAACTAAATGCAATGACAGCAAAAAGGGCAATTCTAACACATCCTTCATCACTAAACATGGCTGCTGAGGCATTAGCAAACAGTGTGGCCGCTTCCAGTGCAACAACCACCAGGGACCCCGAATGAGCTAATGACATGAGCTGTTCTTATTTTGCTCATAATTTAAAGCTCAATGAATCAATGTATTTGATATTAACATTGTCTCAAATGACTATTTGCAAAATGAAAGGGATCGCTCGTAGTGATGAACCCAGTGATACATATCAGTTGTGCAGCTTAATAGAGCTTTTTTCTCTCTTTTTTTGCCACTTTTAGCTCATTGCTTTGCGTTTACTGTATGTTCGGGCCACATTGTTCTCATCAAACCAATTTCCAGCAGCAGCAGACAGCTGTTTTTTAACTAACAAGCTCTGATAAACCGACTCTACTGTATCTGAACAGCCGACGAATACAAATATATTTCCTCCATTAGTAAGTGTTTCAAAACACAAGTTTAAACATAAGACCACCACAGCTGATAAAGGTGACAGCATCGGAAGTCACTGAAAAGTGCATCTATTAAACTATGGCCTTGAAAGATAAATGCCTAAATCTAATTTACAAAATCAATTCAGTTCATTCGTCTCCTTCCGTTGGTAGCACTTCACAACTTCAGCAATCAATAGAAAATAAAAGCCTGACAAAGATTTATTGTGGGAGCACCAGCTTAAGAATAAATGAGTTGGAGGAAAAAAGGAAGTGTGTTCCTTTTGTCCACAGAATGCGGTCAATACATGGGAAATATATGAGTTGTTGGTGACAATATAATTGTGTGGTGGCAATTTTCTCCTCCAAGCAAACGGCGCCGTTTGTTCTTGTCCCGGTGTAAATAGAAAGTTGTAATTTCAGATTGTTATCATTGATATAGTTGAATTGGAGACTCTAATTGTTCTCTGTAGATAAAGCTCCGACACCATTTGGCTGATAGACATTGACAAGGAAATCCACTTTTAGAGATATATGTGTTTAAAAAAGCATGTTACTGGTGTAAACCGCAGCAAAATGTAGCATTGCTACTCGTTTAGTGGCCAGTGGGCAACTGCAGTATTTTACTGAGAGAACAGCAGATGCACCCACCTTTATAGGTTGCTATTATTTCTAATAAGAAGGGCCATCTGACAGATAAATGGATAGAGGCCAAAGGAAAGGTGGTTTAGGACATTTGTTGCACATTAACACTAAGAAATTAATGCTTTTCCAGTGTTTTCTGTGATATGATGTTGAAAGGACAGGTTGCCTTTAAAATTTGTCGTGTAAATTAATATCCTTAACATCCTCATTAAATCAAACTATGCGATTTTTCTTAGCCATTGAATGTATTTACGCTCTGTAATTACCTCTCTTTATATTACTTGTTTTGTTTTTAGTGGCAGAGTCCACCATTCCTGTGCTGGATTCAAATTACCTTTCTAATAACAAGGGACTTACAGGGAATTGTATATTCATCTCATCGATTGGTACCCTTTTTATCACCAATACAATATACTGCTAATGGAAACCAAACACTTCCCACTGATGCTAATTCATTTTAAAAGTGTTCAATTGGCCAAACAAGGGGTTGGTTATTATGAAACACAACGTATTTGACAGTGAACAATTTTAAATATCGTCATGCTGGTCAAAGGCAGGTTATTGACTGACATCTTAATTAATCTACTTGAGTTGCTTTGGCTGCATTATGAACCACCAGTTGCTCTCTTGGTGTATGTACCACAAAGCTGTCTGCTGTGGTATGAAACCTCACTTGCTGTCATCACAGGTAACCACGGAGATCACCAAATCAACCAGGACTGAAATCTTAAAGGGGAAGTCCACTGATTTTACTCGTCAAAGTCTGTTTACACGTCTTGGGGAGTAGAATACAAATGTACAAAGCCTTTTGAGGATCCAGATGGAGCTTTGCGACAATATAATCTGGGGGTGTGGAGTTAGAAGAACATTTATCTTACCCGACCTCTGTCTGTTCCTGATTTTAATAAATACATTTTATTACCACGCCTTCAAAATAGTCTCTGAAGCACACTGTGTCTAGCACTTCAATATGTTCTTTTTAGAAGGATCCTAAATAAAAGAACAATAACATATGGCCGAGCATAATGTCCAGATGTCGCCACGGAAGCGCTGTCGTCCTCTTGTGAGTCACAACATGAGCATCTGTGAAATGAATGAATCTAAAAATACAGTATATATGCAATTTGTTGTGTCTTACCATGAACCCACAAGCCTTGGTCGTGTGCTCAGGATCCTTGAATATAAGCCCTGGTCGTTCACACAATGAAAAAAGACTAAGGGCATAAACATGCCAGAGATTTTAAAAGGCTGAAGATTGGACTGCATGTGTCACTAGCCAAGGGCAATTTCAGGGTGGAACTAAATGAATGATGATGATAATAACATCCGTGGTCACCCCTGCAGTTCTGTGAAATACTTATCTGATGTATTTTTGATTCTCCAGTATGTCCAAAAGCTCTCCAGTCACTGGCGCCCAGTTGGTCATATATTGTCAGCATGTGATGTAATGAAAGAATTAAATATTCACTACAGTTTCACTAACTTTGCAAAGGCACTGCAATTTTCATGATTGCTTTACAGCATATGATAAAATAGTCATATTAGTCTTGTATCAATATTTTAACTTCTATGCTGATGATTTTCATGCTTTTCACTAAAAGATAGAGATTTGCATGCTGCACACATTATTTTAAGAGTCTTATTATTTTTAGCTGAGCGCATATTGTGGACTAATGTGAATGAAATGAAGGCCATTTGTTCATTCGGACACTTTGATAACGTATAACCTAAATGATTCAGTGCTGCGCTACATTACACTCGCACCACATGGCCCCGGTGTAAAGGCGACTTCTTGTCTCCCTCCTTAAGGTCCGGATCTCCTCAGTTTGTCTTCAATCCCAGGGGAGTTGGGAGATAACTCGGCCTGATCAAAGAATTTGAATGAATCAGTCTGTAGTCTGTGGGCCTTTAGCTCCACGGAGAGCCACAGCCTGATTGGATTTTCCACTTTCAGGAGCAATCCTCTGTAATGTCACTGACACCACACTAAAGCAACACTGTCACAGCCTGTTATCTGGCTCAATATTCTCCTATTGGCATTTTCCTGTCGGTGTAGAGCAGGGAGCATACCAGCAAAATGAGACAAGAGAGAGCATATTCCCCTTGTTATTTCCTGCCTGCAAGAAAGGGAGGGAAAAAAATTACATTGACAGAAATACGAAGCGGCCTTTTATCTGCAGGGAGTCGACTGTAACAGCATTTTGATAAAGGTAGAATTACAATGAACCATATCAAACTGTTAGATCCGCAAGTACAACAGCCTTTCATCAATTATGCTCAGAGACTAAACTCGCAGGCTTATTGAGTCTCGTGGGAACACTCAGTCTGCTGAGTTAGCTTGTGTGTTTGTGTATTCCTATCAGCGCATAGTGGAATACTGTGTATACGTTTTGTATTTGTTTTTGTGCGAGAACATAAATCATGAAATCTCGAAAGGAAACTTTGACGAACCCCCTCCATTAGGGAACTCTTTTCGGTAGAAAATGGACAGACTATGCTTTTTGTTACTTTAGCCTGGAACACGGTACATGGATGGTATGAAAATGTTTCCCCCTCTTGCTTTTATTCACCTGAAATATGCTGCAAGCTTAAAATAGTAGATGAAAGCTTTCCAAATTATTCACAGTCTGTCAATTGTACTTATGTTACCTTATTATTTCCCCTCCCAGTTGGTGTCCTCCGTGATCATAATATATTAGGATCTGGATCCCTTATGAAAATATAGAATTTTGCTATCTCAGAGGGCATTTTTCATTTCATTCCAAGACTTCTATTCTGATGAGGAAGTGCAAATGGTTTGACGTTTCCTTGCGAAAATCACCAAAGTTTTACCAGGAACCATTAAACGTTTTTCAATTTTCCACACACCAAAACAAGTGGGAGTGTGTCACTTGTGTCAAAGTAATACAATGTAAAACTTTTAATAACGTACTGCATGCATGAAACTTTTAAGTGTCAAAATAACTGAACAGGTGCACAATCAATTGTCATGTGTGAGATGTAAAGTTGTTTTTTTGCTAACCTCACTTCAAACATTGTGGAGAGACGAGAGGAGGAATTCATATCAAGTTTATTAATTACAAAAGTATATTTTTATCTTTTTCATTACCTACAACCAATATCTGCAGCAGAAGAGAATGGACAAGGGAGCACAATTATGAAAAGTGATCTGAATGTACACCATGGAGATTTTCCTCTCTCTCCATTTCCCATAATGTATTCCATATTACAACATTCTCACTGCAAGATCACAGTGGAGTACCCTATGTAATAATATACAATATGTTGCAAGGCTTTTCAATAAGAAATGAGACAACAGCCAGTCCGCACATTTCATCTCTTATATGATGGATGCGATGCAGTTATTCACATCAGGAAGGTCTTTGAACTCTAGTGTATCTGATGTACCTCCTCTGTGAATCACTGCATCTATTCCAGTGCTGAACAGTGATGCATTACTTAGGAATTGGTAAAGTAATGTGATTACTTTTTTCAATAACAAGTAGTTTGAGGGATTGAGCTTTGCCTCCATTTGGTCAAGGCTTGGACATATCTCCCATGTTCCACGTCCACAAACAGCTGCGGACGTGCACCAGTCGTGCATGTGGTCCCATTCATACAGTTGAAGGTTTGCGTCGGTCTGGCGTGCACGTTGTCCGATCCACGCTCCATTCCAGTTGGTAGCGGTAATGACCCATTACGTTGTTTGCCAATCGCCATGAAAATCAAGAAGAAGAAGAAGCATTACGAAAGAAACCAAGGCCCCCTCACGGCAAAAAAACGCCTACTTGTGTTCTACTACTTCTAGCTGCCGGCTTTGCAGCTATTTAAAGGCACCATTGATGGAGCTGTGCTGCGTTCTGTTGAGCAGTTAAAGTCATTGAATTACTTTTTCAAACAAAGTAAATGAAATGAGTACTTACACATCCATGTTAAACAGTCCCAACAATAATCCAGTTTCAACTTGCTGACCTCTTCCTGGCATCCGTCTTTTTGCATCAGCCTCGTGACATCACACAGGAAGACCAGACCGGTCTCTGGCAATTTCATGAAATGAGCACAATATCTTAACCTCCCCCGGAAGGAAAAATGAGAGAATGACAGTTTTCAATCCCAGCGGGATTACATGGCAGCTGTCCACCTAAAAAAAAAAAAAAAGGTAACAGTTTGACACTGCAGCTTTACTTTTTACCGCTCTATTTCAGAGGTCCAGGTGGCGAATGGTTTACATAAGCTTGCATTGTTACCACCAGTTTTCATTTTTTACCGAAGCTTACCTTGACATACATAGTAAGACGAATCTCATCTTTACACGTGTCCACAAGACACATTTCAGGGCTCGTGGTCGTTTCTCTAACTCCTTTGTGTCTCTTTTGTTGCTGTTGGACTCTGGGAAACTGGCACTGCACAGACCAGCCTGTTCCCAGGTGCAGTCATATCAAGGCTTGCACAGGACAGCGATGTTTGAACACCCTAATCCTCAGCCTTCGTTCTTCCCAAACTTCAATAGCCGCCGCTGTTGCCACTTCCCCCACAACTGCCTCTGTAATGTTTTGCACACAAACCCAAAGAGGGCCCGGGCTGCAAGAAACGTTCGTTAGACCTTCAAAGGGGAGCTGAACCTGCTTGATGATAAAACACTGTTTTGACCCATCTCTTTGAAGAGTGTTACAATACATGAACTGTACCAAAAGCCTGAGCACACATATGCTGTACAAACGCTCTCATCCACACACACACACACACACACACACGGGCATACAGAACATATGAAATGACACGGGGAGAAGATGGATCGCAGGAGCGCGTAAAGTCTGCTTTGTAGCAACCTTCAGATCAATCCAAAAACGAAAGGGCAGGGTTATCGCCCTATCGGTATAAAAGAGTCTGTTGACCTTTTTAAATGAGTGAACGATACGCTATGGTAAAGTAAACAGTGGTTTGTTTGCAGCATCATGGCAAGCTGTATTGATCCCTGTGCTCAGAAAAGGTCATGCACTTGAGAGGTGATTGTTATAAGATAAGCAAAAAACAGACCGTGAACTTTTCAGTTTTTTTCCGAGCGTGAAGGCAGATAATGCCATTTCATATAATTAGCTCCGTATTTTTTTCCGCAGTGGAGGTGTGTTCTCATTTCATGCACATTGTTGTGTTATGTACAGTACATTACTTTGGCCTGGCTTTGGCTGGACATCTGTGCTGACTCAGCAGCAGAGTTTTGTGTGCGTGTGGCAGATCATTGGCTAACGAGGCAGTGTAATGTCTGCTAAATAGCTAATAACTTTAGTCTGAGGGATGACAGCCGGAAAGGGACGAATGCACTCTCAGCAGTCCACATTGTCTTTAATGTCGATGATGCTGTAGTCTTTTTGGCAATCAGGTCATCTTTGGTTGATGTCCCAGTCAGGAAGTTGATATTTCCACAAAAGAAAAACATCATCTATCTGTCTCCCTGTTCATTTATTTGTATGCCTCCATGCCGGTGAAACCCCTGGCCAGAGGTAATGTGTACTCGGATTTATCATTTTGTGATCACGATACCACAGGAACTTTCAGAATTTCTTCAGATTTGGCACAAATGTCTACTTGATTAGAATTTGGGGGTCAAGGGTCACTGTGACCTCACAAAACACCTTTTTGGCCATAACTCAATACTTAAAATGGTAAATTTGACAATTTAATTGGGTAAAAGCGATAAGAATTTGGACAGACGTGGATGTAAACTGCAGTATGACTGGTTTGCGGATGCGTACAACCGCGACGCCAACAACGCCATGATAGCCGCCTGTCAATCAGAACTCATGATTGATTCATGACTATGTTTACTGACGGAATAACTCAAGTGAGAGGGAGGTTCATTTTCTCATCGACTTATACAATCGTACGTTTTTTGGCACTTCATCATTGGCTTTACTTTTCAGACACGGATGTGACCGCCTGGTTGTCTGTTTGTCCCTGTTTCCACATTCAAGTTTTCAGATGACAGCAAGAAAACCACATTCAACTCCAAATTTTAAAATTGACACAATAATGTGCAATATCCCTATTTTACAAATACGTACGACATTTTTATGATGCCAGTTGGTAACAGCTGTCCCTCTAAACCGGATGTAAACATAATCCAGGTACGCGACATAAGAGGGCCTCAGAAACATTCATCTTTGATTTGACTCCTGTTAAAAGGAACCTTGCTTTGTGATTATGCATTGCACCGATACCGTATTAATCATTTTAAAAAGCCATTTACAGTATGTAAAACATGAGCACCCCTGACCACTCTGTGCTAATGAAGTATTGTATCGATAATTAGTTAACTGAATTGTCTGCTGTGTTTGACATCCAAATAAGCTTAATATGACAGCAGCATTACCAGTTTCAAGTTTTTTTGTTTTTTTTTTAATACCAACAAATCAAAAACTTTACAATTGGATTAGTGAGTAGACCTGCTCCAAAGGCGACAAGGCTTTTCTGCAACAAGTGTCAAAATGTCAGCGAGCATTGTGTGTGATGTCGTTCTTTGAGAGGCAGAGGGTGGATACTGATGTAATAAAAATAATCCTGAGCACTGCAAGCAGGCACATTTTGCCCAAATATATCCAATTGAATTACAGACAGTGAAGAAAGGGCTGTCACTCATAGAGCGACTGAAGAGCTCCCACGGAGACGAGGAAGTCGATGAAAATGGAAGCATTTATTCTTTCAAGGTCTTTTTTATTTTAGACAAAATGTGACACGATAATGACCCTCCGCGCTGTGGCTTGGCTCTGTGCTTGCTTGCCTCTCGCTCATCTCTTCGTGCCGTAGTGAGTTAGCCAGACTGCCACTAAGAGAGAAAGAAGCCCATCAAACATTGATGAATGCCACTCTCCACCTGCTGCTCCAGTAATTTGCATCTCTGTCCTGGCACTGATTTCCAGCTCTGAGTCTTGCATACGGGGACATCAACACGCAAATGCACGCCAATTAAAGTCGGTATCTTAGAGCCAGTTCATATAAAGTGTTACACATTTTAAAAACACACAAGCATGACACACAGGCACACACACATAAACAGACAGAACAACACATTTGCTTATTACAATGACAACGCTGTAAGAGCCACCAGCACAGCCCTCTGAACATGTCCTGAGGGTAGATTAGTTGCCATCGAAGCACTTTGCCATTTTCCTGCTGCGAGTCTTTGAAGGGAAGAGACTAGGCTGGCGTCCATCTCACAATGTCAGTTTCATGCACATTATGCACCATGAGAATTATTATCTCTTATGTTCCATGAGTGTTAGTAGCTTTGGGGAGCAAGAAGCAAACATGAAAAGATATTTCTGGCTGGCAATCTGGCCACCAAATCAACAGCCAAACAAGTGCTGATATTCAAATCAATTCAATGGGGTTTATATGCTATAATGGTAACAAAAAATGTTCTGCTGTTCAAAAAGCCGCCTCCCACTACCCCCCTTAGTTACTGTTGCTATGTCTTTACACATATTCGGTTGCACAAATGCAACCCAAATGCCATAATAAAAGAGTTGCCATTGTATGTTTCTGCAAATGTCAACGCTTCTAAACCTGTAATACGTTTCATTTATGCGTTTCATATTGTATATGTTTCATATTACGCTTGACAACAAGACAAGATCATGGTTGGTGTTAAAATAATTTGCTGTTTGGGGGATGGGATTAGCGAATGGTTAATTGAGCGTAAAAGCGATCCATAGTTTTAGGTTACCTGTGGCAAAGAACTGGTGATTCACAGACTTCGGCAACAAGACACCTACAATTACACGTGTGTTGTTGTGTAGTATAATTTGTACCGTCTGAACGCGGCGGCCCGTCTGTTTGCCGCAGATGGGATTACAGAGAATCTTGTCTGCAGGCAAGGACCAAGCACCCATCCTCTGCTGTGATTGTGCCAAGGACGCACGCACATTATTCCAGCACTTAGTCACACAAATGTTCTCTGTTTTGTACACAACATGGAGAGATAAAGAGAACGAGGAAAACTTTGCTCCTTTTAGGTCCAATTCTTGTCACTCTAAGGAGATATGATATCCCCCAAGATCTGAGGATTAGGAGGCAGAGTGAAGGCCTCAGGGTATTCCCTAAAATGTCTAAATCTGAGACGAGATATGGCTCCTATTAGATAAGCAAATGTGACTGTAAATACATAACACACGATTGCCAGAGGACTATGATGTGCTTGTTTTTGTACAACAAAATGTGATTGAAGAGCGTGATGAAGGTCTGAATGGTTTCGTTTTATTTGCAATTTTCTGTTTCCTGAGCGTCAGTTCGTTTTAAGGGGAAAATGTGGGCTGGGTGAGAGTGTAAGGCAACATTATCCTCAGGGGGTTCAAAGCACTCCCAATCCTCTGTATCACTGTCTTAAAGCCCTAAGCTGCAAATGAACATACAGCATTGGGTGTCTGCAGTTTTCAGTGGCTTGCGGACGTGTGAAGCCGTCCTTGCAAAGCAGGACGTTTCTTGCTTGGGCATCTGTTTCTCGCTGATATGTACACGAATTCACAACTTCCACAGCAATGAGAAATTATCTGTGCTCCCGGGGTGGGAGATGAGTAGTGTGTGTTAACATGAAGTGGAGCGCAGCATCATTTTAATGTGCCACAACAAGAGGATGGAGGTTTCTCTACAAACACAAGCCTCCATTACAAGGCTTTACTAATCCATCCATGCAAAGCCATATCCAAAATGGGCCTTTTGTGTATAATCCCGACACAATTTCTGTGGGATTAGGATTTAGTATAAGGACAAAAATGACTGGTGGAATACAATGCATCAAAAATATCAGTCAGCGTTGTGTTCAATTTGTTGTTGCTCCCCCACTGCCTCTATATATATTACATCACATCAGAGAATGGCCTCTCAAGAGACAAAGCTGAAGTGCTACAGAAAAAGAATGTAACCACATTCTGTATGTTGACATGTTGCTTATGTGTGACTGTAACACATACACTGCAGCATCAGGGGTTTAGTCCGCACGCAAAAAGCAGATTACATTACTTTATCCTATACCATAACAATTCATTCTACTTCAGTCAAACATTGTACTTGCATTGACACTGCACAGATACACTGCACCGAGCAGTCATGATTAGCACACACTCTTCAGAGATATTATCTCCCCGAGCCACCTCGACCAGACAGTCAATCAGCACTCTAGAGTCCACAGTCTCTGGAGGAGAGGAGGAAAGTAAAAATAAACATGTTTCAATGCGTCTGAAGCTACATGATTAAACATGTACTTCTCTGATAAACTTGGTGGAATAGTTCAACATTTTGGGAATCATGCTTATGTGCATTGTGGTTGAGTAAGATATGAAGGTCACCACTTTCATGTTTCTCTATTTCAATTTGAAGCTATAGAGTTAGCAGCTTGTTAGCTTACCTTAGACCTTAGCATAAAGCCTGGAAGCCGGGCTAAACGGCTAACCCGGCTTTAGGTAACAAAATATGACTACTAGCATCTCTGAAATCCACTAATTAACACAAATTAGCATTCTTACGCTTACGTTTTTGTTCGGATTAAACGAATAGTGTGTCGATTACTAAGCTTCACAGCTGCTCTCTTTTTTTTTTTTAAACCTTCGGACAGTGTGAGACTAGCTGTTTGCCCCTGTTTCCAATCGAAATGCTAAGCTAAGCTAACCAGCTGCCAACCCCAGCTATGTATTTATCGTACATTTATAAAAGAGTGGTATCAATCAGAACAAAACGTCATGAGTAAGCTTTAGAGGTGCTGGTCGGCTGATTTTGTTACTTTTGAACAAAGCTGTTTCCTCATCTCCAGTCTTTATGCTAAGCTAAGCTATCTGGTTATACACTCGCATCTGATTAACAAATGAGAGTAACCTCAATCTTCTCATCTATTGCTCAACAAGAAATCATTTGGGGAAAATAAATAGCCATATTTCCCCAAATGTCAAATTATTCCTTTTAATATTTACATATTAATACAAACTTGCAAATGGTGAAGTGATTACAATTTAGTTGCATCAGCAAAATAGTTTCACATTTCAGAAAAAATACAGAAAACTATTTTTAAATCAAAATCCTCAGCAGTGCCCTTTCTCGTCTGTGACTAGATGGACTTTGTTCTCGGGACTAATAAGGCGAACAGTCTGTTTACAGTGCATTTGGAATGCACTACTGTGATCCATCTGGGGATGTCTCCAGGGACGGCCATCTTATTTGGCTTATGAAGCAGTGAATAACAAAGAGCCTCGAAATGCAACCCAGTCTGAGTCAAATGCAGGGTTTATAAGCAGAGGGGGGGGGGGGGGGGGATTGATTTCCCAGGGGACACGGTACAGGTTTTCATGATAACCTGAGACGCGCACTGATCTATTATACCCATTTTATTTTGCACTTGCATGCTCTCTTGAAGTAACGCCACCAAATAAATAATGCAGTAATGTTAACTCTCCAAACAGGTTGCCCCAGATATTGCACAGTGTCTTCTTGTGTCTTTCTTTTTTTAGGTAATTACGGAAGCTTCTACAACCAAGGGGCTTTGCTGAGATAATCTCCTGCTTTGCTTGAGGCAGCATGGAGTCTTTATAGAGCACAGCAGTTTTGTCTCCAGCTGCAGGGACAATGTCAATTGTTTATTATTATTCCCCATAAATTTCTCATGTCATTTTCGAAAAAAATAAAAAAAAACTCCCCACCCTTATAGTGTTAGGTACACTGTGTGATTTTGCGATAATATTCTCTCTCCGCACAGAGTTTCATCTCAAGAACAGTGGCACCAGCTCTGGGAGGGTCAGTGTCTTTTCTCGAGGACACTACAGCAGGATGGATATTGAATTATTCCAATCTCTCTTACAGTTAAGCTCAGCCTCAGGATTCAGATTCTACACAGATTGGAAGGTGGGAGAAACAGATACCTGGGTGCTCTATTGCTGCAGGCGCACTACAAATCATCTGTATCTTTTCCTGATCTCTCTGCAGTTTCAAGTTGCAGGGGAACCTACATTAGTCACAAGGGATGGGGGGGGGGGGGGGGGGGGGGGGAGTAACTCACTCAGCACATCAGTCCGTGCCTGTTCCTAACATCTCTCAGGACGATCTGTAGCGTATTAGTATGAATTTAAGTGGAAATGGAGCCTGCAGTGTGTTACATGAGAGGGAATGTGCAGCATCCTGTAGACTCTGTCATACCGAGGCTTTTAGATTGAGGACTGGAGCGCCTTCCGCACCGGTACGGCACAGGAGACATAACTGATGAGTCAGTCATCAAGCTGTCCCAATATATGTCAGAGTGATATAAAAAATGATTATAAATCTCCAACAAAAAGTGCCTCCAGATTTCGAGTTCAATTCTCTCCATAAAGTTGATTTAAGTTGTCATTGAGGGATTGCAGGTGTTCCCCAAATGCAAACACTAAGCATCCTCCCCATACGTAGGGTGTATGAGGCGCTGTAGGACCTGACCCCCAGCAGCCAGGACTGCAAACGCTCTGTGAGATCAAAGCAGTGGAAGCAGCCCTGGGCGTCACCTGACCTGAATTCAATTAAAGCTTTACAGGCAGATCAGAGGGAAGGCTAAGCGAGAGAAGGGGGACGAAAAAAAAAAGAAAAGCTGTTTCAGATACCTAACATTGTCTGGGACAAAAGTGGGAGCGAGATAGAGAGGAGACCAAGAGATGAGAGAGAGATGAAACCATGCACACTTGCTCTCTGACACACAAGCTCAATCTTTCCTCCCTCCTTCCTTCTCTCTCTCCCTCTCTCTCACACACACACACACACACACACACACACACACACACACACACACACACACACACACACACACACACTAAACCCATAGGTCTCGTTCGTTTACTCAGCCTGTGGGCAAATGTGACTTTAATGAGCCAGTGCTGAATGGACATTAGGCAGAGATCCTCACGCTGGACCAGCAGCCCCTCTCTGCTCCGGCATTCTTTGGCAGCCACTTCACAGCATGGTGTCGAGTTTAGTTGTTTAACCACATGTTCCCAGGAAGCTGAACGGAGACTTGTGCCCCTCTGATGCTCAAGTGCGTTCGCTGATCACTGTTAAAACTAGCCGGGGGTTTCTTAGAGGGCGCAGGAACACATGTCCATAAACAGAATGAATACAGAAATCCATAATAAAATGAAAAAGGAATGGTTGCTTTGATTTTGGAGAGATAAACACAAGCAACACACTAAGTTGTGCACGTGAGGAATGAGAGGCGTGTGACGTCAGAGCTGAAAGTGTAAGCTCATGGATGCCTTCAAGGAGATCTGATATGCGCTGTGGTTTTCTCAAATGACTTTGCTTTCGATGGAAGATTTTTTAAATGCCCCTGTTGCAAAATATGTTTTAATTGATGATGATTATTTAAAAAATGCATCAAAGAACCTATGCTGACGGATGAAATATGCATCAGACCTACAATTTACGTTCATATTAATTCATCAGAATGAGGGGCATTTTTTTTTTCTGGGTAACAAATATTTGGCTAATAATCAAAGACATCACTTTCCCCATCAGTTGTTGATATGTGACTTCCTTTCTCTCCGCCCCCCTAGTGCCTCCTTCACTTTTCCGAACGGGAGTAGGCTACTGACTGAAAGAAAATCACGACTTTGCTCTTTCTTTACTGGCTTTTTTCCTTTTTTTTTTGCTTTGTCTTCTTGCGCGCTCCTAGTAGGGTTACAATATTCCGGATATCACCTGAAGGCAGCAACAGTATGCAACTCCACCTGCTCCGTTTCTGGAGGAGAGGAGCGAGGCAAACCGTAGCCTTCAGCTCTACTGTACCCAAGTGTGATGGCTCTGAGCGGACCGCAACAGAATCGAAAACTGTGAGGGACTGAAGAGGAACACGGGTTCTCTCAAACAGAAGCCTCCCTCGTCCGATGCTCGTAAAAACAAAAAAGCTGACAGGATTTATGTGAAGTGAAGTTTGGAGCGGCATCCGGCGATCACCCAGCCGGTCTGGTGAGTAGCTCTGAGTGAAATCAGAGGACATGGGCTCGTGGTTCTTGTTTCTAAATGAGGTTAAAATGACTCTTAAAAACTTTGCGCTCGACTCAGAGCATATTTTAAAGGGCGTTGAAGAGGAGTGAGTGTTTCTGTCTGACTTGTGCCAAACAGCCTAAATGCACAAATACGCACGCTTGGCGCACTCGAACGCACCTGCACACACACTGACAAGCTGGCTCGCGCGCACATATACAAATACACACACACACACACACACACACGGGGAACACTGAGTACAAGTTGACAAGTTGTCAAGCTGCATGCAGCACAGGCTTTCTGCAGGCGCACCAGCTGGATCGCTGCAGTCCGGGCAAGAGCAGTGAGACAGCGCCATCAATCGCATAGCAGCCACACTCCTGTGCGCCTGTGGAGGGAATGCGGTGCAGCTTTTTGGGTCTGGGAAGCAGTCAGGATGGCTGTGTGAGGAGGGGTGGGGGTTGATGGGATCAGCGTCTTCTTGGCGGATGCACCTCCACCATCAGTCAACCCTGGTCTACTGCCAAAATGCAGACCCTGGGACGCACTGCTGGACTCTACATCCTCGGCCTAAACCCAGGCTATTAAAAGACAATAACATTAGTGAGAATAATGAGAAGGAGATAATCCCCGGAATTGATGTTAAAGCACCTAAATTGCCGCCACACGCGCGAGGAAGTATTATTTGCCCATTTGTCATCATCAGGGATGCCCTGCACTGCGATTTCATTTGCAAATGAGAGTTTATCCACCTTTTGTATGCTGACAGCAAAATTATGATGTGAATTTACGGGTCATTTTTCAGCCCAGTGAGCACATATTATTGTCTAATTGACTATCTGTATAGTGTTTGTTTGCTTCCAGCCTGGGGTCAAACTGAACTCTCCTTTTTTTATTTGTATTCATCACAAAACAGCCTCGTCACGGCACATAAGTGGTTTGGGCTGCAGCTGATCAGGTGCATATTGGATTAACGTTAGTCCCATTTGGACAGGACGAGGTTTTGCCCTTCGTAAGGACACCTCGCGTGCCGTGCCATTAGAGTATTGTTATAACGAGAAAAATAATGAAGAAAAATACACAGAATTGAGCTGGATAAAGTCACTAGGAAGTGACACCAGGGCGTCACATATTCCTAAATTACATCTCACGGGGCATCTCTCAATTTGAATGAGCCATTTGAGAAAAAAGAACAATGACGGCTATTATCGATTTTTATTCACAATCAATATGCCCTCACAAGTGGATGTTTGAGGTTTGAACGTTTTAGCAACATATCATTTCAGTAAAAAGGACGCTCCTAAAGGAAAGGCTACCTTTGGGGTCACAGGTGAAGTGGTGGCTGCCAGATTAAGTTTAATCTGATTTAGTTGGACACAGCCTTTTTGGCCTTTTTTTTCCTATAGAATATTTTGTAGTTAAATATAGGCTACAATGCAGTGGCAGTAAATCAAAGTAGGCTACCCTGGTCCTGGGTTCACAGCGGAAAGGATTCCATCCCGCTGCCAAGCCGGTAAGTAGATCCGGACGTGCGCAGCGCGGAGAGATACCGGACAGCTCCAGAGTGGGAGAGAAAGGGAAGCAGCGAGGGGGAAAGAGAGCGGCTGCCTAGTGGTGGTAGATGGAGCAGCGGAGAGGAGGCAAGTCCACGTATTACCATGCCGAGATTTGGACTACATAAACTACATGCAAAACCTCCAAATATACGAGATTAATAATAGAAGAGGTACGTTAATCGTTGTTTTTGTACTCTGTGGTCCTTCAGCTCCTTTCGCGTGTAGCTTGGGCATCTGTGGGACGAGTAAGAAAAGTTGAGATAGGTTAGGTCGGCTATTGTGAGCTGCGGGTCTGTGGAAGAAACCAGCCGCCGCTGCTTTCTTTCCCTCTTTTAGGGGGAAGTTTAGCCTCAGCAAAACTATTGGTTTAGGGTTGTTTTTCATTGCACGGGTTTTTTTTTGTGGTTTGTTATTCACCCTGGAAATAGTTTATGCGTTGTTTCACGTTGTGTTGGGAAAGTGTAGAGTGTTTCTTTTTCTTCGAGCAAATCTCTGCTCCGCGCACGGCTACCATCGTGAACTGAATGGCTTTAGATGGGGGATGGGGTTTGAAATGGAATGGAATAGTCTGTTGGCAACTTATTTTCTTGAAAGATTTCAAATGTAGTTGTTCTTTAAAACCGGTCACGGATTATAGGTTGCAGATAAACCACATTTGGCAGATGCGAAACCTTTTTTTTTGTCGTATGTGTAAAAAATAAACCAGAAGTTTTAGTTGGAGCTGGATTTTCTTTTGATTTTCTTTACAATGGTCGCCCACAAGCAGATGGTTCTTTTGTACCTGCAGGGTATGAGTTTTAGATTTAAGGTGTTTTCCTAGTTAGGCTCTGTCACTTATTAACCCGATATTATAAAGTGTTAATAACTAAACCCTGCTCGGGTCAAAAGTAAATAATGTAGCTTTTATACGCCGCTCTGCTGCGCACACATTGCACCGGCTCGCTTTTATTTGTCTTTGTACGGACTCCCACGCAGCCCGAGACGTTGTAAAGCGGCTGTAAACGCATGAATGTGCAATTTTAAAGCAGTCTCATAGTCATCTCCTCTGTAGGTTTTATCAGTGATTGTAGCTTGATGACAACGAAAGCAGCACTCTTGCATTTGATTCAACATTTCTGGTCTTACTGGCAGAAAACGGAAGTTATTGTATTACGACATAGTTGTTGCTGCTTGTTTTAATAACTCTGTTAAATCCTCAGTGAGTGACCAGAAATGTATTTTTTTTTAAATTGCATTCCCATACATGATAATTAAATGTGCATTGAATTTGCTTTTTTTTTTCATCAATAAGGAAAACAAGATTTCCGTGTCTTCTTATTGCCAGTTCTTTCTCTGAGCTCACTGCGCTTATGCTGGGATACGTTATGTTCCTCTGTTATGAAGCGCACATATTTGGCATCTGGCAGTGTGCAGACATGGGAGCAGGTCGGTCTTAGATCTTCTCCCCCTGACTGACTGCTCTGCTTTATTTTATTCCCACATGGAACCTATTTAGCCATTTATCAGCCCAGCCATCACTTGTCATGGCATTTAAAGGAGTCTGGGGAAAGCGCACAGTGGAGAAAGGAATCTGATCCTTCCACTGCCGATGATAGTAGAAAAAGGCTGATTTCATTAAATGTAATTCCAGTTAATTGTATGTACTTAATCCACTTGCATTATGTTATAATACTAACAATTCTATTTTTGTTTGTTTCCAGGTGGTTCTGTGAAGATCACGGTACGATAATGGGGAAGCGCTCGGTTTCACTGCTCGTGCTGCTCCTGCAGCTCCTCTGTGGCTGCGCAGGGAACCAAAGGATGGCGAGGGCTGCCTCCATGCAATTCACCAACTCTGTTTACAACGCCACCATATATGAGAACTCTGCTGCTAAGACTTACTTAGAGAGTCACACCAAGATGGGGATCTATATCACAGACCCGGCCTGGGAGATACGGTACAAAATCATCTCTGGAGACAATGAGAACTTATTCAAAGCAGAGGACTACCTGCTGGGAGACTTCAGCTTTTTGCGAATAAGGACCAAAGGAGGCAGCACTGCCATTCTGAACCGGGAGGTTAAGGACCACTACATACTGACTGTTAAAGCTTCGGAGAGGAGCACCAATTTTGAGTGTCGCACTCGAGTTATGGTGCAGGTACAGGACACCAATGATCTGAGGCCTCTGTTCTCACCGACATCCTACAGCATCTCTCTGCCGGAGAACACGGCCATACGCACGAGCGTGGCTAAGGTCACGGCCACTGATGCGGATATCGGTACCAACGGAGAATACTACTACAGTTTCAGGGAGTGGACGGACATGTTTGCGGTTCATCCGACGAGCGGCGTGGTGACACTGACGGGCAAGCTCGACTACTCTGAGACGAAGCTGTACGAGCTGGAGATCTTCGCGGTGGACAGAGGAATGAAGCTGTACGGCAGCAGCGGCTTCAGTAGCATGGCCAAGCTCACAGTGAGGGTGGAGCAGGCCAACGAGCATGCGCCCGTGATCACTGCCGTCACCTTGGCCCCCTCGGGTGCAGACCACGACCCCACCTATGCTATTGTGACGGTGGAGGACGGTGACCAGGGACCAAACGGAGAGATAGCGTCACTGAGTATTGTTGCCGGTGACCCTCTTCAGCAGTTCAAGGCTGTGAGGAGCAGCCCCGGGAGCAAAGAGTATAAAATAAAAGCGGTTAAGGAGGTGGACTGGGACAGCCAGCCTTTCGGATACAACCTCACTCTACAGGCGAAGGACAAAGGCAGCCCCCCTCAATTTTCATCCGTTAAATTGGTACATGTCACTTCTGCACAGTTCAAAGTGGGCCCTCCCATATTCGAAAAGGCAGTTTACAGAGTCAATCTGAGTGAATTTGCCCCTCTTTTTACACCTGTCACTATGGTAACAGCCCTGCCACAGTATCCACAGCTAAAGTATGCCTTTAGACACAAGTCTGAGAAGAACAGATTTACTATCAATCCAGATACCGGCTTAATCAGCACCGCAGGACCAATCAATGCTGATTTTGCACCCCGGTTTGAGCTGGACGTGATCACAGGGGACAAAAAAGCGGCAACAAAAGTGATCGTTGACGTGATTGATGTGAATAACAATGCACCTGAGTTCCAGCAGACGTCTTACAAGGCCAGTGTTGATGAGAATCTACCCATAGGGACCAGTGTGGTAACGGTTAAAGCCACTGATCTAGACAGAGGCGAGAATGGCTACGTGACCTACAGCATTACCAATATGAGCCCTCAGCCGTTCGTCATCGACTACTTCTCCGGCGTCATCAGCACCTCAGAGGTCCTAGATTATGAGCTCATGCCAAGGATTTATAATCTCAAAGTGAGGGCATCCGATTGGGGATCGCCTTACCGGAGAGAGGTGGAGGCATCAGTAACCATCACATTAAACAACCTGAATGACAATAAGCCCTTGTTTGAGAACATAGACTGTGAAGTGACTGTGCCGAGAGATCACGGCGAGGGAGAGCAGATAACAACCGTGTCTGCCATAGACGCCGACGAGCTGCAGCTGGTACGGTACCACATCAAAGCCGGCAATGAGCTCGATCTGTTTGAGCTGAACCCAAACTCCGGCGTGCTGTCACTGAAGCAGACGCTAAGCGAGGGAGAGGCAGCTAAAGTGTCCTTTCACAGTCTACAAGTCATCGCGACGGACGGCGAACACGAGACCCGGCCGATGTTCATGAACATAACCGTCATCACGGCGCGCAAGCCGGTCCAGCTAAAATGCGTCGAGACCGGCGTGGCGACCATGTTGGCCGAAAAGCTGCTTCAGGGCAGCAGAATCCACATGCAAACCGAGCCGGATGACAACTTAATGGACTTTCACTCAGTCAACCGGTACACTCCTCAGTTTGCAGAGTCTTTCCCCAGCGTTATTGAAGTGAAAGAGGACCTGCCCGTTGGGGCCCGGATTGTCCATTTAAGTGCCACAGACTCGGACAGCGCCTTCAATGGCAAACTAGTGTACGTTATTTCAGGAGGAGACACAGAAAGCCGCTTCATAGTAGAAATGGAAACCGGTTGGCTTTTGGTGTATTCTCCTCTCGACAGGGAAACAACGGACCAGTACACCCTCAACATTACCGTTTATGATCTCGGCATTCCACAGAAATCCTCGTCACGCCTCTTGGGCGTTAAGATCCTGGACGCCAACGATAACAGCCCTCAATTTCTGCAAAATTCGTATTCAGTCGAAATAAGCGAGGGCACACCGGTCGGGACGGAAATCATCCAGGTGGATTCAACGGACAGAGATCAAGGAGATAATGGAGTCGTGAAGTATTCAATTTTGGGGGGCACGGATCATTTCGCGATTCACGAGGAGACCGGTGTGGTGACTGTCACGAGGCCGCTGGACCGCGAGCTCCATCCGGTTTACGTCTTGAAGATCGCGGCGCACGACCAGGCGGTGAACGAGCCTCAGTTAGTGTCCACGGTGCCGCTCAAAATCACCTTGGAAGATGTGAACGATAATCCGCCGAAGTTCATACCCCCCAACTATCGCGCGAAGGTGAGGGAAGACCTTCCTATCGGTACTGTCATCATGTGGCTGGAGGCTCACGACCCTGACGTCGGACCTTCCAGTCAGGTACGATACAGCCTCATTGACAATGGAGACGGGAACTTTGAAGTCGACAAACTCAGCGGTGCCGTGCGGATCGTGCAGAGTCTCGATTACGAGACGAAGCAGGTGTACAACCTGACGGCAAAAGCTAAAGACAAAGCGAAGCCCATGTCCCTGTCGTCGACCTGTTTCATCGAGGTGGACGTAGTGGACGTGAACGAGAATCTCTACCGACCTAAGTTCCGATCGTTCATGGAAAAGGGATTTATAAAAGAGGACGCACTCGTTGGGACTTCTGTGATGACCATGTCGGCTGAAGACGAAGACAAAGAGCGCGATGGAGAGATTCGATACTCCATTCGAGAAGGATCCGGCCTGGGGATATTTACCATCGATGAGGAAACTGGTGAGTTTATTTTCAAAGTGATCCTAAAAGACAAAAAAAAATATACATCAGTTTGAAATCATTTGCAAGGGGAAAGTTTTACGCAGCTAGAGTTTATTCAGTTCATGTCACTGTGTGGAACAATGAGGTAAGGGAGTCTTCCAGGAGACGGGTAACGTTCCTGATTCCAGTCATTTTTCCTCTTTGGGATAATTGACGACGGGACCAGATGGACCAGCTGTCTCTCAGACCTGTGTGGACATTCCTGAGTAGTTGCTGCAGCCCTAAGAAGATTCTTAAGTGCTTTCACCTCCTCTCTCTGCAGCTATGCTGTCCCTGTATTTAAATATTTAATTTTAAAATAGTATCAATTTGGAAAATGGTCATATCTGTTGGACATAAGATATAAACATTGTAATGGCAATGTTTGTTTTTTATAATAGTGCATTTTCAACAGGCAGGATTTGCTCGCGAGTTCTTTATTATGTTGCAGAAGATATGTTAACAGTTGCTCAACTGCCCAGAATGATTTTGAACAGCTGACTCAAATTAGCTCAAAATAAGCAGTCTGGAATTCCAAGAGTTCCTACCCAAAAACCCAACAATCACCTGATTTGGATGTTTTGGCCTTGGCCTGCTGCCCTCCTTTTTGAAGCTTGGTAACCACATTCTCGGGTGGCTTAATGTGACTTTTTTCCCCCTGATTTGAAATTAATTTCTCTCTGCATTATGCATATTTAATGTCTAAATGAGGCAGTGGACCGGAATGCATAATACATTGATTTTCTCTTGGCACATGTAACCTCAAAGGTCATAAGAAAGATGGAAATGCAATTTGTTAGTGTGCTGCTGACGTTAACGGTTGTAAAAATGGCTTTTATTTTTAGTTCAATGTTTATTAACAATTTTGATATATGTGAATTATTCAATAAGTTTGACAGGAAGTCTCCTCAGCGAACCTGTTGGGAAATACTTTATACTGCCTGGTAAATTTAGCAGGAGGAGAAGAGCCTTTATGAAGGATCCGTCCTCCAGGGCTGTGGTGTGATTGTGTCTGTGGAAGTGGCTGAATTCTCATTTGTAATAAGATTTTGTTTTATGAACAGACATGCTGCAAGCTGGAACTAGTGACAGACTGTATATGCTTTCTTGCAAGAATTACCAAGTGTGGTTCTATGTTGTATGAGTTCAGTTTCTTATCTACTAAATTAACTGTAATGGAAGTTGAATTTCGCAAGGAATAGTACAGATGTAAGATGCACTACATATACAGCATCAGTCTTGAAAGGGCCACATGGAGTCCAGCGACTAGTCCATGTCTCACTTAGTGTAGGGTGCAGATCCAGGGAGCCCGGTCTGATCTGCTACTTAATCCCAGAGGCACATATTAAGTGATTATCAGGAGGTGCAATGATAGGATTGTCCTGGGTTGGGTCCTGTTATTATGGATTACATTTGAGGTCAGTAGACAACTAAATACAGCTAAGGTGGTGATGCCCCTCCTATGATTTCACTAGACGCAGGGTGTAGTTTTGTAAGACCATATGCATTTAGAATATTTGGCTTCTAAAAAGGAAAATATAAGCGCGGGTGCACAGCCCGCTATATATTCAGTGCTGCAGCTGCACGCTGTGAATCTTAACCTGAACGTTTTAAAAAACGGTTCCAAATTAGAAAACAAATGAAAAAGCAGTCATGGAATTTGTTTTTTGGGTGGGAAGCAGCGAGGGAAGACTGTTCCAAGTCTTTTCCTGTTTTACTTGCCACATTAATTCTAAACCAATGCCGTTGTGTTTGCTCGGAGTACAGGATCAGTTTGTTGCATGGTTTTGTTCTTTTCACCACAGCATAAATCTCTATTCTCTCCGCTATTCCTCTGCAGTCGCATCCGCAATAGCACAGTAACAACAATACTACTTTGTGGCTTACAAAGTGTTGCCGTGGAAAACTTTGCACTCTGCGGTTGCTGATGCCAGAAGACATTGAGTGATGCTCTTAGAGTAGGTGTATCTAACAAATCTGAACAAAGCTCGTATTTAAGAATAGGCTCGCTTCCCACTTGACTGACGTTCCCAAGCCACACAAGGAGCAAACAAGTTATTTTGTTTGTAAGATACAGCAATTAGATTTTAAAGTGGTGTCCATTATTGCTGTTTATTGAATTTATTGTCTTTTCATTTGCGATCTCAAGTATAAGAAACCCTTTTTAATGCAGGCTTCTTCTCCAGATATGGTTCCTATTCTCTCTGACTGCTCAGGGAGTCCATGGCGACTGTTTGCCCAGACATTCTCTGTGTTATTAAAAGCTCTGTGGTCACTGGCTCGGTGCCATCTTAATTTAAACTTAACTCTTATCAAGGCTCCTTTCCGGGCCCCTTCCCATGCCGTAGACCAAGTTTACCATTCCTCGCTTCAATCACAGTCAAGTTGTTTTTTGACTGACACGGACCTAAAAGAGTTGGAGCAACAAAAACTGAACTTTGATATAATGAAAGCTTTTCAAGCGCTTTTGTTTAAAGGAGCAATACACGACATTCAGAGCATTACTATAGCAGCAAATACTATTCTCTGTGAAAAGATATAGTGGAGTAATGTCTACCTGAGCCGAGAATGAAGTCACTCTTCCTCTGTGTGTGTGTGTGTGTGTTGCAATCCGAGCTTCTCCTTGCTTTGCGGACATAGCCGGGCCAGCTACGCCTGCTTTTAGTGCATGTTAGTGCACGTGAGCGTGCTCCACTGGTTAGCTCACGGCCGCCGCTCTGCACTGCTTTCATACAGCGGTAACGCAGTTAGCGGCGTCACGGAATCGTAGCACCCACACTCTGGTAAACAGTGTTAGCTTTGCCAGCACGTTTGCTGTAGTTTGAACTGTTAGCACCGTTAGCTATGATCGGCCATGTTGAGAGCCAATCAAAATGCTCCAAATCTCTTATATTGCACCTTTAACATATTGACCAGCTCGGAGATTCAGCAGGAAAAAAAAGCAAGATACATATTTCACTATTAAATGTTTCCATTGTAGTCCAGCATTATCTTTTAGCCTGTGGTTTATCCAACCAATTTTGGAGAAACATTACTCCATCTTATAGTTTGCGAGACGTTTCCCCTCACCACCCACCAGTGTACTTTTTTTTTTCGCCACCATTTTGTGCTTGGGGAGGAAGCATCCAACTTGCTTGTCAGGGCTTGTAAGCTAAGTGGCTGGCTACAGTTGTACTCGTTTGGGCCCTACAGGTCAACAGATAAGGATTTTCAAGAGCTAATGCCAATTCTGGAAAGGCAAGTGTTGCAAATGGCCGATGTGATTTCCTTTCAGAAAGGCTTTTGCAGATATTTTAAAAGATGCTCGGACACTCAGCTGACAGTATGGCTGCAGAGTGACCCAAAAGAGCACAGATTACTGAATGTGGGTCAGGAGTGAGGGTTTTAAGTATGATGTCACTCCTGCACATATACTGTTAAAGGTAAATTCAGTAGAAAGCATTCAAAGAAACAAAGTATACAAACACTACAGTTTGCAGTAGCGTCGAGGTGAATACATAATGGCTTCCAGTGCTTGTCGTAACACACTAGCAATAAAACAATTCTTATCATGATGAACCAAGTCTCCACACCTTTAAGTACAGCTGACTCATGTTCACCCTGACGCACCTTCAGACATCAGCCAACAGATACAAAAGGCATGTTTTATTTTTATATTGCCAATGAGTAACTCTTTTCATTTCATTATTGCTGGGATGACGAATGGAGATTGTGCAAGTCAAGACGCTGAGCCCGAATTGATCAAAAGGTAGAAAAGTCAAAGGTAAAAGGAAGGAGCCAACTTCACAGAAAGCCCTTTTTAGTTCGGATAGACTGTTGCGCGACTTCATCTCAGTCTGCGGTATGGAGGCGATGTTGACGAGAAATGTCTTGAGGTTTTAATTTGGAGGATGCTGGACAGTGATGTCCTTTGGCTCACTATGAATCTACAGTTCAGAATATCTGTGGACAAACGCTGTTATTAAAATAGCTCTAGAACATTAATATAAAATGGGTTGCATAGTGGGAGGGGGTGGGGAGGAATGATGGCCGCTGCTTGATTGAAAATGAAGAGTAAAGGTACACAAAGAATTGTACTTGTATTTATTACCGATTTTGTTATACCGTGCTAGCTTCTGTAGATATCAGCTGCAGGACGATACATTTGCGCGACTCCACTTAAAAAGGAAAGAGTCACTCGAGGCTATATTGCCGTGGAGGTGATGGCGTGGGGCTATTGTTGTGTTGTGTCTTAGTTTGAAGTGAAATTATCCAGTGTACAAGGTGACCAGAGCCGAGCGTGTTCGGTCTAGATGGGATGCCGAGTCTCTGATTGTATAATGTATGCACTGCCCTTTCTTGTTGGATAATATATGCATTGCCCTTTCCCTCGAAGCGGTTTGCAGCCTGTGCTGTAAATGCGTTCTTTGTTAAAGCAAATGAAGCCGTTTGATGCACAGTGACAAAAGTCCTGTTAGTGCGTTTTCCATTTCCACCAAAAATAAAAAATTGCCAGTCCTTCTCTTTATCCAGTTAAAGTAAACAGAGTCTTGACAATAATTAATAAAGACGCGTGCTTGTGTTCGTTCACGGTCTGTCTTTCGGCATCACGTATAGTTCGTCAAAAAGGGGGAAAGCTGTTGCTCTCTGTCCTCGATTTTTCCATTCAGCGCCGATACGTTCGAGATAAAAGTGGGACTGCAAAGTGGCACATGATTCCGAATGGTCTTTTGCTTGAGTGCTGTTACTGTGGAGACGGGACCAGGAATGTGCAGAGGGACAAAGTTGACTGTAGGTTGCTAAATGAAAAACACACTTTCGCCTGCTTAAAAGTATGTTGTTCTCTCAGTCCATTAAATCTTCTGAAAGAAACTTGAGGCTGCCGTGTGCAGAGGATGTGCTTCATTGTGTGTTAATTCTTGTCATTCTAACGCTCTCTTGAATCAGATCTTAAGGCCGACTCTCTGTTCCTGTGGATGTGCTGTGGATTACACTTTTAAAGCAGTGTTTTTCACAGAGGGTCCGTAGGGACATTCAGAACTCCATAATGATGTTACGTGCGTTTGCTTACTTAATTTAGTAAAATACAATGCTAAAAAACTAAATGCATGCCATTAAACCGTTTTTAGTTTGTTGTTATTTAATACGTAAAGCCACCGGTGCTAAACAGAGCCACTGCCATAGACAGCAGTGCACAGCATTATGTGGGGAAAAACAGCAGTGATACGTTGAAAAGATTAGCATCTTCCTCACAGACACTTCTGAGAGCATATTCACTGCTGAATTATGTCAGAGATGTACGAGATTCTGACATGCTTTTATCCTTTTTATTCAGATTTCAGCAACTGTTTCAAGTATTTAGAGCCAATTTCACGGTTTTACGGTGCCTGGCAAGTGACAGCCCTGACCACAAATCCACTCAGGTGCAGTGGAGTGGGTGTCATTAGGTCTACTTGAGGACGTGGACACAACAACATCATATAACCCTGTGGCTTTGCCTTTGCTTTGAGGAAATTGTTCCAAATGTTGTGAAATTTGCTCTAAACCTGGCTGATTATCACGTTATTTCTTGCTTGTGTAAAAAACGTCAGGTTGTGATTTTACGGGGGAGTTATGTGCCGTGATGGTTGAGCTGTTTCTGTTTTGAAGCTATAATAATAGTGTTTTGTTGTGTTCAAGAGGTTTTGGATCTGTAGTCATGTTCTACGATGATTGGGCTTCATGGATGGGACGTCAGTAGGAGATCCTTTCCTGGTCCGTGCAGTTAGTAGGACCTGAAGAGGAGAGCAAACAATTCCCCCGTCACATGAGTGGCGATTCATGCTGTCAGCTCAAAGTCTACATCCTCCTAAGGACAGCTGGGGTTAGCGTGTACAATGGGAATATAGAGAGAGCGATAGTGTAGGAAGATAGAAAAATATTCGGGGGCGGGCGGGGGGGGGAGTGTGAATGAAGACGGACCCTGTGCTTCCCTCATTGTTCCCAGAGGCACAGACAGAGAGCTCTTCTGGACTAGGAGGTATAGTAACTGCTCCTCAATAGTACTGTGATATTGAATCAAGGAGTATTGCTCTGAGACCTGTTCAAAGGCCTTTAAAGGAACGCTGTTCCCAGTAACAATGGAGGCTTTGTATCGTCGGCTAAGTCCCAAAAAGCTATCTCAACTGGAATTAATGGCATTTTCTTTTCTTTTTTTTTTAAACGAGGAAAGAAAAACCCATTCAGACATGCGTCACAGATGTGTAACAAGTGTATGAAAAGATTTTTTCAGTCTCTTTCCAACGCTCGCAGTCAGTCCAATAAATGAATCTCATGTTTCCTTTAGACTCCCCTTATACATTGTGGCTTTCACACCATACAGAAGAGCGACCTGGATCAAAACGTCCGAGTGGACATATTGGAAAGTCAAATTGGTGTGCCGTAGTCTTTCCTTTCACATTATGGCTAAAGAAATTCTGAACTCATCAGTACTGGCTGTAAAAAACAGACAGAAACATCTATAGGGTTACAGAGGTATCAGTATTGTTTTAAAATGACCGAGCTCAACTTACTTATGGATTAAAGTAACGATTATTTTTAACTAATGACTAATTGTGTGATTATTTGTAAGATTTACTTTTTAAATTCCTGATTAACATAACAATTCATTTACCCAAAATAAATGTGAAAAACTTGTTAATATTTCATTCTAACATCTTCTCTCAAAAGCAAACAAATGTAACAAGATAATAGACCGTCTTTGTCAGATGCCTGATCAGAAAATTACGGACTACTCAAATTCAAAAGGAACGCTGCGACACTTTCATTTATTCACTGCATGTCATAGCAAACCCAGTATTTTACTTAAGTGCGTGACTTAAAAACTTGAAATGGTCCAAATCACTGGAGTAATATGCAGTTCAGATAATCACCGTCAAATCTACTTTTGCATCATTGTGGGGAAATAACTGAAGCAATTTACAGATCCTAACAACTTTTTTTTCTCAAAGTTACGCCACGTTAATATAAACAGCCAAATGATGGTGAACCGTTACATTACCGTAGCAGAATTAAAGATAAATAAACCTGTATAAAGTCGACTTTGAGTGCCTGCTACAATCGTGTTTATTAATCATAATACGTTTATCATGTTTTCATGTGGACGCTCACAGAGCACCACATTGTTGTCTAAACCGGGGGGCAGCCGTTCGTGCGACGCGCCGACGTACGTAATTTAAATCGGCGTATTTGTGTAATCTATGCCGATAAAGTCGACGAATCACCCCAGCATTAAGTACCAGGTTCCCTTTAGCCAGCTGTTGACAGCTATTTCTCTGCCAGTACACAACGTGCACAATGGTGCATGAAGTGGAAATGGCTCGTGGGCTCAATAGTCCGCGATATTGAAGGCGATAAGATGGTCTTTGTGACACCATTACTGTCATGATTATCTCCGAGCCCTCTCCTAATGTGTTACGACCCCGTTTAACTTTGAATCAAAGCGATTCAGAGAGCTATGGTACTTACCGCAAGCCTGTTCATAATTAATTTACAGCATTTCATGCGTGCAAGTGTTAAATGAAATGTATGGACAATTCCTCTTAACACGGATCTCTGACTGTGATCACTTCAGATTATTATCGAATTCCAATATAAACTTAAAGGACAAAGAAAATGAACGCTAAACTAATCAGCTCATGTCAAGCTTAGTTATAACGTCCGTTTACGACACATTGATGAATTAAAATGGGTTGCACTACACAAAGTAGTTCTAACGTAGTAGCCTACGAGCTCTTAATACATTTTGAGACCCACCAACCGTTTGATAGCTAACTGAATTCAATGAAAACGTTAGCGTGCTAATATGCAATGAATGAAAAATAAATGCTGCTAAATAGTAATGTACACTGGGAAGATTTAATGAATGAAAATATTTTTTTGACTTATTATTTCACAAATGCTACTTAATACCTCACATAATAACACTTCTAACATGAGCTTGGTTAGAATAATCCAGTATGTCCCGCTCAAGCTAAACTGCATGAAAAAAAAACGTATTTTTCAATCTTAAATTTGAAATCTTAAGAACTTTGGAAGGACACAAACTCCCCAAAATCTTTTCACACAAACTTTCGTAATAGTTTACAAATAGCCCGTGTAACCCAGTCCACACGCATTTTCTTTTCTATTTACAGCGACTAGTTTCTTTTTTGCCTTTTAAATAACAACCCCCTCCATATATTGCACTGACATTATGAAATCAATGCTTCGGGCGATGCTTTGAATACACAACAACAAAACACTTTGCCTTCGGACCATACTTTAGATCTTTTGTATTTGGAAGGTTTCGGGCATTAATTCCAACAGGCTGGATGTCTTTGAAACACAGATCTTGGCTTCAGATGTCTGGGAACTTTTTGGGATGATGTGATATGTTTAGTTGCTGGGTAACAGAACGCTTAGCTTAGGACTCTTTCCATTACACTAGAATCTACAGCGTGATAGTGGAATTTGAAGCATTTTGCCGGGGTTGTGGAAAGAGAAGGGGGGTGGGGGTGGTTGGGGGGGGGGGGGGGGGGGGGGGGGGGCACTGAGAGAGTTTATGTAAGCATGTGAGCGAGAGGCCTGAGAAGGCTGAGGAATGCGGGGAAGAGTTAGTTCAAAGCAAGCCCCCATTTTTCAACCGCGGAATGAACAAGGAAGACCCGGAGCACGTTGAAGAGCCGGCACGTAATCACAACACTTTGAGTGAGTGGTCAAATGCAAAGTCTGCAGACTAAAAGGCATGATTTTTTTTAAATCGGCACAAGCGACCGTCTGGATTTTGTGAGTCTTAATATTGTATTGCCGGCACGTGTTGTATTAAGTTGCGCTAGTTGGTTTCACAAACTTGTGACAGTGCAGGGAACAGTTTCAGGCCGCTTTTCAGAAGCAAACTTGGCCCTCGTTCCACCGTGACGTGAAGTCGTTACTGAATAAACGCATTGTGTATCTGCACGGGATGTTGATTTAAGTACACTCACACGTATGATACCTGCTGGTCTTGATAATTTGAAATCCTTCGGCTGTCTGAAGGCTCCACCACACTTTGAAGAACAAAGCCAGAGGGAAAAGGAAAGAGCAAGAAAAAAAAGGCGGAAAGCAAATCTGGCAGAGTCTGTTGCACAGTCTGTTTTTTTCTTCTTCTTCTTCTTGTGGCCTAAGGGCAGGTTTTGCTTCTGCTTTAGTGGGCAGGCTAGGTATATGGGACGGGTGTGGCGACTAAATTCTTCAGATTCATCTTTCATGCGCTTTGTTTGTAACCAGTCAGCCAAAGGCCGTGGCAGACAGCTTTTCATACTCTGTGCCGTTTTTACACACCTATGGTTAAGATGTTCCGTTTCTTGAGTCTCTTCAGAGATATATATATTTAAAAAAAAACCTCTATTGTGCAAATTGGCCTTGACATTTAGTTTGAAAAGGCCAAAATGTGGGCAGTGGCATTCTTCGTGCAGCTGCAGTTCTATTCATGTGGCAATTGGAGAAAAAAATGCAACATATGAAGTTATCTCGTGTCTGCTGACAGAAACTGCGAGCAAAAAGCACGACCCCGGAGAAAGCGGAATTGTTCCGCTACGCTGGTGTCCGCCAGTCAAACACACGAGCATTCAAGCATGAGCGTCTCCTCGGCACAGGAAAGGAAGAAGTCTCATACCGTCCTGTTCGTGTCCGCTCTACTTTGTCGTATTAACACGTGTGCGTGACCACCTCTGCTCCGCCGTCCCTCCTCTCCTCAGACCGACCCCTCCAACCATTTTCACCTTCATTATCATCTTAAAACGTTCTCTAGTTGAAGCCCCCCCCCCCCCCCACACACACACACTTTTCACTGATTCCCTTTCTACGGGCGTCTGAAACGCGCGTCCTCCTCTCCTGTTGTGCTCCTCCCCAGGATGCCTCACAGAAGCATCTGCATTGCTTATTCATGTCTTATCATTTGCAATTTGCGGCACATATGTTTTTCTTCCAGTCGGGATCCACTCCAAATTTGTCAGCTTCAATAAGATCATAAATTAGTCAATAATGTGTTATTTTTATTTCGGAATGATTGCGATCAAATTATCTGTTAATCTCATTTTATGACTTCGTCCAAATGTTTTCTCTCTGTGTCGATTGTGAGCTTCAAGCCATTAGTTTGATTGTACGCAGCCATCTCATTAGCATTCTTGATATACTCTCATGTCGATGTTGTTTTCACCACGGGGCTCTTTAGCTTTAAGGAAACATCGGGGAGCTACCTATTCTCCCTTGCCTGACTACCCCTCTTACGCACGCCTCAAGCTAATTTGAAGGAGCTATAATGATGACTAACGACAAGAGAGGATCCCGGGCCGGAAAAATGCAGGGCCGCTTAAGCGAAGCAAGAGAGGGGGGGGGGAGAATAAATGAGCTGTGCAACTGAACTTCCCTCCCGTGTTAGATTTTTTTGAATTCGGCGAGAAGTAATTTGGAGTGTTTATACCTTTTTTTCTGAGAAATCGGCCTTTTACCCAAGACAAGAGGTTTGGCTGCTCTCGGTAACACTCCTCCATCACAGTTCATCACGTTACAGTGAGTGAACAAAGGCAGAGATGTGAACTACTGGAACCTGTTTGAGACGTGTCCTTATGTGTGTGACTTTGCGGAGGCTCCCTTATCTGGGCCACCGGTAAGTGACTTATAGATTAAACACCCGCACCCGGTAATGATACGGGTGTGCCTATACCATGAGTCACCTTTATTAGTTACTGATATGATAAAACCAAATATGGCTATACATTTCCATTGCACCTATACAAAGGGTTTATGGAGGTATTGCACACGACACAAACATGGACACAGTTATAAAGGTTGTCAGGGTTTCCACTGTCTGGAAGATATTTCCGTTGATGTTGCCCTTCGCCGCCTTATATTTTGAGCTTGTTGAAATAACGGGACCTCAGATATGCTGGTTATCCAAATAATATTGTGCTGTTTCATTGTCAGCTGCTCATTTATTTTGCTTTTGTGCCTTTTGAAGATGTAGCTTTTTGTCCTCCGTTTTTTTTTCAAACAAGCAAAAAAAAGCACATTTTAAAATGTTATCCGCTTAGCAGTTTGGTTATGCACTGCCATCACTTGTAGCTGCTCCATGATGCGCACAACGTGACTCACAGTTCAGTCATTTCCCCACTTTTAGTTGTAGTTTGACAGTCCCATTGCTCTGCATCTCTTTCACTTTGTGAAATCATTCGCGCTCGCGCTGAATGAAAACAGAAACCGTAGTCTGGTTAGAATTGAACTATTAGTGTTCATGTCAACAACACATTAAGTCACACTTCGTCACGAGCAAACTAACACACAGGCATGTGCGCACACACCCTCTCCCTCAAACTGAACCCCCCCCCCCCCCCCCTCCCCCTCTACACCTATTTAAACACACACACATGGAATCTTACACACGCACACGCAAACACACACACACTTCTCCCTTTTCCTACAGTTCAAATGCACCTACTGAGCACCTGGCGAGTGCTTGTAAGTGGGGCTCGGGCGGGGATGAAAAGCACTAATACAAATTCGCTGCTGTGAACTTTGCTGTTAGCTTTTTCTCAGAAACATCAGAAAGAACATTTCCCACTGCTCGGCAGTTTCAGCCATTCAAACATCCGAATGAGTGGCGGCGGAAGTTACCGTTACAGGTTCAAGCACGTAGATCAGTGTCCAACAGAACTGCATTCTTTTTTTTTACAGTAAACCAATTACGTAGCATTTTTAGGACATTGAAATGAAACTTGTTGATACATAACTTAGGCCTCTGGTGCATCGGGACATATTTACAGGGAATTTAACCTATTTTAATGTAACTGCATTTAGACTATTTCACACTCTGAATCAGCCTCATCTAAAGTATCCCCATTAGTTCTTTCTGACTGCCAAACCGGCCCATCCTCCTCTATTCCACTTAACCATTGTCAACGTATACAACTCACAGGCCTCTGAAAGCTCTGTTGTTTGCTCAGCTGAAGGCTGCAGCCCCCACATGGCAGTAAAAAAAAAAAAAAAAACCTTCCCTGCCGGTGAATGTAAACAGGAGAGCACTGGCTGGCTGTCGTTAATATACCACCATGACGCGTTTCAGTCAAAGCGCCATCAACCAACGCCTGTATCCGTCTGATCTGGTGTTCAAGCTCCTCGTCTCTCGATTGCTAGGAATCGATGTCAGAGATCACCGATGTGTTGCACATGAAAATAATCCCAGATGTTTTTTTTTTTTGTTTGTCTTTCCAATCTCTTAGGCATTATCCGAACACAAGAGCTGCTGGATCACGAGACGAAGGCTCACTACTGGCTGACAGTCTACGCGATGGATCGCGGCGTGGTGCCGCTCTCCGCCTTCGTCGAGGTCTTCATCGAAGTGCAGGACGTCAACGACAACGCGCCGCGAACCTCCGAACCGGTCTACTACCCCGCCGTCGTGGAGAACTCCCCCAAAGACGTGTCAATCATCCAGATTAACGCGGTCGATCCGGACGCCAAGGCCAGCGATAAACTCACCTACAGGATCACCAGCGGCAATCCCCAGGGTTTCTTCGCCGTTAACGTCAAGACAGGTGAGATTGCTGTTACCGCGATGGATATTGATGACACTGTAAATTGCTTCCTCGGAGCAGGAAGTCCCCTCTGACTCGTGAACTTGCATTGAGTTTCAGTAAAATGGAAACCTTGAATTTGGCAGCTAGCTTGAGAAAGAAACTTCAAACAACTGGAAGATAACTATTTACACCGCACAGTTCATTGAACAAACGTCTAAATGATTAAACATTAAATATATAGCGTCTCTAAGCAGGGATCAATTGGCATATCCTCACTGATAGATACATAAACAGACATTGCCAAATGTTATTTGCCTCGACTATCGACTATTTTTAAGGTCATGAATGTGGCAAATTCAGACGGCGTAAAGAGTTGCGCTGCATATTAAATTATCTTGTGAGACTTGGGGCTAGGTTTTGAGAGACACTGTAGTGCAGTGTGCAGAAAAAAACCCGCTGCTGTGAGTTTCCTGTTTCCGTTCTTGTGAAAAAGGAAGAGCGGTGTGAACACCATATTTTGACCCAGGACAGGAGTGGGTTGAGCCTACAGGGGGTTTCTCCACTCTAACACTCTAAAGTGGGTTCTCATATGGTACTCTGCAAATGGTGTGATGATTAATATTTCATTGGGTTCTTTTAAAGTTGCAGGAGCCGGCTATGTTTAGTTGGCAAGCAGAGGGGAAACTTGTAGTAGGTACAAAGTGAAGCTCCATGTACATTCGGAGCCTCTCTGTAAATGAACACATTCCTGTTATACTGGACTCAATATTTACTGTATGTGCGATTCCATCGAAGAATGTGTTTTACACGTTTTCTACCCACTCAGAGCCATTAGGTTGATCTTTGCAATTTTAAGATTATTAAAAAAAATCAAGGACCGTTAGTCATCTTTATAAATGACTTCCATTTCCATAGATCACAGTGGCAAAATGAGATGGTTAAACTCTCTGTTCCTCTGAAAATGCCAATTACTGAATTATTCTTTCTTACAAACAGGTGTTTTATTGCCTTGAATGCGAGTGGTCATGAAACTGAAACGAGGAAGGGTCAGTGAGGCAGTTGCTCCGGTCTGTCCTCACTGCTGTGTGTGTGGTCCTGTTTCCCAAGGTTGTCCCATCAACTAACTTAAGAGTTATTTTCGTTGGAAGCGGCAATGTGAATTTTCCGACCAAATAAGGATTCGTCTTGGAGCACGCCTCCCCAAAACGAGCCTGACAGTAATGCTGGGTACTCCCCACTGGACAGGAAAATACAGAGAAAATAAACGATAAGGAAAAGGGGAAACCTTAGGCACGCGGACACATACGTCTGGTGTTTTATCTGCATGCATGACAAGATCAGTTTACACATAGGCCGATGAGAGCTGTGGGAGGCTGAAAAGGGAAAGCGGTGTGAAATCGAATATTTATCTTCTGACAAAGCTGTTTAAACATCGTAGGCAGACCTTGAGCTGTGAAGAAAATATCTTTGCAATCATGTGTCTTCCTGATATATTCTATTTTTTCTTTTGCCCTTCTGTGGACCAGAACCGGAAAGGAATGTTTACACTGAAGCAGCTGATCTCAATCTAAATGGCGTTGCTTTTTTGGTATATATTTTTGCCGAACGAGACTGCATTTTCATCTCTTTATTACCGCTGAAGAAGAGGAATTCTTTGTAAATAGTCTTTGATTGTGTTGTGTACATTAGTTTTCTTCATCGAGGCTGCTGTGCTTTGTTTCCAGGTGTTGGCGAATGCCCACGGTAAACTTACAGTGCATTACTTATTCAGCAGTTGAAGGTCTTCTCAGCCCACATGTCTGAAACTATTTCCCACTCGTAGGATTACAGAGTTTTTTTAAAGCTTAAGTCAAGTCCACTGTGGGCAGGGCCTCTTTACAGTAGAATTTATGTTTTTTTTTAAATGTCAAGATGAGCTCTGAAAGAAAAAAAAAACACAGGTTATAGAGATGACACTGAAGCATAAAGATATGACCCATTCATGCATATCAAAGCATGTTAAAACTTTTATCAGCAGGACACCAGAGCCCCCTGCGTCAGGTTCAACAAAGACAAAGACAACTTTAAATATTAAACCACTGCTCGGTTGCTGTGATTTTTTTTTCTTCTTTCTTTCTTTGTTTTTAATAAGATTGCAGCAGAGAGTGGAGGTAGAGAGGAAGGGAGAAAAAACAAAAAACAAGCAACAACAAGGAGCCATAGCTGCCTCCACGAGAAGACAGTGATTTATGCACTAAACGACAGCGACATGTTTAACTAGCCAATGTTTTTACTTCCAAATTGGATTGAAAGTCTCGAAGGAGAGATTACAAATTATATACTTTTTTATTATCTGTGGTGTTAAATGAGACGGGAATAAGCCTGATATCTCTCCACATTATCAACTCAATATGGCGTTCTCACCGCATATTACAGGTTTTTGAAAATGTTTAAATTTACAACATGCGAGTCTCTGTAATTACATGTTCTAAAATTGCATTGGAAGCATAGTTCCCTTGGCGTAGCTACAAAGCTCTACAAAGGGGTGGGAAAGAGCAAAAGACGTCCAGGCCTGTGTTTTGTGTGTGTGTGGTTCTTTTTTTTTTTGGAAACGTGCATGCGTTCCAAGCTAACTCGCTAGCCTCCTATCACGGGCGTCAGCTCTCCGAGCAGCCTGTCGGGCTTCAAACACATATGAAAGCTTCGCGCGACGCCTTGGGTGGCGTCGGTTGCCCTTTTTTTCCGCCCCGCACAGTCCCGCATTGGCTCGGTAAAGCCCAGGATGAAAGGCTTAGGCCGACTTTATTTCTGCCAAGTAAACAAGTCCCGCTGTTTTGGCTGTTCTCTGACTTCAGTTTGTCATTAAAGTGCAAGGCCAGCTCTTCTCTCTCGCAGACACTATTGCAATCCCGACGAGAGCTTAGAACCTAACCGTTTGATATCGCCTCGCTTTTGAGGCGGATGAGAACAGAGGGGCAGAGCCGTGTGTGTGTGTGTGTGGTGGTGGTGGGTGTGCCAGTGCCACTCAGCTGGATATGAATTATGTGCTTTAAATCAGCACGAGATCAGTGAATTTGAATAATGATGTTTGGGTCTGAACTTTTAAAACACGGAACAAGTGCTCAGTTGTCTGGTGGCACAGATCTCATCCCCACCCACAGACATGACCGCGGTTGCTCCGCGCGCCTAAGCCTCGATTGGACGGCTTCTGAGAATTGAATTCCCTGGGTGGAGACTCACAGGCTTGTTACAACAACATATGGGCTGCCGTCGGGCAGATATGTAATCGCGTCAAATTAGAACGAGGATGATTTGTCCACACGTGCGGTTCTTGAGACAGCCAGCCCTGTAGCTGTCTGGTTTTATTCCCCTATAGAAAGGAGTTGTCACAGCTCCCGCGCTAGTTCATATGAGGTTGTTGACACGAGTCGCCCACCTTTTCTGTGGGAGAGGAAGCAGCGTCCAGCACCTGGTGAATCACTCTCTCTCTCTCTCTCTCTCTCTCTCTCTCTCTCTCTCTCTCTCTCTCTCTCTCTCACTCTCACTCTCTCGCTTCTCTGAAACGCTGTTGCTGTTACTTTGACTTCCTGGACTTTGGGCAGCGCTCTTATGCCAGAGCACGCATGTGTTAGGAAAAGGGCAACCGAGCAGAACATAGTAGTCAGAACACACGCACACACACACACACACACACACACACAGCACAAGCACAGGAAGTTTTTTTTCCATATCTAAGCTAACGAGAACGAGAGAGAGCAAGAGCAAAGATCACTAGGATAACTATCTTATCTTGCTCATTACTCTACTTCCTGCTGTGCCGATTCTGCCTTTCTTTGTATCGTAGTAGTGCTTTCTAAGGCTTCTCTAATTATCACAGTGTTGTCCATCGACTTTTCAGAACATGGTATCATTAGTCTGCGGTGACCTGACATATGAGATTTGCGCTCAGAGCACCCAAAAGCCTGTAGAAAACTCGGCGCCTATCTGTGTTCGTCAGCAGACAATGGTGTAGTTCCAGCTGACGAGAGCGTGCCATTAACAGGAGACTGCTGTCTATACCTGATTGTGCCTGCCATATAATGGCAGACTCCATTCCAGTGGTTAAACCCAAATGACGGATGAAAAATTGTTACAGTCGCATTGAACAATTCTGGCCCATCCTTTTTCTTTCGCCTGCATTCACCAACTCCATGTCATCAATTGAAAAGGAGTGCCGTGGGCGATGCTTTGGCGAGCTCGGATACCTTTCGACAGGTTTTATGTGCATTTGTCATCCCCGGGGTTGAATGAAAAGGTAAGGGAGAAAACAGCCACCGGGACTAAGAGCTGCGAAGCATCCACTTTTTGTGGAGCTCAAATCAACTTTCAGTAACGCCTCCTCTGTTTGAGGTAGAAAACACACGCACACACACACACTCACACACACTGGTGTTATCAGTGGTTTACCGAAGCCCCAACAACCATCAGGGGAAGTGAGATAGGAAATGGACACTTCCAACAACTTCCTGGTGTTTCCGGTAATTGCAGGGGGCCAAACGATTGTTACAGGTCTCAAGAGATTGCGAGAGGGAAAAAAAGTGGAAATGAAAAATGTCTGATTGTCCTCTTAAAACTTCAACGGGCGGTCATGGTGGCTTAGCTGGATATTGTTCAGTTCAACCACAGTGTCTTTGAGACACATCCAATGATATGGCATGATATAAAAAAAAACAAAAAAGGTGCCATTTAGTCTCCTTTTTGAAAAACTAAAGCACGTCGCATGTCGTCACCGTGGGTCTCCGAGGTTTTCATTGCACCTTGATTAATGATCTATGAACAGGAAGCTGAAGACAAGTCTCTCTCTTTTTCTGACGTTACTAAAAGAAAAGTAAACATTCGCTCACTTCTCAACTTTATAAAAGCATCGCAGGAGAACTCTGATTCATTCAGTGCCAATAAGCCAAACCATGATGTGCAGGGTGACCCAGCCTCATGACCCAAAAGCAGGAAAAAAACAACAGCTGACCCACCTCGCTTATTCTTCCTGTGTAAAAAGAACCATTTGTGTCATCAACTCGGATCAAGTGACACCTTTTTAATAATAAGCCTGTAGATTTGTTGACATGCCGGTATTCTGAAAGACAAGTTTTCATTGACGGTGGCAACCCTGCGTGGGTTTACAGCGGCTGCAGTCGAGAATCCGTGCAGGTTTTTACTTTGAATGTTTTTTATCTCTTAAGATGATCCTGCTCAAGGGTTAATGTGGAAGCACACCGACACACACCTCCTGTTAAATGGACCAGGTCGACCTGGCTGGTGCACATCAGAATGCCTCACTTACTCAAGTGAACAGCACAAAGCTGACAGCTGTGCGCGCAAATGTGTAAACATTGGAGCATACAGTGGAAACCGCTGATAGAGATCTATTCTACCCGGGTCAAATTGATCACTATGAACGGATGATAATTATATCTGCTTTTGTTTTGTTTTTCTTTGTTCCTCAAGCAGATTACCATCTCATTGACATTTGTATATTTATTACACGGCAACAAGGTAATAAAATGGACAGCTTCGCTATTTACCGGCTCGCTGCCAATTATCCGGCCTTTTCAGTTTATTCGCCGGCTCCGTGTCACTTTGGGGGCATTACGTGAAAAAAAAGAAGAAAAAAAAGGCATTACCAAACCACGAGTGCTTCTGGTGCACATTCGTTTTTTTAATGAGAGAAAATGATTTTTCTGCCTCAGGTAGCCAGACGGGTTACCGCCATGCAAAGTATCGAGGGAGTAAAAAAAAAGGAAACAAAAATGTAATTACCGTTGAATGTTTTTTCCAAACGTATGACAATGAACACTGTAATCGGACTACTACAGACCTTTTGATCCATATCAGCGGTTTCCACTGTATTCGTATTTTGTATTGTTAGTAAAGGCTACTGTTGCCCTCAGGCCCCTTACATGTGGGTATATGGGAGACTTTGTAGGGACCTGGTCACAGCAGAAGTTTGCATAAGGAATGTCATTTGTGCGTCCTCTCAAAATATTTGTTTCTAAAAGTTTGGTGACCAATTTAAAGGCTAGTTGGATAACTGCTGTAGCTGTAACCAGTCAGGAACGTGCTCGCGTTCGTTAGTCACAATACCTCTCCAAGCTTCTTTGTATTTTCCTCTAGAATGCAGTTTACTCCCCCAGGGCATTTTGTTCCTGTTTTTTTTTTTTTTTTTACATCGTTTCATTCAACAAAGAGTGTTTTTCGAAAAGGCAAGTTAAGCTGTCGAAGCTAACGGGTCAGCCTCGTCTCTGACAGGGACAATAGGTCCTCACAGTTAATTAAAGAGACGTATTTGTACCATTGACTCTCTGTCTTCAAGCCATCCCCCTTTTGTGGAGAGGTTCATGCTCCAACAGAGGAGGTTAAATAGAAGTGGACGGTGCAACACAGCCAATAAGCTCCAATAACATCATCCATTTTGGACTCCCCTGCTCTCGGTTCCCTCAAAGGTCAGCGCTGTCGAGACACATTGCTGTCGTTCAACTGCACAAATGTGTGGGTCAAAGTCGAACCAAAGTTAAACTCGACGTGAAAGAATTATACAGATTTACGCATATATTCACGTTTTCTTAAGCTGGTGTGACAAAATCCAGTTGAATATATTTCAAGCAGAGTCGGGCATTAATGTGTGGACTCAAGATAGCCACAGACATTTACCAAAGGACTTCATCATCCAATGAAAATTGTTCATATGTGATCTTGCTAGGGATCACGTTTTGTATTCATTATCTGTTCCTCCAGAACTCACGAGCTCCAACTTCTGACAATTTGATTCTCATCAGCGAGCGTTTGATTGACAGACGGTCAATAGTCTAATTGGCCTTGCAAGATTTTATTCTCACGACATGACCGCAGCTTAAACGCTCATGTGGTTTGACATGTAAATTCGACAGATGAAAATTAAGAGACCAAAGTGAAATCCGCGAGGTCTGCGGAGGGAGAGGGAGGGATATTTAACATGTATAGATATGCAGAAATATGTATCAAAAACCACATTTCTCCCACACGGTCTCTCACTGGTGCTGTTATCTGCGATGCCTTGTCTTTAACAGCACAGAAGGCTTCACGTGTGCATATCAGAGCGGACACATAGGCCGAGACTACCAGTAAGCTCAATGCTACCTCAGCTGCTCCTCTGCGTCCATGCATCCCACATCCATTTACACAACTCCCCATAACATTCACTTTCACCGGCACTGGGGAACCTGAATCCCCCATAGCCCCGAGTCTTCCATGACGTGCTTGTGTTTTCAGATTACAAATGAACCTCGCAGCTGTGAGGTGCTGAGATAACTCAATCCTAATGCAAACAACGCTTCCCCGCTGACTGCCTTTTACTCATTTCCACTCAAGACCATATGTATGTATTAATGTGTTCATGTCCGCTGACATGGCCCGCTCTTCGTCGCATTTGTCAACTTCTGTGCGCTCCTGGACGACCGAACAGGACGTTAGTTGGACCACGCTGCCTTTTTAAATGGCACGCCGAGTATTTCCTTCACAATAAAAGTCTGTAGCTCTCGTTCAGCAGCGTTTTGTAGACTTGGGTTATAAAGAAAGCGACAAACAAGCTCCTGCTTTAATGTACCAGTCCCTTCTTAAACTCCCACGGTCCGTTGGATGTCGGGTCTCCCACAGTTTGCATCTTGAGAGTTAAGATGGCATCATGAGCAGCGAAAGCAGATCTGTTCCCCTGTGTTGTTTTAGACCCGAGTGGCAGACACTTAACTCAAAATGAAGCCGTGAGTATTGATATAGCTATCTGGGGTTGGATGTTGGGTTTCGGGATACGAAATGTTGCAGTGTTTTATTATTTTCCCTCGCGCTAGAGAGAAATAGCGAGCGTTTAGATGGTGAATATTCATGGCGTAGTGTCATTTCATCGACAACAATACGACCAAGTCCAGACGCCCGGCACATTCCCGATTGTCTGGAGTTAAAAGTGCATCACATGGATATGTGTGTCACTCCAAAGACTGCTAATCACGGCAGTAATTCCCGGGTATGAACCGGCACCAACAATGTCCTGGACTCCTTTGCTCCCTCCAGGCCTTCATTTTCGGAGCTTTGGTTGTAGCGCTCAAAGGACGCGGTCCAGAGTGCCACCGCTGCTCTGCTGTTGTTTTTCTCCCCCTCTCAAAACAGCACGGCTGTAATTACTGTCGGCCCGACTCAGCCCACGCCCGAGGATGGCTTTTGTGTGTGTGTTTGTTGTGACAAAAAGGACTGCGGGGTTTGGAAGTGCAGACTCCTTTTCGGCGAGCTCGAGCTCACCGAGCAATCATTTCACGGTTCCTTAAGGTAGAGACAGAGAGGTGTGTGTGTGTGTGCGCCGCTATTGGGCCGGCGTCGTCTTGACATATATGTAGCATTCCTGGTGAGCGTGTCACTTCACTATGAGTGGACAGTGATTGCGGGATGACTTTTAAATAGATTTGGATTTTTTGAACGCTTCTATTTTCTTCTGGAAAACGAGTTGTTTCCAGAAGTGAGATCAGCGCTTGGATATTAGGAGTGGGCGACGAGTCCCGAGGTCGGAGATCTGGCAGCGAGCTGGCAGCATGTCAAGACAAAAGTGGAGCAAACAAAAGCAGTTTAAGCCACAACACACCACGCATCAAAATAGCTTTACTCATCTCAGTGGATGCTTCTCTTTATGTTGTTGCATTTCAGATGTTTTATTCCACTCCCTGACATCTTTATTCTCCACATCTTGAAGTGGATGCTGGTTTCATGCTCCATCAAAACTCTAAAATACTTCCACTTAAAAAAAAATATGAAAGAGCAGTAAAATGTTGTTTGTGGCTGCAACAGGCCATGCCTCAAAACCGCTAAGATGACTGTTGTAGGGCAGACACGGTTAGGGAATTAATCAGGCTAGCAACATAAAAAAATAACTATTTTGAGAATTGATTAATGGTTTGAAGTCATTTTACCAGAGAAAAATCCAAGACAATAGCTCGTTCCAGTTTCTCCAGTTTGGAGATGAGCTGCATTTCTTTTGTCCAGCATGATAGCAAACTGAACAAACGTCTCATTGGAGAATAATGAATATGAAAATGTTCATTATTTGCAGCCTCAGGCTACTCGGTACACCTGTGGAACACACTTCATGCGATTTGAAAAAGAGGAACCCGGGACCATATGATTAAAGGCAGATGCTCAGTAGACGACGGATTGTCTGTTGCAAGTGAGACGTGCACAAAGAATACACAGCTTGGCAGGAAAGGTTGCCGTCCTGCTGCGAGAAGTTCGGCACCCAGCTGTTGCCGAATAGGTACAAATGCATCTGGAAGGAGTCCCGTATTTATCAAATGCGTCTGATATTTATGAAATCTCGGCGTGCTCATCACCCGAGGTTTGCGTTTGTTTGGTTTTTACTCCAGCGAGTAACACCGAGGTGAAGGAATCAAATAACTTTTCCATTTTTTTTGTTTATTTTGAATGCCTCGCTCACCAGTTCACTCTCTCCAAAATATTCCCCGTCCCTATTCCCAGCCGGAGGTAGCGGTGCTAATTTGTGTCGGGTGGAGAAAAAAAGAGACGGAGAGATTACACCTGAACCAAAATAACAAGCGCGTGTATCCATAAACAGAAGGCGTCCAGTGATGTGCTACCTGTGCCATTAACTCATCTTCCGGTGCGCCTGCTGTCGCGGGCGGCGTCACGGTTTAAATAATGTATGTGAAATGAGACCTCTGTGCAGTCTTTTTGCAGAGCTAAAACCAAATTTCCATTTAGTGATCGGTTATGTTGCGGCGCTGTGCTGCCGTAAAAAGTTGACGTTGCAAACACCGTATCCGTTATGATACCGTGCCACGCTTTTGACTCGGCAGCCGATTTTGCAGAGGAATTCTAAATCAGAGACCTAGACTCTTTATCCTGCTCTATAATGCACATACAAAGAGAGGAGTTACCTAACACGGCACACAGGGGAGCTTAAAAACATTATCATCCATCAGCTCCTGCTCTGCTAAAGCACATGAATAATTAGTCAGCGTGGTCTGTTTTGATGTGGCACAGCAGAACTATTAGCTTTGATGGTAATAATCTAGAGCTCGCTAACTCATGTAGCCCACGCTGATCCTCTGCAAACTTCAGGCAACACGGCAAAGAGTGATTCCTGTAGGTGGTATAAATTTACAAAACTTAATTGTGTTGTCAGTGTTGTCACACCTCTTTTATTATATGTTATTATTATGCAGGGTTATTGCCGGGGATTTTATTGCAATGTTCGCCCCGTTAAATCATGCGGCGTAAATCAAAAGGAGCCCATTCAGAAAGCTTTACAAATAGGTTTCATTAATTATATATATGCCTATTTACAAAACAAATAACAATGAATAACATGACGAACAGTGTGGTTCTCAAGCCGGGGTTAATTTCTGTGGGGTGCGTTTAATATATAGCCACGTCAGGTAAGCAGAGCAAAAAAAAAGAATTGCACTGATAGGAAGAGCTCTCTATCTTTGCAGCTCGCTGTGAAGATTAAATAAAGCCTAAAGAAGGAAAGGATAAAAAAAAGAAAAAGGGGGGGGGGGGGGGGGGGGGGCAAAAGTGCCTCGCTCATGTGCCTCAATTGCAGTGCTGAGGGAGGGATATTTCAGGACCTGTAAGTTGTGGCCTGCTATTCTCGTTGCAGGCATATGTGCCATTGATGGCTTTGGGTTTCGGAAATCCTTCGCTTTATGCTAATCAGACGCACTGTGGCGAGCAGACGGCTCTGGTGCGGTCGAAGTTGGCACGTCTACTCTGCACTCAAGAGTCTCTGCAAAAGTTGCAATTACACTGGTAGTGAGAGCAGCGCGCCGCTTATAACGCAGCCATGTAGCAATACCCCCCCCCCCCCTCTCTCTCTCTCTTTTCTTCTTTCTTTTTCTTCCCTTGTTTGCGATTTTGATTTAAAATCGGATTAGCTCAGGAACTCAAGACTCAAAACTTGTTTTATTTTTACTTTGGTCAAACCCTGGCTCAACAGAGTCCCTTCTGTGTGATTCACTGTGGAACATAAATCCTCCCACTTAAAATGAACGCTAGAACCTCAAAAAAGGACCCTTGAAACCCTTCAGCTAGCTGCGGGATCTTTTCTGAAGGTTCCTTTGCTCCGTTTCAAAGGGGGCTCGGGACCGGGGGCGACGTCTGACTGGCTCTCTTATTTACTCAGCTTGTGGACGAATTAAAAGCAGCGTGTCTCTGCCATGCTGCTGTTTGGTCACTACTCGCAGACCTTTGTGATATTCCACACATGTGAGGCAGTGTGGCGGGATGTCTGGCGTACAGGGAGAGCACTCCTCTATACGCAAACTCTTAACTTGTGGGTGACTGATGAGATAACCGGCAGGATTTCACATTATGCCCCCCCAGCAGTGAGTGGAAGAGAAATGGGAGTGTTATTAATCAAATATTGTTTCTATGTTTCTATTTCTGAAAGTGTGTCTTTGGCTCTCAACCTGACAACCTGATCTATGAAATGATATAACCTACTGATACTGGATATTTAATGCAGATACCGATTCAAAAAACAATACATAGATACATTTCACACTTCTGACAAGGATCCCTGAAATGTTCTTATTGTAACCAATATTTGTGCTGAGTGGGACATTTCAGTGCTCAAACACATCTTTTTCAGTGACATTTATTGTGTGATTTTATGACTGCTTTATCATGTAAACAATGTACGCTACCGTTCAAAAGTTTGGGGTCACCCAGACAATTTCGTGTCAATTTTCAGTTTCTTCGCAATTTCTCGCATGGAATAGCCAGAACAAGAATAGACATCACATGAAACGAAATGAAAGTTCTCTTTTTCTGGCCATGTTGAGAGTATAATCGAACCCACAAATGTGATGCTCCAGATACTCAACTAGCTCAAAGGAAGGCCAGTTTTATAGCTTCTCTCACCAACATAACTGTTTTCAAGGGTTTTCTAATCATCAATTAGTCTTCTAAGGCGATTAGAACACTGGAGTGATAGTTGCTGGAAATGGGCCTCTATACACCTATGTAGATATTTCATTAAAAACCAGACGTTTCCACCTAGAATAGTCATTAACCACATTAACAATGTATAGAGTGTATTTCTGATTAATTTAATGTTATCTTCATTGAAAGAAACAGTGCTTTTCTTTGAGAAATAAGGACATTTCTAAGTGACCCCAAACTTTTGAACGGTAGTATATATATATGGATATGAAACAACAGAAATGTATGCACCTGGTTGTTGTATGTAATTCGTTCTATATATCCGTTAATATTCACACTATCATTGATTGTCTTCAACAGGTCTGGTCACAACCACTTCCAGGAAACTGGACAGGGAGCAACAAGATGAGCACATTCTCGAGGTAAGCTCTCTTATTTTGTCCATTTTCAACTCGGTGTCGGCCTCTCTTATGTGTGTGAATATGAAGTAGTAAAATGATAATCAGAGACCTTAAAAAAGAAAAAAAAAGAACCAAGGTTTCGGCGTCTCCAGCCTACTTTGGCTGAGTGCCACAGGTTGCCCAACAAAGACGAGTCTTCTCGTGCATGCAGGAAAAGGTCCTTTTTGGAATAATTTCACCTTGTGCTGATTCTCCGGATGGGGTAGGAAGGAGAGGTGGGAGGCGTGTGGGAGATCCCGGTGACTGCTCCTTTGTTCTTTCCCACTGTTCCGTCTCGTGGACTGGAGCAAGCCGGGACAGGAAACTGTTGTCAGACCAACGGGGCCAATGTCTAAACTTGTGGGTTTTAATTGAGCGGGGCTGCGTTTATCTCCCGATGCCTCGCTCCCTCTCTCTCAACCACAGCGCCAGGGCTGATAATAACCGTTTTAATTGTGTTTCCGGTGCTGACAGGCAGCAGATTGGACTCCTTTTAATTATTGCTAGAAGTTACACATTTCAGTGATCACTGGGTGACGGTTAATGCTGCTGCATCTGGTGCCAGAGCAGTGTTGTATTCCGTTCTCTGATTTAACATCGCGCTGCACTAATTGCGTGACGGGACTGAGAGTAAATGATAGGGATGAAAGTGGGGAACAAGGGAAGACTGTGTCACTTTAAGGGAATGTTTTGCTGATTAATTAAATCCAATAGTGCGGTTGTTAGAAATATAAGCAACACGATGTAATATGTCGGAGACTGTTTTGTACTTTTGGGTGTCAGGAAAAGGTTCCCATAAAAACCCAAAGCTCCTCCATCCAGCGGTTTGCTCTGGACGTAGAATTGCTACTTCCAACATGTGGCGCAAAGCTGTTGAAGTACTAGTTTGGAATCGGAGTCTTTGTGTCTGTAAAAAACTAAATAAATAAAGAAGCAAATTCCTACCTTAGCTAAGCTAAACTGAGTTCATGTCTCATTTGACAAAATGCCTCCAGACAGATATTTTTATAAATATTTTTACTTTTAACACATTAAACACTCAAACTCTGGTCCACTTTGATGTTGTGCCAAATTCCACATGCCTGTTCTCTTCCTGCTAATAATCTCGCCTTTCTGTGTCGTGTTTATTCCTCAAACTTAAAATGATATCAGATGCGGTAATTGCGGCGCGTTTTTTTGTCAGAAAATGTAATAATAAAAGGTCTCTCTTGCACATTTCCTATTTAATCTGAATGTGAATTGGAGGGATAATTTAAAGCCAGTAACTTATGACCTAGATACTTAAGAAGTGGCTGAGTGAACACTGCCTTTGAAAGAGCTGTGTAACCATGGCAACTTAAGAAGTTTGTGCGTGTTGGTCACTCGTTATTGGGGATCCAGCAGGAAGCTCTTTATTGGGCCGAACATTCATGGAGCTGCTCAGACCCACACACACACACACACACACACACACACACACACACACACACACACACCCCTCAGTGTATCCTCAGGGCAGCTAATCAAGGTGTAATCATGACTCAGAGGAATATAGATGTGTGCGCGCATGCCTTTGTGTGCTAACTGGGTGCTGGCGGAACAAACCAGATTTGAACTCCTAACCGGCGGCTGAAGGTTTTTGTACGAACTCGTCGTAGGAGAAGAAACGAAACATGTGGGGCCGTGTGGAACATGTGGAGCAATTAGGGTGGGGGCTGTGTCAGCATTGTTTGCACCAAATGCCAAGAGGAGGTGGAGGGATAACAGGGGGGGCCTTCAGCTTTTATGACGAGAAGGATGGGGGTTGGTAGTTGTCGTGTGTGTGTGAAAGAGAGAGAGAGAGAGAGAGAGAGAGAGAGAGAGAGAGAGAGAGAGAGAGAGAGAGAGAGAGAACTAAAGGCAGTGGGGGAGTTTGAGGAAAGGCAAAGCTGCTCCTGTTGGTGTAAGTGTGGGCTCTGGCAGCTGGATGATAGGCCTCCGTCCCAGGAAGGGGGGGGGGGGGTAAATAGCAAAAGTGGGACATGCCAGGACATGCTTAGGATTCAGGGATTTAGGACTGAGAACATTATAATGGAAAAAACAGAGGTTGAATGGGCTGTTCACATCTGTTGTCTGGAGCCTATCCCAGCATGCAGTTGGACGCAGACGCAGTGTACCTGGCCAGGTGGCGAGTCCGGCCTGTTTGACAAGGATATTAGATTCTACACGGTCTATTATGATTAAATCTATTAAACTCACAAAATACTAATAAAACGTGCTTCACAACGACCACTTTAGAGAACTCAGACGTACTTGCTGCCAGAAATGGTCCAGGTAGAAGTAAACTATAGTAGGAACTAAAACTCCCCAGTGAGCCTTTCTGTTTGGGTTTTCCACTGTCTGTGAACACTTTTATTTCAACTCTTTTTCCAACCTCTAAAGGTTGTTAGTCCCCATGGTCCTGCAGTGGAAACATGCTAGGAGTCGGAATATTGTAACAAGGAGATTTAGTCCTCTTCTCTGTGGAACTTCAGCTTCTCCTCAATATTATAGCTCGATATACATTTTTTTATAGTAACTCTATTATAAAATCCTGCACCGTTTGTCTTGATTCCCAGGCTATTTTAATGAGCATTGAATGCAGTAAAACAACATATGGTCAGTCAGAAAAAAATCAGTTTCTCAGCAGATAATCAGAACACAGTGGATCGGCTCTGATGCAATGAGACACACTCCCTCTGGTGCAACTTCTCTGTCTTTTGTGTGGTTTACCTAATTATCAAACAAAGGCGTTTGATGAACATTTTTCCCAAAGACAGATGCGTGGTGACGAATAGTGCGTGCGCGCACACGGTTGCACACATAGCAGCTTTATGATGTTCTGTGCTGGCACATTTGGAACAGGCCTCCCTCCATAAACAGAGTGCCTTTTCAAGGTTTATTTGATCTAAACAGAGGATAGGAGGCACTCTACCGTCTTATGTAAAAGCTCACGTGGTCTAAATGTTCATTACGCGGCACGGGATGGGCACCGTGTCCGACACAACACATCCTCCCTGAGAGAGACATGCACGCTTAGGTTTCTCGTCATCCCGTTGAATTTCATTCTTGCTCATGTGAATAGCCGCGGACACTGTGAGAAAACCCCCCAAAAAACACATTACTTTAGTAATTGGAACGATAGCAGCAAATGGTGCGCGCCCGGCCCTGGACTCCTCGCGGTTCTCACCGAAAGCACTTAGCAGATGGTTTTAAATGACTGTGACATTTGTCCTGCCCTTCAACAGTATTTTGCAGCTCGAAGCGGGAAATGCTCACATCTCTGCCAGGCGCTCCGACGCGCAACCCTGGAGCCCAGTTTCCCCTGAGTCTAGATGGAAATCGTGTTTGTTTAGGTCAGCCCGCGGCCCTTTTTCGCTTTTGATTAAAGTCCTCAAACTGTGCACTCAAATGTCCAAAGACACGTCGGGAGTGTTGAATCGGAACATGCTTCGCGAAAAAAGTGAGCATGCCGCCAGTCGCGCTTGATGTCACGACTCAAATTAAGGCCCCATTAATGATTCAGTTGCACGACACCGACTTTTTTACTAAGTACTTCTGGGGTTTCTAGTGGAGTGCAGTAAGTCTTAATGTTAATTAGCAGTACAAAATCTTTGTTTGCAAGTTTGACACGCAGCGGTGGAGTCAGTGCAGCTGGTGCTATCACAGTGAAGAGGTGCAGCTAATTAAAAATAATTATCTCTGGTGGGTTGTTCATGTAGCAGCCATACAAGCTCCTGTTATCATGATCACAGGCAAGCGTACGAAAACCTTGTTCGAGATTGGGATCGTTTTTAGTTCACCGTTACAGCCTCCAGATTAGAGAAATGGTGTTTACCCGAACACACCGACCCCAGCTATTGACTCACCAGGGGCAAAAGTGGATCCACTTTAATTTGAAAAAATTAGAAGAAAACGTCTCTCCTGCTCATTTAAATGGACTCTTTTACATTATTTAACTTCCAAAGTGATCTGCTAATTACGCCACCATGCGTATCATACCTGATCCTAAACGGTATATTCCCTGAATTAGTTTTTGTGCCCCGACATACCTCCATATTGATTGGTGCTTGTGCCTTTATGCATAAAATGAGATTAAATCAGGCTAAAACAGGGGCTCACGACAGGGGTTCAGTTGCCCGCTCAGTCAAGTGGGTCAGAAATCTACTTGCCCAAAGTCAATTTTGACCTGCCCCTATATCATTTTATTTAATTTATTAGTGGTTATCAAATAACAACAAAGACTGAAGTTAATTGTCATGTTTAATCTTTTTGTGTTGTTGTAAATGAATCAGAACAGGGCACAGTGTGTCATAGATGCAAAGCAACAAGTACTCTTGCACATCGAACATTTTACCGCTTGCCTTCAAGCCAATTCCTGGTTTTAGATTCCCAACATGGCATTTTATCCATCCTATTATCAATCCATATTGCGGAGCCCTTCCAGGGTCTGAAAGCCCCAGTAGTGTCATGCTGCTCCTTACATTCAACCAGACAAAGTGGTTTAAACCAAATAACAACCATCCAACCAAGGGACCAACATTGCTGCTATTTAAGTCCCGTAGCAGTGATGAAAATAGAAAAAAAAAAAAATCCAGCAAGTCTTGTATTTCAGTCTCCACCCTCTGAGTCCATGAACTTCTTGTCCTGAAGTTTTTACTCGTTCTCCTCAGATCACAGTCACCGACCACGGCGTTCCTGCCAAATCCACGACCGTCCGCGTCATCGTGCGAGTCCTCGACGAGAACGACAACCGGCCGCTGTTCCTGGAGAAGATCTACAAGATCAAGCTCCCGGAGCGGGAGAGGCCGGAGAAAGAGCGAGCCACGAAGAGGGATCCGGTGTACCGGGTCATCGCATCGGACCGGGACGATGGAGCCAATGCCGAGATCTCCTACAGCATCGAGGAGGGAGATGAAAACGGAAAGTTCTTCATCGAGCCAAAAACCGGGCTGGTGTCTTCAAAGAAGTTCTCCTCTGCGGGAGAATACGACATACTTACAGTGAGTATCTAATCCCAGCGCTTCACCCTGTCCTCAGCCTGATGGTCTCCTAGTGAGCAGTAAATGTTTACAACAGATGCTTGTTTGTTGTTTTGCTGTTGTGTTCTCCTCTTTCTCTCAGGTTTTCTTTACCCCTTTGTTTCTCTACCTTCCTTATTTTTTTGTGTTTAAAAATGCAGTACAAACGTCTCTGTTAAGGAGATTAAAAGATAATTGGTCCACTCACGTCATGTTGGTCCACAAGTGTAGGAGGCAATTAGTTGCAAAAAAGCATCTACTTTAAAGTTTAGGAAGCAAACACCAGTCCACACTATCCAATTAGGATGCCATTGCTACAAGGATGTACCGTTTTTTTCCTGTATTCCTATGGTCTTATTACTGCAGTGCCTTCGTCATCAAGAGACAAATCTGTCAATCATTAATGTTGTGTGAAAAAACTATTTTTCTTTTTTTAAATGGATCTGTCAGTCTTCCACCTGGGAGACAAAAAGCAAGAATTTACCTCCAGTTCAGTCATCACAGTTGGCTGTGAGAACTACCGAGGTGATACTTGAGGCTCATCTTTTTTGATTTAAACTGATTTTCGCCCAGATTCTATGTCCCCACACATCCAAAGTTGTGTCTCTTACTGTAAGACGACACTGGCCACCACAGTTTGCAGTAATTGAAGTCCCCACAAAAGGCAGAATCACAAAAGAAAGCCACACAAAAAGGTGTATTGTTATTCAAAATGCACCGTTTTCCTGCCGTTTGGGCAGCTCAGATTACAGAAAAGCTCTAACGATTGAAACAGAACCCGTTCTGTGGATTTGTGCCATAAATAAGGCGGTTCTACTTAATGTAATATGGTTTATCCACATATTTTATCTGCAAGCCTTAACTCACTACAAGCTTACAATCTACAATACCAAACTTTTCTGTATATCTACTTCTGTAGAGTTTCAGGTGGAGGATCCACTAGAGAGTCGTACAGAAACTTATTTGCAACCTAATGTTGCATAACACTGTGTAACACCTTTCACTCTCTGCCTCGCTCTCAAGATTAAAGCCGTGGACAATGGACGTCCTCAGAAATCCTCCACTTGTCGTCTGCATATCGAGTGGATTCCCAAACCAGAACTGCCGGCCGATGCGGCTCCCCTGCTTTTCGAGGAGTCCCCCTTCACCTTTTCTGTGATGGAAAGCGACCCTGTGGCGCACATGGTGGGGGTCATCGCCACAGAATCCTCTGATGTCTCCGTGTGGTTCGAAATCACAGGTATTGCTCAGTCAAATGCATCTCTTTCATTGTTTGTGTGTGCATGCATACTGTGGAAATGCTCTATGTCATAGAAATATATCGTAGGTAGAGAAACTCTTTTTTTAGGACTAACATAGTGTTTTTTTTGTGTGATATGTCTGGGAATAATATGGACAATTAATTCAAAAGCAGCAATTTTTTCGTTAATGATAATGGTGGAAATCTGACTTCCTTAGCCATGTTAGCGGCCTTCCAGGCTTAAATGCAGTCACTACATACAGGTATTTGGTCAAAATACGATTTTTGGCATTTGTAATAGCATTTGAGAAATGATTATGCCATAGAAATGTATACTTTTGTGAAAACAGCAAATAAAAATGTCACAGAGCGCCAGAAAACTTGACAGCTAGCTAAAAGCAGGCGAGCATTATAAAGCGTAAGCTAGCAGGGGCGATAGCCTCGGCTAGCCTAAGCTAAAGCTAAAATTAAGTTTACTTTTGTGATTTGTTTCCCCCTGGCTGTATTCTGTTATTGAAAATATCCATTTTGATGAACCAACATCTTGGTAGTTCAGTTTCTAATTCCACATAACTTAACGAGGCTGTAGATGAATCCAGTCATGATGCAGCAGAAAGCTAAACTCCTGCCAAATTAGCTTAGCATCAGCTTTTGATTCTGGTGGATTCATTGCAGTTAAACTGCCTTTAAATCACCTTTTGAAAAGAGATATTAATGATAAACTGACCATTTACAGAGTGTAGTACTCACATTTTTAGTGTTTATGTAGGTTTTAAAGCAGTTACTGTATGTCAGATCTTTATAAACCTAAACAGGCATGAAATTAAGGGAGGATTGGTTCTAGTTGTTGAGCAGTTTGATAGCCATCTTCAAAACTTTAAATCAATTTCACTGTTTCCATATTACTGAGTGTTGCCTTTGAAGAGCAGGGTAGATACCAGAATTGTATCATAAATTAATAACTCACAAGCAATAAATATTGGGACTTTTACTAGCGTCTGTGGGTGAGCCAACTGAGATGCTGTATATTTTCTTACAGTTTTAGTTGGCAACTGTTTTTAAGAGCTAAAACTTAACTTGTCCTATCTTAAATGTGTGTTTTTTTAAACTTCTGATAGGCACTGTATGCATGAGAAGACTTAAATTGACTGCTTTGAAAAATGCTTGCCTCTTCTTCCCCTCCTCCCAACCTGTCCTCCCTCTAATCAATGTCTGACTGACACGTCTCTCTTTTCTTCTCTTCTCTCTTTTGCGCGCTCGACTTTCCGCTTCCCTCTTTTCTCTGGAATGTTCTGTGTGGTTGGATTTTTGCAAGACGGCATAGAGGATACTGAGATGTTTTACATCCTTCAGATGGCTTGTGACCACAACTGTACAGCAGAAGGTAGCTGCTGGGATCTCCTTATAGGCTGTGCTGTTTTTAGGAGACCATCGTACACTGTGGTTGAATTGTGTTGTGCAGCTGGATTGATGTTGTGCCACATCTCCCCCCCCTAAACCTGTGACCTGATTAAGATAGAAAACCTCCTCTCACCATGTGTGATTCTACACCTACTGTTGTGTGTTCGAGCATCATTTTATTCAGTATATAAAAGGATGTGCTGTGCTTTTTAAACGTTCATCACGTTTATGTATCCATCCTGTGGGTGTTGCATGAAATAGCTATCATGTGAATGACTTTTAGATAAACAATAGGTAATGACATCAGTGTATCTATTCATTCTCAGAAAATTGATGTTTATATGCCCATCCCAGCACCTCTCATTCCGTGTTTGTGTAACCTTGCTACATGCACACAACCGAGAGACGAGCTGTCACTAATCTTTTGTCCTTCACTGTTGTTTGTACCAAAAAAAAAAAAAAAATTATTCCACAGGTGGTAATTATGACAGCCGCTTTGACGTGGGCAAGGCCAGTGGAACCTTGATTGTTGCACAGCCCCTGGATGCCGAGCAGAAATCAAATTACAACCTGACGGTGGAAGCCACAGATGGGACACGAACTGTCAGCACCCAGGTAATTGAAACACTAATGAAACGGTTGGAAGCTGATGAGGCAGTTGTCATGGTTCTGTTTTTCTCATGTGAGAAATGGGAGGAGGAAAGAGACCGGACGAAAGCATCGGCCAAACCGTCCCGCTCGTCGTGAAATGTTTATGTTGCGACGCTATCATTGCTCTCAGCTGACAGTTTAGTGGTTTCAGTTTCGTTACGTCCCGACACGACCTGACTTCTAACTGTGTAATGGAGCCCTGGGGGTAAAAAATGGACGGAAAACACAAAAACAAATATTGGAACTTATATATATGGGAGAAATCTTCTTGTATTGTTTGCTGCTGCCTGTGGGGTACAATTGTGTTCTTCCACTAGATTTACTAATGTCATTATCAGCTCACTAGATAGGAAGAAAGAAAGAAAAGAAAAACATTAAAAAAAATACTTAAGGAAGACTCTTTTGTTGAACAAGTTTTCAACACCATGATTTGGGTAGATTGTGCTCCTCCTCCGCTGTTCTTTACCATCTGGAATCTTCCATTGTCTCATTCATGACGCAGCAGGATGATGGTGCCGTCTAGCCAGAGTGTTTTTTCTTCATTTTTTATATACATTCTTGAGCCCCTTCCACTCCTCCCTCTGCTGTCTCTCTCTCTCTCTCTGAACCTGTAAACCTTCCCTTTGTCTTCTCGGAGAGGAACAGATCGCCTTGGTCTTCTCTGAGCGGGCTCTAAATAACTAACCATATTACACACACGCACACACACACACACACACACACATGCTCGTGCTACAGTGGGGAACTGAAATATCAACTGGAAAGATGCTTTCATGCAGAAGAAGAAAAGCATTATTAGGTACTGAACCATAAGACCCGGTGTGAACCAATTTGATGAAAGATGAAACCAAAAGTTGCTTCCAAAAAAAAAAAACTTTCAAAGCAGTTGCATACTTGCATTTTCATACATTAATATGCTAATTTAATCCTTCTTGCATATATCTTGCTCCCTAGCTGATACCAGACCTGAAACGCCACCATAAAAGCTTTTAAGCATGCACGTTGTCTTTAGTTTTTGTTCAGATGGTCATGCCTTGTCCATGAGATTTTGAAGGTTTTTACGTGGTAGTTTGGGTCATATGGGATGGTGGCATTCAAAATGTTTTGTCCTTTGTACTCAAAGGGGGGGGGGGGGGGGCTTCAGAGAACTGTAGCTGGAAAAGAATCCATTTGTTGTCACTCCGTATGAATAAAGCCTTTCATCATCTGGCTGCTGTGCTCCACTGAGCCTCGGATGAAGCGCCGCCTTTACTGGCACTTTGCAGCTCATCCGAGGAGGCAGCACGTCCTTTGGTTTAGTTCAGAACCTTAAAAACAGTTTTCTCAGCCATAGTTTTCTCTGCTCACGAAAGCACTTTCTTAAGAGACACTTATTGAAAAGCCTCTTACCAACACTGGCACACACTGACATTTGAAGTCCAATTAATCACATTCAAAGGATAACCTATTCAAAAGGTCTAATTCTCAGTGGAGCCCGACCAATACAGGATACTTTGGGGCCTATTCTGATACCTAGGGAGGTAAAAATATTCCATATCGACATATATATTCATAGATGTTCACGAAAAAGCAATGAAATGGTGTCTAATGGGAAGTGAAAGCAGTGCTCTGTTACTTTGAACGTGAATGTGCAATAAGAATATTTGGTCCCTTAAATAAATGCATCATCTTTGATGAATAACTGTGATTTCAATATTGAATTAAAAATAATCTTGGTTATCATTTTGGTCATACTCGTAATCAATATCCTGAAGATAATAATCCGTCTCCAAAACTGTAATATCATACTTAACACACACGTTTTACTGTAAGCACTGATTGATAATCAACAGTTTTCATCTCTGCAAGCCGTCACAGCGCCATTGAACAGTCAGTTTCAGGCAAGAATTGGGTCAAAGAATAATCCCTGGTACAGTACATCAGAGGAGGCTGATCGTGCACTGTTTTGCACATTTGAAACGTGCATATTTTTGAATGTATTAGTGGAGCTGTGTGTGATAGGCTCTCCTGTATGAGTGCTAGTGTGTAAGCCTACGTTCACACTGCAGTGGCCCGAACGTGAACAGCACAAATCGCATGGAGTCTGATCTTTTCAATTCTGATATGGGCCGCTTTCATTCGTGGTCCCTGAGTCAGATACAGGTCAGATTCTTTATTTAATTTTTTGCAATGCGACCTCATTCTGAACGGTCGTTTTGGAATCCTTACAACTCTTACGTCACTCTAGATCTTGTGGAGAGATGGAGCTAGAAAGAAGCCCTTGACATCTGGAAATTTGGGATGAAATCTGTTTGAGTGAAGCACGTCTCACGGCGCGATCCGTCCACCCATGGCACTGCCCCACAGGGAGCCGCGCTGCAGTGTGAACGTAGCCTCAGTCCCGTACACCCGGCTGCCCACTGTAGGTCAGCTGTTTTCCTCAGAGGGAACGGATTTACTGAATTTGTATGCTCCATAAACCACACTTGTGATGTGATTGAGGCCAGTTGCCTGGGATATGCTAAGAGCCAAATAGTCTGAAAAAGGCATGCAGTATTATCAGAGACCCCCAACACTTGTGTTGGCCTTCATGCCTTTGTTGTTTTGAAAATGAGGTGAGAAAGAAGCCGATGTCCTATGTAGCGGTGTCTTTCCTTCGTATTTGATAGATCACATTCGGTGCCAGCCGGTTGACTTGCACATATTTGTGGGAGAGCCTTGAACGTCCTGAGGGATTCGGTGTACTGAGTGCTTCATGTTTCAGGAAAGCCTTGTGAGTGTTTTGGCTACCAACTTGTTTATCCGATAACATTGTTCGGCTTCGACAGTATTTGCTCTGCCTGCGGGGGTTTAACAGAAACTAAAAAGAAATGCACCTCTCGCTGGGACGTTCATGTTTATCGTAACAAGTGTGAAACCAACGTGGGGCCTCTGGTTTTTCAAAACGTGTGTCAGACCACACTGAAATGTTTTAATTTACTTTTTCGAGATAGCTTGCAGTCATGTAATATTAACCCCTTAGTTAATCCACTTGATTGTATAGAATTGGGATCAACCACTCGCACGCTCGAAAATATCTTATAATACGACATCTATATCTTTTATCACAGTGCTCGCAGCAAAAAAATTAATCCGAGAAGATCATAAGCAAAACGAGTTGAACATGAATTTGTCGACAGCGCGTTGTCTTTTAAACAAGTCGCACAAGAGTTTCACTGCAAATTAGATCTACCCGATCACACGCATGCGGTGCACCTCGTGAAGGCTCAAAGTTAGACTTATCTATTCCTCAAATCAAAGTCATGTGGAAGCTGTGCAGCCAGACGGGCTGGCCTATTTTCTCTCTCCTTGGAATGTTTTTTTTTTTTTTTTTTTCAGCTTATTTGTTCCCTCTCTCTCTCTCTCCTCGTATCCCTCCTTGTCTTTCTTTCTGATTTCCAGTTTTTTGCTCCACATTTATTGGCCAGGCACGCAGGGTCGATGATTGCTCTTGTTTGGGTAGAATGAAAGACAAACAAGAGCACTGGACCCGGTGTGGGTAGTGGGCTGTGCTAATCCTGTTTTGGGAACACGTCGGGAGTGCTCGGTGCCAGTGCCCTGCCTTTGCCCAGAACCTGCCACCTGGCAGGGGGTCTTCCTCTCCTCCGCATGGCACAGGAGGACAATGAGTGCAACGAGAGCCCCCCATGTGTCCTTTTCTGGATACAGAAAACACAAAAAGTCTTTCGTTATTTAGAGGCCTCTGTTTTCTTTGTGATCTCTTAAGCAGGCTTTTGTTTTTGACTATCTATCTATTGTTTCTTTTTTAAAAGAGCCGAAGATTAAAAAATAACGTTAAATCCGCCGTGCCTCGGACTCCAGTGGTGATATCAGCATGACGCTCATGGTCTGTGGGAGGTCTATGAGAAACAGTCGGCCTTTCTGTTATCTGCTTTCCATTTGAGCATTGTAGCGCTATGAAGGCGTCTCTGAGGGATCAGCTGATGCAGTCGCATTCTAGCTCGGGCACCTCATAGCCAGGAGGCAGGCTCGGCATGGAGCCCGGCCTCCCCTCCCCTCCCCCACCTCCAGCTATACGACATCCTCCCTTAGCCGTGCAGAAGTACCTCAAGCTGTTCTGCTCACAATCTGTTCCCGGTCTCCTGTTTCTCATGTTATCTCAGTCCGCGTTACAAAGACTCTCTTTATGTCTCCCTGGAAGGTTCACCTTGTTAACTCATACTCATATGTTGCCTTGCCTTCAGTAAATATCAAAGCTGACTACTGCATTTTAATTTTTTTTTTGCATTTCATTCTCAGCCACATCTTTTTTGCGTGTGTACATTTCTGTCATTCCCGCCCACAACCTGTGTTTTCTAAATTTGACCGTTTCCCTCAGATGTCTGTGTTTCTTCACCGTCACTTCTCTTTCATACTCTCATCTCACCCTCGCAGCACTTTTTTTTTCTTCTTCTGTACCATCTCCGTCTGTCACGTCTGCGTCTCAATCTTGTTCCTCTCCAGCATTCCCAGAGGAAGCCACATACAAAGACTACAGAGTTTTCTTCTCCAGCAGCATTTCTGCTGCAGTCAGGCTGTATCATGCTGCTTTGTGATGTTTTAGGGGGGCAAAGTTCCTCTGAAGTGTTGTCGAGCGTCCTCGCGAAAAAGGAAAGGCAGGTTTCTGTGTGCATAGGCTGAATACAGGCTGAATAGCCTTTTGTGTGCTCTCTAAACCAGTACATTGTGGGCTAGACGTGGACACCACTGACCAGGTTGCATTCCCTTTCTGCTTCTTGACAGCGCTATCAGCTCTTGACACCTTCCTCACTATTTAAAAAGACGCGTTATCTGACGCCGGCCAGATTGAGACACATTGGACGGCCTCTTTGTGCCAATTGACGTGTGGACGCGCGCATTTTTATGAGCCCGTGTGGGGGCGGCTGCATGCATGTGCGTCTGTGGATTGTGAAACACGGCGGATCTGGTGCTACAGAATATGAGGTCTGGCTCGACATGAGGAGAAGAAATGCTTGGAACGCGATAGCTGAGGGCGCAACATACACTAGAGGCCCAATTGCATATGCTTTTTCTTTCCAGGGTTAATTCCTCATTCGGAAATTGTGTTTATTTGACATTACACGTCCTGAAGAGCAGCGTGACATGAGTCGCTCGTGACACATGACTGGGTGGCAAACAGCCAGTGTACAGCACTGACAGACAGCATGCAGCCCAACGCTCCCCCTGCAAGATGACATCTGTGAGGTTCGGCAGCGTTGCCAACATCGCAGCACACAGCAGATTGTTAGTGCTATCAGTGCTGTCAGATTGAGTCTATATTTGTCTCTGATATGGGCTCACAGCGCTCCACAAACGGTCTTATGACGGAAAAACAAAAGTGGGCAGTCGCGTTGACCAGAGATCTGACAAATCCCGGTCAGCTGGCGAGCCGTCAACTCGGTCAGAGCTTCAGTGTTCCTGCACCAAACAGCTCGGCTCTGCCTGATTCCTTACGGGACATCACCCCCTGGTGTTTGGTATGCAGGTGTCTAATCTGGGCTGATCCCTTTGTTCCCCATGTTTGGCAACGGTAGAAGCCCCTCGCTGGTCTGGGAAGCAGAGATGGCATTCCAGCAGCTCTCCATAATCCTCTGTCGGAAGTCCAGTAGACGAGTGGCTGGTGTTGATAAAACACGCTCCCGCTGGAATTTTACAGTTTGGGGATGTTAGATTCTTTGTTGTGTGTGTGTGTGTGCAGAAAGCACAGCGGCTGCACTTTTATGCGGGTCCAAAGCGAGAAGCACACGTGTAGAGATTTGTTTCATGAGTGAGCAGTTTTTGTGATAACATCAGCAGAATATTGAATCTGCAAAACAGTTACACAAACATTTTTTTTAAACCCTCCTAAAACTTATATGACTTTTTAAATATGTTATATATTGTTAATGTCCCTGGATCGGGCTTCTAACTTTCCACAGTTGACAGCTCACCGTCAAATGTTTTTTTTCAGCCATTTACTCTGAAGTTGAATCACCTGCTCCTGTGTGTAGCTCGCAGTTCATTTAGATGCATTGTGTTCTTTCACCATTGATTTCCTGTTTTCACTGTTAGCAGCATCAAGTGGCCATTCAGTTAAAATATTGCTTTTGCCATCATATGAATCGATCTGTTCTATATCTACACAATGCTGCTTATTACTGAAGAGCCTGAGAGAGCGAGTGTGTGTGTGTATGTGTGTGTGTGTGTGTGTGTAGATGGAGGGAGGTGAGACTGAAAGTAAATATAAAGAGCTGGACATGTATTGTTTGTTGATCATTATTCTGTTTCAAACTATGAAGTCAATTTACACTCAAACTTTTATTCTGGTTATTATTGGGCTTTTGGAGTATGGGGACCACTTCTTTCTATCAAATAGACGCTTGCAGACACAACAGTAACGTGCAACACTGGATTTCTTTCGACCGATTCAACCATCCAGTTATTCTCAGAAACATGAGAGTCCTAAGTACACAATGACAAAAGTAGAAAAGGCTAAGAGAAGAACTTCAGAATTAATATTTTAGATGCATGATTTGGGAGATGATGAAAGTCTGGTTTTAAATATATATTCTCTGCCATTTCTTTTTCTCCTATAGGTGCTCATCCGCGTCATTGACACCAACAACCACCGGCCACAGTTCTCTCAGCAGGTGTACGAGGTGAACGTCCCTGAGGACAAACCGACAGGGTCTGAGGTCCTGCAGATCAGCGCCACGGACAGAGATGAGAAAAACAAGCTGACCTTTACGCTGCTGAGCAGCACCGATCCCTTCAGTCTGAGGAAGTTTCGACTAGACCCGGGAACAGGCACTCTGTACACCGCCGAGCGACTGGATCATGAGACCATGCATCGTCACATCCTCACCGTCATGGTACGAACCAACGAACGCTGACACTTTAACAATAGCTTGATAAATTGTGAGACGTTCCTTCATGCGGTTTAATTTAGTTTATTTTTTCATTGTTTGCTTCATTAGAAAATTAAACATCCATGAAATTCAGATAAGCTTGTTTGTCGCTATGCTTTTCAAAACATGAATAGTTTGCTGTTTTACTGTGTTATTATTCAGGAACGAATTATCCCTTGAGGGCTGTAAGACTCATGCCTTTCACTGTTTTTCATCCTTTTCGTCCTCCCTCCTATGTCTGTCTGTCTCTTTCCAAATTGGTCTTCTCCAGGTTCGAGACCAGGACATTCCAGTAAAGAGGAACCTTGTGCGCGTTATTGTCAATGTGGACGACACCAATGACAACGCACCCTGGTTCATAGGCACTCCTTACTCTGGACGCGTGTTTGAGTCCGCAGCCGTAGGCGCGGCTGTGCTCCAGGTCACAGCTCTTGACAAAGACAAGGGCTATAACGCAGCGATTGTCTACAGCATTGAATCAGGTAAATGCACACAAAGTTGCTGTGCCGCTCTGTTGATCCGAAGTTTCCCTAGTTATTTTTTTTCTTCCTCATAGCAGAAAGCTTCCATTGTAATCGAATGCAAATGAAGTCAGCTTGTAAAAAATGTATGAGTCATTTTGAGCCTTGCTGCCCACTGGATCTTGATCATGAATGGAATACTTTGCAAAGAGTCGGAGAATATTGAAGACTTTGTCTAGAGGATCTCCCAATACATGAGAAATGGGTATATCCCGCCTCAGAGTTTCCCACGGTGGTTTTCTCCTACAATATGCTGTTGTAAGAGACATGCAAGAAAAACGTGTCTCTCATCTTTTCGTTTGAATATATGCATATTTGACATAGCTAAGATGACTTGATGTAATTCAATTGTAGCGTGCTTTGTTCTGTGTGAAACTGATTAGGATGACTGGCTTGGAAAGTACTTTACCATTTCTGAAATTACAAATGCTTACCAACCACACCTTCCTGATACAACACGTAGAAAACGTATACATACCATATATGTTTTGCATCACCAGGCACATATCGCAGGTCATTAATATATTCTACTTGTGTTGTCTTTTTCTTGCAGGAAATGTTGCAAACTCATTTGCCATCGACCCTGTTCTTGGGACGATTACAGTAGCCAAAGAGCTTGATCGCAGCAGCAAGACCCTGTTTGAACTCACCGTTAAGGCTTCTGATAGTGGAATACTTCCACTGTCAACTACAGCCACTGTACACATTGTGGTTACTGTTTCTGACAATGCAGCCCCCAAATTCACCGAAAAAGAGTTCTCTGCAGAAGTCAGTGAATCAGTCCATCCGGGAAGTTTCGTGAGCTTGGTCACAGCCAACAGCCAGTCGTCTATTTTCTATCAAATAAAAGGTGGCAACATCAACAACGCATTTGATATAAACCCTAACTCAGGAGTGGTTGTGACCCAGAAAGCTTTAGATTATGAGGCCGCCTCTCAATACAAGCTGATCATACAGGGCACCAACATGGCGGGACTTGCCAGCAACGCAACTCTTCTGATTCACCTAAAGGATGAAAATGACAATGCTCCAATATTTCTCCAGAGAGAATTCAAAGGGGTAATCAGTGAATCGGCCCCCGTCAACAGTGTTGTTCTTACTTATGAAAACACCCCTTTTGTCATTCGTGCCTCTGATGCTGATTGCGACCAGAATGCCATGCTCATCTACCAAATTGTCGAACCTTTTGCTCATAACTATTTCGCCATTGACTCGAGCACTGGAGCCATCAGAATCACAACGGCTTTTGATTATGAACAGAAGAGTGTTTTCCGCTTCACAGTCCAGGTCCATGATTTAGGAATGCCACGCCTGTTTGCAGAGACGCCAGCCAACGTGACCATTGAAGTAATTGATGTTAATGACTGTCCACCAGTTTTTAGCCAAGAACTGTATGAGACAACCGTCATTGTGCCAACATACAAAGGGGTGGAAGTCATTAAAGTCAACGCCACAGACTCAGATTCTGGGCCCAACTCCAAACTTCTCTTCTCCATCTCTGAGGGAAATATTGGTGATAAATTTAAAATTGATCCAATCACGGCCATAATTTCTATTCAGAATGTCTCACAGCTCAGAAGCAGATATGAAATAAAGGTTAGGGTTTCTGATGGTAGATTTGCCGCGGTTGCTACAGTAAAGTTACATGTGAAGGAAAACAAGGAGAGTAAACTGAAGTTCACCAGGGAATCCTACAAAGCCAATGTCCAAGAAAACCTTTCCGAGAAGAAAACACTCGCAGTCATTGCTGCTGTTGGGAACCAGGTGAACGAGCCCTTGTTTTACAGAATTTTGAACCCTGACAGCAGATTTCAAATCAGCCACACATCTGGAGTAATCTCAACCACTGGGATTCCATTTGATCGAGAGGCACACGACACATTTTATATAGTTGTCGAGGTCACCAGAGAGGACAAATCTGAAGATGGGGCTCATGTTCTAGTAACTGTGACAGTGGAAGATGCAAATGACAACAAACCTATGTTTGTAAACCTTCCCTATCACGCCCTGGTCCAGATGGATGCAGAGATAGGCCAGGTCATCCGACAAGTCACAGCAGTGGACAAAGACAGTGGCTCGAATGCAGAAATCCATTATCACCTAAAGGATCACCAGGAGCACTTTCAAATTTCCCCTTCTGGTGAAATCTCCCTCCGAAAGAAATTTGAGACGGATTCGCTCAACACAGACTTTGTCATCGTTGTTATGGCAAATGATAATGGGGAGGTAACACTCTCAGCAGAAGTAGAAGTTCCAATAACAGTTGTGAACAAAGCAATGCCTGTGTTCGAGAAGCCTTTTTACAGCATTGAAATCCCTGAAAACATCCAGTTACACACACCTGTTCTCCATGTACAGGCCAATGATTCTGAAGGCCCTCGCATTGTGTACACCATCTCAGAGGGAGATCCTTTCAAACAGTTCTCAATTGATTTCAACACAGGTGTAATTCATGTGATTCAGCCTCTGGACTTTGAGACACATCCTGCCTACAAGTTAAATGTAAGAGCAACAGATTCTCTGACTGGAGCGCACTCTGAAGTGTTTGTGGATATCATTCTGGAAGACGTAAATGACAACACCCCTGTGTTCCTGTCAAAGGCCTACCATGCCAATATTTCAGAGGCCTCTGTCATTGGTACCTTCATTTTGCAAGTTGATGCCAAAGATTCCGATACTGGTAATAACCAAGAAGTATTCTTTCAGCTGGTTGAAGAGAAGGGGAAGAATTCAAATTCTTTCACCATTGACCGTGACACAGGAATAATCTCTACAGCTCAAGTTCTTGATCATGAGGAGATCCAGCAGCACAAGTTGAGAGTCCGGGTTGTGGACGGAGGCGTTCCATCCCTATCCAGTGATGTCATTGTGACGATAGATGTTACAGACCTGAACGACAACGCTCCAATATTTACAGAGCACACTTATAAGACTACTATTAGTGAACTGGCCCCACGTGGACACTTCATCACCCAAGTCCAGGCATCTGATGCTGATAGCTCAGACTCCAATAAGTTGGAGTTCTCCATAATATCCGGCAATGACGATCAGAACTTTTCCATTGACAAATACACAGGCGCCATTGCCATTTCCAACCACCGTAGGCCACATATGCAGCCTCTTTACAACCTAAATGTATCGGTATCAGACGGTGTATTCAGAAGCTCAGCCCTCGTCATGGTAACAGTTACTGGTGCCAACTTCCACAACCCCACCTTCTCTCAGGTGGACTATGTGGTAGAGCTTGTTGAAAACTCACCTATTGGTACCTTGGTAGCAGAAGCAAAGGCGACAGATGACGACGAAGGCATTTATGGGCAAATAACATACCTAATTGTCAATGACTTTGCAAAAGACAAGTTCGCTGTCAATGAAGACGGAGAGATTTTAACTCTTGAGAGCCTCGATCGTGAAATTACCATTGAAAAGGTTATTCCTATTTCTCTCATAGCTAAGGACGGCGGTGGAAAAGTAGGCTTTTCTGTAGTCAATGTCATTCTCACAGACGTCAATGACAATGCCCCACAATTCAGGGCAGCTGACTACAAAGCCACTATTGCGTCAGATGTCCCAAGAGGAACCTCTGTGGTTAAAATTGCTGCTTCAGACATGGATGAGGGAAGCAATGCTGACATTGAGTACTCAATCGAAGCAGATGTTGAAAACGTGGAAGAGAACTTTGAAATACACCCAACCTCTGGGGTCGTTACAACCAAAGAGAGTCTCATCGGACTTGAAAATGAGCTCTATGCATTCTTTGTGAGGGCGAAGGATACCGGGAATCCACCCAAACATTCTGTTGTACAGGTTTACATCAGGATTGTTGCACCAGAGACACCCGTTCCGAAATTCGCTGAAACGCATTACCGCTACACAATTGCTGAAGATCTTCCCATTGGCACAGAGATCGATGTAATTCAGGCTGAGAGTGAGCAACCCATCGTTTACAGCCTTGCGAAGGGCAACACTCCCGAGAGCAATGAAGATGAGGTTTTTGTTGTCGACAGAGACAGTGGAGCCTTGAAGCTTCAGAAAAGCCTCGACCATGAGATGACCAAGTGGTACCAACTCACTTTGCTTTCCCAAACCAAACATGAGAACTATGAGATCGTAGCATCTGTAAATGTTAACATCCAAGTGAAAGACCTGAATGACAACAAACCTGTCTTTGAGTCAGACCCTTATGAGGCCGTCACTGTGGAAAACCTTCCGAGCGGGACCCAAGTGATCCAAGTCAAAGCCACCGACCAAGACTCTGGAACCAACGGCCATGTTGTTTACAGCCTCGACCCCAAGCAGAACTCGCAGGAGATCTCCGAGCTGTTTGCTGTTAACAGCGAAACTGGATGGGTGACCACCTTAAAAGAGCTAGACCGTGAAAAGACGAACAAATACACAATCGCCATCCTAGCCACAGACCAAGGCGACAAAGTCCAACACATCAATGGCACCAGAGTGGAGGTAACGGTCGCCGACGTGAACGACAACCCGCCCCGCTTCACGGCAGAGATCTACAAAGGCACAGTTAGTGAAGATGACCCTCCGCCCAGCGGGGTGATTGCCATCCTCAGCACCACGGATGATGATTCTGAAGACATCAATAAACATGTGAACTACTTCATCACAGGTGGGTGTTTATTATTTTGTGAAACACATTATGAGTATGCTAGGAGAGTTTACTCGATAGTCCTTTGTGTTTTTCATAAACAGAGCTTAGAGGGGGGTTATCCGTTTATGCCACTTAATGTGATGATAATATCTCATCTTTGAAACATTATACAATTCTATTATCTGTTAGGAGTCTGAGTTATCGCCTAATCTGCCAAAGCTCAAGGCAAATATTAAGGTCATCATAATACAGAAATGTATAATTGTCTGAATAATGCTTTGAAATAGACTCGGGGGAAATACTTCCTCTGGTGCTAATTAGCATGTGTGAATAACTATGCCAAGTCTGGGAATATTAAGAGGAATCCGAGTCCAGCATTAGTTCATGTACATTTTCGGTTCGCGGTATTGCTTGTGTACCAAACAGATTTGATTTAGAACTAAGGATTGGCTTTGAGAAGCAGTGATGAATTCTTAAAAGATAATTTCAGTAATTATTGATAGGTATTTTGTGGAATGCATTTTAAAATTCAGGCCAGAGCCTTACCCTTGTGTCTTTTTAATGACTCCGTCTGCTTTCCTGCCTCTGAGTTGTTGATCATTCTGAAGTGGTATATTTCTTTTTTAACACCAAACAGGAGGGGACCCACTTGGCCAATTTGCCATCGAACACATTCAGAATGAATGGAAGGTCTCTGTCAGGAAGCCCTTGGACCGTGAAGAGAAGGACAATTACCTCCTTAACATTACAGCCAGTGATGGCATCTTTACTGCCAAAGCCGTCGTGGAGGTCAAGGTGCTGGATGCCAATGACAACAGCCCTGTATGCGAAAAGGTAAAGTCCATTTTTTTCTCTCTCGACTGTGTCGGAATTTCTCCGCACTTCATTTGCGTTTGTTGTGCCCTTTTCTTCCTGGTATTCACTTTCATTTCTCTCCCTCTTCCATTTTCCTTCCCCCAGTCCCTGTACAGCGAGAGAGTCCCAGAGGACTCCCCCGCCGGCAGGCTCGTCTTGCAGGTCTCTGCTACAGATGCTGACATCCGCTCAAACGCCCAAATCTCTTACGAACTCCAGGGAGTTGGATCTGAACTCTTCATCATCGACTCTGACACAGGTGTGTATCTGTGTGTTAACAGCAGTGGATGCAAATGCTTATGTGTACGAAGAACAGTATTGGTTGTGTGATTGATTGCGTCCCAGCTGTGTTGTATGTTATTCTGAATATCGGGAAGCAGTATGTGGAAAGTCTCTCATGAAACACTCTTGGTCCTCGGCTTGGAGCCACAAATTCAAAAAGGCAGCTCAGCACGACAGCGAGTCTTACATTCTACCCTCTTAAGATTTGAAAATAGTGATAATGTTTTTTGTTTTTTTATTTGTTTCTGTATCCGCAATCATTATTAGAAATAGAGGAGGCAAGGGGGTGTTTTCTTCTGCCCAGTTATTTACTTATTCATTTTTAAAAGAGCCAAGAACATTTCCCAGCGGGGCAACTTAAAGACCCATAGTGGCACTAAAACACAGAGTTGCACACTAAAATTAAATTTATGGCCGCTATACTTCTTGCCTGCAAATAATTTCTTCTTGGAGACCCTCTAAATCAGAGATTCCATCTGGCTGCTGGGATGAAAAATGAGAGCAGGAAAAAAAGAAAGAAAAACAATGCCAGTTAATCACCGCCAACGTGGTTTTAAAATAAATGCCAAGTTAACGCATGAGAGGACAAAACAAACTAAGCCAGTAGATTTAAACAGCTATCCGACATGTCTGCTGCTGCAGAGAATCCCTAAGTAATTCTGCTTTTAATATGCTGAGAGACTCAAACCGAGTCAACAAAACCATCCAGCTGTCTTTTGGCAACCGTCAATATTCAGTTTCCAGCAGCAGCGCTACTGTTATGGAGAGGGGATGTTATTTTTTTTCAGTGCAGACAAGTAGGATTATTGCAGATGAGGACCGCCAAGAGGCTCTGGAGTTTTCCAGAGAGGTTGTGGTAATGTTGGCTGCCTCACCTCCCAGGACACTTCCAAGCTGCTCTTAGCTGCCAACTCAGATGGTTCCCTTCATCCTTCCACTCTCTTTGCTCTATTCTTCCTGCTTTCGCGCGTCAATTATTTATTTATTCCCCTCTTCTCACTCTTGAAAGCCATCAGTTGTTTCAATGTTTTTTTATTTGGTTAGTAGACAGGAGACAAGAGGGTTGCAGTGCTTTAGAGTATACATGGTTTGTCCTCTGATACGCCTGTCTGTATGTTGAATATGAAATCCTTCTAGTGTCTTTGTGTGTTTTGTGTGTTTTGCTCAAAAGCCTTCTGTCTTACCTGCAGGGGAGTTGAAGACTTCACAGCCCCTCGACCGAGAGGAGCAGGAGGAGCACAGGTTCAGAGTGCGGGCGGTGGACGGAGGAGGGCGCTACTGCGAGGCCGACGTCCACATCACCGTGGAAGACGTCAACGACAACCCGCCTCAGTTCTCCTCTGATCCCTACACCATCACGGTCTTCGAGAACACAGAGATCGGCACATATGTGGCAAAACTGCTGGCCAACGATATTGATTCTGGTGAGTTCATTTTCAGTCCGTTAACTTAAAAAAATGTAATGTACAGCAAGGAAAGTTAATCCAGTACTATAACGTTGGCTAAGCCCCGCCTCCATTTTGCTGGTCTTATCAGCTGTAGTTAGCTAGCCAATGTTAGCTTCATGAGTTGCTTGTTACTTGAGTAGTTGAAATGACAGTCCTATAAAAAGGGTCTCGAATATAGATAAATATGTCGTTGTTTAAAAGTCAGAAACCTCATAAATTCATGAGCTTTTGCAAAATTAGTTTTTTAAAGGCCAAAAAACAAATAAAAATAACAACACCACTTTCCAAAGTCCTTTAATGCAACAATCCAAAATGTGACAGGCCTGCTGTGCCTAGTTACAGATGCTAAGCCATGATTGGACACTTTTTAATATTAAAACTATGTTTTGGATACACTTTGAGAGCTCTCATCATGCTTGAAATGCAAATCAAAAGATAAACAAAGGCATTACTCAAGGTCAAAAAAAAAAAAAAAAAAAGCACCTTTGATTGAAATACCTTTTAAAAGGAGGTTTAGCATCATGGTATACAGCATGCATATGCATCTTGGCTAAATGCTGACTCACTATGCACGGGTTATTATCTTTCCTTTATGCGACGTCATTACACTAAATGGCGAGAGGGAAGGATAACAAAAGTGGAATTTCATGAATGATCAACCCCTCAAATTAAAAGCTCCATTACACTCTAATGAAATTTCTCTCTCTGAAGCTGAATTCTCAAAAGGGCTGATTGTAATTTTCCATTCGCCTGGTGCAAAGCCACAGGGCCACATATTTATCTGCGGCTTCTTCACCTTTCAACAAGCATTGCCGACCACCGAGAGGCTCGCGTGGGGATAAGACTGAGAACTCACACCACGCAGTTAAACAGTCATTTCAAGCTCCTTGAGACTTTAGCCAGGAAACCATTGGACCTGCCGTTCCAGATTACACCTTTTTAGTTTAGTGGAACACAAGCCATTCGACGCCTTCACTTTCTATTTCCCCCCCTTTTTTTTATTCCCTCGTTTTGGGTGGACTGACAGCTTGACAGGACGAAACGGAGCTAGAATTGGATCCCTCAGAGAGAAACCTTAAATAGTGAATGGAAAGCGCCGGTATTAAGACATGTCTTCCCTGAGGCTTAACTGGCACAAAATTTGCTCACATTTTGGATATCAAGGATAAGGGTATTTGAAGGATGGGTAGAGAAAAAAGGTGCTTCCTGCAGTTTAGCCAGGGGCAATCATTATTTAGAGTTACACTGAGTGTAAGCAGAGCGGGATTTGATTAGTATATCCCTCACATGTGGGTATCACACACATTGAGATTTTTGTGTGTGTGTGTGTGTGTGTGTGTGTGTGCCTTTCTACTGTTTTTTTTATTTAGGTTCTAACTTAAAGCGCAGCTGGCAAGTCCCAAGCATTAAGTAGAGTGTACAAGAAGAATTTGGTGTTTAGCTTTGACCCAGTTCACTCAGGCTTCAGTCAACTGTCTTAGCAGGCAAACATCAAAATGTGAAGCCTCCTCCGAAGAGAATAGAGATATTTGACTGTGCATAGCGCTGCCAGGATTCATTCTTGGCTCGGGCTGCTGTGTGCCACTGCCTCAAAGATCCACCTGCCCATTTGGCTGGAAGGCGTCTGCTACTTAACAACATTGCTGCTCCTCAGTTCAGCCCGCTGTTAGAGTCGCTGAAAGGCCAGCACTTATCAGTGCGGAATAGTTCAGAACCCGACTGACAAACAGATCCAGACTGGTGGCCATGATCTGACAAACTAAAGTTATGCGAGTGCACATTCCTTCTGTGATTTGGCCTTAGCCTTTTATCAGCCTGCCTGGATCAGAGTGTCTCTCTGCACGGCCTCGCTGTTGTTATTTTCTTCTTTCAGTTTCTCATATCCCTCCATTCTGGAGGAATTTGGAAATGTTGTGCTTTGCCACCGTGGTGCTGCACCAGATTCATACATGTTCTTGACAATCTTGCCTCCAATAGTGTAGAGAAAGATGTCTTAATGTGCCAGCTGTCCTCCAAATGAAATCTGTTGTTGTTGCTTCTGGGATTAGTGTGCATTTAGAATAATTGCGTTTGACAATATTACAGAGATTTACATTAATACTTTGCTGTACAACATTGTCTTTAAAGGGGAACTGCACCCATTTTCAGAATGCATACATGCTATTCCTACGGCGTCCCAAATCCTAAAACTAACGTGGAACTGCTCCATAGACAACGACTTGGGAAAATTGTATAGTTCATTAATTAGGGCTGTGCAAAAATATCAATATAGCTTACTATCGCGATCATTTTTTCAACGATAGTGTATCGATACATCCGCGACTAGTATCGATACATTTTAATGAAAGAAATCCTGTCTTAAACCGATTTAAAATGTTCTATAAATTGGGCCTCAGAGCGCCATCTACCTGAACCCCAAATGGAATGTTTGGGTAATTTGCAAAGCTAGATATTTTTAAAAACGATGACCAGTTACGTTTAAATATCGCCACACCAATCACGACACATCGCCAGGTAGGGACAAGCGTGTCTGGCCACTGTTATCTAGCTAACCATCTCTGGTACGGAGTGACAACCTGCGCCAGTAAAAGCTCCAAAGTCTGCGGTGAAGAAATATTACCCAGAATGCATTGAATGTGGATTGATAATGGCAGGCAGTGATAGGTGAGGGTTAGCAGAATATTTAGCTGACAGAAGCATAACTCATATTTACAGCCCAGGTTTTTGTCTTCCTCCTTTTTTGTTTTGGTCATTTATTTGGGAAGATGGTCCTTGGGATTTTTATATCAATCAGAAGTTGGCCTTTTGAGTTGTAAAATGTTGAGGACCCGGTATCAGAATGTTGTGAGTATTTGGGTAGATTTTCCGTCACAACACTGAGGAATAATATGATTAAGCTCATTATACAAACACTCCCAGTCATGGTCTATAGAACAGCTCCACACATTCTAACTGATGATACGTTGGGGACTTCTCCGGTTTCTGGCTTTGAGAAATGTTCACAAATATTGATTGAACTTTCCTCGCTATGGAAAACAACATATTGGAATCCTTCATTTAGGTGGTGTTCCCCTTTAATATACGGCTCCAGCTAAGAATCATTTTTCATTGACCTGCTGACGTATTTTCTCGTTGAATCACTTACGCATTTGTTCGTCTACTTTGATATAAACTTTCCAGCCACGGGACTGAGATGAGCAAACGTCCATAAACGTACCAGCATGAGGCAATTTAGCCAATAGAGAGTCAGCACAATTCACTTAACTACCATTAAGCAATTGTCTCAAGGATGATCACACCAGATAAAAGTGATGGGAAACTATATAAGCAGGGCTCCCCGTGGTGGACTCTCCGGCATCATAATGAGTTCCATGGAGGACGGGGTCACTTACCTGATAAATTGGAATATAATAGCGTATTCCAAATGGGGGCCACCTGCAGAAAGGCATTATGATTATTATCGTGATCCGTCTCTGTCTTGTTGCTGGGAGCGTCCTGCTAGTGGGAGGACATGAGTTATGAGGATGGCATGGATTAGGCGTTTACAGCTCCTGTTTATCAGAGGCGGTATGAAAGATGGATGTGTCGGAATGAGAGGGAGAGGGCGGTGATTTTAATCATTCAAGAATCAATACATCAATATACAAATCAATATACTTGTTACGCCCTGTGCTTAAAGGAGTATTTCTGTTGATGTGGCTATTTATCTCGTGGCGTGAAGATAACATTTCACTCAGCAGGTAAATTGCTGAGATGTGGGTACAGGGGACAGGTTGTAAACTGAGAGGCATCACATCTTAACAGACAGCAATGATTATGTAAAGACTGCAAAAAAACCAAAAACCTAACTTTTTCTTACCCTTTTCTGTCATGCCAGGTCTTAACAGCGACATCCTCTACTCGTTGGTCAATTCTGCTGATGGATTTTTCTCCATCGACGAGCACAGCGGCGTAGTTAGCCTGGAACGCGCCCTGGACCGCGAGGTGCAGTCGACGTACGAGCTGAAGGCCCGCGCCAGCGACGGGGGCTCCCCGCGCCTCTCCTCGCTGTGCCAGGTGGTGATCTCCGTCCTGGACATCAACGACAACCCGCCGGTGTTCGAGCACCGCGAATACACGGCCACCGTGCCCGAGGACGTGGCGGCGGGCTCGCAGCTGCTCAGAGTGCAGGCGGCCAGCCGGGACACGGAGGCTAACGGAGAGATCTCGTACGGCATCATCAGTGGGAACGAGCACGGCATGTTCAGCGTGGACCCACACACGGGTACGTCGTGGGAGCGTTTGATAGATGGCTTTTAGCTCAGCTCTGACTGTGCTCTTAGCTTTCTCCTTATTGGTGGTGTAACAAATACTTAAGTATTACTTCCAATCCAATTAAATGGGATATCGAATTCTAAGTTTGATACAATTACTAAATCAAATCCCATTTTTACTGTCACCACAGGGATTAAAGGCAGCCTTTGCAGCTTTTGACCTCTAGTAGTGCTGATGAGCAATGTTTTTACAAGTTGTTTTCTGTTTTGTTTGCATCGTGTGCGCCCAGGTTTCACACTATGGCACAGATCCATGATGCTGTGTTCACACCAAACGAGAACGTTCATTTCACCAAAGTGTATTTAAAGTGTCTTGCAAGTCGGCACACGGCGTCTGGTTTACTCCAGCGGTATGAACCCAAAATAAACAGATTTAGCTGTGACTTCATTTATCATGACTATGCGCCAGCAATTCATTTTTTTTTAAAGATTTTTGCAAGGAAGGACATGTGTTTATCAGTTTGTTTGGCTTCAAGGAGACACACAATGCTGATTATTTTGTTTACACCGAGACGTCCTCTGGGCACGGGGAGTTAAACATCAGGAGCGTCATTGCCCCGGCCATGTAATTGTTGTGGAGTCAACACAGTCTGCATTCCTGTCTTAACATTATCATGGCATCATGCTACATTGCCTTGGGGAAGGAATGACTCACTAGTAGGTTAAAAACAGCTTCAAATACAATACATACGAATAAAGAAGCACAATGTTTTTCATCAAATTCATGATTTTGGTGTGTTGTGTAGTATAATTGGTCGTGTGAGTTCATGACATGACACCAGCTCTCCGTCCCTCTCTTGACTCCCTGCTGTCTCTTTGCCGTCTCCAGGTGACATCTTTGTGATTGAGCCGTTGGACTACGAGGTCTCCCACGAATACTACATCACCGTAGAGGCTACAGATGGAGGCTCGCCGCCGCTCAGCGACATGGCCACTGTGAACATCAACCTGACTGATGTCAACGACAACAGACCTGTCTTCAGCCAGGACGTCTACACAGCCGTCGTCAGCGAGGACACGGAGCTGGGAAAGACTGTGTTGGCGGTAGGAATATACTACTCGTACAATAGACGCTTGTTGTAAGGGCAGTAACCCTGAATTAAAGCTGCAAGCAGGGTAAAAGCCATTTTTATCTCTCTCTTTCCTCCAGCTAGATCTGCCAGACTGCTCACCTTCTCACTCATCGTCTTTAATTTATTCTCTCACAGCCTCGCTCCTCTCTGTCCATTACTCACTGCATACACTATCACAAATCTGCACGTGTGGCAAATCACCATCTGGTGGCACAGCTAAATCAGGACCAATGTTCTTCATGCTCGCTGCACCCCTGTTCTCGTGCATTATCTGACACACATGCTCAAACAGTTTAATTGAAAGGCATTCGTCTCATTAAGCCTCTCTCCGAGATAAGGCATTCTCTACCTTCTGCATGTTAAATGTTCCCTCCATCCATTTCTGTCTACCCTCGCTGCCCACCTCTCATAAAAGACCTCTTGCTTATGGCCATTTATCTGTGTGTCTAATGTACCTGGATATAAATGATCTATCACAAAATTAGATTTTAATAACTGCCATTGTCTTCACATACTTCCTCACTGTCTGTTCATTTCCCTGGGGATGCCTATCAATATGTGACCCCGGGTGGGTTTTAAGACTGTGTGTGTGTGTGTGTGTGTGTGTGTGTGTGTGTGTGTGTGTGTGTGTGTGTGTGTGTGTGTGTGTGTGTGTGTGTGTGTGTGTGTTTTGGAGGAGGGTACACGGGAGAAGCAAAACAAATGTATGCATCTGTATGATGTTGTGATAGTAGGGCTGCCACTAATGATTATTTGCATCATCGGTTAATCAGACGATGGATAAAAGATGAGTCGTTTTTTCTATAAAATGCAAGACAATAAGGGACAAATTCCACCCCAGCTTCTAAGAGCCCAGATGTCTTCTTTTGTTCGACCAACAGTCCAACCAAAACCAAAAGGTATTCAGTTTACAATGATATAACAACAGAAAATCTGAGATATTGGAGAAACTGGGGCAAGAAAATGTTTTCCATCTTGCTTGACATCACATTTTTCCCACCCCCTTTAAACCAGCGACGAGGACCGACAAACACAACTGTAGAACCCATCGATCAGAGGAAGAAGAGTTTTTTATTGGCCTTCTAACGCATATGTTAACATAAGCAAGTAAGGGTGTTCAATTGTCCTGTAAAGACACATTCAAGGATTGTTGATTGATCGTCGTTGTGATTGTTTGATCGATCCAAAGGTGGTGGCGGAGGACCTCGACGGGCCTTCTTTCGATCACGTGCGCTACTCCATCGTGGACGGCAACCAAGGCAGCCCCTTCACCATCGATCCGATCAGAGGAGAGCTTAAAGTTGCCCGCCAGCTGGACAGAGAGCGAGTAAGAGAAACCGCAGATACAATGCTGACTGTACACATAACGTTTAATCCACTGAGGGACTAATTGCACTCTATGCAGAATCCAATAAGAGTCATGTCAGGCCAAATAGGGAAGCTTGTTTACTGATCTCAGCCACGTTATTGCTTACAAAAGCAGCGTTGCCTTCGAATGCTTACTCTTTCCCTCCCTTTCCCAGACTTCAGGGTACACTCTGATGGTGGTGGCCTCGGACAACGGGTCGCCCCCTCTTTCCAGCAGCGCCGCGATCAACATCGACATCTCGGACGTCAACGACAACCCGCCGCTTTTCTCCCAGGCCAACTACAGCCTCATCATCCAGGTGAGAGAGGGAGGAGAGGGGTCAGTGTGGACGGCTGATTAGAGACGGAGAGCATGAGAACGAGGTAGATGGAAAGGAATAAAGAGAGGGGGCGGGTGCTGAGGGGGGATTGCAGTGGACACAGAGAGAGGGATTAACAGGATGGAATAATGGGAGGCTGTGCGACTAGAATGTCAAGAGGCAAGTAGGAGGTTGGAGCAACAGAGGTAAGGACAAGGGAAGGGGGAGAGAGGGGTGGGGGGGGACAAAAAGACAGAGGCTGCATCTTAAGTATAAGAATTCAGATAAGGGATGGAAAGGAAAGGCTGAAAGGCAGGAGTGATGCAGAGTGGATACTGAGCTGATAGTGGATGATTGACTGGTGTAAATGGAAGACGTGTGAGAGTGAGAAGAAGGAACAGAGGTATTCTCTGCATCTGTATTCCATTTTGTGAGATGAAAAAAAAAAAAATCATGATTCCAAAAGGAAGGATGTAAGATGATTCGTTTCCAATTTTCATGTCTGTTTAGAAAACTGTAAAAAGAAAAAAGAAAAAAAGAAAGCAATTTAAAAAATCCTGTCAGGGGGCACCGCACACATTGTACACAGCTCAAGCACTTCAGAATGAAACATTGTTTTTTCTCTGACTGGCTTTATTTGACTTACTATGGATCCTCGATCAAAGTAAAGCACAAGATCACACTAAAGCGGAACAAGAAAGAAACACGGGGCACACACACGATACACCACCAGGAACGCCCAGAGTTGTTTCTTTAACACTTGAGAAAAAAAGTGAGTTTTGAGTCAAGAAGAGCCACTTCAGGCAAAGCCTTAATTGTAAAACTAACACGGTTCCTTTTACCGGGACTCATCAGAAGCCTTGCCTACAACATCGTGGGACCGGCTGTTAGACAAGCACAACTGACAAGTTCCAGCACCGAGTTAATAACGGTAGAAGAAGACTTTAAAGTGGCTGTAATCAGTAATTTTGTATCAGCAATGGATCAAATGACATGTTGTGTGGTGGTTCCTTGACATCTAAAATACAGTTTCAGGCAGTCACCGGAACGTTTTCTCTCACATCAGCAGTGTTCTGTGGGTGTATATCCTACCTTCTGAAAAACATTACACTGTCAAACATTATAGAGCTGAAGAGCGCCAGGTGAACCACCTCCACGTCTCATTGCGAAAACATTACACATTCCCCTCTTGTATCCCACAGGAGAACCGACCAAAAGGCACAAGTGTTCTTCAACTCACCGTAACCGACCGGGACGCTTCCCACAACGGCCCACCTTTCACCTTCGCCGTCGTGGACGGGAATGAGGGCGACGCTTTCCACATCGATCAGCAGGGAGCTCTAGTGGCCGTGGGGGCGCTGGATAGGAAAAGTAAAGAACACTACCTACTTCAAGCACAGGTGAGTCACAGCACAGAGGAGAAACCACAGTTGAGAGGTTGTATTGATTTAACCATCAAGCCACAGCAGCCTGATCCATTTGTCTTCCCTCTTTTCCCTTTCTGTACTTTTTCTCTGTCATGCTCACTCATTGCTATCTCCTGCCCCCCCCCCCCTCCCTCCCCACAATTAGCCAATGTTCATCTCTCCATCTTGAACCTTTTAAATATATTCTAAATAAAGCTTTTCACCACGAAAAGCCGCCGTGTGTAAGATGCTGAATTTAAAATAGGCGTGCAATAAAGCTGCTGTATCAGAGTGCATCTCACAGGAGAATCTTAAATCAAAGACATTTTGGTTTGCATGATCACGCGTGCTGCCGGGTGTCGATGTGTCACCTTAGAGGAAGGAACAGGGGGGAAAAAAACGAGTGGGCAGATGGGATATGAAATGTAAGTGTGATGTCTTGTTAAAGCGAGATGCACACTCAGATTTGAGTAATGGTTTTCGTGCAGAACTGATGACCATCCGTGTGCAAGTGTGAATGTTAAAATGCACGATCTTCAGAGGTTTTGTTGGCTTTAATATCCAGTGCACCTTCAGTGTGTAGGTGCCGCCAACTTCGGGATATCAGTGAAAGAGCTTGATTGCCCTCTGCTGTTGGAAAAATAGAGATTACAGTGCACAATATTTCCTCATACGTGTGTCTCCTTTCTCATGTTCAGGTGTCAGACAGTGGCAAGCCTCAGCTCTTCTCCGCCGCCTTCATCAGCGTGCGCATAATCGAGGAGAGTGTCTACTCTCCCGCCATACTTCCGCTTGACATCTTCGTGACCACCGCTGGCGACGAATACCCCGGAGGAGTCCTGGGCAAGATCCACGCCACCGACCAAGACATTTACGACACGCTCGCTTACAGCCTCCCCCCTCCGTCCTCCGCATCCTCAGACGAGAGCGGCGCCCTGTTCTCAGTTTCCGCCTCCGACGGAAAGGTCGTCGCCCTGCGGCCTCTCGACGTGGGCCACTACCCTCTCAACGTGACGGTGACCGACGGGCGCTTCACCACGGCGGCTGAGGTCACCGTGCACGTGAGGCAGGCGACTCGCCAGGCGCTGGACAACTCTATTGCTGTGCGCTTTGCGAATATCGCCCCCGAAGAGTTTATTGGGGACTACTGGCGCAACTTCCAGCGGGCGCTGAGAAACATCGCTGGCGTCAGGAGGAGTGAAGTCCAGCTAGTGAGCCTGCAGCCTACAGAGAAGGGAGATCTGGATGTGCTGCTGGCTCTGGAGAGATCTGGCAGTCCATACCAATCTCAGGAGGTAAGAGCAGCCATGATTACATTTGATGTTTCTAGCTGATGGTACCAAACTGTCCAAACCCCAAAGATAAAGAAAGAGAAAAGCTGATGTTCATGTCTCAATTGTCCTTCAGGTCGTCTTCCACAAGTTGAACTCCTCCGCAGCTGTGATCGAGGAGATGACGGGGGTTCGCATCGTGCGGGTGGTGCAGAAGCTGTGCGCAGGTCTGGACTGCCCCTTAAGCTTCTGCGATGAGGTCATCACGCTGGACAAGACCGCCGTGTCCACCTACAGCACGGCTCGCCTCAGCTTCGTTACCCCGCGACACCTGAGGGCCGCGACCTGCCAGTGCGAAGGTACGCTGACTACACCGCATACACGCTCAGATTCACATTTACTGTCTGTTAGAAACTCCCGGTCTGAGAGCAAGTGTGTTGGCATTTAGGTGGCAGATGTCCAGTGCTGAACAACTTGTGCGAGAACAACCCCTGTCCTGAGGGTATGGAGTGTGTTGCAGATCCCAGAGATACCGTGTACAGTTGCGTGTGTCCAGAGCTCAAAAAGGGCAAATGCTCCGGTAAGACAACCCACCTCTTGATCATTGTCCCCAGATGTTTTCGTCCTTCACCCGTCGCCAGCTTCACCCACTCGTGATCTATGGTGCAAATAATGTAAATGTGATGCTGCATGTTTGTCCCACCTCTTCTTGACACACGTCTGTTACTTCATGTCAAGACGGCCACTCGCTGACGTTCAGCGGCAGCGGCTATGTGAAGTACCGTCTGATGGAGAATGAGAACAAGGAGTTGATGAAGCTGTCTCTGCGGCTGAGGACCTTCTCCAGCCACGCCACCGTCATGTATGCCAAAGGAACCGACTACAGCATCATCGAGGTGTGTTTGTGTTTGTGTGTGTGTAAACGTATTCGTCCAGCCTCATTACTCAGCCATTTATTCCTTCGGCGTCTTTCAAACTGAAATGATAACCTCGCTTATCATAATTAAGTCTAGACTGACTGTCCGTCTGCATTTCTGAGCTTGTCTCTGTATTAAAGCCCGGCATCTCCATATCAGAAGGGCTTAATAAACACAAAATTGACCCGCACTCCCACGAGACCACCCAGCCATGTGTGCCAATCAGCTGCACTGAAGGGTTCAAAAAGGCATTTTAAAACCCCCTTTCACATGAGGGACGATGGGAATGTAGTGGTGGGTTGAAAACAAATCTCACACACACAGGAGCTATTTCAGTACTGGGAGGGAAACAGAATGCAGTTCTCCACACATTCCTTTCAGGGTCTGTCTGGTATATTAGTCTACATGCCAGACCTGACTGGCTAAGAGGGAGTTATTGTTTAAAGGCTTTTAACTGCCACTTGTGTTATTTAGAGGCATGAACAGAAGTTAGACTGTTGTATAAAGATGTTTTCCTGCAAAGCGAGTGTGTAGCTAGTCGATATTTGTTTGCTCCCATTAAGATACGATGGAGTCATGGCATGGTAATGCATTGGCGCACATTGTACTTTCTGATAGGGAGTGATTAATGAAGGTGTCACACATCGATTTATAACGGGCTTGGTGATTTGATAACGTTTTTTCCGCCCAAGTTTTAATCTTGTCGAGCGAAATCGAAAAAAAGGGGAAACAAAGATGAGATGAGTAAGCTCCCTAAGTCTGGTACACGCAGATCTTTATCATGTTCTAACTCCGCATTTTATGGCTCTTGATAGATCGTGAACGGCCGCCTGCAGTACAAGTTCGACTGCGGCAGCGGCCCCGGCCTCGTGTCGGTCCACAGCGCTCAGGTCAACGACGGGGAGTGGCACACGCTCACACTGGAGGTGGACGGCAACTACGCCAAGCTCGTGCTGGACCGGGTGCACGCAGCCTCGGGCACGGCGCCGGGCACCCTGCGGACCCTCAACCTCGACAACACCATTTACTTCGGCGGTCACGTACGCCAGCTCGCCGCGGCCCGCCACGGGCGCAGCCTGCCCGTCACCAACGGGCTCCGCGGCTGCCTGGAGGCCATCGCCCTGAACGGCCAGGAGCTGCCCCTCAACACCAAAGCCAGCCGGGCCCACGCCGTGATGGAGGACATCGTGGACGTGACCCCGGGCTGCGCACTCGCACCCGTTGAGACCTGTTCCAGCAACCCCTGCACCAACGGAGGGATCTGCACCTCGCTGCCTAATGGAGGTGTGTAATGTCCTGCTCAGCTCATTTTAAATCAGATTAGCACTGGAGTTGCTTTCGTTAAATACATTTCAAGTTTCCTTTTTTGTGTGATGTACAACCCGAGTACCTGTACATGTTCTTAGCTTACGAGAAGTTTTAATTGTGCCCTTATTGCTAAGCTGTTTTTCATAGCTTCCTTTCTGCCACTTGCAAACAGGTGTAGCAACTGAAGAAGGGAACCTGTTTAATTACTCAAGAGAGGCTATGAGAGACAACCGTCTTTTATCATAGTTTTGCGAGACCTCTCCCTGTTTTCTGACGCGCTCCTGTCGCTGTGTTAATTTGCAGCTAGTGCTGTTTGCTGTTAATGAAAACTCGACACTTCTGCATCTGTTTCGCGTTAAAAACCTGCCAGCGGTTCAGGGGGCACAACCCCTCACCGTCCCTGGAAGGCTTTTTTTTGTGAGACGTGTCGAATTTCAGTCACATCAGCTCAAATTAAAGAAAGAACTCCAGACAGTGTAAGCGTACCCATTGCACTTATGTAAATTATGCAGAATTTAACAAGTGACCCATTAAAGTAAAGTGCTCATTTTGTATGAGGCCTTTATGCATGGCTGACCTTTACCTGTTTAATGAGACAACTCACCCCCAGTGATTCTCTCCAAACTGGCTCAGATTTGAGAATCAACAGCAGTTTGAAAATGTCATTTGTCTTCATGAGGTTATTTTTTTTACTATGAATTCCGCAGGCTACTTCTGTAAGTGTCCGGCCTCTTTCATGGGCACCCACTGTGAGATTGGCATAAGCCCCTGTGCCTCCAACCCCTGCCTGTACGGGGGCACCTGTGTTCCTCGCGCCGACGACTTCTACTGCCAGTGCAGAGGGCAGTACTCAGGACAAAGGTAGGACCGCCTTCTTCTGTCTGGGCTTCATTTTACACAAGCATGCATCAATGACGCCATATGGGAAGAATGATTTGGCATGGGATGAAGATGATGATGAGTAGGGGACAAAGCTAGACAAAGGCAAACATTTTTATACCCCTCATTGTCGTAGCCATTACTCTACAAGGTAGTTTATCATGGAACAACCAAAAATTGTATGTTTGCAAAAAAAGGTTCAGAAGCGAAGGAGTCTTCATATGTTTTTTGAGGTTTCTTAAGTGAACTTGTTTTGAATTCAGGTGCCAGTTGGGGCCGTACTGCAGAGACAACCCGTGTCAAAACAGCGGCAAATGTATCGACAGTCTGGATGGTCCAGTATGTGAGTGTGAACCAGGCTTCCAGGGAGACAGGTATGTACATTTTACGTGTTCAAATATCTCCAGCTGGAGTCTGATATTTTGCATCACCGGTTTATTACACATCACTGATTTCCAGGTGCCTGAACGATGTCGACGAGTGCATCAAGAACCCCTGCGCCAACGGCGGCCAGTGCCAGAACACATACGGCTCCTACAAGTGCAACTGCTCGCTGGGTTTCAACGGGCAGATGTGTGAACTCCGCGCCGAGGTCCGCAACGAGTTCGTCTCCACCTCCTGGAACATCGGCCTGGAGGAGGTGATCGGCATCGTGGTCTTCGTGTCCAGCATCTTCATCCTGGTCCTCCTCTTCATCATCATCCGCAAGAAGGCTTGTCGCAGAAAGTCGAAGAGCGACGGCGACGACAAACGTCTCGGAGGCTCGAGCGTGCCTCACTCCTTCCTCCAGAGGCCTTACTTTGACGCCAAGCTCAACAAGAACATCTACTCCGACATCCCGCCTCAGGTCCCTGTGAGGCCCATCTCCTACACTCCCAGCATTCCGAGCGACTCGAGGAACAACCTGGACAGGAACTCGTTTGAGGGCTCGGCCATCCCCGAGCACCCGGAGTTCAGCACCTTCAACCCGGACTCCGTGCACGGACACCGCAAGACTGTGGCCGTGTGCAGTGTAGCGCCCAACCTCCCCCCTCCCCCTGCCTCCAACTCCGTCTCAGACAGTGACTCCATCCAGAAGCCAAACTGGGACTACGATTATGATAGTAAGTTCTCAATAGCTTTACATAGCGTTGCTGAGGCCCGCGTTGCTTTGAGCTCCACATCACCACTGTTATGACATTTATTGCATTTAAGGCATTCAACAATGATCAATGATCATGATTCACTTCGTGAAATTCTGGGTAATGCAGCTTGATATGTCCATAATTACCTAATAAGGTTCTTGGAAGTTTCCTGGAAAGGATGATGTAATTTATTAGGAATGCGGAATTGATGCACTTCTAGTTAATTACTAGTTTTGTCTTTGTCTTTAAGTTTTTCTCCATAAATTGTACCAAATTATCAAGTTCTTGCTATTACATTCTGTAGTCCAAGTTAATTCCAGTGTACATTTTAAAGTTTCCATACATGATAATAAGAGTTTTGCCTCCTGCATAGCAGTAGAGCACAGTTCATGGAACATGTTGTAATTACCTCCTCCAAGGACGTTGTGTTTTCGGTTCTTTTTGTTTTTTGTCCGCAGGATTACGGAAAAACTACTGTCCCGTCTTTTATAAAACGTAATAAATCAGGGGCTGGATACAAGCACTATGTTTCACTTACGGAAAACGGCCTTAGCGCTCTCCAAGTGCCCTTCCAGTATTTTATATGATCGTGCATGTATTTGCCATATTTCTGTATATATTGACACCAACAATAGATACGTTTCGTGCTGGTTTCCACCGATTTAAATGTAGAAAACTATAAAATCAAAAGCAGCAACATACGGTTGGTGTTGTGTTTTTGCTTTTAACAAATGCTTCTTTCCTCTTCCAGCTAAAGTGGTGGACTTGGATCCGTGTCTGACCAAGAAGCCTGTGGAGGACAGCGCCTGTCACCCCTACAACACCAGGGGCAGCATGTCTGAGGTCCAGTCCCTCAGCTCCTTCCAGTCAGAGTCCTGCGATGATAACGGTATGCTTCCATCCACCATGTGTCCCTGAGAAAAAAAACTAACAAGACAGAACAGCTTGAAAAATGCCACATTTTATAACCCGCACATGTATGAGATGCCATTTTGCACTTGTGATGACTTTTCTTTCCTTTTGTCTGATGAGCCTGCAGGGTTTCGCAACAGTTCCATTTGTCTCGCGGAGCCTTGTTGATCTCGATGCTAACTCTGTCTCTTTCGGCCCAAATGGTGGCTCTGGGGTCACATGTTCTCTTCTCTTTTCTTTTTGCTGCGGGGCTTCAGCTCCCATATGGATCAAATCAGTCCACAGATCCAGAACAAGGTTTTAATTAGGGAGGTCCAGCCTGTAAGTCCTCAATCACAACCGGTACAGACGGAAGCAATCACAACAACTTGTACTGTGTAATTCTCCCGGGATTCTCTCTCTCTTTATATATATATATATATAAATATATATATATATACACATTCTGACCCTGTTTTCTAATCTCCCGACTCTCAGTTTACCGGTGTTCAAAAGGAGTTTGATGACTTACTCAGAAAGCACTTATGTTCTGTTTGAAAATCACTCACAAGGCCTTTGACTTTGACAGACGTCTGCTTTTTCTTTTTTTCTTCTTCATTTTTATTTACACGCATGCCATTTCTTCTCTTTTTGTTTGTCTCTTCTTTTTTTCGAAATGTAGCTACAAACAGATGCTCAAAGCAAACACCAAGGAACACATCACAAGGGTACACACAGGTTATGTTCTCCTGTTATTTCCTCTTCGTATCTCACTTATTACCCTTCAGTCATCACTGGGATATCATGATGGGCACTGTGCTGCTCATAAGTCATCAAAACCTTCCTCTCTATCCGAAATTAGAAATTGATTAATTCCCGAACAGGCCATTTCTGTTTCTTCATTTCCTCAGTTCGGTTTTCTGAACACACGGAGGCTTTTCTCCGTGTGTTAGGGTTGGAAATGTGTTTTTTTTTATCCCCCGGGGAATTTCACTGATTCTTCCATCTGTACTGTCAATGGCACCCCGTAGCATCTCAGTATGTTGTTGTTGCTATGTGTTATCTTGCACAAACGAGACCAGACCCCCCCCCCCCCCCCCCCCCCCCCCCCCCCCCGCCCGCCCACTGTGTCGCCTTCCACCATCGTCTTGTGCCCAGCCATGAAATCCCCCCCCCCCCCCCCCCCCCCAACAACATTCAGTGTTAAAAGAAAAAACACTGTCTAGCAACGACGACGTGTTTTTGGAAGTGTCGCTTGTGCTGCCATCACTCCCTCCACCATGCAACTCCATATGTTGTTTTTTTGTTCCTTTTTCTATTATTACGGCATTCGTACTAATGCTGAATCTCTTCCACCCACTCTTCCCCCCCTCCCGCCTCTCACAAGCCTCCATAGTGACTGTAATCCACCTTGTCAACTCTGCTGTTGACACGGTGGAAGGAGAAGGTACTCTTTTATTCCATCTGCCAGTAGTTTTGTCCTTGGTGTTGGGATGTGAAGTGCAGGTTTATAGCGCTGCCATTATCTTACACTGACAAACCTCACACAGCCCTGACGTGGGCCCTACTTTTTAAGATTCGGCTGCTAATTAAAGAGATATGCAAATACAAAATGAAACAAGCGCAGACGGTTTGCCTTCAAGTCACAGTATTGATCTTTGCCAACTTTCTGATTACACACCCCAAGGAGTCTGTTTAAGAGAATGGCAGAGCTGTTGTCCATTAATTAACCTGTCACTCTCTTTATCATTGTTACGTCTTTCAGTGCTTCATTGCCCTCATTTCATCCGTGTTCTTAGCCCATTGTTCTTTCTTCTCAGGTTTTAATGTGACTTCTTCTTTCTCTCTTTCTCCTCCTTTCTCGCCTCATATAAAGAGTCTTTTTTGGCTCATGATCTCAACAACCCAAGAGGTGACTTTTTACATCTTTGTTTGCCTGATGTGCCTTGGTGTGCCCCCGATCCCGCCCTCTAAATGTTAACCACCACTAACCCCGCAGCTTAATGAGGAGAGGGTTAAACCTGCTCTGACACTGAGCTCCGTAGGATTATCTATTTATTATTAAAGAGAACTTTAATCCGAGCATTATATGATCAAAGGTTTTGCTCAGTAACTAACAGGGAATTTAACGGACTGGACGCAAGTCGTTTGTGTGTCTTTTAGTACTATTTTCAACACTTAAATCCCTGAAACTAACTGTATGTTTAAGTGCTTTCGTTATCTTGAAAGTTACGTCACACAAAAATGAAATTTTTTTTAAATATAATTTGTCTTTTTACACAGTAAAACGGGAGTTAGTATGTTATCTTCAATAATTTATCATATTTTCATATGAGGTATGATAACTAGACGGATTTAAATCATATCCTATTTATTTGATTGGATAACGCAGATTTGGGCGTGGCTAAGCAAATATGGCGATTCCAAATGGAGCTGTAGAGAGATACTGAGGACTGGGATACAATTTTTATATATATTTAAGGAGCGCTTCAATGATCGATGATTAAAAAGTTTGCACATATTTTGGCATACAGCAAGAGATAACAGTACAAATTGTACAGATTTTACAATTTTTATGTCACTGTGTCTTTAAATATGTGAATGTGTCTTCAATGTGTTAAAAAGTTGCTCTCACAACGTGGTGTGAATTCAAGTGTTTATTAATGAACAACTCATTGTGTCGGTGTGACGTGTTGTGTTATTGTTGCATGGTGTGGGTATTTAACATTAACATGTTGTCATACGGTGAACGTTATTAACTGCATGTGAGCTTCGGTGCGGAATACTAATGGGTGTGTTTGTGCTTTGGGCTTTTCCTTATCAAACAGGATATCACTGGGACACATCTGATTGGATGCCAAGTGTTCAACTTCCTGGAATCCAGGAGTTTCCACAGTATGAGGTTGTGGAGTCGCCCGCCCCTCTGTACAGTGACCCGAGTGCCATCGACACCGACTACTATCCCGGCGGCTTCGACATTGAGAGCGACTTCCCTCCGCCGCCGGAGGACTTCCATGCAAACGACGACCTGCCGCCCCCACCATTGCCGGAGTACGGCGACACGCTGCGGCCCATGGGCAGAGATTTTGACCACTCTGCGACCGGTCCGGGTGGCCCGGCCGGGGTCCGCCATCGCCCGGCCCTGCCGCAGCTCTACAGCCTTAACCAGTACCTGCCACAGCACTCCTACCCAAGCGACGGGGCCGACACCGAGGGCCAAGGTGCTACCTCCACCTCAGGCGCCACCACCCCAGCTTCCACCATGGGCGCCGGTGGCTACAGAGGGGGCTACCCTTTAGGTTGTAGTCGGGACTTTGACTCCTCAGCTCTGGACAACATGTCCATGTCTCTGTACACGTCCACAGCCTCCTGCTCGGACATGTCCGCGTGCTGCGAGGAGTCCGAGGTGATGATAAGCGACTACGAGAGCGGCGACGAGGGCCATTTTGAGCGGCTGGTCATCCCGGCGCTCGACTCCCAACAGCACACTGAAGTCTGACACTGGATCCAAACAAAAGTGCCTGAACCCCACAGCCACATCTTATGTTACCCCTCACACACCACCCTCACTAAACACACACACACACACACACACACACACACACGCATACATTGACACACACGATTAATTGAGTCCAAACACAGGGGTTGTTGAGACTGGTTGTGAAGGCCAATCGGCTGAGAAGATCTCATGAAGCTATAGGAGAGACTCTGTAGCATCTTAACATCTGCTCAGTCCAACTCCTGCCCCTTTGAGTTGGCAGTGCCATTGCTTTAAGTAACTGTCATCACACGCAGGAAGTGGATTGTCTGAAGGGTCAACATTTCAGTGTAAAACATGAAAAGCATCATGAGGAAAAAAAAAAAAGAAAAGAATATCTCTGTTTCTATAAATACAACCAAGCAAAATGTTTTTATACAAGTCCTCATTTTCAATGTAAATTTAAATGTACAGTTTTGATTTCAAAGTTTACTAGGTTTTGTAGATATTCTATGCTTTTATTTTCAACAACAACAAAAAAAAAGAGTTAAATGGTGTGACATTATCAGCCTTACTGTGCTTACATTCACAAAAAAAAGGAAACGTTAAAAAAGAAAGAAGAAAAGAAAAGAGCGTGGCTTTTCCAAACACAGTGTACTCGTAAAGTTTATTGTCTCCTGCTCATTTCAAAAAGGGTCTTCAATGAACGACTGCATATTCTTGTTGTTTTTTTTTATTTGTTTGTTTGTAAATTTTGACTTTGGAACCTCTTTATTTTTCCACCAAGAAAATGGGACCCAATATATTTATAGTGCAGAGTTATCCATGGACACGTGACTTTTTCAGGTGTCTATGTGTGTGTGAGCAATGCTATGGTCTTGTTAAGGTTTTTATTGAATACTGCCACAAGCTCACGCTTTCCTACTGGCAATAAATTATTCCTAAAAAATACCTCGGCTGTCTGTGTGCAATTATTTCCAAACTGAATTTCTGAATATAGCCAAGTTGTAGTAAGCAGTACTCGTCGCTAGTTTTGTTTGTGCAATTACTCAACTGTTTAGCAGGTCACTTTATTATATTTGTTGTAAATTACATGTTTACACGATTAATCGACTATTGGAGAAGATTATTGGCAGACTAAAGTATGTTCTATATATATATAAAAATCTGTGAGAAAAATAACATGCAGTTGCAGCCCAACAATGAAATGCAATATATGTGATAAATTACATATTTAAAAGTCATATATACAGCAACAAAGCAGTGTTTATCTTCTTAAGCAGTGGCCAATGGGTCAGTCATTACAAATGCAGCCAACACTGTAACAATAGTCAAAACTTTCTTTTATTCTTGTGTAGATCCCAAAGTTTTCACAGATGTATCTCCCAAATATGTCAGGCTGTGTTTAAAATAGGACAGAGAACATCTAGAATATTTAGATTTGATGGAATGCTGCAGCAATTAAACACAAAGAGTCTTGGTTTTCACTGGTTTTAAGCTTCAATTAAGTTTTGGAAGAAGCTGATCCAGACAGAATGCATTCAGAAAGTATCAGAAGTATTCAGTTTAAATTATTTCAGTCTGCACTTAATGCCCCATAATGACAAATCAAAAAAAAGATTATAGACATAGGTCATTAACATAGTAGTTGACCCTTTGCTGTGGACGTTTAGCCCAGGTGCGTCTCGTTTCTCTTGATCACCTTTGAGACGTTTCGACACCCTGATTGCAGCCCACCTGGGGTCAATTCAATTGATTGGACATGATTTAGAAAGGCACAAACCTGTCTGTGTAAGGTCTCACAGATGCCACAGCACATCAGAGTGAAAGCCGAACCATGAGGGAAAAGGAACCGGCCACAGAGCGCAGAGACAAGAGATTAAACTGTTTGCATTGTGGATGCAGCCTCACACTGTAGGGCTAGTTTTCCAGTGAGGGAGACTGGGAGAACTCATCAAGTCATTAATTATCATCATTAAGACTGCAACATTCCAAATCGTAAAAAAAGAAATTGAAGGGGACTGTATGCTTCCTGAATGCGTTGATTTAAACAAAGCCAACGCGTCAGAACTTAAGGGGAAGCCGTAGCTAATGGTGATAAACATGTGAACTCTCCAGGCCACCGTACAGTCTTGACAGCTCCGTGTCACCTCTCCTTTCTTTGACTCCCTGCGGCTGCCTGTATCAAGAAACCCCGGTTGTCTCACACACTGATGGTAAACTAACATGACCTCGGCACCTCCGGGCCTGGTGCACCACTGCACAGTCTGAGCTCTGTTTTTTTCTCACTGTGGGACCGACTGTTCTTCCTCCTGGGCTCGGCAGTGAGAGGTGGCCTTTTCACCTTCAGACATGGCCGCAGAGTCACTCCATATCTGCTGTGTTTGGCTGACTATTGTCGAGACATACCTCTCCTCAGCCTATCTCTGATGAATCGTGACACCGACGTGACTAAATCACTGAATAAAATCTCGGTACCACACTAACTTTTGATATGATCGACTCATTCATCAATGATTAAATGAGACATTTTTCTCTCCCATGAACCGAGTACTCTCATGAGTCTACAAAAATCACATTATGAAAATAGCGGTGCTGCTGTCTTTTGTGATAGTGCCACTTGGGGACATCGAAGTTGGACATTTTCAAATTGCACACATCCAGTGGGGGGCTTTAGCAGCAGACTTGATGGATTACTGGCTGGCTCGCTTTATAATAAGCCTTTAATCTGCAGTTATACATCTTAGTAAGACTTTAATAAAGTGTCATCGATCTCTCAGTCTCTAATAACCGTCAAGCCTGCAGGTTTAAAGGAACAGTTCACATTTTTTGGAAGCTATGCATAGGAGGCTTTCACATGAGGAATCAGATCCGAGTACACTCGACTCCAAAGTCCAGTTAGTGAACTTGAAAAGGTGGTCTCGAGTACGGTTCATGTGTACTAGGGTAGGCCTACTGTTTGCAGATACGGTACGAATCAATCGCACCTAATATCAAAACGCCTATAGTCACTTCAGTCAACCAGCAGACACTCCAGAAGTTACTGGTCTGAGCCAACAAATAGTCCAGTTACCTGTTATCTGTTTCCCCTCCTTCTAGTCCGTATCATTAACGAAGCTAACGGTCTCCTGGGTCCAGCTACACGTTCACTGTAATCATCCTCTCATCCAACTCTTCCTCGGACACAATTCCTAATTAAAATAAGCATTGCATGCAGCATGAGGACCAGCATGAGGCAAATTAAGTTTTCACAATCCCCATTGCACATTGGTCAGGTGTCTTTATTTTGACCAAACCCAAATAAAATCTTAAGTTTTAAAAGCAGAACAAATTGGTCTTGAACCGATTTAGATCCTGTGACTATCTGTGCGTTTTGTCACTGAAACCGATTAGTGGGAATGGACAATTCCTTCTCGGTTCGGGTTGCAGAATGAAAACCATTTTCAGAAACAGCGCTCGGATTTCACATGTGGAACGAACCTGCGAACAGATACACCAAAACTCCAGCAGCGGTTGGTATTCGAATCACTTTGCGGGCATTCATGTGCTGCTTAATCTCATGCTTGGTGGATCCAATTAACTCTGGAAATGGCACCAGATGTTCTTCCATTAAATAAATTAAAATTGTCATACTCATTAATGCATTATTCATACTATGGAATCACGAATGCAGTACTGTGGGGAAAAGAGGTGTTCCGCTTCAGGGGTTGTGGTTATTAGCTCTTTACTTGCCTGCGAGTCTGTAATGCTGTATGAGAACCACAAGATGGCTGCACACGACCGCTCGCAGGAGCAGAGGGAGGCTCTGAGAGCCAACAGCAGCGGAGCGACGACCCAGGGAGAGACGCGCTGAGTCTCATCAAATGATTTCACTCAGTGGATCCTTCTGGCTGAACGAAGGAACACAAATCAGCCATATAAGCTGATTCATGGATCAGTGAGTACATGATGTAAACTTCCCCCCACACTGCTCCGTCTACCAGCGATAATACTGTCTTCTGCCTTTAACAGCCACATTTTTTTAAATGAAAAAGAAAACAGGTTCATATACTACCTTTTTTTTTTTTTTTTCAATGTATGCCATTCGTGTACTTTGCAAAACTTGTTCACGCAGAAAGTTAAAGCAGTCAGTGTTTCCAGAGTTTCTGATGGCGAGATTAGTTTTTTATTAGTTTTTTTTTAATTATGATTCGCTGTTTGCACAGAATGTGTGCACAAGACTGTTTATAGACGCAGGTTGAGGTTCCTCAGACAAAATGTAAATATTAAATACGTCAAATATCAAGTCCAATCAAACAGAAGTGTCTGGGAGAAACGGTGAGGGTGATTAAAAGGAAGCCATCGTGCTGTTTAAACATGTCTACAGAAAGTCTGAGAAGTGAAATCTGCCCAGTCACTCATGAGAATAAGAGCCCCCCCCCCCCCTTAGACCCAGAAAGGTCTGATGGACACAAAGGGACCTCGAGCAGATATTAACATCGACCCACCACAGCTGTCTGTCTGCCCCAACATTGTCCTCCACAGACAATGCAGACAGGGAGGAACCCTGGGCCACTGTGGGGAAACAAAGACGCTTGTTGACGCGGCCTGGTTGCAACAGAAGCAGCAAATGGCGGGAAATTGGCGAATTTTCCCGTCATGTAAATTTAAGCTGCGTCAAGTATCTCAATGTGGGATCATTCCCGCCGTGCTGCATTTTGTTTTACAAGAATTACTACACTCCAGCTGAAATGTAACACTGATGGTATTATTAGGAGGAATGATGTAGGCCATCTTTTCAAAAAGAACGGTGCAAAAAGGCCATACGATGAAGAAAAGAGGAGTTCATTAACGGGTCGCTTTTTGACATGAAGATCATCATCCAGACATAAGGGCGGCCGGTGGGCATCGGCTTGTGCTTGGAGACTTGCCAACTTGGCTATTTCAGATTTGCCAACTCCTCGAGCAGCGTTTTTACCTCCAGTAACCAGTTGTTCATGTTTCTCAGTGTATTGAAGAGTTCAGTGCCGGAGAGAGAGCAGTCGGAGAGAGAGCAGCCGCCTGACGACGAGTGAGCTGTGAATGTGTCTACCAGAGCTCCTAATGAACATTAAGCTAGTTGAGTCGGTTGAGCTTTGTTTTCAATCTTTTGCTGTCCAATCAAAATAATGAAACTCCAACTTTTGTGATTTTTTTTAATTGTTCAGATAAAACGTTGAAGGAGTGAAGCAGGAGTGTTTGTATGGGATGTAAACCTTTTCCAACCCTTTGGAAATGTGTGTCACAAAGCTGAAAAAAGGTTTTACCGAAAAGTGTTTCGACATTTAGTTTCATCTCTCTCTGTTTCATCACTTCTTGAAATCCCTGTTTTTATTGCATTTCCTGTGATGCTTTTTTGTTTGTGTTATGATTCGCTATATTTGCACCTTTTTTATGGTGTATTTTTTAGACTAAGAAGTGGGCATTTCTTAGACAGGGAGGGTCTAACAACAATATATTATTGGGAAATGTCGGATTCAGTGTTTTGGGAGTTTTTTCTTGTCTTTTGCAAGACCCTCCTCTTTATGGAAATTCAATAGTAAATCACTGGAGTAGCCCTTCTAAAGGAGCCGAGAAACCTGATCTCTGGTTTTACATAATACAAATCCCAAACGCAACATCAATACAAACCCATGAGTGACAAATCAGTGGAAAATGAGTCTTTCAGTTTAACTCCTCAGGGGAAGCAAATTCATTAAATTAGCAACAACAACAAACACAAAACGCCAATTGTCCCGCTCCATTCATGTTAAAGTAAACCAGTTACTGTATTAGCCGGTGTGCTTGTGCATAATCATGTGCCGAAAGAAAACAAGCGTGCACGTGCGTGAGAGAGAGAGACGTGCACACGCAGAGAACGCTGACCCCAATAATCCTCTTTCTACCAGCATACACATCTCTTTCCTGGGTGGAGCTCCGCTGTTGTCATGGCAACCGGCCGAGTGGTGGTGGAGGAGGAGGAGGAGGAGGAGGAGGGAGCAAACGGCAGATAAAAGCAAACACTCTTGTTTCTCTGTGGGATGTAGTGATGACCAGTGAAGCAGACCAGAGACATGCCGGGGCTGTGTCGAGGCCACACTCATTACATTACTTCTGTCTGCTCTCCTTCATTTTGCTGACAGTTCCCTCAAACGAGAGAGAGTGAGTGTGTGTGTGTGTGTGTGTGTGTGTGTGTGTGTGTGTGTGTGTGTGTGTGTGTGTGTGTGTAGTGGGGGGTTCCTCTCGGCACCCTCCTGTCCTCATCACGGGTGCATCTGCCCTTTCCCTCCCCCACAAACAGCACTTCTTTCCCACTCTCCCTTTTTCTTTTTTCTCCCCCGTCCTTCCAAATAACAACTCATCACGTCTCTCTTGAACCCGTGTCTGTGTTTGACGTACCGCACATCTCCTCCCACCGTCTCTCTCTCTCTCTCTCTCTCTCGCTCTGTCTTCTTTAATTGTCTCTTTAATTCAGCTCACAAAGTGAAGAAGCTTTAATGGACCTCCATTTCTCCTTTACTTTGTCAGTTCAATTCACTTTAATATCAAAGGAGCTCGAGCGGCTTAAAATACAAATAGCCCTTCTGTTTCATCTTTTCTTTTTTACCTGTCATGTTCTACTAAAGAAGCAAATGACAATGTGGCATAAAGCAAGCGTTAATAGGTGCGTCCGGTGCCGGAGCATTGTCCTGAATCCCTATAAACTCTTGCATGCTGTCCTGAAAGCGTCTCTCCTCCTCTCAGATGCCTGTTTATTACCTGTCTCGGCATGGGTTACATGTTCTCAGCTTGCTCCTCTACAACTAAAATGACTGATTTATAAACCGCTTCCATTATTCATCGGACTCTGGCTCCGGACTCGTGGACAGGGTTGATACAGGAACCCTCAGCTATCGCCTACGCATTTACAGGACGAAATCATTTTGCCGTGCATGATTTAAAGTCAAGTCATTTTTGCTAGAAAATCACTATATACCAGTGTTTACTCCCTCAACCCATGCTTCACCCTCCTCCCCTTTGGCCGCAGATACAGACAACCAATCAGCAAAAAAACAAAACAGGCTTTGGGTGGAGTTTTGTGCCATCAGCCATAACTGCTCTATATGGCCTGGGCACACTGAAATCTTGTTATATTGTTGCTTTTTATTCTATTTCTGAGTCCAGACTGTGAAAACAAATGTCCTCTAGAGGACAATAAAGAATGAATCTGAATGTATTCTTCTTTTTTGGTTTAACTTGTGCACTTATGTATATGGTCATACTAATTACTGAACGTTTTTGCTTGGGTAACGTCCATACGTCTGTGTATCGTGGGTCACAGGGTTCCTGTGAGAGTCAATTCCACTTTTTATGAAGTGACATGGGACAAACAGGAAATCATAATAACAGTATATCCGTTCTATATTGAAATATGCAGTGTTACTATGAATAAACGCGGGAACAGGAGTTTTTTTGAAAGTGAAAATCCACTCTCGTGTCACCCTGTACTGTGGGCTTGTTAAAAAAATGTCCGAACAGCACGAGCGATCAGTGCGCCTTCTCAAGCGCCTGCAATGCATAACCTGTTGTTCAGGCAACAAAGCTCCTTGTGGAGGTTTGTTACGTAAAGAAGAACTATGCTTGTCACTTAACTTACATTAGTTAGTAAAGTAGTAGTAGACTAGTAGTAGTCAGCTAGATCTGACTTAACTTACGTTAGTTAGTTAAGTACATAAACTAAGGTAGGGTGAAATAGTGGGAATCACAGCTAAGGCTCCGGGGGCCTCGGTGCGCTCCCGGTCGGCAGCAGTTAACGAGAGTGTTTCCTAGCAATGCTGGCCCCAAAACATCAGTCAGCTGCTGCCATGGGAACTGCCCACCCACATGCCAGGAGCTTAGCTGCTGTTTCCACATGTGCAAACAAGGTTTTATCCCCTTTGACAAAATGCAAAATATATAAATAACGAGTGACGCAGTAAATGTTTGTTTGACAAGAGTGTGACGTGTTAACGTACATGTTGCCAGGAGTCTCCGCAGTATTCGTGAGGGAAGACTCCCACAATGCCCGACAATGCGGTTTAATTGCAGCAATTACCAATTCCCTGTTAATTATCTCAGACATGATATTAAATACATTTCCAGTCAAATGAATATCCACAATTAAGTATTTGCAGCTCTGATGAAGGAGCTGAAAATGTCTCACTTGTTCTGCTGATGCTGCTAAAAGCTTTTTTTTTTATCATCAGGCGAAGTGGAAATGACTGAACATCCGCAAATGACCGTGGAAAAGTAATGGCCTTCCTTTTCTCCCCTTTTCTCTCTCCCGCACCGCAGTTACTGTGTCATGTCTGCTGTACTCTCTCACTAACTGCTTTAATCATAATTAATCTACCTTTTTGGGCATACAGCAGGGCTTTCTGTAACGTGTGTGTGTGTGTGTGCGTGTTTTTATGCACTAAAGAATACAGCGTGTGCTGAGAAAATCAGTGAGAAGAATGGACTGAGAGATAATGATCCTATTTTGCATGAATGCAATTCACAAATCTTCTTCCAATAATGAGCTCTTTGTGTCCTAAAATGATACGACGCAAGGCTACGAGGTCGAAGGACGAAGGAAGGAGAAGGCAGCTCGGGATTAGCTCGGCTGATGATTTTGGGATGTTGTTGAGTCGTAACATAATAACGTTGTGAGGCACAGAAAGGGGATGAAGTCAGGGCTTCATCACTGAATTAAGCCGCATTTGAAAATCAGTGAAACCTGCACGAATGACAGAGAGAGCTGAATGCGACAGAAGCATCCTCATTCATGGTGTTCTCGATAAATGAGCCGCAAGTGTGGGATGATCGCAAGATTAATACACATGCGTCAAGTTTTATTTATTTATTTAAAGATTTGATTACAGAAAGGCAAATTATGCATTTGACTCTAAACAAGTCTCGCTTAGCATTATAATCTAATAATACTTTCATGTCATGACTACTAGAGGGAGAGACAACTTATTGGTCTCTGTCAATGACTAGAGGCTCTAGCAGAAGCTCACTACAATACTTTATGTATATCAAGACAAATAACAGGAGAGGAAAGCCGAAAAATTATTGCTACACAAAATTAGATTCATTTTTTTTCTCTGTTCTCTGCTTTTCTTTTGTGATTTTCCAGAAGCTTTTTTTTTTAATAATCCCTTTTGGGGAAATTCAACCGTTTCAACTCTGTTGTTATTTTCATTTTCATGACACGCGCATGTATGTAGTTGTGGAGCGATTCCAGAGTGATGGGGCAGCAGTTAAGGGTTCATTGTGTTGCTCCAGGGCAACTGGGCACCGGCCGCCCGCCACTTCTCAAGCCAAGTCCATTTAGTCTGAGCTAATTCATACTTCATTTATAGACCTCTGGAAGAAAAGGACTCAAACAATCACTTTTGTCGACGTCATTCAAGTTTACATTGCTTCATTTTAAAGGACCGACAAGACAGAAAGGTTGAGAAGCAATGCTGTATACCATAAAACCTATGGATGGATATAAATCCCCAAATTCACAGAATAAAAGTAACCCTTTAATGAGAGTTTTCACATTTTATTATGGCAAAAAAAAAACATAATTTCTGAGACATCTCATGAATGGGCTGCAGAGTCTGTGTGTGTGGGTGGGTGGGGGAGGGTGACCCATTTCTCATGAACATCATTAACTAACAATAGCATAATGTCTATTCTTTGTATATTATAGAAACTCCATCATACATTCTCAGGGATGCTCAAACTCTGCAGCCCATTCATTATAATCATACGTTGTTAGTATGTATTATAAGTGTGCCTTGTGGGAGAGTGTGTGGATTCACTGAAGCCAGTAATAGCCTCCGTTATTCAGAGTGATACGTTAAATTATATGTAAAACAGCATTGAGCACTAATGCCAACATCGACAAAGCAGAAATTGTGCCCGATCTGGGAAATTTAAATCTGGAAATTCTTCAAACCGAATCACCTTCAATCACCTGCATGCATACATGTAGGTTAAATGTACGTTTCCTTTTATCTCAATGGCGCCGTCTGTAAGATGTGGTCTTTTTCCGGTCACAGATAAACCATGAATGATTCTTCCAGATTATAATGAATGGGCTGCAGAGATAGAGCAAAGCGAGCGACACAAAGCCATGAATGAGCACACACACGCATCCGGTAAATGGGGGAAAAAAAGAAAAAGAAGTAGGACGCTTCCCGAGCCATCGCGCTGCTGTTGCACTTCTCTTCCACCAGGCGGCAGTATTTCTCCCTCCAAAATAAAAGCGCTCCTCTCCGGACCGCTCGATCACATGCTGGGAAGGTTGGCAAATTGGCAGCTTCATGTCACACATGCGTACCGACAAAGTGAATGGCACACGGGCGCAGGAGTGACACCGAGAATACCAGAGCTGATCCACGGCAGCTGGGCGAAGTCCACGCAAGGGGGAGGAAGAAAAAGAAAAAGAAGAAGGAGGAAGAGAAGGAGAAAAAGGAGGAGAAGCGCGCGTGGAAAGGATGAAGAAGAAAGCCACGGGAGGCTTTAGTATCCCACCACCGGCTGTCTCCGAAATCCCGGCGTTAGGAGACGACCTCGGGGAGTCGAGGCACGTTTGAATTTGGGCCAGTTGGGAAAGTTCAGCGAAATGGTTATAAATGGGTCTCACCTGAACAGCTCCTCGACAGACCCCAGTGACACCGTCCTGAACCGCCCGCCGTGGGTCTCCACAACTTTGGGATGCTTTCTCATCTTCACCATCGTAGTCGACATCCTGGGCAATCTCTTAGTCATCTTCTCCGTGTACCGAAACAAGAAGCTCAGGAACGCAGGTGAGACAAAGTCCGGGGGGGGGCATGAAACAAAACAAACAACTTATATAGATTGAGACTAAAATTGTGTTTTTTTTATTAAATGCTTTTTATTAAAAGACACATTCTGTTGCTTACAGACGGGTGTTATTGTGAGTGATGATTTTTTTTTTCTTCTTTTAGTTTGTTTGTTGTTGTTGACATTTTCAACGGTTGTCCAGCTGGTCTTTACAAATCCGAGCCCCCATAAAGATGCATCTGCGCTCGCGGTATAAGCTCGTCGATAGCCAACAAACCCCGTAGTGGGGGAGTTGTTGTTTTACCCCCACCCCATGTTGTATCACTTTAATATAAAAAAAAAATCCTCATACAGCTTCTGCTCTGAAATGTGCGGTTACTGTACAGCAGCTTTCGGGCTTGTATCGCAATGGACAGTTTTCAAACTCGACCTCTACTTCTGGAGCAGATTGGATGTCATGTCACTGACCTCCACCGAGCTGCGGCAATAAGCGAGGAGAAACACTCTCTCCGCGATAATTATTGACCCGATGTGACAGAAGCCGCGGGGAAAGCCCCGCGCGCTGCTTACACTAATGCTGCCCCGGGCTTCTCCCGTCGATGTTACTCCAGCCAGGGGATTAAATTCCATCATGAAAAGTGTATTACCAGGTCAATGTGTGTCACGTGTGTGCGTGTGTTGTTTTTAAAAATATATGTATTTTAATATATTTGTTATTCACGCCACTTCACCGTGGATTTCATTAAAATGATAGGCTGTGGATTAAATTGCGCGCGCAGTGTTTGTCTCGCTCGGTGGAAGTGGCAAAATAATAGCAATAGCCGGAGAGGACGGAGCGATGCTGGGGGAAAAAAAACCCAAGAGGAATCCTGTCGCGCGGAGATGTGCACCCGGCAGCTCCACGTATCGCGGCTGTCATCATCTGGAGGCTGTGGTCGGGCGATTTGCTAAATGCCCCCCCCCCCCTGACATTACCATTTCACTCACCTGCAGAAATGTTGGGGTCAGAATAGATTTCCATCACGCGGAGAGCCCCAGTGAGGGATACATTACCTGTTATCTGTACAAGGAGATGATTTCCTGCAAGCTCGCATTGCTCTACGATTATCAGCATTTGATAAAGACTCACATGCAGCTCTGCAGCAGTTGCTCTGGATTTGGGTACGTTTTTTGTAATAGAGCTGCTCACAACACACAACTGTCTTGAAATAGAATTTGTCTCTGAAAATGAAAATAAATCATGCTATTAACTCACGTTAAATGGCACAAGAGGAGAGAAACATTTAGTAAAACTTTAAAGTTGTTACTTTTAATCATGACTAATGTAAGGGGGGTAATAATGCAGCTGAAGTAACGCTGCTGACGTATATTATCTGCCTATTCGACGCTTAAATGTTGCACATGGTTGAGCATTACAAGCTGGAATCACCATTTATTTATTGGGCTCATTTGATGATAAAATGTTCTTTTCTCTTTTTTTGCCACGCTGAATTCCGGCGAAGCGTCCTGAGGAAAAGTCCCAACGTTTGAGGGATAATGAGGCGCTGATGGAAAAAGAAGAAAAAAAATAACTCAGCTTAATCGTGTTTGCGCAAAACCGGGAATGAATACTAACAAGTCCTCAGACTGATGACGCGGTTCCTCAGGTCGATGCCTTTGAAGCGTATTCGCTACTTAAAGTTCTGAGAGACGTGCATGCCTAACTTAAGGCTCTTACAATTCTCTGTTCGACAAGCCATTGGCACATTGTATGCAAGTTGGCAGACATATTGATTGACATTAAAAAAAAAAGAAAGAAAACTTCCACCACTGCTGGAATGTTTTGATGGCGGGCTGGCTGCTATACTGTTTGTTTTACTGGCCCTTATCTGTGGGAATCTAAACTTTCAGCAGTGAGTTTTAACCACCACATTTCCTGTTGCTGAATAAGATCGAATCTGTTCAAGTGGGGATAGATTTCCCTGGCATGAACCAAAGCTGTGAAGAGATTGCACAGCAGTTGAACAACAAGGGGGTGAAATAAGTGCAGGACTAAGGAAATATACTCAGTGGTGAACCTGGCAGGCCTCGTGTTCACGTTCTGCAGGCGGCAGCAGCGCTGCTTGTGTCTGCGCGGCCAAACCCCCGACGTCAGCGGTGAGCGAGCGAACGTGAAGCCAACAACACGCGCCGAGCGGTTTGAGCTGCGCGGCTGGAAACACATCGAGTGCTGTGAGCCCAGCTCGGTGCCAATAAATCACATTAGATGTACCTGTTCTGCTGTAGATAAGGGCATTTTCCAAATTCATGCCGGAAAAGGGACGGCCTCAACTGGCTTCCTGTTAGACTAGAGTGAGACGTATAGCTCATAGAACGTGACGCGTGTGTTATGTAGCTTTCCCTTGATGACTACAGAAGAGAAGACCAAAGGGGCTGGGGGATAATTCAGTGTGGTAATCCATCGCCTGTCAATGGAATGGTTTCCTGAGCACGTAGCGATGACGCAAAACACAATTAAGTCGCCTATTCTTTTTGTCTTTGTTTCCCTTGAAACAGTTTTTGCACTAAAGTTCTTAATCAAATGAGAAAGTAATCTGTACTTTGCATTGGTCAAGTAGGTCATTGTGAACCAAAAGAGGCTTCACCATATAGCCTCTTTATTGAATGACCAGAAAACTTGCTTTACATTTATTTGTTTTATTAATCGAGATATGAAATGAGCCACATAGTGACAGAAGCTGTTGACCATATGGCCGGTAGGCCGCGCCCCGTGTGAATAGGGTTGGGTACCGAAACCCGGTGCCAATATGGAACCGGTACTTATACGACCGATACCTACCGGACCGAAACGCAACGCAGATTTCGGTGCTTCTTTTCGGTGCCTGAGCCGATTGAAATACTTTTTTTTAACACTACTCTGATGACTCCGTCCTGGCAGCAGGTAACGATAGCTACCGTTTGTATAGCTACAGCAGCTAGCTAGCCATCAACCTTTTAACAGAGAAAATGCCGAAAGGTAAATGGTCAAAAGTGTGGCTGTTTTTATTTTGAAAGTCCGTTGCTCACTGGCAGCGGTGGAGGAATGGAGACTACTGGACATCGCTGCGGTAAAGTCAGCAGACACTCAGGTCTCCGTGGTCAACTCAGCAGACACTTACATGTTAGTGACCTATACGCTGAAATTCACGGTAAACGCATTCAAACGGTACAGATCGGGAGCGAGCGAAGGACTTTGAAAGTTAGCGGAAAGATTTAACGTGAGACAACATCCGGTTTCTTCAGAGGAACATCCGGTTTTCAGAATAAGATGCCAACAAAGTATGAATTAAATTGACATTAAGTATAAAACATGCTACCTGCATCTCGTGAGTTAAAGGGAAAATACACCTACATTGTGCGTAAGTGTGTCTTTATTCTTTGATCGCTGGGTAACCATCATCACCTCTGAGTTACAGCATTATATTGATGAACAGTAGAGCTGCATTCACATGCTCTGTCATGAAGACGACACACATTTAGATGAAACGTGCTGAAACATTGTATTCCTGTTGCACAGCAGTGGAACGTTTCACATGAAGTCACACACTGAGCACAGATAGTGAAGAGATAGAACTGCTACTGTGTAAAGGGAATACTGCTGTTAAAAAGAACCTTATTTGTTTAAAGTGTTTGCAAACCAAATGTTATTGCACTTTTGTTCATATAGCAGTAGTTTTAAAATAAAAGTGCACAATACACTACCTTTGAATTAATTATTGAACTTTGCCATAACAATGAGATTAATCGCAAAAATTCCATGCGATTAAAAATTGTAATCGTTGCCCAGCACTAATATGTATAGTATACTTTAAACAGTTAAATATATTGTTAAATTTGACTTGGCAATAAAAAAAGTATCGGTTCAGGCACCGTTTAGACACCGGTATCGTTTTAAAAGTATCGTTTTAGCACCGGTATCGGAAAAAACCCAAACGATACCCATCCCTACGTGTGAATGCTGTCGCGGTGATTTGTGATGCCTTTTCCTCCTGTAGATTGTCTGGATTTCTTTTTGTCGGGACGACACTCTTAGCTTCTTCTCATGCGATAGAGCCGTCCGTGATGGCCAGTGTAGCGTCCCTGCAAGGTTGTGAGTGTCAGCAGTCTGGCGTTATGCTCTTTTCCACTTACGCGTCAGCCCTTTCTCCTCGCAACAAAACTGCATCGTGAGTTACGTTTTGAGGTAAACGTATTTTGTAGAGATGTGCACCTGGAGGTTTAAACTTACCTACTGTACCAATCACAGTCTGAAGTGACAGACAACGACAAGCCTCAGTGTGCTGATTCAGCAGGTTCGGGTTGTGTTTTTTGTTTTTTTTTGAGCGCGACAAAGTTGATCCCTTTTCTTTTGTGCGGCTTCATTACTCCTCTGGTATCGGTTACAGTATTATTTCTCTCATTGTAATGAATATTTTGATGCATTAATGCAGAGTTAAGTGCTATTTGCATGCGCCTCCAATTAGGTTCCTACATATCCATCGGCTTTGTCGGGTAGATTCTGAAAAGAAAATGGAAATTGGCTCAGCGCTGTGGAGCTTAATAAAGAGATAACTGTGAAATGAAAACAAATCCCCTTTTGTAGACGTTGCACGTAGTAGTAGATGTTGAGTTGGCGGCATCCTGTCTTGTTTTCATCATGAGGGAAACCATTTGAAAGACTTGTTTTGTGAGAAACTTTAATCCTTTAGACCAGGCTTCATCAGGGTATCTGTGTGTATATATATATATTGCATGAGCGAGGTGATCAATCTGGGGAAGTTTCTTGGGTTGAATTTGTTACGCCAGATTGGAGCTTAAGGAAAGAAAGTACTCATGTCTCTCACGTATAAAGGCTCTTTAAATTTACTTTAAAAAGTTGGTTTACGGTCCCTTTGCCTAATGTTTCACTTGGATCTAAAACACCTTGCCATCTGTATGTTGTCCCTTTTCCTCTAAACACCCCCAGTTTAGTCCCCCAACTATAACAGTTTCTTAATTGCACTTGCCCTGCTCAGTGACCATCTGTGTTTACGCAATAATACTTTGTGTACTTTCTGAAACCATGTGTTCCCTGCAAAAACAACAACTTTTCATCGTAAAGTCTAAGATGAAGAGTTCTGTTACATGTGTCCTTTAAAAAAAGTCTGCAGGTGTCGTGGAACTCCGCAGCGTAGCGTCTCCTCTGCCAGCGGTGTCAGTGTCATGTGTTCCCACCTCTGACGACACGCTGCCTCTTTGTGGGCCCTGCTGTGCCCCCCTTTCACTGACACCGCTACGGTTTCACCCACTGTGACTGAAGGACAACAGTGAGAGAGTAGATGTAACTCGATGAGGACCATATTAGAAACAATTTCTGATTTTAAAGAAAAGAGTGTCTTTATTTGTCATGAAACACACGGAGGGGACATTTCATTTCCCTCCTTTTGCGTGTGAGGCAGCTTTTGTGTAAAGTCGAACAGTGTTTGGCAAGAGTTCAAGTGGGCCTCAAAGCACAAGTCATTAAGGGGCCGTCGATAACGGAAAAAGGCCACAGGTTAGAGAGGCACTCTGTGTCCACTGTATGTTCTTTTTGCAAAGACACGATCACATTACACTCTCAATAAAACAAACACAATCTCAGAGCAGCCGCATATTTGGTGCTTTTCCTCACGATGGAAATATTGGGTTAGTTTATCCCGGAGTCCATTAGAATTTGAAGAAAAACACAAGGTAATGAGAACAGTAATGCAACAGAGGACTTTGTTCAAATAAAGCCCAAACTTGGCTGCCGTTCGGCGCGCTGTCATTCCTACCAACAGGTATGCGAAGCCGCGGGGAGTCCGAGCTGCTCACTGGGTTGGTCGGTGTCTGTGGTGATTGCTGTGATAATCATCGGAGCGGCACAGTGTGGTGGAGCAGCTTAACGGTGTCAGAACCGAAAGGAAAAGGGCACAGTGGGTGAAAAACACAGACTAATTGGGGACCCACGACAGCAGGCAGGTCGTGGCTTTGCAATTCATTTATAGTTCTCCCAAGCTGAATGAATGAACATTGAGTGGGAGAGGAAAAAGATTTCTTTCTTTAACTCATGAGGCACTTCACTCCCAGCTATAGATTAGTTAATGCCCCCCTGTCAGCCAGGACACGTAAAAGTAGAAGCTGCTTTCGCGCCCACGAGGCTGCTTTGCACCTGATAACTTGCAGTCAGCTGTTTCTTTTCAGTGTTCCTGTGTGTCCTGAAACACGGGAAAAAAAACGTACACGTTTTACTTACGCCTGGCTTGGAGATCTACTTTGTACAGATTTTCTTCCTCCTGTCAAGAGGGCTTTTTGGAGCTCCACAAGGATTAAAAAACTCAAACATTAGATCACACACAGACAGGGGTGGGCTGACCATAGGGGATACCCCGGTAGGCCGACGGGGTTGGGCTGGTCCAATACCGGCCCACCTCCATCACCAACAGGCCCTCCCTATAGCCGGCCCCGACTATAATCTATGCTTCACAGAACACGTTAAATTGACTCTAATACCTAAAGAGTCAATAATCACTGATTGACATTTATACTACTCCTCGCGATCTGTATTCACACTCGTGGTTTCCATCTTCTTTACTCATCTAACCTCTTCCGTCAGTCTAACTTTGTTTTAGGTGTTGTTAAATGTCAATCACTCTAGCCTACTCAACACTTGCGTCACTTGCTCGCAGACGAAGCCGTTTTTTAAGTGCGAGCCGGCAGGCAGCATGGCACCGGCACCACAACGTAAGTCCTTTTAAAGGTGGAGCTGAAAAGAGTGAGCTGCTGCAAAAACTACTCATGTAGTGAGGTAATAATGACACATGAGTATACTGATATTGTTTTTTATTACCATGTGACTATAATGCACCTGGGCCGGCAGAGTTAGTTTAGGTTCTGTTACTTAGCTTATTGTTTTGTTATGCACCTTCAACACCCCTACACACACACACACACAAACACACACACACACAATCACACACCCAGCATGCAACACTACTGATACCACTGATGTTCACACCCCATCGTATGTTCTGTTCTGTTCAGTTCTACAATATAGTTCATACTAATTCTACCCTCTGATTCCAGTTTCTTTATTGTGAGGTCTTTCTCGGCTGACATTCATTCCTTAAGGCTCTGTAGTTATACATATAACCGTCTGATACTAGCCCAGAGTTCAGCATATTCATCTAGCAAACTATACCTACATTGGAGTGTTACAATAGAACATGTGTCCATCCAGGCAAGTTGGAGGATCCAAATGTTATAAAAAAAACCATATATGATGTAATTTCTTTGTAATCATCAAAAATAATGTTAAGTGTATGACTATTTTTCCAAGTAGGCCACTGACTGGTCGATGCGTGCGATGCATTGAGCGGGCAGCGCGCCGTGTATTGAGTGGGCCGGTCTGACAGTAACTTCGGGGCCACTGTTTTCCCCCAGTCCGCCCCTGCACACAGATCTAATTAGCTAGCTGATGTATGCACGGGGCTGTGGCCACGCTGTTGGGACTGTGCGGCCCGGATGTTAATGGTTTGTGTTCTAGACGGTATACGTGATAGCGGAGATCAAGGCAGCAGATTGGTGAGAGCCTGTCACGCGAAGCAGGTATGCGGTGACAGAAGCGGAAGGCTTGCGTTCACATTCTATATTCTAAGAAAGACTGATTGCCGTTTTAGTCGTGTCAGTTTGTTGCTTCCGTCATTGGGAGACTGTTTGTAACATTAATAGCAATCATCATTTGCAATCTTCCGTTTTTTAATATATCTGACGGCAGTCTTAGCAGGCGGCCCCTTGTCTCGCTGGGTATTGGGACTCTTTCCGGGGTCTTCTGAGAAAGAAGAATTGAGCCAGCAGCAAGCGCTCATTTGACTTACTCTTGCCAAGGGGCCTCAGCTTCTAGACGATTTCATGACTTTCTAAAATTGTCCGGATTATCTGTACACACACAGCCCGCCTGCAGTAATGCAGGCTGTATACACGGTGTGGATGATAAGAATGTACGCTTTGTTTCCCCCACATTTCTCCTCTGAGAAAACCTGTTTTCTGTTTCTTTCTTTTCCTGGTTTACATTCTGCGCAGCGTTTTGCATTCCGCTCGCCAGGTTTTTGCGCCTCGTCTCGGTCTCCCACATTCTTTGTCCTCCTCCTCCTCCTCCTCCTCCTCCTCCTCCTCCCGAGCTTACTCACCCTAACATGCACACTCTCTGTTTTTTGTCTTCTCTTTTCACTTACATTTTTACCCTTCCAGGCTTCATATTCCATGACACCCTGTCTGCTTGCATCGCGCTGATCCAACAACCCATCGCTCTCTAAGGACGCTATGTTGTCAGACCGCATACCTGTGGAGGAATTCTGCCAATAGCCCTTTCCATCAAGCCGGTCAGGCAACAACACAGTTATCTCACAAACACTGTGGATTCCGGATTATATGATGGCCAAGTGGGCAAAATGAATTCAGCTTGTTACTTGGACAAGAGTTAGACGACGACCAGCCTGACATTGTCGAATTTAACAAGAGCAGTTTCTGGCATCTGGTCTTCTCCGCTGTGCATGTTAACTTACTGTCTCTGTCTGTCTCTCACCCTCGTGGAGGACAGCACACTTTCACTGAAAGAGGAAGACATAATGAGTCTGTAAATACTTATACATACAAGAGAGCATACTTGGAGCCATTTCAGATTCCATCCCCACCATTCCAGCGACCCTCCCTCTCCCTCTCGTCATGCCTCCCTGTGCTATTTCTAACCATTTGCAATATTGTACGGTGAAAACTTCTTCCCGCTCGATAGGAGCTCGGGGTGACGCACACGGGAAGCTTAGGGCAGTCAGATCAAGTAGAACCTAAAGCTCATCCGAGGGGAACTGTGCATAACACATGCATACTGTAGGGTGCTTACTGTAGAGCGGCAACTATTTGATTAGACACACACATACACGAGGCGGCGGGAGCTCAGAGGTTAGAGATGCTGGCTGGTGATGGGAAAGGGTGCCAGTTTTAATTCCAGTTGGGGGAAACGGAACTGTATGTGTGTGTGTGTGTGTGTGTGTGTGGGGGAGAAACACTCTCCTCTGTTCGCAAGGTGCCCTTGAACGAAGCACTTAGTCCACCATTGCTACTCAGTGGCCAACAGTGGAAGACTGTAGTGGGACTCAGCAGCTTCCAGCTGTGAATGCGTCAGATTGCATGACCGTTAAAACAAGGCACCGATGGGAAAAAAAAAGAGAGAAAAATATGCCGGGTCAGTCGATCCGCCTCAGATAGAACATTTGAACAGAGGGAAAACAGAGAAACCTCATTTTCCACATCCCTTTATAAAAAAAGAAATTACATTTAATGGGTCTAAAAACTGAACAAACACGAAAACAGCTCAATCAGAAAGCCTCGTCACTCTCTATGAGCCAACGGTTCTGTTCAGTTGAATGGCACGTAATGAGGATTATTACGCCAGACACATGAATGCCATTTGATGTTACCCTGTGAACACTGTTCCATTCAGCCTTATCAGGCCGGCGTCTCTGGCTTCAGCGATGTGGTTTATCACTGAGACACAGCGCCGTTCCGCACAAACACTCCAGAGGACTGCGCCGTCATATGGAAATAACAATTTGAGTGACTACAAAGCAAAGAAGTGAGGGCATAACAGTCTAACAATAGTCCTGCGGGTAGAAAAGCTGCATGTTGTCATTGTAAAATGAGTATCTAGGTTCCAGCAGATCCAAGTCTGAAATAGGAAAAGTCTTTTTGTTTGATACGATCTCCTAATTTTGGAGTAGAGGTGTCAGAATTCGGGGGAAACATGTAAAAGCTCTGTCAGAAAATGAAAACAGGATGTATAAATGGTAAGAGACAGTTTTGTTGTTCAGGGACACAGAAAAACAACTGCATCCCACCATTAAATCTGTATTTCAGAAGACACTCGCGGAGACTCACATTTGTTCCTTCAGTCTGCACAAGACAAGATTCATCCTGAATTTTATCGCCGAAACCGTCTGTGAACGTCTGTGTTATGCAACAACTAGTAGCGAGAAATGTTCTCTGTTAGATTCACCGTGGAGCGGACCGAAGCCAAGTATCACCGCTAATGCTGAAGAGAAAGGGACTCTTTCATGGGTCCACAAAAAAAACAAGATGTGACTCGAGGCAGTAGAAGCTTAACGATCTTCAGTACAATCCTAATGATGTAAGCTGCACTCTGCTTTGTTTTCTGAAAAGATAAAGCCACACTGTTCACCCTGGAAAATGAGTTTCTTCCAGTTTTTATTTGCCTTTCAATATGAAGTAAACTGAATAGTGAGAGAGTTAACAAAGAAATTATAAGACTGTTTGCTGACATTTAGTTATTTCTTTGAGGATCCTTTAAGTTCGATTAGCTCTAATAAATATTTGTTATATTATACTAATAGACCTGATAGTGACACAGAGAATGATCACCTCTCTGCAGGTGTCTTTAGCTCTGTGTGTAGCTTCACAGCGACTTCACTCTTTTGTTGCGCTCTTAACGCCCTCGTCAGCGTTTTTTCCCAGCAGCAGGCAGCTGTTTCCCTGATAAACCACCTGCACACACACTACCTGAGCACAGGCAGGCAAAGCGAGCAGCTACCTGGTGAACACAGTGGAGCGTTCAGCTGCTGAGGAGATAGATGTTTCCCTCTAAAAGTGCTAAAAGTGAACATTGGATGACATTCATCAGGTGAACACAAATGAAAGCTAATGTGGCTCTGTTTTATCTCGATGTGGATGCTGGCAATTGTGCGCTAACAGCCCATTGACTGCTTGTTTGAAAAAACAGCCGCTCATCCATGTAATTCAGTCTAATCACCAATGAATATTTCCCGCTATTAGATCTCTATTATGCAGCCATGAGTCCAATTTAGTCTCTTTGTCTCTGTTTGGCATCATTTAAGATCACTTAACTCAATATCCATTTTGTATAACTGCCTCCTTCTTTTCTTTAGTTTAAAACCTCGGAAATCCCTTTGAGGGAGAACCCTCATTCTCAAAGGTGCCGAGGTACAGACAGTGAATACAGACACAATTCAAATGAAATGGCAATAAAAGAAGAATACGTGGCTATATCATTTTAAATGAAAAAGGAGAAAAGAAAAGCATGGACAATACTATCAATAAGATCAGTAATTCAACTTTGGAATTATCTCAGCGGTGTAAATGAGGTCAACCTTAAAGTTGTGTTGAAGCATATTCCAAGTACAAAGTAACAAACAGCAGCGCTTCCTCACCGTGAGCGGTTACAATGGCTTCTACATTCCAAGACAGTAGGGCTGAGAGATAGGGGGGGGGGGGTAATTTTATAAATTAGCATTATAAATAAATAATAACAAATGCTGATCCCTCCTCACTGAAAGAGCCGGCAAGCCAGATTTATTGTTGTATAGTTGGCAACGGTGTGTGTCCCACAACTATCTCCAGCGAGGAATCTTCAGGCTGAGTGGTTCGAGAGTGGAACAACACAGAAAAAGAGACTGCTTCAACAATTTATTTCTCTCGTAAATAATGGAAAGAAAGCACTTTCAGAACCACCACAGTCATTCAAAAACAACATCCGTTATTATCCCTGCACACAGTTTAGGACCCGTTTCAAATGATGGTGAAGGTGTTTGTGAAGGAGGTTAAACGATAGCCGTAGATTTAGAGTGGTGGCATGAAAAGAATCGGAACAGTAACGGAGGACATTGTACAATAAAGAGGTGATATTGTGTATATAAAGAGGAAATTGGACTATTGTAAAGGTTTGCGTCGTTAAGGGCTCTTATTGTGGCTGCACAAGTGTCAGTGGCGCCTGCTCTTTGTTTTACCTCCAGAGATATGAGAGAGAATCCATCCATCTATCCAATATCTGTTACCGCTTATCCTATTCAGGGTCCTGGAGGGGGGGGGGGGGGGGGGGGGAGGTTTAAATAGACTTTATCAGCTGATACAAAGTCACACTTAGCAATACAGACTAATTCTCAAGAGGCAGATTATGACACATTCTTCATGGTCCGTCACATTTTTTAAGTAATTAGTGGAGTCCGACGCGTCCCTCTAATGAGCAACAGCTTAGTGTGTGAGATTTCCTCAGCACAGTATGCTTTCCTTTAATGACCCATAAACATGCTCTTCGTGATTATTGTCTGGTGTCTTTTGTCACACTTTCAGACACGGCTTGGGTTCATTCCAGCGTTTCTTTGGGTGCCGTCCAAAAGCAATAGGACATTAAGGAGTAGGAAATTAGATGTTTTTGCTGCTCAGTGACCTAGTCTAAGCCTCAGTCTCTTTCTAAGATTGGAAATAACTCATGTGATGTGTAGTATTATGAGAGAAATAATCTGATATCTTTTGTGGGAAATATTGCGCCGTGATAAAACTGTATATGTGAGTAGATGTGGACGATATCGTTGCTGCTCGGGGACGTTTATTAACACAATCTTTGCTGAACACAGTCGACCGAATATCTTATAAAATCAAATTTCAACTAGAAGCGCTCTGTGGGACTCGGCGCCAGAGTCGACTTTTCTGCTTTGTTGGAGTTGCTGTTCACTGACTTAAGTAAAAGTGGCTAAGGCAAAGTGGTGGGGACGTTAAGTGGTCACATAAATAAAAAGTCAGTTACAGCATATCACAGGTAAGGAGATGACAGCACATTCCTCCCTTTATATGGACGTATACGGAAGGACATTTAGTGGACTGAATGGTTATTTCACCGAGATGCTACATCTGAGCACTAATGAGAGGATGTGTTGATAGCGGTGCACAATGAGAGCGGGTTAAGGATGAGCTCATTAAGGATGGGATTCCAGAATTCATTTCCATTCAGAGCTGGTCACAAATTGTCTGGTTTCCTGAGAATATATTATAGCTCTGATGCTATCAGCTCCTCCGTTCTAACTTCACGAAATTGGTGTCATATTTACAAAGTCAGTTTATTTACCAGCCAGTTGTTTACTTCCGCGGGGGCAGAAATACTGCAAAGCTGTGTTGATTAACATGGGGTTTGGCTGTAAATGTCATAGTTTGATTCATTGTTTGCATCAGAAATGACCCTTTATGTAGCTTTAATGTCGGGAGACTATAGCCACGGCAGAATATACAAATCCTTCAGGGACATTTTTTCCAAACTGTCGACCGAACAAAGGCTTTTCATGCATTCCATTAAAAATGGATCAGTGCTGTTGAAAATGGCGAAATGTGATGTTGGAGCACGTGGGTGGTGCAAAATAAAACCACCGTAGGGAGTAGACGGCAAATGACAGTGGTTCAAGTGTATCAAGCAGAGTCAGATGATGAATCTTGCTTTATCGAGAGGGAAATGGCGCGGAAGCAGTTGCAATACAATTATGAACTGTGAAAATATAAAGAGGGACTGTGAACACCCTCCCCAGGCCAAACGTCTCTAGTTTTTGACTTTTTATTTTTCAAAACAAAAACAAAAAAGGAACCAGAATGCACGTCATCCGTGACGAGGAATTCCGGATTGGGATGTAATGTAGCCATGGCAATGAAACCATGAGATCATCCTACAACATAACATAAAAGTTCCTCTGATTTTTGGGTCAGAAAAATCCACTGATTGGATGATTTATGTTGAATCAAATGGTTGCATCACAAGGATTTTGGCCCACAGTGTTGCCGTAGGATGGGAACGTCACATGAACTGTCGTGGAGAGATGCATAGTCTCAGGGAGATGGCGATGATGTTGCCAGACGATGATGTGAACATTTCCCCTGCTGAGGGGACAAAAAATGTTTGGAGCGCTGTGCGTCACATTGTGGTGAAAGCAGAACACAAGGATCTGTCCTCCCCTTCTTTTGTAATTCAATTAGGTGTCAGAACGGGCTGCAGCAGATGCTGTCAATTACTCCGCGCAGAGGCTTGAATACGGTATCAGATCCAAAATGAGTAATTGATCGTTCATTCATCATCTGTGTCCATTAATCCCACATGAGCTAAATCATCCTGTCAAGAGTCCAAATTACTGCCTGCGCTGTAATAGTAGGACAGGTGTGTGTGTGTGTGTGTGTGTGTGTGTGTGTGTGTGTGTGTGTGTGTGTGTGTATGTGTGTGTGTGTGTGTTTGCCCCTGTGAGGACCAATATGATATTCAGACTGAGGACATTTTTGCAAAATGAGGTCGTTTTGACCGAGTCTCACTTGAGGTTAGACGGATGTAATCAGAATAAGAAGTGGATTCAAGTCCGCGTCGGGTGAAGGGTTGAGGTTAGACATGTGGTGTTCAGGGTGAAGGGTAGGATTATTGGCTAAAGAATGAACACTGCCAGGGGCTTGTGAGGGTGTGTGTGTGAGTGTGTGTGTGTGTGTGTGTGTGTTGGGGGGGGGGGGTATTTTTTTATTCGGTTTCTGCACTTTAATTTTTTTTAAATATTCTGTAATTCCAGCTTTTACAAATGTAATAACTTATAACAAAGCAAGTGTTTTGATGACATCACTTTGGGCTCTGGGAACTTCTCTTATGAGTGGTACTTTCACTATTGTCTTGCTTTATTGAAAAATATATTACTTTTTAATAAAAATATGGTTTAGTTTCAGCCCAAGTTACACACCCATGTTACATCATTTGTTTTGCTTATTTATTTCCCCAAATCCTTCAGCTTCAGCTCCCTAACAACAAACAGAGTGGAAAAACTACATCAGGGCTCATTTGTTCCATGAAGATTGTAATTAAAATCTAATTTATCTCTCCTGATGTTACTGGTTTAGTTGGGGTCTTCCTGTTTTACCACCAGCTTGTTGACGTCATTGTTTCAGACTATGACGTCTATTTGCGAGTAGTCACGGACTGGAAGAGGGAGGGTTGTATGACCAGCGTGGGCGGGTGATTGACGTCTGTCTCCCAGCTGCTGTGTGTTTACACACGACGCTTATTTTCCTGTGTATTTACTGTCTGCCCATGAAGCGCCTTTCCACACGCAGATACCGTTTCTGTACGCATATGATTGTGTGTTTACACACGTGTTTAAGTGAACTTTTAATTTCGACATCATAATTATGATGGGAATCGCTGCGCAGGATGTGATGCAAGGTTGAGATACTCATGAATGTCGAAAATGCCAGTGATGCAAAAAAAAAAAGAAAAAAAAGATAGTGGGTTTTTAATAGGGGGATTAGTGGGAATATTCTGGCTGCTCTGTATGTGACTTTGAAGCAGAGCTGTTACATGCAGCAAATAGGAAATTAGAGTCAAAAGCTTATGCTCAGAGTGACACTCAGGGAAAAAAATGGTAAGATAAGATATTAACCACAGCAATAGAATATGGCTCATCCGTCCAAAGCCTGCAAATTTATGGTATGTAAGTCTGAAAAAGAATTCAAAAGATGACATTAAAAATGCAGAAAGAATTCTAACTATGGTATTAGGAGATTACATTGAGCTCTTTCAGGTCAATTGGGCTCTGATAGGATGATGGAAATAACTGCTGCACAAACCAATCATGTATAATAAAGCTCAACAGATGCTCAAGCTCTGACCTCAATTTCCCATGGGAACAGCAACAATATATCAAAATACACAAAGGATTGTTTGCTTTAGGACAGTTGTGTAACTCATGACATTACATATTCATCACCTTAAACTTCATACAGTCCTTTCTCTTGCCTATTATACTGACAACCCGCACAACGGATATGTACCACGGATGTTAATTGCCACTTAAATTGTACTGCGAATGTCAGTGCAGCTCCCCACATGCTCACCACTATAGCTGTTAATGAAAGGATGTGTCACTGCAAAATCAACAGAAGCTTCTCAGCGTACTCTTCCCTTCTATGCTAAATTACATGCCGATAAAATCTCAGTGAAGAAATGCACAGTTATATATAATCGGGACCAAACGATGGAGAAATTGTTAAAAACTGGGATGCTTCATCTGTAAAAAGGTTTCTGCAGACTATGCAGGGCAACTGTTGCAGTCACCTCCTCCTCATCTATAGATACAAGAATGTATTTTTATTCAAACACTTGCCTCGATTAAAAAACATCTTTAGTTTTTATTATTAGTCATATGATTATAATTCCCTGAATCAGAACTCCAAATTCTTCACTCACGCTGAAGAACTTCTACACCAACGACACGTAGTCTGTGTGCGTCTGTGACATTACCTCTCTGTTGCAGATTTCAACATCCAGCAAGCAACATTCAAATTGATTTGGAGTCGTGTTTGTGTCCACCTGGTGGATATAAATCTAATATTCACTGTCCTTTAAGCTCTGTTTTGGTCTCCACCATCTCCGGAGGAGATATCGAGCTCTATAGCAGCTCAATATTCTTCTGTGTTAACCAGCTAGTCACTACATTTTTCTACTATTTGGTGCGGAGTAAGTAAACAGGTGACTGCTGCTGGAATCAAGATTGATGAGAACAGTTAAGAGATTGTCAGTTAACAATTGTCTGAAAAATGCTAAAACGCTCCACAGAGGGAAACTGCAAATTTGGTGGATAATTCTCTGTGGGTCTGTCACTACGAGCGACACTTTTTAAAATATATTGAGTCATCATCACACGTCATCAACAGCCTGTTGTGGCCAATGCACTGCACTTCGCCGTAGTCTGCTGGGGGAGCAGCATTGGAGCCGGAGACACCAACAGACTTAACAAACTGGTTAAGAAGGCCGGCTCCATCATTGGCTGCAAACAAGACTATCTGGAACAGGTGGTGGAGAGGAGGACACTGAAGAAAGTATTATCCATATTGGATAACCCAAATCATACACAAGACTATAACACTGCTACACTGTTGCTGCTGTTGGCGATCTTGTGCACTATACTGTTTAGTTTATATGTATATACTGTGCATTTTTATTAATTTATTTTCTTAAATTGAATAGGTCCTGCTCTGTTATTTTATTGTATTTTATTATATTGTATATATTGTGCATTTTCCATACTTAATATTACTTACTTATCTATCTAATCTAATCTACCGTACCATATGTGGAAACATGGAAGCCATCCAAGCTGTGGCGACAGATGGCTTTGAGGCACTGGTGAAAAGACTGGATTCATGGTTTCTAATATCAAGCTGCAAGTATTTCACCCAAAACAAGATTCTAAAATTGTAAAGCATCTGTCGTGAGAAAGTGGAGCAAACAGCACACACACACACACACACACACAGACACACACTCAGAATCAGCTGTGCGGTGTGATAAGCTCTGAACTTCCACCCTGTATGAGACTGTCTCAACAACCACTGCAAATAACTTCCAGGCATAAGTATTAGCTAACGTAAACTCTCAGACTATATTTAAATCACATTTCATGGCGATATAGTGTATATATTACTCTAATATACAAAATATATGGTGATATAAACTTCATTCACACTTTCTTTGCTTCAAACTTGTAATCCATTACGGAAGAACAGTCATTTTGTTCAAACCTTACAGTAAAAAAAGGATTTCTTTTTCACTTTAACATGTAATGGAAAAGGTTTTAAAGAAAATGACAATCCTCATTGTCATTTCACAGCGAGTGGTTTGTATTTATCTAAAACCCTTCAGATGTATGCATAATTAATGCATACATTCATTTCAATCTTTAACAAACATTCAGGATTTTACTGTCGCTTCGTTTGTGTTTTCATTGTAGAAGAACCTCAATAACCTTGAAGCATGATGATTGTGCTCATTTCATAATGAGTGGCAGTAACTCCTTATTAATTACTTAGTTTCCAGGGACCTAAATGACATAAATGGGATCAATCCAATCTTCTGACAGGATCAGCTGCTTGGCATTTGCAAATGGGAATCTAAGCCATCCTGTAATTGGTTTCTATGGTTTTGTGTGTGTGTGTGACTCGATGAAATGTGGTTGACTGAGGTCGTGTGCCAAGGTTAAGGTTACTTTATGGTCTCCCATGGGAGGAAATTGTCCAAACATCACATTAAAACACATTGAACATAAACATGTGCAAACATCAACCTAATCACAAGCCATTCACTCTGTTAAGGGCTACAGAAATTCAAGGCATACATCTCAAATGACAGACCATCGCGACCTAATTCACAAAATGTCTGATAAATCACATGTTTCTTTTATATTTAAGATATCTTATGTGTTATTGTAAAGACATGCACAGCAACTTTGGGTTTTAACGTCTTGCTCAAGGACATTTGAGACATGCAGAGCTGGGAATCGAATCTCTAACCTTGTGATTAAAGGACGACTTTCTCCACTTCACTGAGCTGTAGTAGTTCAGTTTGGAGGAAGTGACCTATCGAACACAATTTCTTCAATTTCGCGCACATTATTGAGCAAATGATGCTTATCCCACCAGTCAACAGACCTGTCTACTTCAGCTTTGTAGCTGGTATTGGATGTTGATGCTCATGTTGGAGTTGCTTGAGAGTAAACTGAGGATAGCGGTGTCAACTGAGAATTTTGCAACAAATGAATGAAGTTGGGACACAGTCATTTGTATACAGAGTCATGATGCATAGATCCGACTTTGTTAGTCACTATACCAATACCTGGGCTCATACCGAGAACCGATCCGATACCATGTTTCATTATTAAGTTGTATTCCTCACTGTGTGGAGGAGACTGGGATCATTCTTCAATGTGTAAGACAACATCAGGTGTGATTTGAACATTGCTTTGTAGCAGAGTTTTCCATAAGCACTGGATGCTGACCAAACCGCTAACTACTCATTTAAGTCCAGCCAGCTACTTTATTTTATAAATTTTTTATTCTAATACAATAGTTTTGATTGACGAGTCACTGAATATCTTACGACCACGAGCCTCGGCTTCAAAACAATGTAAGCATGATGATGATGATAAGAGAACTGTGCCTTTCTGTCTGCATCAGTACTGCCCCCAAATGCTCTTTTATTGAGTTTGTGTGTGTGTGTGTGTGTGTGTGTGTGTGTGTGCGCATGCTCACTTAGCTGAGAGGTTGTGTCCAGCTGAGTAGAAAGCGGAGAACGGTATTCAGTGTTTGACAAGTATTAGCAAAATAATGTATGACAAAACAGTACGAATTGCATTGATTGCACAGACAGGGGACATGCGTCGCATTGAGATATTTGCGTGTATCCAAAAAAACCTGCTTAGTCTTTCATGATGTTTAAAAGTAGGTGTTCCTAATACTGACGAGAAATGTGGTCGTAATGTTAATACGTACCGCAACATAAAGCGATGAGCGACTGATCGTGGTCATCTCACGTAGTTCTGTGAGAACAGGTTGTTTCAAAAATGTGTAATTGAATAGTCCGTTTCTAAAGCCTTGAGGCTCTTTGTTGTCGTCCACCTGCTGGAGTTTCAGCACCCTCCATCTGCAGACAGTACCTTTGTTCAAGCATACAGTACACCCTCTGTCTTCAGAGCTGGATGACTATATCTCTTGCATAACTGAACTGTCTTTTGCTGTCTTTCTCACCAATATCCACTTTGCCTTTGGGATATGAAGCAATATCTCGAAATAGAGACATTGACAAGGTTTGCATATTGTTTCTGTTCCCGATTGAGTTGAAGATCAAATCTGTTGAAGCTTACATTAGGAAAATAATTACCGTGGCAAGCAGGAAAATAATCAACTCTGCAAATTCGAGGTGTGTTGCTGTATGAACTGGATATTAAATTGTCAGAGTCAATGGTTTTGCGTTTGTGTGTGGAGAGATACAGAGAGAGAACGAAGCAGTGGTCACCATAACGCCACAACACTGTACTCAGACCTATCCCTTGTGTCCTGGTTGAACTTTAAATCTGTCTCCCGCTATCTGGCTCAACCCATCAGCCCCCTACCACGCTCGGCACCGCTCAGCCTTTCAGACAGCGCTACTCAGACTTGAATCACCTGTGGAATTGTGAGGCAGGATAGAGGTGGGTTAAAAAGTAAGTAGTGCAGGTCAGGTAATAACAGCCTCAAAAAAAATCTCTATTCAGCAGATAATTTGTCTCTATTCTGTTCTTTCGGGCTCTGCTTCCATTTTGTTCTTTGTATGTTTGATGGGATTTTCACAGAGAAAACAAACAAATTCATACAGAACGGCTAGCCTTTACTTTGTTGGTTGTGTGCCTGCTCGTGGGTTAGTATGTGTAACGGTCAGTTTTGCAACAATGATGTTTTTAACAATTGGGATTCGTGACTAAAATGTGCTTTCAAAGCTAAGACGAGCTTCACAAAACACAGTACAAAGACTGTAATATGTGGTTATTGTTCGGAAATAATGTCATGAAAATGGATAAAGTCGTCTAAAATAACGAAGGATTTACTGCAGCAGGGTAAGAATAGGAATTCAGTCAACATTCCCCGGATTCTGCTCCTACTAGTAGGGCTGTTAGGTTTTTAAACAGTTCAAACTAATTATCCTTACTTGTAATTTATTAAATTTGAACACGACTCACGTAGTCTATTCCTAAACTACATTGTAAAATGAATGACGTTTGATCATCCGTGGTTTACGTTGAACACTATGTAAACTCATTTTAAAATAAGTGTCAAACTGCAAACATAGAACTTGCATGGCAAGATAGAAAATATTTCTATTTTTCTTTATTTACCTTTTAATGTTAGCAGCATGATTATTGGTCCATTACTTTGGTCCAGACTGAAATAACTCATGAGGCATTCATGGTCTCCAGAGGTTGATAACTAATGACTTGGTCATCCCCTGACTTCCCCTTTTAACTAAAATGATCTCTTATCCTGTGAAATATCTGAACATCTATTGGACGGATTGGCACACTATTCGGTATTCATGGTACCCTGATGATGAATACTTTTGGCTTTGGTGGTTGACTTTTACTCTAATACCACAAATAGTTTGACATTTGCGGCGTTGAGTAAAATGTTTTGACCACAATTGGATGATTGAAATTATTGGAAATTTAGTTCAGACATTCATGGTCCCCTCAGAATGATTGTTTGGTGATGCCCTGACTTTTCATCTAGCGCGACCATCGGGTCAAAATTTTAATTTGTCCAACACTTCTTTGTTTCTGAACAAATACTTGAAACATTTTTACTGCTTAGTTATTGTTGTATTTTTTGACATTTGCCTGCTTAACATTAACATCAATGTTGCCCTTACCATTGCCTTGAGGCTCCCCTCCTGAAAGAAAGAAATCCCATCTATCATCTTTAAGCACTTTAAGCCTGTTCAGGGTCGCAGGAGCCGATCCCAGCTGACATTGTGCAAGGCAGGGTACACCCAGCACAGGTTGCTGACACATAGAGAAAGACAATTTAGAGTCATATACTAACCTAAGATGCATGTCTTTGGACTGAGGGAGGAAGCCGGAGAACACAGAGAGAACCCAAGCTGCCACGGGGAAAACATGCAATGTCCACACAGAAGGAACTTAAATATGTTGTCGCTAACTTCAAGTTCCTCAGAATAGAGAATAGAGAATGGGGAAACCCTGTCGAAACATGAAGTGGTTGGTGGTGAACTATGTGATGAACATCATTTTAGTGTACGATAGAGAGAGAGAGAGCAACAAAATGCCTTACATTTGATACGTTTAGATTACATCATTAAACAGATGTACTTAAGCAGGAGAATAACAATACATCGCAGTCTCTGAATACTGACTATTAGAGGTGAATCTGCAACAGCAGTCTCTTGTAAATGGGGGGAAACATGACGCATGTCATTCACATGTCCTTGGTATGAAGGGAGACTAGCGTCAGCAAAATAACCTGCACCTGCCACTCAACAGTTTGATGGGGCTTGAACTCAGCAGAATTACTTTTATTCAAACAGCACTTACCTTGAGATGGGGGTTTCTCTGCTGGCATTGTCCTACTTTATGTCCTGTGTCTGTAATCTTGGATGGTAAAAAGAAGATACAATATGCAACATTGCATACGAATGTTTTTCTAGTTTTTCTCTCCTTGGTAACAGATGCTGTAGCTGAACCACAGAGGGTGGCTCACTGGGGAGCAGCTGCAGTACTGTAAATCTCAGCAGCACCAGCAGCTACAAGAGCTGGCCACATGGTTCACCCGACCCACAGCTCCCGAGGGGCTTTAAAGTACAGTACCCCCCATGCATTGACCTGATGTTAATCAAGATCAGTGTGATGGGAAGATACACATTTGTACATATACGACAAAACAATTGTTTAACACAGATATGAGAGTTGTAAATCTAGTTCATTTTTATGCCTGGTCTGATAAACAGGTTAAGTTTTGAGATCTTGTTTTGCCACTAGTTCATGACACATGAAGACTGTGTAATCAGATTGACAACATGACATTGGACAACTTGTCTAGAGGGCTTTATCTGGAAGACGTGACTGGACCTGTCAGCCTGTGTCAGGCCACCAGCTGTGGGGGTCTGGCTGACATCCAGGGTGACACCACCCGTGGTGTTTTGTCATCTCTGCTCCCTGACCAGAGAAAGTAAGCGTGGCGGACAGGTATTTTCACAACACATGATCCTCAAAATTACAGCGGTGGCTATAAGAAAGAGGCCCAGCTATTTGAGATTGAGACTGCTTAGTTAGGGTTTTTTTTAAGGAAGGTTGGCCAGTTAGGCGGCAGCCTAAACCTCACCGGATCTGAGATGTTGTTAAAATTTCACTCAAGTTACTTCCCAGTGCTGACACCCACAGGGCATAATAACACTGCCAATTACAAGAGGAGATCATTAATCTTTCTTCAAACAAAGCAAAGACAAAATTCTTATTTGAAATCTGTAAAATGGAGCAATTAGTCATTTGTTTTACATTCAAATATTTTATTTTTAGGTCTGCGAATGAAGCTTTCTCTGTCGTCACATTTTATGCCGCGCTCACCCGAAAAATAAATCGACAAAATAGATTTTTTGTGCCGATGTTGGATCGCTGCTAGACCGCTTCGTGGGATTTCCCTTTAGCCGTTAAAAAACAATGTTTTCACTGAGGTAAAAAAACCCTGTTTGCTACCCACTCATTGTACACAAAGGACACACTTGTATTAATGGGGCGGTCTCGAAGCAAACAAACAAAACTCATGGAAGGAATTTCTAATTGAAATACAACATACTGTCTCCCCCAAACGAGCGGTGAGCAATTTGAGTTGAGTGGCGTACATTTTAAATTGAGTACGTAGAGATATTGAGTGGAGCGGCTTTGAGCGGGGGAGCAGTGGGACTGAACTGCTCCCCTGCTAACAGTGGAAATGCTCACTGCACCTCACATGCCTTTATCAGGACATCCCTAAACAGTTTAATACTAATAATATTAGTGTAGCCAAATCCTAATCTGCAACTGTGCAGTAATACAGTGTTTAATGCGTGGACGTGCAATCAAATCAAATAAAACAGCGCAGCATTTAAATTTTGAAATTTTGAATTTGAATATCAATGTTATGAATGCAGCTTCAAACAGTTCAGTAGAGCCCCACTACTACTTTTTTACTGGTGACAGAAACTCTTTGAGAGTATCTAGAAGGAATCTCCCATCCAATGGACACACACAGGAGCACATGCTTGGATGGCATGAGTCATTCTTCAGCATTTTCTTAACTGCCACTGTTGATTCTGACATTTAAATACTCTTCAGGCTACTTGCGCCTGGCTGCTTTCTGAAAATGGCCGTGGTGCTTGATGCAATCTAGAATTATGCTGGCAGTGCTGCTTTCGACTCTGCTGTATGTGATTGGTGCTTCCCGAGGAAAGAGGGCACTTGAGGCCAGTTTGTAAATCCCGTCTTTCCTTTGCCACACCAGGGCAGGAATAAACCGCTTCTACCTAAATGCATGCCGAAAGCGCTTCCCTTTTCACTGTTCTATCAGCTGCTGAAAAGAAATTCCCTTTACAGCAACAGATGCTATCGACAGATTTTGTCTTCCAGCACACATGTTTCATTAATATATATACTGTGTTTTTGTACTTATGCAAGACTGTTGAAATAGCTTCTGCAAGAGAAGTGAGCAGATTAAACCTGCCAAGAGACTCATTATCCACGCCCGTCACTGGCTTCATTCAGACATGTAAACGTAATATCCTCGAATCCAACAGTGACCCAGGGACTATAATCACTCATCGTCTCGATCTCTCTCTCTCTCTCTGTTTACTCTACTCCCCCCTTTCCCTACCTCTCTCTCTCTTTGGATTAGTAAAGCAGTTCAAGTAAAGTCCCGACATCACAGTTGTTTTGTGTGCATTTTGTCACATCTCTGTGCACGCCTGGGAGCCGCCACAATAATCCATTTTTTTTATGTCATAGTGGTGGCTGGGAGATATTTTGAGTGAATTCCACAAGACTTCACTCGATGCCCCCCAACACTCAAAAAACACATTATATTCATCAAGGACTCATCTTTATTCAAGACTTTCAAATTTGTTGGCACAGTTACCGATCGCTGAATCATGTATGAGCAGTCAGTAGCTCGGTAATGACGAAAGAAAATCCACAATAACTATTTCTTAGAAGGAAAGAATAGGTGTAGAAAGTAAACCACTGAGGGCTCGGTATTTAGCATCATAATGGCAAAAAGTACAAAGTACTAGGTCGTGACAGAAAGGTCAATGAATTTCTATACAAGTGCCTCTGCTATGGTTAATTTACCATTTTATTCTTATTCTACACATCACTGTATTTGTATCTTCTATTTTATTTTTGCATGCTTATGATCCTGTATTTTAACTACTAACTTTAACTTTATTTTAGCTATGGTGTTGTTTTTATTGTTAGCTATTTGTTTATAAGCGTTGTTTTATATCTCGACACCATTGTCAATGTATATTCCTCCTCTGTGGTCTTTTGAAGTTGAATAAAATATAAAAGATTGCGGCCGTATGCGCAAAACATTATAACAGAGTGGAATATATTGTAAATTGGATAGATGTGGTGGTTTATTTTTACCCTCACAGTCAGTCACATTCCTTGTGTCAGAGCATTTAAACTGCTGTGTCAATTAGTGATGTATGAATAAAATGGTCCTTCAAGTAGGAAAATAATTGTGTTCTTTGAGGTTCACAGTGGCAAGATGCAAATATGTAACATCAAAAATAATAAGAAAAGCAAAAGAAAAACCACGATAAGCTAACACAACAAAAAAAGAAAGAAAGGAAAAAATAACAAACTTTATGCTTTTCTCTGTTTACTTTATCAGATTCAAGGTTCCCTTCGTACCTATTATCACCATGTCACTTAACATCTTACATGCCACCCATCTTCAGGGATGTGGGTCATTATTTCCATCGAGAGACAGCAAGACATTTCTTCAGCCATTGACCTATTCGGTATGTCTGTTAACATTTTTCCACGAGAGGGCACTTAGACGTCTTGCTTTTAGCAAGCACATATCGAAGATTATTTGTTTACAACTCTGTATAAATAGTTTACCTGGGAACCCCAAACTAAAAACCTATGAGTCAAGAGGTAACTTTAGCATCCTGACATTTATCAAGTGTAATCTCCACTCCTGAATCCTCCCTCAAGGCATTTAACCTTGGATTCAGCACAGCTATTGAGACCAATGGGTAATTTGTTACAGAAACCTGGGCCCTATTCCTCGTACGTGGTTCAACTAAGTCGATCAAATGTCCTATTATCCAGCTTAAATTAACTCGATGATTGACATCAGGCTATCTCGGTTCCTCAAAGGCTGATCCGCGCTCAAACAGTCTCGTTAATTCGAACCAGATGTCAGACAACAGGTTCGTTGCGCGTGTCCGTCCTACTTCAAAAGGGGGAAGCGTCGATCACCGAAACCATGATTTTCTAACAGTACAACGGCAAATAAACTCAAAGAAAGAGCCTCTTTTTACTCCGCTGACGAGCAGGAGATGATCATGAACGCATAAGAGGAATTCAAGACCATAATTATGGCGAAATCTAACGCTGCGAGGGCTAGACGAGAAGCATGGCAAAATATCGCAGACTTCGTTAAATGCGCAAGTATTGGGAAAATGTATAGGTTCATTTTAAGTGCCTCATCACCTCAATCAATCAGATGATATTTCTTTAAATGTGCCTGCTGGCAGTAGGCTTAATGGAATGCATCATCCAATGAGCTCTATAGCGAAAATAATTATATCAACTCTTTCAGAATAAGTAGATAAAAACAAGCCCAAAGAGTATCTAACTGATACGAATTAATAGATACTTATGAGGATATATGTACTGTATGCGCTTATGTATCATGTACTATATATATATGTGTATATACATGTATGTGTAAATTACCATATAGAATAGGAGTTTGAATATGCGTGTGTGAATCTGTGTATGGGTGGATCAGTATGTATGTATTATTCATAATAAGCAGTGAAAATAAATTGTATGTAATTTTCTCTATTCTTATCATGAGTCCACTTTAATCATGTTCTACAATAATGATATCTATGGTGTACTAATAATACTGTCATATCATTATGAGTGCTTTCAACCTCCATGTAGTTGCAACCCAGCCATCAAGAGGACACGGGAGCAAGTAAACACTATAAGCACACAAACTTATTACACAAAAAATTTAGAATGGTGATCAATACAATATGTGTCATGGTGATGTAATGAACACATCCATAAGTTTCTTAAGCACCAAATAAACTTTATGAACAACACGGCATGCAGCGGCTTTCCCGATGTTCTCCGCATCACTGACACTGTACAAACATGAACCACTCGCAAAACAGCGCGAGGCTGTGATACAGTCTGTGAGACAGTAGATGGCGTGTGGTGTTCAATGTACGGCTCCAGAAGGTCTTTAAATAAATGATTCCTTGTCGGCAGAATCGATAGCGCTCGTACAGGAAGTCATCATGATGTGATAACGGATCTTGGCGATCTCGAAGAACTCTCTCCCTATAAAACGCTAATCTGACTGATACCGCTTCCTCATCGATGGATCTCTGAGGAAGGGAGCTGACACTTTTCCCCGGGGGAGTGGCAGCTTATCCAGCGGATCTAGCTCAAGCCTGCTCTGGAGCAGGTTCAGGCTTATGGATGTGTTGCTATGGTGATTTTTCCAAACTTGCTTTGAGGAACCGAAAAGCCTCACTTATGTAATCTCATCCTGAAAATGATCCGGCTAACTCAGTTAGCCACGTACGAGGAATAGGGCCCTGACCTTTGCCAGAGCAGTTTTGCGCTCACTCTAAAGCAGAACGTGGCTTTGCTAAAGTCTTGTTCTGGCTGGTTGAAATGAAACTTTTGATATGTAGATGTGCTCGTTACCCCATGTTAGACTAAAGCAAGAAAGAACCTGACCTCCACCCAAATATTTTTGTTTACAACAGGACAGACATTAATAATATTTGTATTAGATTTTCGGATGAGAAAAAAAACCATAGTGGTTCTCAGCTGGGCGGCATAGTAATATCACAGGAGATTAAGGCCACATAACCGCCCCTCTAAGGTATGGTAGATACAAGATCTATCCATTTATATTCACATTCATACTGTGATATTGGCCTGTATCACTGTCATATGTTATTCACGTCACTGAGACAGGGAGTCTAGTATGGCGACCTTGGAGCCCGGGTGAAGATAGAAGGGGGGGAAGACGTAGATAAACAAGTAGGCAAGATTTCTAACGCAGGGAAAGAACGGAGACTGGGGTTAATAAAAAATAAATCAAAGTGGAGATAGAGGGCAGCCTTAGTGGCAGCCTCTAAATATTGTGATAGGGACTGAGATATTATTCTTGGTAAGTATCTCAGTAGTAGGACTACTAGATAGATAGATAGACTAGATAGATGTCTAATTAAGAGGGCCATCAGAGTACAATTACTTATAAAGTCATTTAAAGGCTTTATTGATCTCTAAAGGGTCTACTATAATGTTAAACAGAAAAGCAAGACATTGACATACATCTGTCCACTGTAGTTGTCGTGTAGTAGCGCATGTTATAAGATGGCCCATGCATAAGGCACAAAGGAAACGTAAATGATCGGCGCTCCTAAAGTGGCACCCGGTAACTTTTTCCCTTAACCAGTCAGGTTTCCTCCAAGCAGCCTGTCCCGGGCAAACAAATAGAAATATGCTGTGTTGGCAGTTGGATCCATTAATCAAGGGCTCCCATGTGAATTCAACTAGCAAGATAAGAAAGTAGGAGACCGACCAATAGGATTAGAATGTTTCTGACTACAGTTTGATAGGCTGCTCATATAGCAAACAAACAAAAAAAATTAAAAGTGAACACTATCTTTCAGGTGTTATTAGCCAGACTTCTTTTTGAATCCTTTCACTTAATTCCTCCACACGAGCCGAAGTGTCAAAGCCAAAGCATCCGTCTCTGTGTGTAATCAGCAGCCACAGTTGCTGTCACACTCCATCAAAGCGTTTCTGCTGCCCGTACACTCCAGCGGAAAGGTCCAGGTCAAATCTGACGTGTCTATTCTTAAGAAGAACTTCACTTTTTGCCTTCGCCGCCTTTGTAACCAGCATCTTGTACCTGCAGTTACAACATTTGAGAGGTTTCTTGGTGGAGCATTGGTGCCGGTTTGTGTTGGGCCAGAGATGGGGAGTGCACTCTTTATTATCAGCGGTGTGGCTCAAAGACCAGCCCTGAAGCCTCAGGTAGCCAGCTTTCTAAAAAGGCACAGGTGTCATCTCCTGCTGCCTTCTCTGGCAGAGACCTTGACGGGGCCATCTCAGCTCTTTCAGTTAATTCCTTGACGTCTGTTTCACGTTTTTGTCATAGCAGTTAAGGGGGTCCCAGAAATTATTTTCTCTGCCTGGTCAAGACTTTTTTTTCATGCTTTTATTCAATTCTTCAGTGGCTCGCATAGAAGTTAACACATCATCCATCTTTTTGTGCAGCTCCACCTTTATTTCAAACAATAGCTTTCATTATTAGTGTTGTGTTTTTTTTCCCCGTTGTGGATCAGCTTCTTTGACTTTATGACTTATGTTAAAACTCAATACCTAACGGCTGGCTCAGTAACTGTTCTCTATCTGACTCGTGGGGAGACACCACAGGATCTCACTGTTAGCAACTCAGTAACGAACACCCACAGAACACACGAGAGATTGGATTTTCTTCAGTTCAGTAAAGCACTGTACATTATTTTATACCTCCATTCTACCCTAAATCCCCCTCCGCCCCCCTCCCTTGGAGATGTCCTCCTCCTCCTCTGAACTTTCACCGAGACAAGTTACACCGTGTACGTCGGCCAAGTCATAACAGAGGGTTTTTTAATTAACCATAGTCTCCTTCCCCACTCGTCTTCTCCTGATTCCGCCTCTGGCTGCCCATCACAGCGACCGTCACTGCAACTGGCTCACGTTCTTCTTTGGGCAGTTGAAGTGGCAGTAAAAGTGGAGTTTAGGAAAGGAGTTAGGAAAGGAGAGATAAAACCAGCAACCTCTCAGCATGTATTTCTGAATCCTACATTCAAAGATTGATTATATCTTTGATTTTTGATTTTTTTTCTTCTATGTGTCAAGTTTTTGGTGCATAATATATATATATATATATATATATATATATATATATATATATATATATATATATATTCTTTTCCAAATATAAACCGTCACATTCAATTGCGCTCTCTCTCTCTCTCTCTTCTGTTTTGTCTAAATATTTTTCACTGTGTGACCTCTATGGTGTGTCTCAGGACTATAACAGGTATTTTGGTATGGTTATTTTGCAGTAGTCCATTGATCGCAGTTGCTTTAATCAGGAAAACCACACATTACAATGTGCAATAACACCGCACTTTGCTGCGACACTTTCCAAATTGCTTTCTTTTGATGGTTGTAGAGATTTAGGGAGAGTCTTTCCGCATAAAAGCAAAATATGAATACCCTTTGCTTCCTCATGTGGTTGGAACTGCCATCTCTTTATGTCACTTCTTTCATCTTGCACAAAGCACTCAGTGTGAATATACCAAAGCAAGAAAGTTAATTTCAAGGTGAGGGAAATGCACATGGCTCAATTTGCACCAGTCTTTATTCTGGCATGAAACCAGATCCATTTAGAATTGAAATTCATGATCCGAGATATGTATTTCACTTAAAATGTACATATTCCTGACTAATTGAAATGTATTCATAAACCTGGGGTGGTTTTTCTCACATTAACATGCATTATAATGAGTGTTCTGCAGTATGTTCTGCCAAGGGCAGCGAACTAAAACGCCTTCCACGCTTTATTGGCACCTTCACACTGACCTCAGTAACTTCCCATGAAAAAGGTCTCTAGTTAAACCTGACTCTTTTGAGAGTGGGTGTTGAAATGCCTGGTTCATTAGTGCAGTCGGGACATAAGGGTACATTGGGTCCAGGTTGCTCCACCTGCTTCTAACCTTCAGCACATGTACATTAAGTCTCACATGGAACCTGTATACCAAATGCTGACAATGTGAAATTAAATTGAATACCAACAGTCTCCCTATTGTAAAATTATTAACAGAATGTGTTTCTTCCACTCTAAGAGACATCTTCAATGGATATTTTGCTGGAAATAAGTTAATAACACACAGAGTTTAGTTGGGTTATTGGTGGGGTTAAAGTATAGATTTAGGTTAAGTAATTAGAATACACATTTTTGCACAAGAAAATTCAGAGACAGTATATCTGCTGTGGGAAACCAAACAACCTTTGTGTCGAGATTTCAGGACAGTAGACTAGTCCAACGATACGTTAGCATTTCTGTGTAAAAACATCTAATACGAGTGATCACAGGATCAATATATATTTTATCTTTCTCCCAAAACTGAACAACTGGGCAATGAGAGCCTCGATCAGAGAGGTCACGAGGACCACTGACAGAACTACAAGTTGCTGAGATGGCACATTTTGAATGACAACAGTCGGAGCAGAACATGCTTGGCGACATGTGAAAGTACTGAAAGACCTCCCTGCTTGAAAAACGAATGTAAAATGTAACTTTTGTCATAATCCAAAGCAGTCTGGAGGAAACAGACAGCTAAAAACTAGTCGAACAACATCCCTGCTGTAAAGCGTGAAGGTTGGCCGTCTCATGCTGTGGCTGCTCTTTTCAGCGCAGAGGGACACAGGATTTGTGAGGTTGGAGGAAGAAAAGCAGCCAAATGGGAAACCCTATGTTATGGTGACAGCTTGTGCTCCCACATGAGGGATATACAGTCATTTCAGTCAAGAGAGTCTATGTTTATGAACCTAAAGTCTTTATTGAGTAAACAAAGATCAGTTCATTCGGGGTTAATGCACAATTATGGGAAATAACCGTATAATTGGTCAGCCCTGTGGCTTGGCCAGTGTTTATGTTGTGAGATGGAAGTGCAGGAGCAGCTTTTTGGGGAAAATAATAGTACACTGATTAGTGAGTGGGTATACGGAGTGAATATTAAGCTTATTTGAGAGGAAGATATGAATCTAGATGGGGTGACTTCTTGGATTTTTACCTGATTTGACTTTTTATTTTAAAGGCAAAGTTTGTGAATAGAGAACTGCCAAGAGGAGGAGCTTAAATGATTGGATGAAAGTAGTTAATGAACAAGTAGAAGCAGAATATTTAGGAATAAAATAGTCACCCCTGACTGCACTTACGCTAAGCTGCATATCAAATCAAAGCCCATCCATATCACTGCAGTGGCTTCAGGACAAGAAAGTGACAGTCCTGGTATGACCCAGTAAAAACCAGGTCTTAAATCCCTTTTGAAAATCTGTGGAAAGACCTCAGTATAGCTGCTCACAGACACTTCACTTTCAGCCTGACTGAATCGGAGAAACTGTGCTCTGAAAAGAAATGGGACAAAATCCTACTTGAAATGCTTCAGGCTGATACAGACTCAGAGGTGTCATCGCTGCCAACATTAATTAACTATTGACTATGTGGTTAAAACTAACTTGGATGTGATGCCTTTCATTGTCAGTATGTCCAAAATACAAACATTTTGTGTGATAGTATCCCAAAAAAAAAATCACCATATTCCATTTTAGAGATCATGCTGCGACACCATACATTGTGAAAAATGTTGAGCTGGCTTGAGACTGTCCAAATGCACTGGATATCATTTTGTTCTTTGTCAGTGAGTGTGTCAAAATGTATTGCGCGCTACAGCAGGAAAAATGCTCAGACTCGTACCTAAAACGGTTGAAAAAATGTGGGATTGCAGAAATGTAAAAGGGACGCAGCACCAGGCCGTATCTCTCCTCAAGCCAAATGAAAACTCAGAGTGATGCGTCAAACACAGGTCTAGTCACAGTGACAGAGACAGTGACGGTGAGAGTCCAACAGTCAAAAGAGCCAGCTGCCTGTAGGCTTTACCAGAAAGGACCTCGTCAAGGTTAATACTGAGTGACTTGAGTTTAAAATCCGGTTGTTAGAGTAAAGAATAGCCAAGGGAGGGAAAGGGAGCTCCGTAAAGATGACTGTTTGCATGTTGTGTCAACATCTCCTCTGAACATGGAAGATATATTCTCATTTGGCAGAATGCATAGAGATTCACTTGCAGCAGCCGGCCTTTATCTCTGCACGCACACCTATTGACTTGTTTTTGTCAGCTGAATGAGAGATAAAAAATAAAAAACAGGAAGCTATATTAATAGACACACGTGATCCCCGGCAGTAGAATAGTTGGTATATTCTACGGGAGATAACGGGCTACAGTAGCCTGCTTCTAATGCTCAGGTGAGACTGACAGCTCTGCCTGCGGGTTGGGGGAGTGTGTCTGATACTGACAGACCAAATGTCAGCGCTGGAATGAAATTGCTCTGCAGTGATGGTAGAGATATACGATGTGCTTAGTTCCCATCTGACATGCAGTAAATGCATCTTGTCATCCGTGACGGGGTGTTTAACATCGGCAAACTGGAGGTGGACTTGTCATTAGGCCTCATAATGTGGTACTCACTGCTATAAGTAGAACACATTCCGCTAATACACAAGTGACAGCTGTGGACAGCTGTGCATCATGTCCTTGCTGTCAATTAGAGATATGCATTATTTAGTGACAGGGAGCCCCTCCCTTTTATTCAATTCTTTTCCCTTTTCATTATTCACCAACATCTACGGGTGACAATTTAATGCAAGTTCACACTCGCCAAATCACTGGGGTAAACTACCAAATATGTTTATGCATACACACAGGCGCACATATACATAAACAATACAAATTTAGATTGCGTTCCCTCTCAAATAGCTAGCCTTGAGGCCCTTTCCCTGTGGCGTATGAAGTAGGAACAAAAACAACTGGATGTCTCTGAAGGATTGTGCTGGTATTTTTGCATTTTTCAGCATATTTACAAATCATGTATACTTAAACTACTGTCAGACATTTCCAAAGCATACCATAGCTTTTTTTTGGATTTCCAAAGGACAATCCTTCCTGCCAGACAGCTTTTACTTTGCTTTCAAATGTCATTGCCTTTTCTTTGTTTTCTTTTTAAATGAGGAGCCTTGAACCTTACATTTTGATCTTCACATGGAACATCGTCAGTGTGATGGTTTTATATTTGTCAGAGTTATTGCTCTGTGATAATGCAATTACCACTCCACTCCCCAAATTAGGAGTTTCTGGCTTGTATGGCAGTGAACTTTTACCCAAGCTTGAAATTGCCCCATCAGAGAACACCTGTGTGGCATTACAGCTGTTCTTTTATATGACTGTTTTTCTACTATATCCTCTTTTTCTACTATATGCTATAACAAGCTAAATACTGCACATTTTTTAATTCAAGCAGATCATTCCAAAATGTTTCTGAATGAATAAGTTGGCACTCTCTCGGTACATCGCTCTCTCTCTCTCTCTCTCTTTGTTTTGTGAATTTGGGTGACCAATCTGCTGTGCTTCTGTTGTCAATGGCTCATGTGTCCTCCTTTGTCTCTCCTTGTGGGTGTGTGTTTTGTCTGTAGGAAACATCTTTGTGGTGAGCCTGTCAGTGGCAGATCTTGTGGTGGCCATCTACCCGTACCCTCTGGTCCTCACCTCCATCTTTCACAATGGCTGGAACCTGGGTTACGTCCACTGCCAGATCAGTGGCTTCCTCATGGGCGTCAGCGTCATCGGCTCCATCTTCAACATCACCGGCATTGCCATCAACAGATACTGTTACATCTGCCACAGCCTCAAGTATGACAAACTGTACAGTGACAAAAACTCTGTCTGCTATGTGATGTTAATCTGGGCGCTGACTGTGGTCGCCATCGTGCCCAACCTGTTCGTGGGGTCACTGCAGTATGACCCGCGGGTTTACTCCTGCACATTTGAGCAGTCAGCCAGCTCAGCGTACACTATCGCAGTGGTCTTCTTTCACTTCATTTTACCCATCATGATTGTCACATACTGCTACCTGCGCATTTGGATACTGGTCATACAGGTGCGGAGACGGGTCAAGCCAGACAACCGGCCCAAGCTGACGCCGCACGACGTCAGAAACTTTGTCACCATGTTCGTGGTGTTTGTGCTTTTCGCCGTTTGCTGGGCTCCGCTCAACTTCATCGGCCTGGCCGTAGCGATCAAACCAGAGGTGGTGGTTCCCCTCATCCCCGAGTGGTTATTCGTGGCCAGCTACTTCATGGCCTACTTCAACAGCTGCCTTAATGCCATTGTGTATGGTGTGCTGAACCAGAACTTCCGGCGTGAGTACAAACGCATTGTAGTGTCAGTGTGCACGGCACGCATCTTCTTCCAGGAGAGCTCGAACGACGCAGTGGAGAGGCTCAAGAGTAAACCGTCACCACTCATGACCAACAACAACCAGGTCAAGGTGGACTCTGTCTGATCCAGAACTCCGAGAAAAAAAAATGAAGCAAACATGAAAAGATATGCTGTGACTGAGCGTAAAAAACAAAACAAAAAAAAGAGAAAAGGTGAGAAAAATACCAAATATGAATATACCACAGCTTCTATCTCTGAGCTTAGTCATATGGTGCTATCTGACCTCTGAACAATCAGTAAAAACAGGGGTGCATATTATCTTTGTCTTTTATCAAGCACTCCTGTTTGACTCTGCAGTACTTGTAGTACAGTAAATATATGATGTCCGTTTTGTTTTCATGTTTACAGTGATGATATAAATGTATCATGCGTTATATAAGTATTTATTTTGTATGAAATGTTATGTTAAATGAAAACAACATTTTATCAGGCTAATAAAAAAATAAAAAACTACAAAAGATGGTTAAAAACATAACCAGAAGTTGATCAATTTAACCAATTTAAATATTCTCATTTGTGGCACTGTAACACTAATTGAGTGTAAGCAATGTGGGTTGCTGCTGTCTTATTATACCCTGCAATACATTAAGTGGAATATATATTTGAGTCTCTCTCTCTCTCTCTCTCTCTTTCGCTCTTTCTCTGCCACGTTGTGTGCTCATTATACTGTATGCATGGTTATGCAGGAATCGTTCTAATGCAAAATAAATCTCATATTGATAGACGATGTGCTTTAGTCCTGTGTCCAATTTTCTCCCAAATGCAAGTTTATTGCAATCCTGTAAATGCATAACTTTGGTCATTTTTCATAGTTTTAACCATCTTACCTAATATTAGCATAACAACGCACTCCCTAAAGCAATTTCTGATATCTCATAGACAGCCTCTCTAAAGTTCAACGGGGGAAACACGAACTGTAAGATGAAGTAGTAGAAGAAGAAAAAGTGCATGTAAACAATTACAGCAAGTGAAGTAGATTAAAGTTAAACAAGGAAGTGAGTCTCTAAACTGTGATGGATGTTAGGTTGCTATTGTTACCGATAGGCATGAAAGCCAAAAACTATGAAAATAAGATCCAAGTTATAAATGACATAACCGAATGTCCACTCAAACTAATGTAGCTTGATACAGCAGAGGTGTTTCTACTATTTATTCTAATTTGACTATAAATGGTTGGAGACAACATTTTAAAAGTAGAATAAGGCAAATACAATTCAACCAAACGTTGAATCAGCATCTCTCTCAAACAACGTCAACAAAAACGGAACATTATAACATTCATTAACGGGCCGTTGTATAGGATTTGGTGGCATCTAGCAGTGAGCTTGTAAATTGCAACCAACTGAAACTTCTCCCGTGTGTGGAGAACTATACGGTGGCCAACAGGAAAAGAAAACTGTTGAAACTGAACCCTGTTTTAAGGATACATCTTGGTAGCGGATCGATACTCTGTATCGGTCTATACGCAGGTTTAGGTATTTTAAATCGTAATCAGGATGCAGAAAATGGCATCGGAACATCTCTAAATATGATAAGGCTTTATGTTAGGCACACCCCCCCCTCCTCCCCCCTGTCAGTCACACATGTGCTGTAGTTCAACACTGAAGCTATAAGGTTCTCTCTACAAACACATTTCAAGGTTAACATTTCCATCTATAAGTTGGAAGGCGCAAGTGTCCTTCTGCTGTGCACAGGAGGCAGGGACTGTATAGCCTGCTGTACGTCACTGCTTGCATGTGTGTTGCACTGCATGCGCGGGCAACCCGGTTAGTGGAACACAGACAAAGGCATCATGCATCACAGGGGAGGAACGGCTCAACTACGCATTTGAAATCCACTTGGCTTACATAACGGCCGCTGACCATCATCCTCAAAGCGAAAAGCTGAAAGAGCCAGCTCCCAGCAGACTCCCCACCCCCTTCTGTTTAATCCCAAGAGCTGTGTGTGGTAGGAAAGGACGGAATGGGTTGTGGATGAGCAAATGTAAAAGTCCCAGGGATTTGCACTGCCCCAAAACAGAGTCATACTGTAATCTGGGCCCAAAGATTTTTAAAGCCCAGGATGTACGTCAATAAAGAAGAGAAAAGTCAGGTGTTCCATGACCAGTCACACTGATTTAGGCCCATCTTCTATAACCGATTCAACACCAAGAGAAGAAAATAGAATGTGTCCGTTAGTGTGTCAAGGCCATAGATCAAAGTACCAGGAGAGCATATCCTTCGAAAAGCAGAACACAACAAAGCCCACACTGTCTTCAATAAAGCTCTGCATTCTGGGACATTTTGACAGGAAAGATCTCTATTTCTTGAAAAATGTGGTTATAATGGACACTGGACACGTCAATACAATACTGATTCACTAGACTCTCAGCCAAGTAAATGTCTCTCCTGGAGTGGTACTGTTGATCGATTAAAAAAAAACTAAACACACACACACACACATCAAAACACAAAACATGTGTTCTTCATCAGCTGTTCTCAACCACTGGTGAGCCTCATCTAGTGGGTCGCGGAGGTACTGCCAAATGGTTTGATTAAATTAAACAAATATCCGTTTTTGTAATTTAATTTGTAGGTTGATGAATCTAAATGTACTCAAGAATTTACATTAATAAAAGATGATTGATGAATTTCAATGACCAGTTACGTTTTAAATATCACTAAGCCAAACATGACACATCAAGAGGTAGGTCTGACTCATCTGATGTCGACTTGATGTAGACTCGGTATAAGCTTGGCCTTAAACTTCAGCTGGCATTCTCCTCCCCACCCGCTATTTATTTTGCAGGGTCACCAATGCTGCATCCTGGGCTTAGCGCCACCAAAGGCAATTGTAAATGGTTTCCAGAAATATAAAAAATGATTCAGTTTTTGAAACGACGAAGTGATTTGGGAGACAACCCTGCACAAGTAAAAGCTCCAAAGCATGAGGAAATATGACCCTTCAATTTAGATTCATAATGGCCAGCAGTGATTGGTGAGGGTAAGCAGAATATGTATTTTGGTCATTACAACTGACAGTGGAATAACGCACATTCCACATTTATTTTTACTCCTATTTTTGTCATGTTGTGCGTTTTTTCAATGATTTCAACAATCAGAAGTGGGCCTTAAGTTGCAAAAGGTTGAGAAGCTCCGCTCTACATGTGTCTCTCTCGCTCTCATATTTTGCATAATATAAGCTCTCACCAAAACAGTCGATGCGAGGTCTGAGTAACCAGGACATTGTTTTCGAAGTGGCAGGTTGCTGTTGAATTTTTCAAACATCATTTTCACTTCTTTGAGTGCAGCAGGCAAAATTCAGTTGAGCTTCAAAAGTGTCAGCGGCAGATATCTCAAACTTTAGCAAATAGAGACGAAAATGCACTCTTCATTACTGCGTTACACAAGAGTAAGTGGGGAAATGTGTTCAAATGTGCTTCTTGAGTCACTCTTGACATATTTTAAACTCAAGTTCTGCTTGCTGGCCACAGGGGGTGAGTCTCCAGACACAAACACCTCTTTTCACACGACTTAAGTTATGTACTTCAGTAACCTAATGACATCTGAGCAAGTCCTGTTTGAAGAAGGCCACAATAAAAGCTAATTTTCATGCCCATTCTTTTACTGTTCGCCTCTTTTTTTTTTACTTAACAGCTGTCTTTCAATGAATCTTGACTTTCAAAGCTGAGCCTCTTTATTTGTAACATTATTTTAACTGACTCTTTGATATTTTTACTTTGAACCTTTGAACGTCCTTCACTTGAACAAAGCTGGATACAGGATGCTAAAAAAATAGATGTTTTTCACGGTGTCAGTACTCAATTTAATATATATATATATATATATATATATATATATATATATATATATATATATATATATATATATATATGTCTGTACACAGTCGCTTTATTTTTCAAATTATCCTGCTACAGAATCTGCAGTATTCTCCTGTCATGCAAGCAGCAACTTTTACATTACACACAGTAATTGGATCTATTGTTAATGTAAAAGATATTGATTGGTGCAGCTTCAGCTCTGGCCAGATCAACATCCTTGAAATGACTACAACAAAGCTACACAGTTGTTGCTCGTTGTTGGTGATCCTTGCACTAATGTTTAGTTGTTTAGTTTACCAAGTTGTTCATTTAATACCATTCTAATTCATTGTATATACTGTGCATTTTAATTTTATATTCTATTTCTTCAAATTCAATATCTGCTCTGTTATTTTATTGTACTATACATATTGTCATATATCTAATACATTTAGTTTACCCTTTAAGGTGCGGCTGTGTCTCTGATGTTTGTTTTGGATGGCTTTGAGTCCCAATTAAAAATGTTTAAAATTGTTAAGATTCTGGATATTGCAGGTCTGTCCTCCCATGTTTCCCTGGCAGAGACATAATCCACAGGAGGATTCAGAGCTGCCAACTGGGCCTCATGAAAGATCCCCAGAGCTGTTTTGCACTTTGAGAAAGACAGCAGAGAATTCATAAACATCTCACCACCAGTGGAGTTACATATGAGGTGAGATGTCAAAGTTATGTGTTGAAGAGAGGTAACCATAAGCAGTAACAATGCTAGACATTTTCATACTGCACTTCCACACTAACCTCTACATTTGTGCTAAATTGAATGCAATCTTTTTCAGGATATCCAGCAGCATGACAATGAGCCACTCGTCAGACGTATGTCTTCTTTAAAAGAATGTCATGAAACCGTTTCCATTTGTGTTTGCTACTCCACAGTATATTTATTTCATTCTTTCCGCCCAGAGCAGCCGCTTCGCTTCTCGCCTCATTCAGCTATTCTCTCTTGCAGGTTTTTTTCTTACTTTCTCCAGCTGTCATCCAATAATGGAAGTTGTTTTCACATACCTTTTACCACATTTCCCATTGAGAGGAAAATACAGACAGGAAAGGAGAAAAAAAGCGAGTAACAATGCACGCAGAAGATGCTCTCAGTGTGTATCATTATAAAGGTTTCAGAAGGTTTCAGAAGGATGCAGTTGACAAACGCTATTCAGTTTCTTTCTACTTTCTAACAAAAAACAAGCGTTACGCACCTTTTTCATATTCATGCCATAATGGAGATACATGTGCAATCCTCTTTTTCTTCACTACTTTAATTCATAATCATAATAATCATAATTATGATCATAACCATCTGCAAAAGTTTAGCGTTATCATTCCCAATTTGCTTTGCTCTAAAACACGTGCTGTGAAGAGGCATGACTGAGGGTGGATGAAGTGTTGAGAGAAGTGCAACATACTCCACACACAGTGGCAGGAGTATGTTGCCTCTTCATAACATGGCGCCAGAATCACCACAGGCTTATCCGTCCATTATCTTTAACCACTTATGTGCTCTTTTGATTTACAGAATATGGTTTTACAGGGCAAACATTTTCAGAAGAATGGAATGCTCAGATGAAGGCTGTGATAGGTGTACAAAGTAAAATAATGATTGAACTATGGCAAGTCTGGTCTATAAGCTGTTAAGTTATCTATAGTAACAATAATGTTCCAAAATGATGGAAATTGCATCGATTAAAGTCAATATCTCCGAGTATATTTTAATTGAGTTTTATAAACTTAGTTCGGGAACAAGGACCACGCCCAGAACACAGCTCATTTCCGCCGCACAAAGTATTTAAGCACAACGAACTTGTTCACTTCGTCTTTGACTCACTTTCCAGATCCCTCCCCACCAATCCCTTTTTTGTCTTTCTATTTTCTTTCTCCCTCTCTCTCTCTCTCTCTCTGTCTCACTGGATTACAGGAACAACGGGGGACTCTGCACCACCAGAGCTTCTGAAGAGACGGCCCCCACTCAACAGTCTCCACTCCCCCCCATTCCCACCAGATGCCAACGGTCCCCCATCGCTCCCCTCCAACCTTGGGTTCTACAACCCCTTCTACCCTCCTCGTTCCTTCTTCCCTACACCCTTTCATCCCTCCACCCCTTTCCGCTTCCTAAATCTAACCCTCTCATTCCATCATGCAATAAACCTTTTGAAACCCATATTGTTATTAGCGTGGTCATTGCTAGTGAATTTACTGTAGAATGTAGGCAAAATGATTGCTGTGATGTGATGTGAACATGTGATTAATGGGAGTACAAGCACTTTTGGATGAAGTCCAGTTCTATCCATCCCTCCCGCTGGAAGGCTGTCTTTCTCACAAGCAGGCATAAAACTAAATCATGAGACAGCTCACTCCGCTTGCTCACGACTCTCCAGGGGTTCCCTGTTGCAGCTTGTATTAAGTTAATACTGTATTGTTTGCCTTGCGAATGGCCAACGAACACACGGGGCAATAATAAAGATGCTCAGGTTTCTTTTCCTGTTTCCAATGGCCTCGTGTTTTATCAATGATTAAAGTGGGTTTGGGAGAGCAAGGTCTCTGTTCAGCCCATGAAATCTGATTAAACGCTTATATTGAAAGATATGATGGATTCTCATTAAAGACAATACATCTCATATTAATGACAATTTATTATTTCCACCACATGAAAAAAAGCCTTTTCTCATTTAATGATGATATTTTTACATATATAGAGAACATTTTCTGTTTTAACAAGATACTTTCATGCCAACAGGAACTTTTTGGTGAGGAGAAAAATATCAATTTAAAGCCCACTGAGAAGACACTGCTGCCTATGGATGACAGAGTTTAGACAGAGTAAATAGCAATAAAGCCATAGGCTTTGTAATATTCATACCTTCCAATAACGGTTGCTCGATATACAGAACAGCACGTCGCTCACTGTACTACGTCACTTGCTCTGACCTAATACAAAAACATCCACATTAAACGTGTCAGTGGTTTGCCAAAAAAATATATGCCATCATTTCTCTCCTGGCAAACTGGGCTGACAAATAGTTTTTTTGTTCCAATTAGCTCAGAGGCAGAGATGGCCTAAAAAAAATGTAAGGAAGACCTGTACCTGAGGCCTGTCTCACTAAACTGGATTAATAACTTAAGTGGTCATTTTAACACCTGGAGGCCTTTTACACCGGCAACATAGTCTGAAGTCAACTACTCCTTGTTTAATTCAGAAAACTCCCCTCGCTAATTCAACGTCGGAATCACAATTTTTTCATGTACAAAAAACTCAAATTATGCATAAAGCCCGCACGAGAGTGCTCGAGTATTTATCAGTTCAACCCATAGAATGTATATGAGAAGAGGACGCAGTCATCGAGACCTCACCCACTGGTTTGTTGACTGCCGTTTTGAAGCCTCGAGTTGGATTACGGCCATCGGTTTGGCTGGTTCAACTGATTTTCTGAGTTATATTTTTCTCTCATCAGGAGTAGAAAGAAACATGAAACTCTTTAAGGACCATTTGGTAGACGATTTCACCTCTTGATGACCAATTTTAACTTGATTTCATTATGACTCATGCGCTACAGTGGCATTTGGGAGTTCAGAATAAGAAATATAGCACGTCTATGCAAATATCAGAGGAGATTAGATATGGTAGGGTTAGAGACAGGATATATTGGAGCTATATTAGCGTAGGAGCAGTTGACATTAAACTAGCATCATTTCTTTTTGATCCGGGTTGTGTACAATACTGTGTGAGCGCTGGATTATTTCATCCAAGGATATTCCCAGGAGAGGCACGAAGATGACTCATGTTTGAGGAGCTGGGTTTCAGTTGGCTCTCAGACAACACTGACATTCTTTCTAGCGCTCATCCTTTATTACTTTGAGATATTAAAAAACAACCTGTGCAGTACCTGCGGACACGGTTTCATTGGACAGGAACTCGGTGCTCCAGTCATGAGTGCACGTGACTCTGATGAGGTGAGCCACGCAGCATTCCTTAGGTGCTCTCGAGGAACACTTGCCAGGGGAGTGTGAGGCTGATATCATTATAGCTTGAGGTGAGATGTATGTGTCCTAATTAGTGTGATACTACTTTTACATTGTGAGATAATTAGATTTTATTTAAAAATCAGATTTGCAGATGATATCATTATCTGCCATGAAACACTGACCCTGGTGTGTAGCTCACACACACAACGCACACACACACACACACACACACACACACACACACACACACACACACACACACACACACACACACACACACACACACACACACACACACACACACGTGCAGATACATACTGTATATCAAAGCCTTTTAACTCAACTTACTTGTTACAGTAGGGAAAGCATGGGTGTTACTAATAACAGCAAAACAATTATCTGTGAACAAGATCAGGCAGCGGCAAGTTTGTGTGTGTGTGTGTGTGTGTGTGTGTGTGTGTGTGTGTGTGTGTGTGTGTGTGTGTGTGTGTGTGTGTGTGTGTGTGTGTGTGTGTTTGAGACTCCTCTTAACTCTGCTGATTCAGTCCCCTTATTCTATAGGATTCTGGAGGTGATGCAAAGACAAGAACGGAGGTATGATACAGCTGATTCCCTTATTGAAACAGTAAAGGGGCTTCACGGTGGTGTGGTGGCTTGCACTGTCGCCTCACAGCAAGAAGGGTTCGATTCCCGGGCTGATGTTCTCCCCGCGTCAGCCCAGGTTCCCTCCGGGTTCTCCGGCTTCCTCTCACAGTCCAAAGACATGCAGCTTTGGTTTAATTGATGACTAAATTGTCCATAAGCGTAAATGTAAGCATGAATGTAATCCGTCAGCCCTGCGATAGTCTGGCGACAACCCCCCACGACCCTGAACAGGATAAGTGGATCAAGATAATGGGTGGATTGACAGTAAAGTATAAATGAAAGCATTCACATTTCTCTTTATACCTGGATTAGAAGCATTTATGAAAAAGCTTTTTTTTCTTCTTTTCTTCCTTTCCTAAGAGCACTTTTGCTCTTTGCATGAACTTAATTTGACAGCCCTGGTTGTCTTGTGGACTGGACTAGGTCAATTGAAGATTTTAGTGTGAGCTGAATATATATATATATATATATATATATATATATAAATTACTTTTACCTTACTTAGATATTTAACTGCCTCATGTCTGCAGCTTTTCTTATCATGCATAAAATCTTACAAATGGGTAATTTTTTTCCCTTTTAAAGTTTTAAACATTTACTATTTTGCTAAACTAGTCCAACAGGATGTTAAATATTCTGTATTGCAATCGAAACATTTTTCAAAATAAAAAGTATCCATGCCATGGTGAAATTCAACACATTAAAAACATCAGTGAGGCAAATGGAAATAAATATTTTTTTCAGAACTGTGAATGTATAAAAGCCATGGCAGTCTAGATGTCTATGTCTTTAACCACTCATTGCATTATTTACATTGAAGGGCAGTCATATTTCATTGGATGTTGGCAGCTATTTTTAGAAACCTGAGAGAAGTGTAGGCACAAAAGGTTATCTGGGTCACATGTATGTATGTCTTTGTGTGCGTGTGTGTGTGACTGTGTAAGGTAGAGAAAAGGTAATAGAGACACATGTTTTCAGCTTCCATGCGCATGCTTTCCCATCTGCTTCACCCCCCTTCTATCGTCAACCGGGCTCCAAGTCTCAGTGACGTCAATAATGTGACAATGGTACAGGCCAATATCACAGTATGAATGTGAATATATATGGTTACATTTCAAAGTATGGATATGATTGATTTTACACAAATACATTTCAAGACACAAACACTTTTTTCACCCACACAACGTACAGTTACGATCAGATGTTGATGCCGGACACTAACATGATGTTACAACGTGAAAATTGAAACTCACATAATTGACAGCCTGGTGACAAGGCAAAGACAAATGCTCTTTTTGACTCACTGAGGTTCAAGTCAATGTCAAATGAATTTGCTGAGATTGATTCATGTTTGGAGTTGTCCTGGTTACATGGACAGTACATCAAATCATGTCAAGACCAGCAGGTTCCAGCAAGTCAGGTGTTTCCCTCCCCTCCATATGTGCTTAGGCTGTGTCCAAAATTCAGAGGCTAGATCCTCATTAGTCCCCATGTTTTGACCAAATACATCATATCGGGTCGACTGTCCCATTTCAGTCCCATTTCCATCACCATCCGTGGTGCATGTGTCCATTGTAAATGCTTGTAGATATTCATGCAATCGTTGTGATGATGATCAAGGCTGAAAATATCATTTGACCACAGCGTATTAAACAGGTCATCAGTCTTCAGGTAAATGTAAGAAAATACACTGCAGGATGTGAAATGTAATTTGGACACATTTACCAACCAGTCTGACACAATTGATTGTCTATCATGTGTTCAAATGAGAAACACAATCGAATGCAGGTGTTGTTTCAAAGCCTTTGTATTCTGTTGTTGACTGTCCATCTATCGAATGTACCTGAAGTGTAAGTTCAGCTGAGTGCAGGCAGGCCTTGCCGCCTGGCTGGGTTTTGTTTGTTATATGTACCCAGGAGTATGGTTTTGTTATGGTCGGTTGGAGCTGACACAGTCTTACCACACTTCAAGTCAATGAATGAGATAGTAGCCTACAGTTGCTCTGATTGAAGAGGTCAGTGATCATCAACCGAGAGGCTAGTGGTCTCAAATAAAGGCCATGAAACAGCAGTGAATACTAAATCAAAGGATACACTCACCACAATGGACACACTTGGTTCACGCCATGGTTATATGGCAATGATTTAGGTAATATAATCAGATTAAAATGCAATAAAAGAAAAGCACTTCTGTCTCACAGTTTGCCATCAAGCCTGAAAACATTTCTTTCTTTTCTTATTTCTTTCTTAACTTATTACCCAATAACTATAATAAACTGAAGAGAAGTCATTGATAGCTTATTATGAGCTTGTTTTAGGCAAGCAACACTATCACATAAATGCAATGATTCAGTTTAGGCTTCAACACAGAGAGCAGTCTTACGTTGCACATTTTATTCGTGCTTGTTCAGTAACTGAAAGAGGTCATTCATTTTTTAAGGCTATTATTTTTTCATAATATTAATATTACACAGACCTAGTGCCAGTGCAGGCTTGAAAGCCAACTGAACAGTGAAGGTCATTATCACCCTGAAGCCAAAAAGTCAATTACGGCTAATAGATCATAAGAGGGTCAATAAACCCGAATTAAATGAGCTATTTAGACATAAGGAAGCACACACGCACACACAGACAAAGTAAAATTGTACATGAAATTAATGAGAAACGACAAATATGTTAATGTGTATTATGTCGGATGATTTCCCTTTTGTACCAGAGTTTGAGTCTGGCTTTCTCCAAAGTTAAACATACACCTACCAGCATCTCTAAAGGTATGTTTAGAGAAAATATAAAATACCCAAAAATGTGTCTTGCATTAGTCATGCAACCAGTGCAGCAGCCGAGGTCACTCACATAGACGTGCTGGTCACGTGGATAAACTGTTTGTCAAGAACGTGTATTGTTCATGCTGAGCTAAGGTAATCTCCACCCGACTCAAGCTCTGTATGTGACGTGCTGATGTTCGAGTGTCAATCTTCTAATTCAACGCTCGAAAATAGAATGTAATGTTGGTAGTGCGTCTCCGGTTTTATTTTGAAACACTCACCTTGTCTCTCGCTTCATATAACTTCACTTCCAGCCATTGTGTGTTTCCCGCCTGTGTGATTGCCTTCTCCGCCCTGATCAGTTCCACCTGTGTGTGTGTGTTCACCCTCATTTCCTTCCTTGTGTATTTAGTCTTTGTGCTTCCCTCGCCTCGTGTTTTACCTTCGCATCCAGTGTGTAGCAGTCAACAGGTTTCCCCAATTCTTAGTTCGGTTTTGGTGCCAAGTTTTAATCAAAGTCAAGTTTCTTTGAGGTTTTGTGTGCATTCATTGAATGACATCTCCTGACAGTTCTTGTCCAAGCGGATGATGAGGTCCGAAAACAGTGAAGAGACCCCATAGTCTGTTTAACGGTCCAGGTGTTGTGTCGGATACTGTTTCCCCGTCGATGTGTGTTTCTCCCTACCTAATGCTTAATTCACATGCATCAGCTAAACAGTAGACGGCAATCCGGAGATCATGTGAGTGGATGAGAGGAGGATGGTTAAATTATTTGGGTCCGTCAAAGAATAATGGGTAACAGTAGACTGCATTGCCGTTATGCTCTTCCCTGCAACGAAATTTACAAGCAGATGTTACGTAGCTCCCTCACACAAGGATAACGTTGTTTAAGTTTTCAAAAGAAAACATTTTAAAAGCTATATGCATTCATAATTTCATAAAATATTCAATATATTTTATGCCATTACCATGGCGTCATGTGTGTATTGTTTTGCAGTGCTTCCATTCCGTCGGACTGTTTGTTTTGTTTTTTTCCGTGCCGTCCAGATGGTGTTGTCCGTCTGCTGTCTGCCTGATTCATGAGAATGCAACATAAACCTGAAACAGCCCCGATCACCAACGTTAACCACTGATGAGGGTCGAACTGTCACTTAACTCATCTCAGTTGGGGATTCATGCGCCCACAGAAGGAATTCATCATTCTTCACTGTAAAGATCCCATTATTGTAGAATCATAGATCATAACTAACCTGTGAAATCTAAGTATTTTTGTAAGTTGCCTTTTTAGGTTTTATTTCATTTCAAGTAAAAGTTGTGCATAATGCAAGTTTGATTGATTGCATCAGTAATACTGACACCATTTTACCGCCAGTTCATCTCTTCCCATGTGTCTGCAGACCCCACATTAAACAGACGGATACTGTACAAGTGCATTGACATGTCAAAGAGAATTAAGGAAGTCTTGATGGTTTTTCAAATTAATGAATAACTGTATTTAAATTGAGTGGCCAGTTATTTTTAGCTCTTTTCATTATAAAGTGGCATATTCAGACCATCCAAGCCATCCCTTCGATGGAGTCTGAATGGGAATTGGCGTACGTCTCCACAGCGTTTTTTACTTTTAATCACTGCACTAATTAAGAAGTCCTCCGTTGGTTCTGGATGAAACAGGAAAAGCAGTGATGGATGGGTTTAAAGACAAATAATTAAAGGGAGTCGAGAGAGAGAGAGAGAGAGAGAGAGAAACGCTCAGAGATTGTGGTCTGCTATGTTTCAGCTCACAGCAGGGTTCCCTTTTAGCAAAGGTCCAGGCAGTGACACTTCCTCCTAATGAGGGAGCAAGACAGCTTTTGGACATGCTGGGAAGCCATTAATAGTGTTAACTGGGCTAGCTAGAGGAGAATACATCCTCCATGACATAGCATGTCTCTCTTTGTGACTTGTGAAAGTCTTACAAACACACATTTATACTGTACATACCTTAACAAACTGCCTTATTTTAAAATATCCGACAGCTAAAACGAAGACAAGCAAATGTGTGATCATTTTCTTTACCTTCACTCAACAATATCACAAACCATCAGCGATCAGTTAGCAGAAGCTGCCCTACGGATATTGAATTACAATCTTACAGATCAAATTCAGCAGCTGAATTTGATTAAAGATACTCAAAGTCTTTATGTCTTCATTGGCAGTCATGTTGTCCTTGGCAGTAACGTTACCGTTAATTAAAGTGAGAGTGGGAGCCACTAAGTGTAAATGTGATTTAGATCTAAATAGTATCCTTGTTGATATTATTGGTGGTGTTTTTACTTTGTGTTTACACCTATAAACTGAGTCAATTTAACTTTAATTACATAACTAAGAATGATTGCATGAGAGCATTTATCAAGGGGGCAGAATACCAGTGTGGCTGCTAAATCCAAAGTCACCAACTTGGCTGGATCTGATGCGTTACACTGTTTAGTTACAATACTTCAAATACTTTACCATGTTAGTGTTAGTTCTAGCCAGTTATTTGTCCTCTTGTTGGAGCTCATATCACTGTTTCCGCTCTCTCCCGCTCACTCTATTACTCGACCCTGATCTTAAGAGAAATAATATGCCTTAAATATCTCATCTGTGAATGTGAATTGAAAGTCTTTGCAGCTTTTGCGGTTCAACGTTTGCAAATCATGATGACCTTTGACCTAGCTTCACTTGTCAAACTCTTAACGACTTTGTCTTCTAAATCTTGTGAATGTTAATACGCCAAATCCGCCTATAATAACCAGTCAGCGACGGAATCCCTGCATATAATAGGAGCTTAGATTTTTGTCACTTTAGCTGAAAGGATACATGCCAACATTAAGCTCAGACTTGGGTTGTGAATAAAAGACCACAAAGTAGCACATTCTGCACGGTATGTAATAGGCCGTGGTCTATCGGTCTATCGCATGTTTTGAATTTACAGAAAATGATACGTCACCATTGCACAGTTGTCTTCAAGGGTAAACACCCCAAGAATGCAAAAAATAGGTTTTACATTAAACAGTATACTGGATGTATAATCCTGCATTGAAGTTGTGGGACTGTGGATATGAACCTTCTGCTGCAGCTGACTGATGATATTTCTTCGAGATTGATCGTTCTGCTCATGGAGCTTAATGTAAAATTCTGCGCGGGTCTAAAACTGAGTCCTGGACAGTTTGTGTACCATCTTTCTTTTTTTAATACTTGAACCCGAGCTTTACTTCACTTATCTTGATTTTGTTTCACGCATCACCTCAAAATATAATTTCACGAGTGGCTTCACATCGACATATAGAAAGGGATTCAAAGTAAACCTGCTTGTCTGTTTGTTACAAACATGACTTTTCTCTTCTACTGGACTGTACACTGCTGGTATGTGGTGTGCTGCTCTGAGGGTAGCATATGGGTTTAATGAACTGTGTTGTACAGGACATATGTCTTCTCTTGCTTGGTAGAGAACAGCTCCTCCTTTTTTCAAGGTGGTTCTATCTACCATTGTATCCCACTGTGAATGGTATCACTCCAGAGGTCAGTGTGCTAGCTTATGTGTGCATACTCCTGTATGTCTATGTCTGTGAAATACACAAAGTCATATACTGTGAGTGTTGTGCAATAACTTTGAAGAATCGACTTTGTTAAATGCTTTAAAAAGGTCACATTTAAGGACAGTATTCGTGTTTCCATTCACACATTTTTATGTGCATTTCAAAGTATCTCATTGAAAATGCTGTATAGTAACTGTAAAATGTAATAAAACTGCACAGCTGCCCAAAATCGTTTTTATGCTCAATTTAGTTGGTGTTTTTTGCCTTTGTGGAAAAAGAGTTGATGCACTAAATGGGATATAGAACTGCCTTTACTGAATAAGTTCTGACATAGGGAACATTTAACTCGCTTCTGCTGTTTCTGCTGTTGGTGTCTTCTCTGATATTCCCATATTGTGCAAGTGCTTGTCTTCGTCTTCGGACAGCATGAAAAATGGCTAATACTAACTGAAATGAAAAGACCAATACAAACCTGCCCATTCAAATCAAACAATACGGCAAGGAATCTCTGTGTGTCTGTATGTGGGTATCCTTCAAGTGTATTTCACCAGCGTTTCTGACCGCGAGTACCAGGACTTGGGTGTGTTATTTCCCGTGAACCACAGTGTATTTCACCAGTGTTTCTGAGTTGGTTGTTTTTACTAATTTACATTTCTTTTTTGCAATAATTTCAAAAAGTTTGCTGAAAGACTGCTTGAAATGGTGTTTAAGATCGGTCTGATGGAGCACACTTGTGTGGAAGAAGCTCTCTGATTAAGTATTTGAGCCGGTCTAGTGTGATGGAAATGTTCATGGCTTCTTCCATATTTAATGTCAGTAGATTACCACTGCTGTCAGTGGAACAAGGACACTTTCAGTCAAGAGAGCTAATAGGCAGATGTAAATAGACTTTTACACAAAGAGGTCCAGTGATTTGTACAAGTATTTGAGTGTGATAGTGTGAGACACAGGGCGATCTAATCTGATAATATAGATCATATCAACAGGATTATTCTGGGAGACATCACAATTTTAACCCACAGAAATGTAGGCTTTCCAGTCTAGATATACATGTTTCATTGTGTAGACTAGTACCCTGTTTTCAACACAATGTCAATCTCTCTTCTCTTGAACTGGCATGCAACTTCAACACACGCTCATCTTTTGACAGAGTTTATCGAAAAGTATGTTCACTGCCTGTGTTGCGAGGTGAAGTTGTCCTTGCGCTACGTACCCAGTATGCTACATACTATACTTGAAGCTGTCAATACAGCTCTGCAGGAATGGAAAGAACACAATAACCCTTTACTGCAGTCGCATTTGTTCTTCTGTCTTTTTGCAGCCTTGTTGCAGCTGTGCCTCAGGCTGAGACAAACAGCTCTGTCTGGATGCCCCTGACAAACCTTTTTCATGTTGTTTATTACTTCTGAATACCTTGTGCTGTACATTTTGCCCATGCCCCAAATATTTAGCAAACAGGAGCTATGTTTTCGCAGCTCTGATCCTAGCGAACGTTTTGCAATCGGCAATCACATGCAATTTTCCAAAGTAAATACACTTTTACACTCTCTTATATTTCTCTATTCTCACATTTTCATCCGGCACTTTTTTTTTTGTGAGACTTATTTGAACATGTTAGCTCAATGAGTGCTTGTACCTCATCAGATCATGAATTTAAACCCCCCCCAAAGTACATTATTTACCTTTCCAGGCATCTATATTTAAAGCCAACCAAGCAAATACAGTAAACCTTCATTCAAGGGGCAAAGTGTCATCACCTCTTATTCCCTGTTTTTCTTTATTCTGAAGGTTGGCAAAAAAGGATTTCACACATGATGGCAGCACCCCCAGTTCTCTACTTGCAGAAGCCATGAGTGCACATTTCAGTGTCCATGCACACAGACTTGCATACTGTCCTACATGTGCTAATTGGAGCTGGTTGATTGATGTTTTTGTTTTGTATTTATTATCTTATTGTTATTTTTTATGTTTATACACATTGTGGGTGAGGGCAATGGTTAAACAATGGACGAAGCTAGTATTTAGTAGTTGAATGCCTCAAGGAACAGTATATAGAAAAGTTCAAGACTGTTATTGTTTCTGAACTGTGAAGAGAGAAAACAAAGTTTGTGATGAATCTGTTTTGGGTTGTTTCTTCACCCCAAAAAAGATTTAGGGTTTAAATTTCATTTAAGCTGCTTTATTTTAGGGGTTTCGCAAAAGGGAGTCATTTCATACCCTTAGGACAAGGGGAGTATTCAGACTATTAAGACTACACAGGGTTAAAGAACCTCCTTCTCCTTTTCAAAACATGGCACCAACTTTACCAAAAATGCAACTTGACTGCTGAGTATTTGGCAAAAAGGCTAACAGGAGGAGAAGTCAACCAGTCATATCGCTTCATATTGGGTGTAGAGGTCTGGTAACATGGTAACATTCCCAGATTCTTGTTGTCTTCAGCCCCACCTTAGTAAGAATACTTCTCTCTCCCTCTGAAGCAACACAAAGCTTTGTACAACTTTTTGTTCCAATATGAAGTAGTACTCAAAACCTATAAACAGACTTTGATAGTTCAAAGCGGGGTACTTCCCCTTTAAAATTCCAATTCTACTTTCTTTTTTACTCCAACACTATTGAATGGAAGACCTAGAAAGCTCTTTCAGACTTACTGACACAGTGTATATTGTCACACAAACTTGTTCGAGTCATCAAGCAGGACAGCCTGGTAATTTACAGATGGCGATAAACACAGAGAGAGAGAGAGAGAGAGAGAGATGGGATCACAGGGTATTGAAAGAAGAAAGATCAACTCTGATGGGAGGTTGGGACAGAGTGATGAAGAGTGTGAGTGTGTGTGTGTGCGTGTGTGCAGTTGGCTCGCTTGCTACATGGTTGGCATATTCTCAGTTGGATGAGAGGACATTTATGTGATGTCGGCACGCATTAACCTCTCTGAAAATACATCGGAAAAAAACAGGGACACATATGCCCAGATCCCACCAGCTCTAAGTAACAAGCCTCTGGAAGGAAAGGCTATGCTGGACAACACAGAACAGATCCAAAAATAGAAATGGGAAGATTAAAGTGGAAGGCTCCTTAGTTGGAGGGAAAACAGAGGCTTTCTAAGATTCATGTCAGATATTGGATGGAATTTAGAATTCATAATTAAGTTATTTTTGTAAGAAAGTCCAACCAAAACATGCAGTTAGACCATATTGGACCGTAGGTGCTGCCTGAGGATACAGCTGTTCCACCAATTGCAGCAACACACTTAGCATGCTAATGTCAATGAAGGGTACAATGCAATGTTACAACAACAACAACAGGTTCCCCTGCTTACATATGTAAAGCCATTTTAAATACAACGGCATAGTACAGCTACACACAGCCACCCATTGTTCTGTGTTCATCACAAAGGACATGTAAGCATGGAGGTTCATCAACTTCTGGAGCTTTTGACTATATCTCATGGTCTTCTTTAACAAATGGAACTTGCTCAAGTGTCATCACGTGACCCATGGACCGTATCTAAACGGGAGGTGAAATTATCTAAAGGCATGCCCATAGACATTGGCTTACATTACTGATGTATGAGTATTGAGTAATATTGCAGAACACTCTTTCGTCTGTGCGCCAGAACAGAATGAATTGACTTGGGGGGGTTGTTAAAAATTGTGAGGATTTTTGCGAGTTTTTTTTCCAAAAATGTGCTTATTTAACCGTGCAATACATTAATATCCATAGAACAACACAAGGCTACTCTTTTAAAATCAAAGAATAGGTTCAGAGCACTAGCATAAAAACATAGCACGAGCAGAGCGGTAAACATTTATTCAACTTATGATCAATCCTCTGTCTAAATCAGTAGACGCATAGGAACAGCTGCTCTATTTATAACCAAGGAAAGCGAGCAGGCAAAGAAACCAAACTAAGTGATGTGTTCTGTCTATCGGTCTTGATCTCCTCCGCTCTGTTTCAGTACTACGGACAGCACCGCACCTACACACACACCAACACACACACACACACACACTCTCTCTCTCTCTCTCTCTCTCTCTCTCTCTCTCTCTCTCTCTCTCTCTCTCTCTCTCACACACACACACACACACGGCTCATAGACACAACACAGATACAATACAGACTTTGATTTGATTCTCATCTCACTGCAAAAGTTCCTTCTGCTGTCTTTAACATAACTTACAGCAAGAAAGAAAGCAGTGACATACAATTGAAAGCCCCCCCAAAACATTGTAGAGAAACCTTGAGGTTTTAATATTTTACCCTGTGGGTTGATACGGGCTGGAAGTCTTTCACTGACTGTTATCTTTACAGCCATTGATGTATGTATGTAAATTGCTATATTAATCATTATTGTCCATTCACTGCTGATTAGTAACTTAATGGAAAAAAAGAAACATTGGAAATCCGATAAGACAAATTCTTCTGCTCTGACGCTCTAATAATATGAATAATTCATGTGAATAATTGATGATACTCTTGTGCATATGCATACTTAGAAAGCTGGCCTTGTGAAATAATTGAAATGACTTCTTGCATGTTCAATGGATGTGATTGGCTTTTGTCGTCATTTTACTGTTTCTCATGCAACCTCAAATTCATTTTGAGTCGGCTGCACAGACATGCCTGGGAGCGAATATGTGGGTTTGAATGGCTGTTCGTGCTACTTAGGTGTGCTTTTTCTCACATTAAGTAATCAGCTCAACTCTGCTCTTCTTTAATTGTTACCACTGCCCTCCAGATCTATTTGGGAGAGAGCACCCTGCTTTCTCTCTTCTTTTCACAGTGATGAAACTGTCCACCTACTCTTTCCATCTCTCCCACTCTCTCTCTAAAACCTCGGACCAAAGGCAGTAAGGGCTGCTCTGGCCCTCTGGGCTTTGTCAGCCAGCTCCTGGCTCCCACATTACAGACAGTCCAGTGTTTTCCTTGTACTGCCCTGTGGGCAGAGATACTAATTTGAAGTGTTGCAGGATGAGACAGCTCTGTGAGAATATAAGCCGTAGTCTACGGAGAAGGATTTATAAAGCCTCCATGCTTTAATGCTCCTCTATCACAAGCGCAAAACGCGAGAGCTGGTTTTAGAAACATCTTTAATGCCTGTGCAGTCTGTAATGGGAAGCCAAAGAAACAAGTCCCACACCATGAAAATGAAGCAGACTTTTACAGGCCAAAATTAAAACGGATTCAATTAATAAAACTATGTAACCTGTGAGATTCACGGAACTGATGAGCTGAAAAGAGCTGGGTCTTCACGCCTTCTCTTGTACAGTCTCAGAAGTTTAAAACATTGCCCTTTATTACAATTTCCTGTTCTAACTGAGAAGTATGAAAGTTTGTATCATGTTGGGTACTCTATCTAAGCTACCCTCTGGCGTTAAAATATATCATACAAACAAAAGACTGCAGCAGGATTTATGAGAGAAACTCTATAACTATTCTGTCTATATTAGGTGAGTAATGACATGCCCTGTTTGCCCTAGTTTGCCGAAAGTGTTGCAGACAGAAAATAATATGTTCTCTTTCCTAACAGTGAATTCAATGGTGACAGTGCAGGCTAATAGAAGTGCCGTAGTCCATTAGTTTATATCAGCAATGTGAGGAGAAGATATTGTGACCTATCTGTCCATTAGATATGAAACTTACTAGCTGGGTAACTCAGCTCTTCCAGGGGACAGCATATATAACCCCCTGTGAAACCCCAACTTCTCATTTCTACGCTTTGGTTCTCTTCAAAATAATCAAGCAAGATGTAATGTGAGCTTTAGAGGAGCTTTCAGGATTTTGTTACCTTTCTGCAGAGACAAGTTGCTTTCAGTCTTCACGCTAAGCTAAAATATTCAATTGCTGGATGTAGATTAAGCACCATCTCTGAAGAATACTTCCTCCCCAGCCTCAGTCATTTTTTGAATTTGTTTTACCCACAATAATCCTAACATGCTGTCGTACATTTATGCTAACAAAAACACTGGTGAATTCTCTGGGCAGGTAATATGGCAGGCATCTTGACATTACAAATTCGATATCAGGGAAACATTGTCCATCAACTTTGATTTAGTTTGAGCACCAAGCATCATTGACGTAAACACAGAGTCCCCCTCTTCTTGTCCCACTTCTTCTTCTGTCCTGCGGTCCGCCTGTCAACTGCACCTTGATCCTGGATGCCGCGATGAAGCTGCAGGTCTCTGTAAAAATGTGGGCAAAACAGTCACCAATCTCCTGTAACTGGGTTAGTCTGAAGTCTTACTTCATCCATCTTATTTTCTTGCGACCGGACATCAGCCAAGAGTAGGCTGGCTCCCATCCCGGCTCTCCTCCCTCTCCTCCTCGGGCGGTCGACTCTACTGTTGGTGGTGTTTGGTCTGGCTGGTCTGGCTGGGTGTTTGGAAGATGCCGTGGGTGGTGATCATCTCAAGATTCGCTGCACTTTATCTAATCCCCACGCTTCCTTTTCCAATGTTGACGAGTGCATCTCCATCATATGCCATATGTGCTCCAGCAACAAAGTAAAAAAAGACAACACATTCCAATAAAAATGTAGCAAAGACTGAGATAAACTGACTTTACCTTGCCTAAACACTGCAAGCCCAGTATTCTGATCTAATCCTCTTTAAAGATTAGCAAGCAGAGCAATAGACATCAACCAAAGAGCAAATAAACAAGTAGGGATTTGGAAAAGTGAGACAAGACCTCAAATTAAGCCTTATCTGTTAAAGCAGCACTGACGCCCTCAGCGGGACTAACTGACGTGGATAAAGTTGACGACCTCAACTTGAGCCCGTTGCACATACTGCACCGGTCCAGTAAGCCACTCACTACTCAGGCTCCTACTAATACATGATGGGAATCTGAAGAGGTCAGAAATCAAAAGCAAATGGAAGTGTCAGCCATCAGCAACACAGCTACTCTCTCCTGGATTCACTTTGCTTGAAGCACTTTGTGAGTTCCCGCGGCAGCAGGAAGAGAATGGACAGATGGATAAACGTTGTTCTGCCTTTGCATTTGTTGTGTCCTGTGCTCCCTCGTAAGATACAGTAGCTCTATTATTAGTTTTTATCATCGGCCTACAGAGCGAGGAGACCACCATGCGCTGCCGGTCCACAGCTCCTGAGTTATCTCCGGCTAGATCCAAGGTCATTTCATGCCCACTCTGTGGTATCCAGCTTGCGCCTCTAACTCTCGTTGGAGGTACCGATTGAAGACTTGGATGCGTTTTCTTCGTTTTCATGCTCAGGAGCCAGCAGAGGAGGCCGAATACCTTGTGTGCTCTTTGCGCGCATATTTGGCACAGACAGGCTTTTTTCACTCATGTAATCATTTGTTTGTAAGCTTTGCCAGCTCAGCTCAGGGCAAGCTGTTGTCATGGGAACACCTGTCCCTTCGGATTATAGAGGCTGCCACTGCAGCCAATTCGGCAAAGGGATTTTAGCTGCCTGGTATACATTTGCGGCTGTTTTACCGCATCTTCTTGGTAAATCGTTACAAGAAAATTGATGCAGAAACAGACAAAGACCAACAAAAAGTTGCTTGGCCAGAAGTTTCAGCATGCAAGGTACTGTGGCATATGCTGCCCCAGTCTGTGGGGTCATGAGATGTGAACCAAATTTGAATTTGTGGCACCTGCACCGATAATTAGAGGTATATGTGGGTGGTTTTATGAGAAAAAGCAGCAGAGCAACATTTCGGCCCCCGACGCCCTTTAGAGTTCTAGGTGTGTTTGCCCCGTAGGATGAGTGTGCAACCTTTGACAATCAGTCACTTAAACCATGATTAAAAGATTTAACAAGTCTAAACAGCTGGAGACACAGACGCTGTACCTCCTGTCCTGCATTTAGAAGATCAAATCATATATATCTATCCTGTCAATTACATCAACTGATCGGGTATTGTAGCAACCAGAGATGTACTAACTATAGTATTTCCAAAAAAAACACAGACAGATATTAGAGGATGTGTGTTTGTATTTGTGAAAACAAGAGAAAAAATGGGTTTATTTCACTGTGAAATAATAATTGCAATACTGTGTGCAACGTGCTTTCTGTCATATGTTTCTGTACCAGTCACGTGTCAATGAGTGAAGCATTTATCTATGCTGTGCTGGAAAAACAACGGATTTGGAAGGTGGTGAACTGCGAGTTGATAGATTTAAAAACAATGCTCGTCACTCAATAAACAGTGGCTTCTAGAGTACTTAAGCTCATGCATATTCAATGAGGAGATATTAAAAACGTGCTCACTCATATTGGAGCTGTGTGTCGTTTCTATTTTTAGATCCTCCTTCGTCTGTTTCTGGCTCCGCACGTGAGGCTTTGGGAATGTCAACAGAAGGCTGCAGATAACAAGATGGAAAATGGGAAATGTCAGAGATGACAGAGCTGCTGTGAGTATCTATGTGCACTTTCTTTCTAAAAATTGTCACCATGATTAGCATCAGGCTTAGAGGTGAAACATTGGCCTTTTGCCTGTCAGGCAAAGGCATGGGTGCTTAGGTTTAATGCTCCTTTTACCCTGGGAGAAGATGATTTGGGTATATTAGTTCAGTATAGTCTAGTCATGTGTGGAGCGAGAGACATAAAAAGAGAGCGACCGGGTGAGTGATGAGGGATATGAGTGTCGAAGTACATTAGCAAGATGTTAAACTTTGGTAAGTATATGGGGGTCAGATACCTTCATATGTCTCGCCTTCCCTTTATGGTCAATATCTATTTTTACAGTGGACCTTACTTTCAGCACAGGAGTGAAATGCGGCTGTACATCTTGAGTGTTACAATAAAAAATATTAAAGTCTTAAAATGTATTATTATTAAAACTTATTTCATCGCAATATGCGTCAAGGGATTCTACAAATGGGATGAGATAATTATCTTCTCCAACACGGTTCAGTTTTCTTGTCCCTCTCTCAGCAGGATATTAAAAGCTTCACTAATCAATATTTAATCAAACTATCCCTCAGTTATCACCAACTCCGTCTTTCAGTTCATTGTTTTGGTTTGACTGCCCATTACTTTTCTTTTCTTGGTTTTTCACTCCTCTCGTGGACCCTAGTGGCAGTTTTCTTTCAGGAAAAGCAAAGTAAACAACTATATTGGGAACATAGTAAAGAATAAAGCTGCTACTGAGCAAGATATTTCAGTCAGGAGTTGGTGGAGACCAAGAAATGAACTAAAAGGTGAAACTCACATTTGGTCAGAAACAGGACTCCATATGAATGTTAATGTTAACTGTTTGGTAATAATTAGTTATTTGATGCTGTGAAGGGGTCATGACTGACAGCTGCTCTGAGTGAAGAACTAGTCGCAGAGCCGTATGCTCGGGAATCGTACGTCGGGCAGGAACGCGAGAGGACATGTCACCTTCTATATCAGTGAATGTCTGTTTCAAAATGATCTGTGTTTCAATATATTTCTATACAGTCTGTGTTTCAAAACTGGCCCGTGTTGCTAGCTAGCTGAGCAACATTTCCACTGACAGTAAGGCACACTGCAAACACACTGCTAAAACATAATGTTATTCTATGTTTTGAGCATTACCAAATAATACCTTAAATGCAATACCATAATTCATTTTCTTTTTTTTCCTATTATGTCAGGAAAAAGTGTTCCTATTGTGTCTACTGACCCTTACAGTAAATTAGCATTCTGGCAATTTAACACTGTTTAATCACCTAACATTGTGCGCACCACCAAACAGAACAAAATAAATCCATTATTCTGAATCTTGGAGTTCTTGGCTCATCCTGACCTTATTGGCACCACATTTGCCTATGCATAGTACTTGTCCTCCATCTATTTTTAGTTAGATAGTTAGACCACAGCAATCAGCCTGAAATTTCACTGGCCCAATGAGGTTTCTCCCAATCACCACTCCGCATCAGGAGCTGGGGCGTAGTCTGAATATTGGTTTCTAATGCATGTGAGGATTTTGTTGTCCCAGTAAGTACGATTGAAGCAATTCCGGGAGAATGAAAAGAACACCATTGTGGTGAAATTGTGTTTGTGTCACAGCTCTCTGGGGAAGTCAAAGGCTATCCTTTTATAATTATATCTGATTGTGGGATGCCATTGTTAAAATCCTGGATTTAGATATTTGTTTAGTATGAAAGCTACGATTGGAACTAAACTGATTTCACGTTATTATCGGATTTGTCTGACTCTTGTGAAATCTGATCCAATATGTGGAGCAACATTGGCTTACAATGGTTACCCCATCTTCCAAAGCATGCCTTAAGTAACTGACGTCCTTGCTTCAAGGAAGACACATGGTCATTTCAGTGCATTTTGCAAACCAAGTTGCAGAGACATGAAACTGCCTTGATGGCAATCCATCTCAGTAAACATTTCATGGCCTTCATTGTCTTGTCAAAACCTGCATTAAGGTCACATGGAAATGAAAAAGAACTCTGTCCTTGCTTTCAAGTTTACAACAATGTATATGATTTGAGAGGCAGCTATCTGTTCTGCAGCTGACTCTGAAATGTCAGGTGTCATCCTTTAATGCACAGGAAGTCCATTAGCCCACCACTTGACAATAAAGCAAAGGAACTATAAAGTTGACAAAATTAACATCTGATGGATGAATACATCTGATTAGCTATCTCAAGCATCTTTGAAATCTGCACGTTAATAAAGTCACAAATTATCAAATGCTTTGATGGTAAAAAAAAATAAATGCAGCTGTAAAATGAGAAAGTTTGCTTCGGCCAATGGGCGATGCTTGTTGTTGTTTTGGCTTGACTGTTTTCAACATGGTGGCCGGGTCACAAACGTTCGTATTTTACAGCTAAACTCTAAAATACGTTTCTGAAAACATTTGAGACAAGAAAACATGAAATACATGAATGTGTGGTTGGTTAAGTTTTATGCCTTCCTTTGCTCAAATAACTGCTAATTCATAAGCGTGTAAGCAGAACATCAAACTGACAGTGTGCATTATTTCTCATGAAAATGTCTTTTGGTGTTTTTTTTACCTTCCAATCAGCCTCACTTGATGTGATGTGATGTGAAATGAAATGAAATCGACTGAGCGGTGATGTCATGATTAGCGTGTGGAAATCAGCTCATCCTGTCAATCATCCTGTCATCACAGCATCCATCAAAGCCCAAGAGAAATGAAAGCCGATAAGACTTATGTCGGAATAAAAAGATGGATGGGGAGGAAATGGGAAGATAGGAGGTGCTGGAGTTTATAAGAAGAAAAGGAAAATATGAAGTCACAAATATAAGTAGAAACTAATATATATATATAATAGAAACATAAAAAAAAACTAATTGTGCAAACTACTGATGGAAAATGAAAAGATATGGTGATTACTGTATTCAAAATCTTTGGGGCTTATTATACTGTCAGTCACAGTGGGCTTTAGCTCCTAATCTAAACCCAAATAGAACACTAAATCCAGTCATCTTTATTCCTCTGCTCGCTCACTAATGTAGGCCACTAAGCACCGGCGTACATACATACATACCGCAGGCACAGATCTTAAGCAATGATCGCTGACGTCCAGTTAAGCTCATTCCTCAGCTGGAAGCACAATGTACCTGTCAGTGGGTAATGTGATTGAAAAGAAATCTGCTTTTCTATGGACCACATGCAATCAGTTTGATTTTTCCCCAAACGACATGTGCTTCACTGGGTGCATGCCATTTCTTCCATAGGCAGCCCCAGTGGGAGGCAAACGCCACACCTTCAAGTGAGATGACACAATGTGACACTCCAATCCCAACTGGTTGAGAGTAATATTAGGCACATGGAGAGGCGTCTAAATGTGTGAATGTGTATATTTTGACTTGAGTCTCTTCTTTATCCTGTCTTACTGCCTTTTTGAATGGCCTTGTCAATTATCATTGCTTCTTCATGAACTGTTGGTGTAAAATATGCTTGCTACATTTTCATGTGTCAGACAAACCTTGTGGTTGTACTGATTTCCCTGTCTTGATCTCAGGTTTCAATCCAATTTCACAACGGTTCCGCCATATAAGCAGATTCTCTACTCTTGACTGCTCCCCTGTATGCAGCAGTGCACTGCAAATTTGCATCCTAAATCAGGGACACCTTGACACTTGGCTCCCACTTTTATTTTATTCAGCAGCCAAAAAAGCAACATTTCTGCAGTCCTACAGTCGTGACCCCCATCTCAGGCCCTGACTTTTGGGTCCCAAAGCGAAGGCTGATCTCCATTCGTTTAGCTTCATCTGCCTGCAGCTATCTCTCTCTCTTCCCCACTGGGCAGCTGCGAATTAAAAGCCCTGTGTGAATTCTCTCTCCCCTTCTATTGGCTTCTGTAGGTCAGAATGATGGGACCAGAGTACAGAGTTGCATTAATAACAAACATTAGTATCGCTATCTAGCTATGGGCGTTATCCTCACGTCTTCGTGATAAAATATCGAGATCACACACGACAATAGGCCAAAATTCACTTCCTTGTTTGACCTTTCATGGCTCACTGGTCTGCCTTCCTTCTACATAGGGGTTGTGTAGTAGACTATGCTTTTACTTACAGTTACTTTGGGGGTTGTGCAAGTGAGGGACACAGACTATTTTGCAGCCTCTGCTAGCCATTTTACACTTGCACTCACAGTGACCATCCCTGTGCTTACTACACTGTTCATCCTAATAAGAAAGGTAAAGCACGTACTCCTCTCACACAGGTCACGCCTGTCGATCATCACCCACCTTGCTGGAGGTCGAAGAAGGGCTGATAGCTATTATCCCCACAGTGCCACACTCCTCTTCTGTCATTAACCTCCTCTGTCCTTGATGTATGGCACTGGTTGGCTCCTCAGAGGGATTGCATTGTATTCAAAGTGACAAACTGTAGAAGGAGTTATCTACGAATCCTCTCAATTAAAATGTTACAATTTCTTCCTTTCACATACTAAAAATGATGATTATATTTCTTTGAAAACCCCATTCTCTAAAGAAAGAAGTCCATTAATAAGTCAGGATTAATTAAAAGGTTAATGGGGAAAAAAAATGCTGATATATAATTTCCCTCCAAAACAACACATATAAGCAGTTTCTGATATAATATTTGATACAGACAAGAGGTTAAGTTACAAAAAACTACTTGGTTATGGTTAAGGAAAAAAATTATTACTTGGGGGCTTATTGCTTGGGGGCTTAAAATATGTTTAGTGTGGCCTGGGAAACAGGAAGCAAACCACGGCCCCTCATGCCAAAGTCCAACGTTTTGTTGACCGATCGATTCCCCTCATGTCTTCAGGACTTTGTGGCTCGATAATATCGTTACCTAATTTGCTACTGACGGAAAACTGCAAGAGGCCTTTGCCACTTAAACGTCAACATATGTCGTTATTATCTTGATTAAGTGATGTCATTTTCGACGGTCTTGTTCAAACACAGCTGGGAAAGTGCAGCAGGTCCACACAGTTTCCCAGTACTAGTATAGAAAAACACAGAAAAGGCAGATTACGTGAAACAGACCACTGGAACTAGATTGTGTGCACTGTTCTGTGAAAGTGTGAGAGTATTCCTGTATCAGCTCTCTAATGCAAGATTCTAGACAAATTGCGCTTGTACAGTCTATTTGCAAAGTCTCATTATGACTCATACCTTTTGAAAGAAATCTACAGCATTTAAAGTTTCTGAAGAATATTAAAAGACAGCTTCTGGACGAAGATCAATAGCCTGCACACCAGTAAATCCACAGGAAATGTCTGGTCCAAAACATGCAATTAGCAAAGAAACATCCCATAATGGGCTGAACTGACTCAGAAGGCTGCTGTCTCTGGTCTTGTAAATGCAACAAAAAAAGGTTTTCATTATGTTTAAAGCCTGAGGTTCCAACTAAAATATACTTGCAGTCCTGCACTCACCTTTTTCATGACACGTTTAGTGCATTTTGAAGATTATGGTGGTCTTGAAAAAGAGTGTGTTAATCAGAAAATTAATTTAGATAAGGTGTGATTGAATCATGCAAGTTTATCTTTCATCTTTTAATTTTGCCAAATGAGTTTTAAATATTGTTGTTGAATTAATGACTTTCACTTATGGTACCATTCGTTTTAGCATGAATAATGTGTGATGCGTGTTCTAAAATACTGTGGATAACTTGTGAAATATGACTTCCTTATGACAACAACTTATATACAACATGCAAATCACACAGCTTTTCTTGTAATATATCCTTTTTAAATCAGTGTCACAGGTAGACATCTACTTGCTGGGGTTTATTTTCCGCACTGTGTTAAAACTAAAGTGTCTGTAAAAATAACAACTGCAGAATGTGAGCAATTAAACAACTTGAAACAATAAACATCTGTTTTTCTAGCTGATGGGAGTAAAGGTATAGGGCAGGCAGAGGAGGCTTGTTTGAAAAGCCGGATGGATTGAAGGATCTCAGTGTTTGTCAGGGAGATGAGAAAACGAGTGGGAGAGAAAGAGATAACGATGCATTAAGGATTTACTTCGAAGGCCTGAGCCCAGTTCATTATCCCAAACAGCAAAGCCACAACAAGGAAAATACAAACGCTGTGATCCTCCAAATTAAAATGTGCTTGTGAATCTCTTAGCTATTTAACTATCCCTCTACTTTTCTTTCCTCTAAATTTTCCACTCAAGTTAAATTTCTTTGACGCTGTTGTTCTTTGCTAAAATTGGTTCAAATATTTTTTCCCCTCATACGTGTACACTAAATACCCCATAATGACAAAGTGAAAACTGGATTTTGAAAAAAAAGGACATATCATATATAACACATAACCATTCAGACTCTTTGCTTTGACATTTGAAGTTTAGCTCACGCTTCTCTTAGTTCTCTTGATCCCCTTTGAGTTGTTTCTACACATTGATTGGTGTCCACCTGAGGTAAATTAAATTGATTGGACATGATTTAGAAACGCACACACACCTGTCTTTATAAGGTCTCACAGCCGACAGTGCACATCAGAGCAGAAACCCAATCGTGAGGAAAAAAGGAACTGCCTGCAGAGCTCGGAGACCGGATTGTGTCTCGGCAGAGATCTGGGGAAGGCTACAAAGACATCGTGCCGCATTGGTGGTTCCCAAGAGCACAGTGTCCTCAATAATTCATAAATGGGAATAGTTTGGAACAACTAAGACTCCTCCTAGAGCTCGACAAACTGAGCATCTGGGGGAGAAGGGCCTTGGTAAGAGAAGTGAACAAGAATCTGAAGGTCACTCTGGCTGAACTCCAGAGTTCCTGTGTGGACAACATGCCACCGATCTTGGCTTTATGGCCCGATAAAAGCTTCTCCTCAGTGAAAGCCTGCTCGGAGTTTTCAAAAAAGCCCCTAAAGGACTCTTGACTGTCGTAAACATGATTATCTGGTCTCATGAAAACCAGATTGAACAGTCGTCCTCAAAACTAAGTCCAAAGACGAGCAACTGCTCGAAACATCACTTGAGGATGTCCTTAAGACCGTTTTTAATAGTATCTGAATGTCCTTTTTATAACGTTTCTTTTGCACTTTGTCTCGATGATTTAGATATTTTATATAAAGTGCTTTGGATTGCCTTGTTGCTGAAATGTGCTATATAAATAAACTTGCCTTTCCTAATGAATGGCACTTAAGGGAGACCTTTTCATATCTTCATTACCTCTATTCCAAACGTAATGTCTGGAGAAAACCGGGCACCGCTAATCACCTGAGCAACACCACCCAACGGTAAAGCGTGGCGGTGGCAGCCTCGAGCTGTTTGTATGAGAAAGTTGGTATGTCTTATTTTTACAACCGTAAAAGAGAGCACTGGTAGGTTTTAAGGCCATATTACACAAAATGCCTCCTTACCCATGTTCACTACTGACTTCTCTATATACTCTTAAAACTATCAGTAGCTGCAACTTTCACTCATGTGGACAAATTATGTACGTTATTCCTCAAACTTGTACCGTATCTCCTGTCACTGTTCCAGTAGCTCTGTTTACGGTTGCCTGTCTCTGATTTCCCGCCATGAACACTCAGAGTTCAAGTTGAAACATCCGTGTATGTGTGAAAGACACCGTGTTATTCAGTGTTGTTCATATTTGGGCATGCAATGAACACAAGTGGATGTTCCTGTCCCTTCATTTTCTTTTTGGTTGTCACTGTGATGTCTCAGAGCTGTCCATCAAGAACAACATTGGAGATCACATGAGGGACGTAGTCCGTAGCAATGCCGCAGACCTTTGAGATGCCAAAGGCTTTTGGCATGATGTTTTATTGTGTGTCATCTTATTTATTGTATCTCTGATTGAAAAGAAAGGTCATTATATGTCTTGTGTTAAAATCATATGCAAATAAACTTAAAATATGCATGAGCGCAGGATCGCTGCTGGGCAAATTTGTTTGTTTGGAACTAGAAAGATACATAAAGGGCAAAGGATTATCAAATACAAGCCTACAAGGCCCCAAGGAGCAAAATAAGACCCTTGTATCATTTATGTGACATCTAACCTTTGCAGAGACTGTGGAAGGAAGACAAAATATACTTAGCATAAACAGTAAACATTGTAAGCTTCGGCATACTTTTTAAAAATAACACCATGTCTGCCAACAATGAATAATTCACATTTTACATATTTAAAAGCACACATGTATGTTTTAGCAATTGAGGTCTAATGCAAGTTCTCATGCAAAATTCTGTGGTTTAGTATGTTAGTCACTAGCAGCGGGCGGCATAAGAGAGTTTATGTAGAGCAGTGATATATATATATATATAGTGTAATTAAATAGAACAGGAGGGGGGAGGTGTGTGGAATGATCATCTATTTAGACTTGAGGTTGCAATATGTAAGATATGGACAGAATTATAAAACATTCATGAAAAGAACTAACATTAAGATCAGAATGTGATAAGTTTACAGTAGTATGTTAATGTTTCTTTGTATTGTGTTGAAGAGACATCTACTGAAATGATGCTGAACAGCTAGCCCCGGCTCGTCCTGTCTTGTAAAACCACTTCCTACCTCGAGAGGTGACAGTTAGTCACTGTAGTGTTCAGTCTTCCCTTAGTCCAACATGAGAGGATGAAAAAAGTAGAGCTGCCCCCAAGGGCTTGCCAATAATAAGTCCATGATACATTTAGTTGTTTATTTGATTAAAAGTGGCAGAAACGAAATTCAATTCAATGTATTTGTATAGCCGCCAGGTCAGCAAACTTGCTGTTGCTGCCAATACACAGATTTTCGCCAGCCGAATCAGAGTTTCCGCAATTTGGTTGAATTTTGAGGAATCTTGCCCTGCTGTTAGTAATACTGCCCCCTATTTCTTCGGAGCAGGTGGCTAGGCAATACAGAGTGCACCTTTTTAAAACTTCCAGACAAGGAAGTTCTTATTCCTTGCATGTAGCGAATACACAGTCTTGTTGCAGGCAAATTATCAGTCAATTCAAATGGGCAGAGGCACGCAACACCTTATTGCTCTGAAATTACACTGATATACACTGAGATAGGGCTGTCCAATTTCTGGACAGCTTTAGTCCTTTGTAATTGAACCTTTGTTATGCAGATTTGGGGACCAAAAAGCTGGATTTGCCTTGCTGGGTTTTTCCAAGGTTTGCAGCTGGTATTTTCTACTAATGCAGATAATATCAAGGTTTTAAAAAAATACTGGAGGCGTATTTTCAAGAGGACACTTTAGTGCACACCAAAGTGAGACGTTCCCGTTGGGGCAAAAGATGAAGAGGTATAGTTTCTAGGATTTCAATGCTGAAGTAGGAATATGAGTTCTTTTAATCTCCTCCTAAAACTGTAAGTCCTTTAGCTTGTGGTCGTGCCTGAGGAGTGTAGGTTAATGGACAGAAGACATCTGCTTTGAGACTGCTGCATAGGTTGGTGTAAGAGATTTGTGCTTCCCTTTCAGGGCCCTGAACACCACACTGTCTGTCAGGATTGTCTCTCCTGCTGGAGGAAAAAAAAAAAAACACAGGATTTTCACCCAGGAGATTTTTGTTTCTGTCCTGGGTGAAACCACAAGCAAACATTGACTTTATGCTTTTATGTGACGTTGTAAAGCTTGTAACATAAAGTTTCGCAAGAAAGTTTGCTCTGGGCTTTTGTTGTTTTTCCGCTAATAACGCTGTTCCGGTTGTTATTTTACACTGTTATGTTATAAAGCAGTTTTGTTTCCTGAACCTAACCAATTTTTCACAATGTGAACCGCGTAGCATTGTGCGCTTCTGCAAGCTTGATACGAGGCTGATATAAAACGTATTTTATAAAACGTATCCCATGGTTTGCAGAAACGTACAATGCCATAATTTCCTTCAGTCGACTGTGTTGCTGAGTGTTTTGTTATTCAGCGTGACTTGGAAAAAAGAAACACAGATGCAATTTATTTTGAATGTCTAGAAAACTCTCTCAGGAAACAGAGCGGGCCTTCTCTTATCTACGGACATCAAGGTGGTAGAGTTGTTCTGCCCTTCTTCTTTTAGATGGGAATGACCTCATAGTCAACACCCATCACTTGGTGGATGACCACCATGTTTCATTGCAATTTAAATAGCAATTTGTCATCGGAGGATGGAAGCAATACAAGTACTTCATCTCCTGGTGACAACTGCCTCCGGTGAACCCTTCAGTTATATGGGGTCAATTGATGTTTTAGGGCCTGGAGCAAATGATGTGTACTGAAATCCATCTTTCATTGTCGTTGGACCTTCCTTCTGGCCTTTGAGAAACCACAGTTGTCATCATTTGCTCGAAGGCAAAATGCAGTACATTCTGCCCACTTAGATATTCTAATGCATGAGTAGTTAGAACCGAGGTCTAACCAGTGCTGGGGTAGCTTGTTGTTGTTGTTGTTGTCGTTGTTCCGGTTCTTTGTTTGGGTAGATGCCATGTGAAGCAGTACCTGCTGCCTGGGCTTCTGGGTGGTCTGGGTGGTGTCCTGCGGTGACTGCATCTGTTCATGTTTATTGTCTGGGCTGACTAACATTGGGTACAAATTATGTTAGTGAGGACACATACAGCTATTCATTTGTTTAACAATTAGATTAACAGTTACATGTTCTGCACGGGTTCTTTCCAACCAGTTGGGCAATAATGAAGTAGCCGGTGCTTGTGTAATTACTGTATTCAGCGTAACACTAAACAGATTTCATGCCTTATTTATAATCAAATGGTTTATTTTGGATGATCTAATCTCTGCTCCTGCAGTATTTAGAAATACTTAACTTAACTTCCGAATATTTGGGGACACGACCACCTTTTTAGATAGCCAAGTATTGGATTGTATCTAGAGCTAATTGTGCTTCCTTGCTCCTCTGTTCATGACGCAGCGATACAAAAATCAATCAAGGATCACCATCTTAAAGAATATGATCATGACCTCAATTGGAATGAAGAGAAGACGAGTAGCACAGTGACAGAAGGTCTCCTCAGAGAGACGACACACAAGAGCATCCATTGTAGGAAGTCTTTTACTGCACCGACACATTCCGTTATTGGAAAACTATTAGCGATTCGATTTAGCAGTTTGACTGTAGGCTGCATCTGATGAGGCATATCTGGCAGACTGCGCAAAATGAGGGGGCTGGGTCAGTCCCACAGAGACTACCGGCTAAAATCCACGAGTTACAATCGACCCTCTTTAAAAAATGTTGTATGGAGATAAAGTGGAAAATGGTCACTATTATTGTTTTAGGTGAGTGTGATGTAAAAAAGAGGAGACATATCTTTTCAGAAGGAATGTCTGCTTTTGGGCTTTCTGTGTCTGAAACATTAATGCAGATTGTGATCTCGTCCTCTCCTCAACAAAAAGTACTCAGTCGAGGTCAAAGTACAACATGCATAATAGAACTGCATATGAAAAATTTAAAAAAACGAAAGCTCCTATTTGGTCACATCATTTTATTTGTCCTTGATTTGTCCTCTCTGGGCGTACACTGTAAAACCTCCAGGAGTCAGCAATATGTGACCACAAAGTGACGTTTCATCAATCACAACGTGTGATTTAATAAACTTTGGAAAGAACAGAGGCTATTATGCTCTTTAAGCGTATGGACTTCTGCATGGTGTGAAATGTTTGCAAATTACAGGGATAGAGAGTAGAGCCATGGCGCTATCTTTCTTCATCTCACGCTCGCTCTCTCTTAAGAAGATGGATGTAACTCGACCAGCTGCTTCCAAGAGGGTCGATGATGGTCGCTTATTTCTCTAATCCACTGGCTGATCCTGATTCTCTTGAGATGAGAGGTTCTTGAGAATGATAAATACCGGCAGGCTTTTAGTTTATCGTGTTTTTTGTATTTTATTTCATAAATCAATGCATTGTACACTGGATGTGTTTTGTTTTGTATTGATTTGCTACCTACTTGTATCAATCTCTAGTCCTTAAAAAGTCATGTTGGATTGTATCAGTTTATAAAGCTGGTCCACCCTATGTTCTTAAAACTGATGGTTTTGTGTAAACCAAACTATACTACATGTTCTATATTGTATATACTGCAATCTACACATTTAGAGCCTGAGTATTTCTTCTTTCCATATCTTTCTTTTGCCAACTCTGTCTTTCTTTGTTCCTCTTATGTGCTTATATCTACTCAGTCTCTCTCTTTATTTCTCTTCATGAAGATATCTCTCTTTTTTTAACCCCTATTTCACCTCAGTCCTGAAAACTTGCTCCTCCCATAGCATTTTAGCAAACTCATCCAGGGTCAGAGTCATAGACACTAATGGTCAAAAGAGTGGAGCTGATGTTTCTTACCTCCGGACAGCTGATTTAAGGAATGAGTAACATGACCTTAAGATAGAAATTTTGGAGTGTGTGTGTGTGTGTGTGTGTATTATTCTGCATCTCAACAGATTGCTGCAGAATCATTCCCTCAGCCTCGGGGGGAGATCATATAAGGACACGTTGCTACAGATGTGTCCTTGTTACACCCTGCCTTGTTTTGGACATAAAGGCTCGGTGCACCTCAGACTGTCTGGCCCGTGTCAATAAGTAAACTGTTATTGAGCATGTTTCAAAATAAAACTTTTTTAAGTTGCAAAAGAGAGAAGGCAAAAGGAGAAAAAGACCACGACCAAATTGAAAGAAAGGCTAACAAGACAACTAAGATGTTTATAACAGTGAGATGTAAAAATGTATCTTAAGACAATGATAACAGAAACAAGGTTCTTTTAAAGTGCTCGGGTTAAACTTCTGGGAGATTGGCTAAATCGACTGTAATCAATATTTTCACAACAATGAATCAATTGACTGTAATGAGAAATAGTGTCGCTTGTAGTGATGAACAGTGTTTCACGGCTCTCATCAGCGTTGTTTTGGGCGCCCCTGTAAAAAAAGATCACACATAAGTATTTATGTGTGATCTTTTTCTGGATACGTTATCTGGATGCTGACATCAGATCCTTTTATTGTATATGGTTTTGAAACGCTTTCTCGTAAACTAGATTGCACAGCTTTACCTAAGTGGTTCAGTTATTTCGGACTTGTTACTTTACATTTCTAATTCTGTTCAAGCAGACTTTTATAGTTACTTGAGTAACAAGTCATGTGTAACCTGGTGTCTATTTCACACCAACCGACACTACGCAATATTTCCAGGATGACTTGTGCCTTGTGTGACACCAACAGCCACACTCCAAGAACTTATTGACTGCAGTAAGAAAGGAAATCGAGCCAGCAACACCTCTTTCACACAGTGAAAATTACATTTATGTGTCAACCCAGAAAGAAGTGCGTACACACTTCAGTGCCTTTGCAGATGGAACAGGCTTGGGGCAAACCCTGGGAGGATCAACAGACCAGAACTGGAAAACAGACCCGTCCTTATCGCCCCTGGAGGGTGGTGGATGCAGTGACAGTGAAAGTTGGGCATGAGGTGACATCACACAACCCTCGGTTCACAACGTTGATTCCCTCAGAGTTAAAATCGCACTGAAGGACAAGGCACAGACTGGCCTCCTCATTTTGACCACATTGTGGAGATCACTGTTGCAATGCAAGCAGCTAGCCTGGCTCTGTTTGAAGGTGACAACATCTTCTGTTCAATAGGTTGCGAAGAAATAGGGTACTTGGAATGTCTGCACTTTGCACCCATGGAAGGGAACGGGGGCCTTCAACAAGTGCAAAGGGATCGCCCAGGCAGGCGTATTGGAATCTTGAGTTCAGATGTTGATATAGCTTTGAAATCAATTTCTGCATTAAGGACAGTGAATCCTGTGGTGAGGAAAATAGAAAGTGGAGTCTGCCAATAATCTCTATAACAAATTCTGCATTCATATGCAGAATCTAGGAGACGGGACAAGATTTTTGTATTTCAATTGTTCTTGTTTTCTGTTTGTAGTTTATGTAGTATCGACAAATCACATTTGAGCAGGCTTTTGTTGAATGCAGGCACGTGTGGAGTGCAAAAAATGTGTAACGTATTGGCTGTAATGCCATCTCGGATCTCACCGGCTATTGTCTAAGGATAATTCCGATTTTTATTGCTTTCAAATAAGCTTGTAAACTGGCTACTTGTGAAACAATCCGTCTGGAGATGTTGTCTCTCAGCTCCAACTCCAGTTTCACGTCTTGCTAAACAGACTTTAAACAACAGTCAGTGCACGGAAGTAATGCACAGAAGTAAAGGAAGTTTCCACAGACAACACCGTAACCCCAGAAATATAGACCCTTGGCCCCAGAGGATAGCCGATTGGCTCTGAGATTGCTCTGACAATGAGTTTTGATTTATTTGATGATAGTTTTGACTTAGCCAGTTGTTTTCTATCATCCCCAAAAATCTCTATTGTATAATTAATTTTTTCAAAATGCACTCCCTTTTGGGAATTAGTGCCGTTACGTGAAATTATGATTTTATTATTCCTTTGACTATTGACCTTGGTTATGAAGTAGCTGTTATTAAGTTATTTACTGCAGATGAAGTCCCTTAGCAACTAACAACTTTTTTGATTTGATTTGCTTTGTCTCAAAGTCTGTTGCTCTGTCTCTAATTATCCTCTCTCAAAATACAATGATGAATTTGCATCTAAATTAACAGTTGCATAATGACCAGGTGGTGATTTTACTGTCCACTCTGATAATGTGTTGAATGACTTTGCAGCAAGTGTTCAGGTGTCTCATTTATAAAACAGTGCATAGGATCCACACTGAATGTTTGCGTACATTCAAAGGAGGAAATGCACGTACGCCGAAAAAATTAAGATTTATAAAACACCGGCCAGTGCGCAATTTCCTTTAATAAATCCCAAATGAACCAGTAAATGAGCACAGCTGGTTCAGCCTCACATCCCGAGCTCTACGCACATCAAAGGCAGGAGGCAGTATATAGACCGCAGCAGCACTCAAAGGGCTGCTGTGAGGGGGATTGGTCCAACAATCAGCGATCCTTCAGCCAGGAGATCGTTGTTTGTTCCCCATGTGAAACGAGAAGTTAATGTTGATTTATTTGCTGCCCCCTCCCCCACTGGCCCCAACTCGTGAGTTGCATGCTTAGTATGGTATGCCTCTGTCTTGTGTTTCTAAACTTGCATATAGGCTTGTTCAAAGTAAATATTTGAGTCCTCACAATCAATGTACTTTTTCAAATTAAAGCTGTATACTTATCCTTTTAAGGAAAAGGACAACTAGAATTTATTCTACAACAGCAGTATAGAATTCAGTCATGGTTTTTTCTTGGGGCTTTACTGGTTGCTTTGCCTCAGTTTTCCTCCACCGATTATTTGTGGAATTGTCCATGTTTCCTTCAATACAATTTTTTTAAAAATCACCCACTTGGGCAACTTTACAAAACAGTGGTTTGTTTGTTAAAGTGATGTTACTGTAACTTCCTTATGGGAAGAAATGCACAATGTACAGTTGTCAAAGAGCCATTTAAAATCAACATCATTCTCCACAATTGATCACACAAGCACATCAGACTTTCTCCTCGGAGTAGTTGGTGTATTTTTAAGACTATTTTGTCTGGAATCTTTGTTTGGAACCTATAGACGATATGAATGGACACTGGACGGGTGGATTATGCTGCAGAGGAAATCTGAACAGTGAATGTTTTGATATTATTGAGCCATGGTCTACACCCTATTTCTTAATTAGAAGGTAGTTTAAATCCAATAGTTTTTTGAAAGTGTGTTTTTTCAGGTTTTGAGGGCCACACACTAAATCCTATTCACATCCATTGTATTTTTGTATACATTGTATTGGGGTGGTGAGATTTAAAAAAACTTGGGCAATAAAAATCCCCAAGCTATATTTGTTAGACAGCCCAAAAAGGTAAATGAGAATTCTGTGGTTGTGTTCTTTCCTTCTAATGTAGTTTTAAGTATCAAGTATACCATTGGTTGAGTAAATATTTATTCCTAAAAAATATTTAGCTTAGTGCTGCCCTTCCTGCTATAAAACCTGGGAGTAAAAACCAATTTAAACATGCCCTGTCAACATAATATCATTCATCCTAAGGTTACACATCTTCACCAACCTGGCGTCAGTGATGGTGTCGTGAGATGCAGGAGCCGAAAAGAAAATACAGTATGAAAGCCAGAATTCTCATCATCTGTCTTTTTTTTATCATTTATATTAATGTAGATTATATGAGAGGTATGAAATAGACATAATAAATATACCTTGGCCACTCTGTCCTTCAGAGAAAAAAAAATCAGACCATTGTCTATTTATATCGCTCTATTTTTAGCCACAATGGTGCCACGGAAATTGACAAATTGAAAAGCGCTGCACGTGTCAGACTTAGCCTCTGCAGTTCGCTGCCTCTACCTCATTGGATATATCAGTCTTTTTTCTTTCTTCCTCCCCCTCATTGAAGTTTGTTTGTTGTTTTTCTCCTCTCCCTCCCCTTCATTAAATCCAGCTCATTTCTTTGCCCCATTCTTCTTTTACCTGCCCTCTCATTCAAATCCTTCTCTAGCTCTCCCTCCCCCTCCTCTCCATTCAGTCGTGAAGCACTGACTACACAGTCACGTTTTGCTTCATACTTTCACAAACCCCTGAAGGCGAGCCATTTCAGGATATTTCACAGCAGAGCAACACACAGACTCTGTCACTCTCATAGAGACGTGGGCACACAAGCCATCTCACAGACACACACACACCAAAAACACACACATGCTTCCTTTTGCTTCACACGTGACCCTAACCTGCCACATCAGATAGGGTTTTACCACACCAAGACGTTTTGTGTGCCGTTTGCAAATAAGCCAAGCAGCAACAAAAGCAAGGATGGGATTTGCTCGAGGCAAGAAACGGCACAATTTATATATAGATTCATAAATGTATGAATGCGGAGGAGCTAAAAATATACCTAGCTTTATTTTCTCCAACAACCCCCCCTTACTCCCACTCTCAAAATCATTCAGCTCATGCCTCTGTGTTGCTCTCTGAGGAGATGTGCTAAAAATAGAGGTGTTTCCCATGCACGTTTCAGAACTATTTCCCTCAGTCTCTAACCCTCTCTCCCTCTCCCTCGCTCCTTCTGGCACGCAATCTCCATTCTCTTTCAGTCCTCTCACAGCCAGATACACACACACACACACACACACACACACAGTCATTTAAATTGGCAACTTAATTTGTTATGCTGCATGGGCTCTTTATCTAAACACACACACACAGACATATACACACACACACACTTTCGTTAATAGCTTTTTGTGATATATTTATGGTGAACGGTAAATGTAGTTGTATAGTGCCTTTCTAGTCTTCTGATCACTCAAACCACTTTTACACTTCATGTCATTCATCCACTGATTACAGGGGCTAACATGCAAGGTGCCTCAGGATCTATCTAAGCATTCACACACCGATGGCACAGACTCTGGGAGTAATTTGGGGTTAAGTGTCCCCAAGCACACATCGACCTGGACTAAAGGAGCCGGAGATCGAACTGCCGATTTTTTGTGATTGAGGGACGACCCGCTTTATAGTCACCCTTAGTATACTCCTAATTTGTTTTATCACTTACATTTTGAGATAAACATGTTGACAGGGTCACTATAATAATGCCAGGGGAAGCCTTTTGCATGGTATCTCAATGCAGAAGGTTTGTGCATGGTTAACATTATGAAGCAGTCCCAGTTACCATGTAACACTCAGGACACACGTGTGACGCGTGCGTTCCTTTGTAAACAATGATAACATTCCAAAATGTATAGCTTGTAATTTATTTATTTTATTTCATGGTGTCGAGCAAGTCAAAGCATTTTCGTTGTAATATTTCAAAATAAACGGCTTGTGTAAACGAATTACATTACAGTCATTTAGCAGACGCTTTCAACCAAAGGGTCAGGTGTCTTACTCAAGGACACATCAACATGCAACTAGAGGAGCCCGATCCGGGAATTGAGCCACCAATCCTCCGATTGAAAGATGGCCCTGCTATCCACTTCGCCACAGTCACCCACAAATAGCATTCACTCCACAGAATGAAACTAGAGAGGGTTTATTTTGAACCGGAAACAGGAATGTTAAAACATGATTAACTTTCTACAGATATATTCATCAAAACTGTGATAATATTGCTGGTATGATGTCAAAAACTGTGAAAAGATCATTTAAACTGTCTATTTTACTGTGAACAGCATGCGGGAAGCGAAAATAAACAGGCAACACCTCGAATCTCTAGAACAGACGCAGCTGACACACAGCTGAGCCTCACCTGGCATTTTACACCGTTTCCTGACACAGGAGTAAATGTTGTTCTGCTCCTCTTCCTAATTGGGAGTTTACTGCAACACAAGATTGCATTGCGTATGTGTGTGTATATTTTAGTTTTTAACGCATTAAGACCGGTTCGGATTGGTACCCGTATCAGCAGCTACAGGTTTTGATTATTGCTATTTTGAAGTTAGAATCTATTTGAATTCAGCATTGGATTTAATTCAATTTTCATTCTCATTTTTATTTGTACAGACATGCAATATCACAAATCACAAATTTGCTTTGGGGGAATTTAGAATCTGCACAGCATAGGACATCCTCTGTGTTTGTACCCTCATAAGGAAAAACTACCCCCAAAAAACCCTTTAAAGAAGTAAGAAACCTCAGGGAGAGGAACTGAGGAGGGATCCCTCACCCAGGATGGGCACACGTGCACTATCATGTGTATAAAATGAACAACATAATAAGATTGCAATATAGCCAATCCGTATGACAGAAATGATAGCATATAATGAGAGTACAAGCATTAGCAGCAATATAATAGAAAAAGTAGTACTAATAATAATAGTAGCATTAGTGGATATAACAGAATGATAAAGTAATAATAATAAAAGCAGCAATAGTAGGCACAACCGCAGTCCAGGTAAAACCACGATCCATGGAACCCTACGAGGTGAGAAAGCACAGCGACTCCAGGGAAGAAGCCATGTTAGTAACATGCATTAGTGGAATATCAAAATATATACAATGGAGAGTGAGAGGAGGAGGAGAGAGGAGCTCAGTGTCTCATAGGAAGTCCCCGGGCAGTCTCGGCCCATAGCACCATATCTAGGGGCTGGTCCGAGGCTGGCCTGAGCCAGCCCTATAAGTGTTGTTGAAGAGGAAAGCCTTAAGCCTACTCTCAAATGTGGACTGAAACTGAAAGCTGGTTCCACAAGAGAGGAGCTTGATAGCTGAAGCCTCTGGTTTCCATTTTACTTTTGGAGACTCAAGGAGCAGAAGTAACCCTCCATTCTGTGAGTGCAGTGAGTTAGCAATTCCCACCTCTGCGGTCTCTGCTATGAGGCGTTCTAAATTCAAACTATTGTTCAATTGAAAAACACAAGTTATTTGTGACTACTTTCTCAAGGATCTTAGAGAGAAAGTGAAGGTTAGAAATAGGTCTATAGTCAGCCAGAACCTCTGGATCAAGAGTGGGCTTTTTTAGAAGAGGTTTAATTGCAGCTTCTTTGAGGGACTATACATGGCCTGTTAGTAAAGACAGATTGATCATACCTTGTAAAGAGGTGCTAACTAAGGCTTGAACTTATCTTAGTTAGCGTAGTCGGGATGGGACCTAAGCATATAAGAAGTGTACATAGTTATCATGACATCACCCATTGGTTTGTGGACTGTGGTTTTCAAGCCTCAAGTTTGTCATTTTTGCCATCGCCATCTTGAATTTTGTCCAACCCTATATTTGTGTTCTTCAACCAGTGAAGGGAAGTGACCATACTTGGACTGCGAAGGAGTGAGACGCCGATTACGGCTCTGGCAACGGTAGTGATCTGTTAAGTACAAGGTAGCCACGACATAAAGCATACCCTGCTTGATCTTCTATTTTACCATAATTTACAAAAGTAGGGTGATTTTCTTATAGACAACCAGAGGAGTTGCCCCCTGATGGCCAGTGGAGAGAATGCATGTTTAAGGCACCTCTGCATTGGCTTCACTTGTCAAAACTGGAGGTTTGGTCAAAGAGACAAGTAGATGACTTGCATGTAGAAATGGTGGAAGTCATTTACTGAGGCAGGAGTTTATTACACAGTCATGCAGCTGTGTCTGTTTCTATAAATGGGTTTTATTAAATCAAAGCAAAAACAGTCATTGCTAATAAAAAATGACAAGCCACTGGAGTGCATTGAACATATAGTCCATTAGCAGGTCAAGCTCAAACGTAATGACCAGAAAGCCCCAGATGTTCATTCTTTTTGTGGTGATATAAAATTGCCACTTTCTGTCTTGAGTTATTATTACTGCGCTCTTCTCCCTAAAAATCTGCTATTTAATGTCTGAACTAAATTAGTGCTGCTCTCCTGCATTCATTTTGTGATGCGCCCACCATTTTTTCTGCTGTCATGTGTTGATATTTATTGAGCTATTAAATGTTCTCTCTCCCAACCACAACCATACTTTAAAATGCACCTATGTACATTTACAGTAGTTCTTTTAGAAGGTCTGTGGTTCTAAATTACATGAGCCTTAAGAAATCCAGCAAAGCAGCAAAATGTGCACTCACCCAAACAGAATCCAATCTATGCATATGTAATGAAGAGAGGTGCACTCAACTGATTACTCCCAAGACATACTCTACATGTGTGGGAGTACACATCAAGCAGTCTAGGCGTCAATTACAATATGGAGATGTATCGCAAATAGATGGCGAGGGTGCGCAAATTGAGTGTCTTGTTTAAAAACATTTCAACTTTTGCATGACCTTGTGATGTGAGTGGTTGTTTAAGGTTCAGATGACAGCAGGGCTTGATTTGAGGGCAAATGCAGAAGAATTGAGGAAATGCTATTACCACAAAGTCAACATGCAGGGGCCCGGTATTACCAAACCAAGCCCATAACCACATGCCTTTTCTCTGTGGCCTCGCAACAGGCAATATCTGTGCTGACCTGGACCATTGTGGTTCATCACCTTGCTGGTCAGGCTGGTATATACAGATGTCCGTCTCTCCATCTGTCTGTTCCTTTTTCATGAACGCAGTATCTCAGGAACTCTCGAGCGAATTTCTTCTAATTTGATACAAAGGTCAACTTGAACCGATTTATAATTTGATGGTTTATGGTCACTGCAATCTCACAAAACATGATTTGGGCTTTAACTCAACAAGTCCTCAACTAATGACAATTTCACAAATGTCTACTAAGATAAAATGATGATTACATTTTTAGACAAACATGGACATGTCTCTCATTCTTCTACATTGACTTTATTTATAAATTAGTTTTATTGACTTTCTTTTTCAATTTAAATTGATTATTATCTACCTCTTTTGAGTAAGGTCCTCTTTCAGTTTGTATAAGTGAGTGGAACAGGAAGGGGATTTGAAGACATGTTTGAGTATTTCGTACATTTTGTTTTTGTTCAATTTAAAATTGGAAAATAAAATGATATGTAAACCCTTAAACAATGCCTTTAAATGTACCGTCCTCAAAAAGCATTGGCTCTGGGCCCTACAGCACAAACTAGGGACATGCTGACTTGTGCAAAGGCAGACTGTTTGAATCTGGCCAGAAGGTTGTAAAAAAGGGGGGGAAAGGTTAGTCTACTCTAGATCTATTGTTATTGACCACTAACAATACTTATTGTTACAAAAGATGAAAAATGTCAGACATACAAATGTGTGCAAAAAGCATTTTAATTTCACCAAAAAAAAGATGAATATATGTACCCCTGTGCACAGAAAACAGACAACTCTCACAACACATCTTATATCACCAATTTATTTTTATCAACACTTCAAAAAAACTTTATCAAATAGTAATTTACATACATAATGCTGCTCATAAGGAGGGCTGAACTGAATGTTTTGTGTCTATACAGTGGTACATGGAGTAAACTCAAGTTGCTGTCAGGGCCCTCAGTGCCCCTGAAGTCTGTTCAGGCATGTTTGGTGCTGGTAGCAAAGTACCAACACAGTAACCTGACAACAGTGTTAGCGCAGAGCTAATGGAAAGTCTGTGTCATCGTGAAGCTGAGGCCCATGGGGAGGAAATGAGGTGTGATGAATGATGGGATTGCATGAGCAGAAGATATATATATATATATTTTAAAGCGAGATGTAAGGTATATGCAATTTGTGAAGGCTCATCTCCTCTGCATTATAATCTAATAATAGACTGCGCATGTTCTTTGTGGTGGTGTGCTTGTCCAACAACATACATTTAGTTGAGGTAGACTTACTCAAACTGTTGCCAGGCTAAATTCTACATACAAACAGAGTGAACAGTAAGGGCTTAACTGAACTTCTTATGTAACACCTTCAAGCCATCACTAAAATTGAGCGATGCAGCCGCACGGTCAGAGTATAATATTGAGTCTCTTTAGTGGACGCTGAAAGTGCTTAAGGTGCTGTACCTCATTCCCGCACAGTGCTACAGGAGCACCCTGGGCACTGTTTCGTGCCATTAGCCAGTAGACTGTACAATATTTACTGCACAAATGGTCTCTAGCTCCACAAGCTAGGAGGATGTTAAGGGATTCTGGGAACAGGGTTCTAGCAAGGGCATTACATCTTTCACAAATTCTGACATGGTATGGAGGAATATAAGCGCTCAGCACACACAGTCCAAGTACAGCTTTACCGAATCTTGCCCTATCAAGGTCCTCTGTCATCTCAGAAACTCACTGAGGTTGCTTTCAGCAAGCTCCGGGTGGACCAGATGCTGCCAGTTAGTGTTTAGGAAAAAGAACACCTGAGTGTTTGCAGGTTTGACATTTTGCAGACTATTGAGCCATTAGTAATTGAAAACCAATATCAGTGAAATATAGTGGTTTATGTTTGTGTCTGTGTTTCCTTTATGTTACCAGTCTTCCTCTTCTGCATGGGAACAATGACATGAACTAACTCTGTGAAATTCAATAGTTTCTGACTTTTACATCAGTAATATCAGAAAGTCAAATAGAACTTCAAATTTAGTGATATTATTTTGATATCAACATCGACTCAAGTAACTTATTGTATGTTTTTAAAACACTGCTAGTAAAATGTAATCCAGCTGAGAATCCCAATTCTGTAGCGTTTTGTCGCGCTCAGTTGTAATCAGCTAGTCCTTAAGTTACGAAGAAATAAAAACATTGATATTGGAGGATTCTGTGAAGACCACATCACAATACTTCCTGCATTGACACTGAACGTAGGCACCCATGAGGCTGTTAATATCCTCATTAGCATGCATTTCAGATCTCCGTCCACACGGCGTTTCAGCATCGTTTTCAAAATGATCTCCGTCCAGACTGAAACGCCTGAAAACGAATATCACGTGACTCTTCACGCTTAGTTAAAACAAATACGACGGAGTAATGAAGTAGTCTTTAATAAGGAAAGGTAGTGTTTGATACTTAAAATCTTCCTCTATAAACTCAAACAGACACATTTCGTGGGAAGTTTTATCTTTCAGACTTAGAGCAAGACCTGCAGCGTTTAAAATCAACACTTACACATAAAAGTTCATAAAACTCTATCCTACTGGAGAGCAATTCATGTTTTGTTCCTTTTACATTTCATCTGCGGACTTCACAATAGTTGTGCAGAACAAAATAAGCATCAATAAGAAAAGGAGAGTCCTCCGTTTGGTGTCCATCACCCTCCCTAAAGCCGCTAACCGCGACTTCAGACGTCCGCTCCAGGAGGCGAAAGGTCTCGGAACTGCAGAGGTCCTGGCTGAGGGGCTGACAGAGGCCATGTGGGAACGGGACATAGAAAAGAATAAAATCTTGTGCATCGCTACTGACAAAGACGAGAGCTCTGCAAGGTGCTGGAGCAGCTGAATCTACCTCAACACATGCTGATAACAGTGGATCTATGTCAACTGTCATCCCATATTCGTTTATTTATTGTAGCCCATACATTATGTTTAAAAACATAATCAGTCAGTCATAATGAAACTCAAATTGAAATATAACCACAGAACCCTTCAGTTGATTTGCAAAGCCACCCTCCTTGACCCACATTGTAAGGGGGACCACATCAAAGCCCCGCACATTCTGATGTGATCAAAAGTCAACTTGAGGTTGAAAAGTAAATAAGCATCTTGAGCAAAATGTCGAATCTTGTGCTTTAATAATAACAAGCTACAAAGCATTTTTTCAATTGCACTGCAGACAATACATAGAATCAATGATGTTTTAGACTGTCAAAAGGAATGTGTAGCAAAACTTCTCAGCTTGATGTTTAGGTTTTTTTCTACAAATAAAATTGTAATTTTATCATTTGTGAGACATGCTATTTTTTGTAAACTGTTATATATTTCCATTCGATCATTAATCTCACTAAAAAAAGTAGCTTCAAAAGATTAGGACCAAACAACAGCTTATGTCTGATAGAAGCCAATTGTGCTCCCGGTGCACTAGCTCGATCTGGTCGTGTGCACGTACACATGCACACACACTGACCGTAACCTAGATTCCTCAACAACGTGGGCTTAAGAATAAAATGACTCGCCTGACAGTGTTCAACAGAATGATAATGGAATTGTGAAGCTATACTGTCGGATTAGGGAAGCCACCTGCCTGTGTTTCCTATTGTACTGTAAACCTGTCAGGCTGAGCTTTCCTGTCTGTTGGACTAATCTTCTAGCAATCACTCCATTGATCATCCACCCCTAGTGAAACTGTACACTTGTTAAATTAAAAACGTGCTTTCAGGGCAGAAAGAGAGATTTGGGGGAAATTTGGCACAAGGATACTATAACTCAAGACACACGTTTCACTTGAAATGGCACAGAGGCTCAAACCTGACTCATCAGGAGATTGAAGTAATTTGAGGTTTCGAGGATTGATTTTTTTGGAGAATTTATTGTTATAATTTATTGTTATCCAACACAGGCTTGCACAACAAACTGTAGTTGTAGCCCATTTGCTATACAAGAAAAACATGACTAACAAAACCATAACAGCAGTGCATTCCTGTAGTGCTTTTAATTAATTTACCTCAGGAAGAATTTAAACAGCAACAAATCCATTCTCTGGGCAACATGGTCCATCAACTTTGACTATTTGAGCAGCAAGCATTGATCTAAACATACATAAGGTATTATTAAGTGGTAATTATTGATTCCAACATGTGGACATTTACCATTAAAGCTGTAATTTGACACTCACACTCACTAACCTTGTGGTTCTGCCTCCCTGGGAGGCAAAGAGTCTGGAATCCGTAATGCACTGCAGTGATGATGTTGCAGACCCTGTTACATGCTGCACCTCTCCAAGGAAAACAATACATCTTCTCAACTGTCCAATTCCCCATCTGTCAGCTGAAAACTCACCAGTCACACCAAGATAGCTCTATGTTTAATTTACTTCTGCAATGTCAAGACAGTAGGCACTCAGATGAACATCTGTTCTGTCAAGCATTAGCTGAAGACCCCAAATCTCATCAGTAATAATTAGAGTATTCATTTATATTAGATTGTATGTGTTATAATTAAGCTGATCATCAGCAATCTGCCAGTCACCTCTGGATGTCATGTATTACCAAGTGACACCCAACATGGCACAGTTGTGCTTAAATGTATTAATTTGCTCTCACTGAGTACATTTGAGTCACGAGTAAAGCCAGGCCAATTGGACATGACAGTAAGAACCGACAAGTTAAGTGCCTGACATGCCGCCAAGCTGCAGCAATAACCCAATGAACAAACATGCTAAATCCATTATTTACCTCCAGCTGCAGTGTACAGGTAACTAAGCCTCCAGGTCACTAATACGTGCGTGCATTTTTGTAGACACATGTATGCAGCCACTTTCCAAGTTAGTAACAAATATGAAAATATGTATATTATACTGTATAACCCATGGATTTGAGTGTTCACAGATTTGCCATTTGTTAAAGCCACCGTTTGCCTTAGTATTGAAAGCATTCAAATCTATTATTGTTTGTATTTTTAATATTCCAAATCTGTGGGCCTTTAACTGGAAAAGAGGACTGATGGAATCTTGACTGTGCGTTTTGCTGCCCTCGTAATTTCTCCTTTACTGTTATATTTTACAATCATTTGACTGACACATCAAAATCAATTTTATAAATTAGAGATTTACAACATTCTCAAGGTTTAATAAATAATGCCTTTTCTGAATTTGACAATGGTGCCATTTTATTGGCTTCTGAGTTTTCGAAACTTTGTAGAATGACATTGTAGATGTCATTGCTGATTGAGTTGATCTGGCCCCAGACGGTTACACAATAAGAAAGATGAAATAAAATCATTGCGTGCACATATAGTTGGGTGACCTTTATAGGATAACAAGATCTTGTTATTTGAAAACAAGGTTAGCCTTGGTGTTCTTAGACACTTTCCTAATATGTGTATCACATTTTAACTGGGAATCCAAGACAACACCTAGATATTTCAATTCCTTTACTTTTATTTATGTCCATATGATTTAATTTAGTTCTTGTTAAGCCACGGCATCAATTTCATCTTATTGAAAAGCACATTGAGACAAGTTTTTGCACAGTTCAGAATCAGGAAGTTGGTTTGAACCAACCATACTTATGCCTATTCTGTAACTCTGCAGCCGTTGTGAAAACATCGTTTTGATGTCATACCATTAATTATGATGTATTGTGCTTGTTATTCCAGATATAGTTTAAACCAACATAGATGTTGAAAAGGGTTCAACTTTTTTCACTTAATTGAAAGGTCGATCATGCTTCACAGTATCAAAGGTCTTTTTTAGGTATAGATAACTGTGGCCACTACTTTACGTCATCAAAATGTTCTCTTAATAAAGTCTGTAAGATAACAAGAAGAAATGTCAGTGGAATTTCTACATCGAGATCGGTTTGGATGGAGAAGCTGGTTTCTTTCAAGAAAATGAATCAACTGCTCTATAACTTTCCAGATTGCAGAAGGGATTGGTCTATAATTACAATCTTGGTCAAGTTCTCCAGAGTTAAAAATGGAATTGTTGTGTTTGTTTTAAATATTTGAGGAAATTCCCCAGATTTATTAACATTCATATGTATTGTGTGCATTAACATATCTTTAGATTTTATTATTATTCAGTTGATAAATCATTTGTGAATTTTACTTGATCAGTTTGTGGGTTAAAACAATGCATTTGCGGTATAATTTACTGAGAACTCTTACAGCTCTATTGATCAAAATTTTGCTGTCAGTTCTACCGATGATTGGACATAACAAGGATTAAGTGCATTTGCAATTACTCTTGGTATGAGATGAACTATTCCCTCCCTGTCCTTTTAAAAACTAGAGTACCCATGTATAATTTTATGTAAAGGATTTTGTATTTATGCAAGCTCGCTCTCTTTGTCATTCGTTGAAGAATATCATTATTAACCAAAAGATGCAGAGATGGTCTTTTTTCACCACGTTTCAATGGCTTTATATATTGACAAGTGAATCCATCAAAATGTTACATTACTTTAAATCATTTGCTTGTCAAACTGAATCACAATTTATATACTCTACGCCATTCTCAAATTGAGGAATTTAATGATTCTCACTCACCAAAGCATACAGAAATGTAGGCAAAAAGTATACAAAGGGTGGTAAATAGAGGCAGGTGTGGATGTTTTAAATGTTTTTTGTCTCGCCCCAAATCTTTCTCACAGAGGAAGAAATGGAAATATCATAAAATGTAAATAATTTAATTCCTTACCACACCAACCCCTTGCTCCTGCCTGTGTACGGATGTAGAGAGACTGATGGAGTGGGGCTGGGTAACTTCCTCTTGTAGCCTTTAAAGGCTGAGTCAGTCCAGTGCTGCCTGCAATGCTGCTTCTGCTCGGCTGTCGGGCAGAGCAAAAGTCCTGTTTTCAGACCGCACAGTGTCCATTTAGCATTTTTTCTAGCAAAAAGTAATGGCTTTCTGAAATGTTCAGATAATTTCAACTTGAAACTCTCAAAGCAGCTCCACAATAAAGTCAGAGGCTTTGAGTGCTCTGCAAAATTGCTTTTCCATTTGTTTGCCTTTTTTACTAGGCGGTCGTATTTGCTCTCTCCGCATTGGGAACCAATTAAAAAAAAACACGCTGGCACTCAGAGAAAAACACTATATGGAGTCATCCTAATTCTCAGAGACTAACTGTTCAATATGTCTATTTTTAGATGGACTTTGGCTACATATATCGTACATCCAGATAATGGGGACTTGTTTTAATCTTCCCAAGATAATGCAGACTTCACAAAGTGATCCAAAAGTCATGTATGCTATGATTTGGAAATATCCCTGAAATTTGTGTACACAACACAATAAGATTAATTGTTTTGTGAATATGAAAAAAACTTGTTGTTGCAACAATGATTAAGATAAAATATGATTTTGTCATGACAGCAAAGATGACGAGATGTATAATTGGAGAGTTGAAACACAATTCGCCAAAATGTTAGATGGTTAAGACACCTGATATTCACAGGCTGCTGGTGTATTTTACAACACAAAGGCCCAGATATAACAGCAGTTAAAAAAATACTAAAAAAAGTAAAGTACTAATTAAACACCGGTACCACATAATTGTCTTAACATTACTATGAAAAATTGCATTTAAAAATTAAATCTAATGTTTCCAGTACTCATACAATGCAGTACAATTAAATACAATTTGGGCAGTAGTGTTCCAGGCCGGGACCACCCAAAAAACAAAACTTTGACGGGAGCTGGGCGCTCGCACACACTGACCTCAGCCCCAGTGGATCTTGTCTTAGCCCCAGACCTTGTCAACTCATAAACGCCGCTGGGTGAAAAGTCAAGCATGAACCTAATTTGCTGGAGAACCAGTGGCTGTCAGATCATATCACTAGCCTGGACAGAGCAGGTGAAACACATCTGGTCACATTCAGCCAATGTCAGATTACCTAATGATAAAAGCAAATGTATTGGAATGAAATATCACAAGAAGGAAGGCAAATCCATGTCTTCATTAATAGACTACGGCTCATAGTCATGGTGGTTGAAAATTTGACTACAATGCAAACAAAGAAAACTAAAAACCAACAGAGCGAACTAGAATCAAAGTGAGTTGGTTCACACCTGATTTCTCACAAGGGATTAAGAGGTATTCTGAGAAAGACCCATTTGTTGGCCTGGTAACAATGGTTTCCTTGGATACACCAGTCTTTTTTGAGTCTGAGTTTGGTGTCATGTGGTTGTAATTAAATGCATGACAGGATTTTTTCCTAAATTCCTCTTTTTTCTTTCCATGTTGTCAGTTCTGTGATGATAATCGTAATTCTTGGGAAAGGCCATTTATCAGAAAGATACAGTTAGTGACCCCTCAAGTTAATTGAAAATAATGGTGGTCTTGACAGTATGTGTGAACATGCAGTAGGTGTATAACTGTTTTAGAAATACATCTACAGATTGTTATTATAATTATTGGGTATCAACGTTATGTTTCATATGGGTGTAACTCTTAAAGCCTGACACTGATTGTATCACTGGTTATGACGTATTTTGGTAGAAACTAATGTAAACAAACATACATTGACTTGTTGTAAAGAAAAATCGCTTGTTCATTCCAATGAAACGCTGTCTGTTTGCATATTTTCCTTCAATCTTGCCATACGTGTGCTGCACTGGGAACAAAAATAGCTTACAAATGAGGAAAGAGCATTTCAAGGTCAAGAAAAATAACAATAGCGCTCCGCGTGCCAGTCTTTGCGCTGGCATGACCCATAATCTCATTACAGGCGATGTAAAACAGTGATGCATAGCAAGCATGCATACAACCTTGTCAACACATGCTCAGACATGGAGACGCAACCACACACACACACACACACACGTTTTGATTAAACCCAGTGAGTAATATGACATTTTGGTCAGATGTTAATAATGTTAGCCCTTATTATTACTATTATTATTATTATTATTATAAAAATCTCTGTTTGGTCGTCAAGCTCTTGATCTAAGTGGTAAATTGCACAAAATAGCGAAAGCAAGAACATGTAACCAGTAATCCTGTACAAGTAAATTACACAGCGAGGGGCTCATCGCAGGTTATAAATGGTGACTGAAGTGTGTTATTGTTCTCATTCAACCTATAATTATTATGTGCATACTTGTATAGTTGTGAGGATGTTCACTTTTACTGCGAGAATTATCTTGTATCATGCCAGTTGGAAAAGAAGAGGTTGTACTTATGAGGTTTGGGTAGTGAAACAGTTTTCCTTTCATCTTTCATGTCAGCAGCCATTAGGCACCACCAGAACACTGACTAGCTAAACAAGGTTGGCACTCGGTACTCCCTTCTCGGTCTATGCAAATTGGTCCCTTTGATGTTGAACCAACAGCACAGGGAAGGACAGAATGAGGAAGGGGGAATACGAGGATGACGAGATGAGCTTATTTTTAATCAGCAGCTGCTTCTAATGAGGACCTGTGTCAGCAAAACAACACGGCCGTGCTGCAGCAGAATGTCAAGTATTATTCATAACCCAGGATTTTTATATAAATGGCTGCTAGAATTGTTGTGTTTGCTGTTGTTAAGTTGTTTTGGGCTTTTTGTTGAAAATCAGACCAGGGCCACAGCTGAAGGGGGCCTTAGAGGAAGAACAGGAAGCTTTTATTCTGTAAACCAGGAGTATTTCCACAAACCTCAGACCATGTAATGAGTTCACTTTTGTGCTTTTGTACAAATCTGTTTGGTTGTTTTTTGTCAAGAGAAAGAGGACGGACGAAATTATATTACACCTTAACCTCCTCACAACGATGGGAATTTCTTTATTAAAATTCTATTTTAGTTCCTTCCCCTTTGAGAAGGGTCTGATTGCAGCCGTGAGACAGAGTTCCTGTAGAGCACAGGAACACCCAGTGCTTTGGAATGCCTCAAAACCATTTATTTTCAATGGTATGGCGCTCTTTTCTCACGTTTTATTTGACGTGCATAAAATGTCACACTTTGCCGAGGCAGCCAATCAAATCAAAGACCATCTGTAACACTCTACCGCTGCCTTCCTATTTTGATGCCGGTAGATGTGGTGGGAACGGACACCCTCCTCCTCATCCATCAGCAGATGAGGACAGCAGAACAGGCTCGTCAGCTGTTTTGGTTAATGGGCCATATGCTCATGGGGTAAAACATGCCAACTATTTCTTCCTCTCTACTTTCCCAATGCACAGCTTGCTCTAGCTGCTAGTTATTACCGTTACAGTAACTTCATTGCAAAGACACAATAAAAATGACAGCAGACAACAGTACACACTGTCAATAGTTACGTTGTGTAGTTTCATGGTGGCACATACTTGGATGTGTGTGTGGGAAAAAAAAGAGAATTGATTTAACACAGTTCCACTCAATGTTTCCCTACCAGCATTGCATTAGCATCAATGGATTCTGTATTGCTTGCTAGCAAGCTAGCTGCCTTTGTTCAGATCAAGTTGGTGTCATCGCAGTCAGAAATAATTGTACAATGATTCAAAAATGTATCAAAATGTTAGTTATATCGTACACCAATGCAAAACTCCTGAGCAGCAGAATAAAGTGACTTTAAGTCATAAAAAGTGAGTAGCTATTGGGCAGCCTGTTCTATTAAACCCAAATTCCATGTGCCTGCTGCAGCAGCAATCAGACTTTTCTGCTTTTGGGGGTTATGCATTGCAAAAAAGCACGAAATGGAATCTATGAGGTTACTACTGTGTATTATTAAATGTCGTTTCCATTAGGCAGCCTTAATTGTAATGGCAAGGGGGAAAATGACTACATACAGACCTTACGCACACATTCACACAGAGTTAGAATCTCTATTGCACGTGCATTTGCAATTACACACACACACACAATCATCTAACCCTATCAGGTAATGGTCGCAGGCAATTTTTTTAATTTAAAAAGAAGCTGCTAGTGTGGATGCTACTGATACTGTACATTATTGCAGTTTAATTGAAGATTTAATGAAAGGAGAACTCAATTTTCTCCTGGTTAAGCAACGTGCAGCTGCAGCAAAGTGGTATATACTATGTGTGCCACTATCTGTTATAAAGAGAGATAGACAAAGAAGAAAAAACTGCTGGAGAATATTCATGATATTGTCCATACATCCAATGTCACCTTCCCCCAGTATTCTAACCTGTTTTATTATTATAGCCATGATGAATTGTGCAACAGTCAGGTGGTACTAATGTCTACCAAATATGCCATATTGAATATGCCTGTTAATACGGCACAGTGACATGCTGCGATGAAAACCACATTTATTTCATGTTGATCTGAGTAGAATTCAGATCAAATTAATCTGTTCTGTTTCCACTGATTGTCTAAGAAAAGCATTCAGACAGTTAGACTCATTTAATGCTCATCAGCGTTTATTGAAGCCCCCAATTACATAAATGGATGAGTGAATTTACATCCAAATGAGAAAATATCTTATGAATTAAATTATGGGCTTCTCCCGTTTATGTCAACCAATTTGAGACGTATGAACCGTATCAATGTAATAGTCCTCATCATTTGAATATGCAAAGCACAGAACCATTATGTAGTTGCAGAGAACCCCTCTAAGGAAATGGTGCAATTTCTCTAATTAACATTATGAAATGTAGCACTTAGAAAATTGGCATTAAACGTACTGTATAAAGACTAATAAACTTACTCAGCACTGTCAACAATGTAATCTAGGGTCCCAGTTTAACAGACAGTCTGGACGTTTCAGGATAATGAGGATAATTGGGGGACATGACTGACACTACATTTCTGAGGCGTTACAGGATGCATTCAAGACACGGCAATATCAGAAAACACAACAAAATGGAAAATACATATTTACTAATTTGACAAGATACAGTTTCCTGTGCCTTCAGAAAGACACTCAAAATACAGCACTGTTGCAATATGTGCAACACAATGCCACAAAATAGTTCCAAGCACACAAATGGTCAACACAAAAAAAATTATCTAGCCAGTTGGACACACAGATTCCATTCACATGATGGGTATTGAACTAAGAACTCTTTTTGGTAATGGTATCTCTGGTGAAAACATGCATTTACTCATGTGGATAAATTGCTTGGGAGCTTAAAATGGGTTTACCAAAGTCTTAGGTTCACAAAAGTAGTGTAGTACATGAATAAAATGGTAGATACATGTGCAATGAATGTCTAAAATGACATTTTGTAATATTTTTTGAGTAGACCCCACTCCACTTTCATCATTGAGGGACTGAGATAAAACGAGACAGAAAAATGACTTCATGATACATATCAGGCTTCAAGGGATGTGTGACAATGAGAAATGAGCATTAAACATTTAAATTTAAATCCAACTCTAAAACAGATAAAAAACACTATTTACAATATTTACATAATGTGCATGTTTTCAGGTTTCATTATTTTGAACTTGTCATGTCACACTGCAAAACTGTTTCTGTCCAGCTGCAGGCAGGCAGAGAGCATCATCACACTCCCTGCATTTCCCCGGTGTGTCCTTTTGCTGGCCTTCGCTTTTGGCAATGTTCACACCTCCCGTGGTGGCTCGCTCTCTCTGTGGACTGCTGCATGGACATCAGCGATAGGCACAGCAGGATGACCTGCAAGCGCCAGGGCAGGAGCTGTGCGGAGAGGCTTGCCAATGAGCTCTGTGTGTCATGGGTTTGGTTTGCTGGGCCAGACAGAGATCCTTGTGAAGAATGTCGCCGTTGGTGGTGGCAATGTCCAGTAAATTATAAAACGGGCTTCTGTAGTAGGGCATGGTTTTGTGACGTGAAGAGTAATACTGAATGCTCTGGTCTGATAGTTCAGATCCACCCATTGTACTTTATAACTGATGTGGGACAAGGGATTGATACCTTTGTCCAAGAGCCCTCTCGTTGTTTCACCCTCCTCTGCACAGTTTTACCACAGTGTGAATTTGGGATCAGACACTTCCCCCATGACCATCCATTTCACAAAGAGATGGGGCCTTCCTGGATCTATTTTTTTAACCCCGTTACATATTTTTTTGCGAGCCCCTGCGGTTCTCCCTATAAGCATATCTACACTCATGGAGAGCCTTGAAGAGCTAAGGATTAGAATGAAAATTGTCCATATAAATGTGGTGGCCTGTGCCGCCAAGGTAATCTGGTTGCACAATGGCCATCTCAACATCACAGGACAAGCCATGTCCGGAGGGGATGTTGCTTTTTCAGGTGTAAAATGAAAAGTCCACTGTAGCCATTCTTTGAATAAGCCGAGGCAAACTGCATGAATCCCCACTTGCTTCCATAAACTGGGTCATTCCGAGTTAAATCTTGGAGGCGACCATTCTTTTATTCACAGCCTGATCTCGGTTGGGATGGTGAAATGACTTGCATGCATTTTTGATGATCATCAGGGATTTTAGTCAGAAGAGTTTGTCATGGCAGCCTGTGTCCCCTTTTCCGTCTTTATCCTCATCAGGGTCGCTAAGATAAAGGTAACAAGATGTTCTTCTGCATTCTGTACCATGGCATGATCTGTGGTGGAAGGTAATGTCTCCAGGTGGGGGCGCTGGTTCATGGGTGATGGTGACTTTGTGACAAGGTTGATCTTGACCTGGTGTTATAAATTTGAGAATAATTACGACACAGTGTATTGAAAGAAAGTTCTCACCCCTTCTTCTTTCTTCCTCCAGATCCCCCACACAGTCTCATCTGCACAGTACCTGATCAAGTCTATGGCCAAATCATATCGATTCTTCTATGCTATTTGTGAGTGAAAATCACTTTTACACAAGAACAAATGGACTAGACAACTTTTTAGTCTCCAACATGCATCTGAATGTCAGAGTTAGATTCAAAGACTCCGCCAAGTCGTCATGGCCCCGCAGTGCTGTTTCACATCTTCCACACAGTTTAATACATGTTACGAACCGACCGAGCACGTACCTGTTTGTTATGCTGCTCAATGGAGCGCCTGTATGCGCTGTCAATTTGGGCAGTGACATTTACACATGCAAGTAAACCCAGTTTCATAGCATTATCCAGATGACTCCCACTGCCCTCATGTTTCGCGTCCTCTCAGAAAGATGTTACGAATCTTTATAACCCGTCCTCGACCAAGTACCATCTCCACCAAAAAGCAGACATGGAATTCGCTTGTATGTTAACCTACTTTTTCTTTGAAAACCACAAGCCAATTCAATTTGTAATATGAAATGACGCTATAGTGGGGCTACAGGCTGTCAGCCCTCAAATTTGTGTGATCTACATTCAATACAGACACACTCTGAGCATGCGTATTTATACTTTACCACGTACAATACACATTGTATCGTGAGAGAGGGGCTAGCCCCACAGGCCCACGGCTGCTGTATGCCACACGGGCCATCGTACTGCCAGCGCCACGAAATGGGAGAACCACATTAAATCCTAACACACGCAATTTAGGAAGACGCTATATTCATAGATGATAAATTATGTCAGATAGTAGGCTTTGAGAATCAATAATAACATCATTTGTATGCACTTGTTCTCTCCGATGACGACAAGTGCCCCGAATGACCAGTCGCCACTGGGTGAGAGGACAGTTCAGTTGCAAGAGACTAAACATATATTGGTGTCGAGATGATTAGTAAGAATGTCTTTGAACCACATCGGTTCTCTTGCCATGGAGGGATCCAGGATGTTATGTGTAGGGGTCAGACTGAAGTTAGGCTTATACTTGACGTGGTGAAGCCGGCTTTAGGTGCTTGTGCCAGAAAAAGACAAAATCACGACTTGCACGTCGGTCGTGCACCTTTTGAATTTTTCTAACTACTACTGCACTTTGACTGCTGTGGAAAATATGAGAGATTGTTTTGTAAAAGCTAAAAGAATGTCTTATAGAAAGAGTAAGGAATCAATGCGGTCCTGCTGATTTTGGTGGAGCTGGGATGTCTGTTCCAGTTCATCAAGCACCGAGAAACGGAAAATAACTTTGAGTTGGAGGTAAACAAAAGATATAATTACACAAATGCAATGTTTGGTGATACATTGGTGTTTACTGTTACCAGGCAGCCAAACTTCCTTTACAGCTCTCTGTATTGTACAATTATATATTTATGAAGAAAATATTGTTGGTATAGTTACAACATTGCAGTTGATTTATTTGCAGATTGGCCTATGATTGAAATTATGCATCTGTCAAACATACTGGCCAGGGGGAGGAGGGAGTGTCACAATTGGGCTCTGTGCCCTCTTACTTTTAGTGTGAAGCTTGGACTGTGTTGCATCTCAAAGTTTCTAGAGGGTTTTGTCTTTGTTATTCATTCAGGTTTAGGGTTTCCTGCTTTCATTTCACAAGTTCACTCTTCCCCTGTGTCCTGTCTAGTTTTCCTTTTGTGTTTTTCTGTCTTTGTCGATTGTCTGCCCTGCTCTGATTAGTTTCACCTGTCTCACCTGCCAGTTACAACATACCAGCCCAGTTTCTTTGTTCTTTGTCTGTTTAGAGTTCAGGTCCGATTTGCCTGTGGTCCTGCCTGCTGTTTTGTTGGACTAAAACCTGTAAACTTTTCGATTAAATCATTGCAAAGTTTCTGCTGCCTCCTCAACTTTTTCTGCATTTTAGATCCATCCCCTGAAGCCTGTTTTCCAGACCGTGACAGGGAGAGGTTGTGAATGAGGCAGGGAAGAGGTTGGAGGCTGAAACAGTTCATCATTCTACTTCCATTCTGTGTATTTCAACCAGCTGACATGGGATCAGGCAAACCAAAACCTTTCATTTCGATTATGGCATTATTACCAGCCAGTCAGAATACAGATTGATGAGTGATTCTTACCATCTTATTTCAAGTGTGCTACAAGTAAACATGTACAAAACAGTCATTATTAGATGGTTAGAGCAACTGGATGGGTTTGCATTGTGATTGGATGGGTCAAATACAACCGCTATTTATGTATCTTTTCTTATTAAGCAGAACCAAGTACTTTTGATGCCTAAATTTAACCAAGTCATTTGTTGCTTAAGTAAACCATATAAATAAGTAAACCAATGTTGGAAGTTTAAAAGACACTTTATTCACGTAACATACAAGACTGTAAGTTTCTTGTGACTACAGAAGTTTATTTTGAAAAGACACTATACATGAAACAAGCGGAACCTGACACCCTGTCCCTGACCGTCCACAACTGACGATAGAGGGGTACTTAGAGCGACATGGTTCGAAGTGGAGGGCCACTGACCAAGATTCTGTATTTGTCGAGTTGGAAGTAAGAGCGTGTTGACCAGGGAGCCTGGCTGAAAAAATTCCAATAGTGCATTTGGCAAGCTTTTAACACACGAAAATAGAGCCATAAAGATACAGACAAGCCACTTTGATGACTTTGAAAAAAGGGAAAAATGTATATGGCTTCCTGACCCCTAAAATGGAAGGTAAAACAGAGTCATATTATCAAAGAATAACCAACTAATTTGAACAAAGTCCAATTTATCCTATCTACACACTTTCCTCCAACCGATTTCAAACAACAGCCTTAGGCTAACAAAACACATTTGAGTTCATATTCAAATAGGACTGAGGCCAAACCCAAGCTAACAGCCATCAGCTTTCTGCCACTGATGAAAGCTCCACTGACTGTGCCATGTTTGAACAAAGAGCCTGTGATACGAGCTGCCAAAATTCAAACTCCGTTGTGGCTGGAATAATGGCATGCGGTGGTATTTTGGGGCTCTTTAGGGCGCAGATTGGTGTTTATGGCCCCTGCTAAATAATTGCTCAGGTCTCCAAAAAAGTATTTGAAGTGCACTTCAGTGGACAATGAAAGTGCACTACTCAATCATTAAACTCATTTATTAGCCTTCACACCTTTTTCAGCGTAACTTTTAAATCCTCTGTTCTTTGAAAACCAGATACACAAGACATCAAACCATTGCAACCCGCCAAAGTTATAAACATTCTCAAAGAGCTGTAAATACACATACAGTACACATTGTTTGACTTGAGACGGTTGCCAATTATCTCAGTCTGTTACAGAGGAAAGCTCACACCTACACAATGCAGTCCACTAGCCTTCATGTTGGCAGTTAAATGTGGGATGTGAAAGGAAAATAGCATCAGGAAATGTTCATGGAAGTAGTTAGCACAAAAACATAAAGGCAAGTAAAAAGAAAAGACAGAGCAAAGCAGAGACAAAAACCAGTTGCCTGTATGTAAAGAAAGAGATTTGTCATGACATGGTTTCATCAGCATCTGTCACTACAGCAATAATGCCTGTTATCGTCAGTTTCTAGAGGGACGTTTCTCCAAAAGAATAGTCCAAACAGCATATGCAAATCATTTCCCTAGTTACAAAACAAGTTTCCAGTCTAATTTCTTAAAACCCGTGCATATCAACAGAAGGAACGACGCTCATAACAGCAGAAAAGCTGCCATGCTGTACTTTCAGATTATTCAGCGGTGCTTTCAATCCACATGAATCACAATAGCCAATATTTAAAATAAGAACATTCTCCCCCTTCCTTACCTCCAACGGGCTTTGCCTTTGATGTGCCATGGACAGGTTCATTAATTAGGTAGATAGAATTGCTGGCCTAAGTGTGATGCTGACCATCGCTCCTCAAGAAGTAGTGCAGGAGAAGGCCGCCTGTTAACAAGAATATTTCAACATTTAAAAAAGAATTTAGGCTCATGACCAGTGTGCACAGTATGTATTAAGGGCAGCGTCATAAAAAAGAGGGGTACCACTTAGCTGCACAAGGTGGGATGTTGTTGGTTCAGAGTTCCTTTTGCACGACGGTTACATTAAGGTCAACTAGGGTCACGTGGGCAAAAAATTAACACAAGTAACTGAACTATAACAAACCTTATACTTATAACTGACAATATCGCAGCATTTAACACTATTATCTTGTTTTTAATGTCGCAATCCAAATCATATCCATAACATATCCTATTCATATTTTGTGAAATATCGTGTTTTTGTGAAATGTCAGTGTGTTTTCTGAAATATCAAGGTCGCCTTTGGAAGCTCTACAGAATATATTTTATTCTAATTTTCCCATAACATTGAAGCTAAGGATCATGCCTGATAGGCAAGGGCAAGCTGCAGGGTTAGGAAACTAAGGTAAGCATGTCAATATTTGTCACGTGTGCATGGCCATGTTTGGCCCTGCTGACACTGTTTTTTGCATTCCTTATTTTTGTGTCCATTCCGGGGCACGGGAGAACAGCAGTGGTTTAAAAAGGTTTAAAATGTATCACAACCCTTCTGCTGGTGCCACAATCTCATATACAACAAGGGAAATTACCAACAGGACACTCTGTTAAGCTCAGCTCTCTTTTTTTCTATGTTTATACTCCTTTTGAAGCAGCGCTATTTATAACATAAATGAATAATTTGGACTCATTTCAGAGTTGTGCTTCAGAATCTATTGAGCCAAATAAACTGACTAATATATTCAAACAATTTCTAGGCACAAGTTATCTCATGGCTCCAGGGCTCTGGCACAGGACTTGGTATGGATCTACTTCTGACAGGATGCACTTGAGTTTGAGTGTCTGTGTGTACTGCATGTGTGTGCATGGGCATGCATGTGCAAATAATAATATATAAACAAGCATATTAAAGCTACTGCATATGTAAAAACAAAAGTATTTAACTTACCAGAGCTGCTGTTCAATATTTAAAGACAAAGTGCATCCTCCTTTCTTTGTTAATAAAGAGTTTAAGCTCACGGTTGTTCAGTACATCCGTGCGTTTTAGTTCCAGTAAGAAGTCCTTCTCGATTCATGGACGCCAGTGAAGACAGTCGAGCCTCCCCAGTTGTATTTCTTGAATGCGTTTAAGGGCTGAAAATGTCCGCTCCACAGAGGCAGCAGATATTGGCATTGTCACTGCCCAACATGTTACGCTAGCCCACTGACCAATCACGTATGGCTAGGCCAGCTAGCAAGCTCTGGCACGTCAAAGAATACACCCAACATGTCAAACTAAAGATCTGATTGGTTGAAGACTATGACAATCAACAATATCGTCGCCATTAACTTAAACTGCACAGGGATTCACTTGTGAGTCTGGTGAAATCTGATTGGATAAAAGCTCTACTTAAAACAAGCTGCACTGGAAGCAGAGCAACTGAGGAACACAGTAGCTGTGCAATGAGAAAATAAGATAATGGGAAAAATATTTTTATAAATTATTATATAATTATAATTATTATGTATTTCAGAAAAAATGTTAAATGATACAATAGCTATAACTTTGTGATTCTGCTTAGGACAGCAGAGAAGGCCTTGCAGGCCCTAACGGCCCACCACTGGTGCACACAGAGGGCCCAGAACAGATAGAAACGTGGCTTCAGCGTTGTGCCCTGGTGTGCTGATCTTTGAAGAGCTTTAATCTCAACAGATAAAAGCTTTAGTTTCCCATGTTGTCAAGGACATTCGTAAAAACAATACCTGCATATATTTATTTTACATTACCGGTTTACATTACTGTCCTGCAATCTCATTAGTGGCTTCCCATATAAAGGTTATACGGAAGTTTAGTTTTTCACCCGAAATTCCTTTTTCTGATGATAGATCTATATACTTTAGGAATATGATTCAACATAGAATACTGTGAATGAATGAATAGCGATGCCACCGAAATGTACTGCATTCACAACTGTGCTGCTGTACATTCACAAATTACAGATCTAAATCTGGACAGTCAAGCTGGCCCTGCAAACCAGTTTTATCATACGATGTTGTGCATGGTGCAATATTTCAACTGTGTGAGAAAAACAGGGCCATGATTCTTATTCTTTGTCACAGTTGAATTATTATCCATCTATCATTGTTGTGTATGTGGCCCTATAGCTGCATAACTATAGATCATAGTTCAGGATTATTTTGGTTGAAAATGGTAAGTGCTTTTTGTCTTCCGACCACTCAAAGTGCTTTAACACTACATGTCATAATACACTGATGACGGGGGCATGCAAGGTGCCACCTGCCCATCAGGACTAACTAACATTCATACAACATCCACACACTGTAGGCACAGCTATGGGAGCAACTAGAGGTTAAGTGTATTGCCCAAGGATATGGACTATCTGAGCCGGGAATCGACCGACAATCCACTGATTGAAGGACGACCCTGCTCTACCACTGAGCCACTGATGCCCCTCCTAGAAAATGAAAACATAGTATCCAGCCATTTAAAGGAATATCTCATCCAAAATGTATCCCTTTAGCCCACGTAGGCTTGAAAGATTGAAGGCTTAAAAGTTGGTAGTTTCATCCTTCACAGCCCAGCCGTTATGGTCAAACTGAATTTATGTGGGTTCAAATGGTAACGACTTTTCACGGCAGAAAAAAGGATCAAAACGTCCAAAGAAATTTCTCAAACCATTCCTGCAGCATAATCCATCTCTTTGCTGCACATATACGTATTTGCTCAGGGTTGCCCGTGCATATTAGACTTTATGTAAATGTATGTGTATTGTGTGTGTGTGTGTATACGTTTTTAATACTGCTTACATTTTGTAAAAGTTTAATATTCAATGAGCATTGTTTCCATATCTTTTCTCTTGTTGAAGCATTCCCATATAACATCTATCTGAATAAGTAATATCAGCAGCAACATTTCCCCACAAATATTGTTTTGACATACCCATGTCATGTACAAATTATGACAACATTAGTCAGGATAATTTTTTCCAAAGTGTTTTCTCCTCTTTAGGCATGAAAAAACTGGAACTTTTGCATGTTAATTCGGGTGGACAGCATGCATTTTCAAATAAAGAAATATGTATTTAACAAACCAATGAATGCTGTTAAACTAATGTATTTAAATTATTCAAAGAATGCCCAATGCAATGCAAAAACCTCCCTCCTGACTCCTCGGCCTCTCATACTACTCCCGTCCTTATTCAGCTCCTTGAACTTGACTCCTCAGCTCCTTCCTACCTCCCCCTGTTTAACTGTAATTTTTTCCAATCAACATTTACTATAACAATTATGTTCTCCAAATACTCTCTTTCAGATGTAATAGTGTAATAGTTTAGTCTCTAGACTTGTACATCTGTTCACCAAGTCTATCTTTTAAAGTCCCAGTAATAGTGTTAATTGTTGATGAAACAGCCAACTATGCATGATTTCCAACTTAGTTGACGCATCATAATTTCAAAAATAAATAAAATCATATAAAATCAAGACTTGGACATTTTAACAATTATATAACTTTTTTAGTTGTTATAAAATTGTATTTACATGTAAGGGTCTAAAAAAGGGTTAGCAAGATATTTTTGAGCTGCTCAGCATTTACGGCTTTTGAGTGGCTTTCACAACAGCTGGCCAGTAGGTGGCAGTGTATATTTGGCGTGCTCTGTCGAAATCAGTCAGATTAACAGCTCATTTTGAGATAAATGTGGATTTATGTCAACATCCTGTTTTTTTGTCATTTTGGCATGTTGATTGATTCTTGCTTTCAGAAAATGTAACTCTTATCGACGCTAAATAGGTTTTTAGCTTGTAAAGGCACGATGACAAGCTCGCAGCGAACCTGTCTACCACCAAAAACACACTGCACACACATACAACTAACAAACTTTTGTTCGCTTAACTTTCCCTCAGTGATCAGAGAACAAAGTAACAAACGCCTTCTTTATACTAGTTTAGACACACGTTTCTCACCTGAGGAGATGGTCAAGAGATGTGACCATATGAATGAGATGACCAGTAGTGAGTAACGTTTTAGTTAACACTGGGACCATCATAGCCCATTCCATTTAACGCTACTGTTCCAACATTCTAATTATTCCATAATTGTATTTGATACGTTTCCCTCCAGCTCTGACTTTTCCTAAAATGGCGGTTCTAAGGGGGTGGCAGGGGGGTAGTGCTCCCATAATATTAAGCCTGGACCCCTCTCTGAAAATAACAGTTTCTTGTTTTCTATTTGAATACGGCATGTATATCTATTCTATTGCTTGTATGTTCACATGCAACTTTTTTATCGGAATTAGCTTGTGTGCCAAATAGTTCTCCTGTTGATCCAGGGGGGTATTCAATGTGTTCATTCAAGTACTTATTAATGCCAACTCAATTTTACATTCACATTGTAAATTGAAATTATTCTGAATTTGGTGATTACGTGGCTATGGGCGTGCATGTGGATTTGGGCATATACATGGCCATGTGCATAGGCATTGTTAAATAGATGAGTGTGCATGTGAGCATGGGCATGTGTGTGAGTGCCTTTTTTCCATAAATTGATGTGTGCAAGTGACAGAGTGAACACTATATTGCGTGTGTATGTGTTTGTGTAAAATGTTTAGATTCATGATTCATTTGTATAAATACCTGAAAATGTACTGGATACTTTGTATGGCTTTGTATTTGGAGTACAAAAACAATACTGATATAATTAAAAAGCTAAGAATCTCCTCCTTCCAACATAGTTTATAAAACTCAAAATGTGTTTCAGGGTCAATATGACTGAAAATGAAAGAGCAAGTCGGATATGACATTGCACTAGTCATCACATCACTGTTGTGGCTGATGTGCAACTATACCATCAAAACCCATAAACGGCTCTTGAATAGCTGTCCACTGTAGTGATCACTATGCGTGTACTAGCTCTCCTGAAATAAGTGTATTAGCGGTATCTCCTGCCAGACATGTTTAAAGTGCCGATGAGTCTCAGGCTGCCATCTGACAGCGACCTTGATGTGTGATTTTGGTAAGGAGCAATCACCTAAAATTGTAAACTGCAGCCGCTGTCACGGCCAGGCCGTGCCCTCCTGGGCATGGCTCCAACCTGGTCTCCTCCTGGCTCCCTCCTGATTGCTGTTCATTCACTTCCCCTGTCTAGTCCACCCAGCTGCCTTCCATCTACTCATCTACTCAACAGTTTATCTACGTTGGTTTTACATCCACTCTTCACCAGATTTGTGCTGCAACCTCCGTGGTATATCGTTTGTTCTCGGCCACTCAGTATTATAGATTCTGAGTTAATCCAACTGTTTTCCCTTTACTTGTGGTGTTGCTATTGTCAATTTTTTCCCTCTTCACACGCACTCACATACTTTGCTACATCGTGAGGACGTCAGACTAGGAGGTTACACGTGGGGACACCACATTTTAAATGGAATTAAGTCATACTTTTGATCACATACATTTTTGTGGGGGTCCTGGGAATCAAAATATCAACTTAAGGATTACAATTTCTCAAATCTAGAAAGCTTCATTTTTGTCAGGTTTTTCTATCCCAGTGGGGACACTCCAATTATGTTATAAAGCAAACCACCACCAGGTGACACTGTTAAACATTTGTCTTACACTGACAAGCCTATACAATGTATGCAGCAAAGGTTTTTTCTGTACTATATTTTGTTAATTATTGCATTTGTATATCTACCATTAAATTATTGTAACAATGTCATTATTTAACTTTCTAAGTGGCATTTATAGGCTACTGTCTGAACAATCACTTTTCACTCATCAAAACAGTCCAGTCTTTGCAGTAAACTAAGTTAGCCAACTGCCTTGTATTTACCATATCAACATTGAAGTGGTATAAATCTTCTCATCCAACTCTTGGCAAAAAAGGGAATATGCGTATTTCACAAAATGTTGAACTATTCCTTCAACTACACAGTAGTTTGTGCCTGTTTAAAAAAAAGGTGTCTAAAAACACTGTCTATGAACATTTAAATATATTATTGAAGATAATTCAATCTTACAAAAGCAGCCATCTGTCTTGAGAGTGGGTTGGTTTGTTTTGTGTTATTTCTTTTTACATTGAAATGCTAAATCATAGTTACACCAATGGCTTTCCAGTGTCAGGCAGGACGGTTGGTACTGGTAAACTGGTCAGGTACAGGAGGGAAGCACGGTTACTTTATGTAACACTCTGGTTGAAGTTCATCACACCCTTGGCTTTTTAACTGCGCTTGCTATGCACTGATTGTGGCTACAGGGAAAATGTTCCTGTAATTTGCTCATCTCTCCCCGTTTTATTATTTTGTTTTTCTCACACTGTGCACCGAAGACGAGGATAGGTTATTGGTGGGTGTACCATGTGGATGTGTCATGTAAACAGGATAATTACTAGGGTTGTTCAGTTTGCACATCCATGTAAAAGACTCAAAGATCATTCCTTCACTGGGAGTTAGTGTTACTATTCGTGCATGTAAACATGGCAACGTTAATGATCACATCTTTATTATTTCATTTGTTGCATTCTAATATTAGTTGCAGTTATTGTGTGGATAGTTGTTTTCCTGCTTCAACAAACTAGAACAACTGCAATTACAGTATTGTTTGACATTGAATATAAAGATTATAAACTCTACAAAGTAAGTTTATAAACTGAGTCACGAACAACATAGTTGACTGCAGCTCACTGTTCTGCTTTGGCATTTCCTCACTGCACTGTAACACACTCACCATGCGTGGACTGGGTAGAATAGAATCTCCGTCCATGCAGTCTTCTGGTCTGCAATCTGCTGCTGTGTGGCCGCATGATTTCTGGGCTGTTTTGCCTTTTGCTTATCGGCCAACACTTCAGATGTGACTTACTCAGGTCTGCTTTTATGTACTGGAGCAGGTTACCTCTTGTGCCCTGCAAACACCTCTGTATACTGAAGGTAAAGCACATCAATTTACAGATGAAACCATGTTATATTGCCATGTCATCTTGTTCCATATACGGTGTAAATTAGAAATGCTGCCATAGTGTCTTTCTCCATGTGTAACAGTTTGTCTTTGATCTCTTAAAACCTGCACCATAAACTTCATGGATCTGGATAGTAGCTTTTAAAGATGAAGATGCATGTGTTTCTGCTCTTTATTAATAGTGCTATGAAGTATTTAACCAAATCACTCAGTGGCTGTTTTTGTAATTTGAATTATTGAAATGAAAGGCTCCTTTGTATATGAAATGAAGTATACAGTTATCTGAACTTCACCTCTAACAAAGGACACAGTCTAAACTATTCAGCGACAGTCTTACTGTGAGGCTGTGCCAGATACCGTGTAGAGACACTGCCTACCTTTCATTTTCTATTGGGAGCGGCAAATCACTGAAGCAGATCATGATGGGATTTTTAATGGTACACTTGGGTGGGTCAGGAGCAAATGTTTAATTCATTAAACTGTGACCCCTGGGAAAACTGTGGCCTGGTAACCAATTACATGTGAGGTCTGACATGTATTTTAATGCCTCGCTAAGGTGTATTGGTTGTTGATCTATTGTGTGTTGCCACATATGCCTGATAATGAGAATGTAAATCATCTTCAAAATATAATCCATCAATGTCATTAGGTAAGGAGATTTAAAAATAGTATAGTCAATGTTTCCTCGCTGCAGAAAAAGGGAAAGTGTGTTACTTGTGAAATAAGGCTGAAGCTCAATTTTTTTCACACTGTATGAAATAAGCGGATCAGATTTGTGTGCAATGCAAACTTTCCAGACAATTCAATTTAATTTATTTGTAAAGCCCAACATCACAAATTTGCCTCAGAGGGCTTGACAACCCAACCCTGTATCAGTCAATCCCCCACTAACCGAGAGGTCACTCTCCCAATTCTTTCTAATCTCCCCCTCAGATATAAAAAATTAAACTGTCTGGCATGAAGAATCCGACCTGGCCCCCTGACATCTCTAACAACCACAGACCCATCTCCAATCTCCCGTTTGTCTAAAATACGGGAACACACTGTTGCCTACTAACTCAAAACTCACCTGGCTTCCAACAAACTGTACGAACCATTTCAATCCGGATCCAGATCTCATCACAGCACGAAACCGCCCTCATCAAAGTCACCAGCGACCTCCTCACCTCAGATGACCACTCCCTCAACATACTAATCCTACTTGACCTCAGTGCAGCCTTTGATACCATCAACCACTCCATCCTCCTCTCCCCTCTTGAGTCCTCCCTCCATATCACTGGCACAGCTCCTATCCTGGTTCAAATTATACCTCTCCAACCGTCACCAGTTCATTAGTATCAATAAATTCAACTCTAACACAGCCCTAGTCTCTCAAGGTGTCCACCAAGGTTTGGTACTCGGCCCCCTTCTCTTCATCATCTACATGCTCCCCCTTAATAACATCATACACCACTATGGTCTCCATTTCTACTGCTATGCTGATGACACCCAGCTCTACATCTCCACCCAAATCCATCACCCCACCACCCACTCTACTATCACCAACTGCCTCACAGATATAAAGACATAGATGCAAGACCACTTTCTCAAACTCAACAGCGACAAATCTAAAATCCTCATCGGCCCCAAATCACTAAACAAATCCCACCACAACTTCTCTCTCTACATCGATGGCACCACTGTTCTTGCTTCCACACATATCCGTAACCTTGGAATGATTTTTGATCAAACCTCTTTCAAACGCCACGTCAATCATGTCAAAAAATGCCTTCTTTCATCTAAAAAACATTGCCCATCAACACCACTCCCTAACTTGCTCAGCTGCTGAAACACTCATCCATGCCTTCCTCACCTCTTGACTGGACTACTGCAACAGCACCCTTTATGACACCTCCTGAATTTAAGTTTCTCTCTCTGACTGAACTACACGCTTAATTGCCTTGTGAACTTATCGTAAATACATCAAACTGGACAGGAACAAAATGAAACTCAACAAAACTAGTTAGTTCGTCTCTCCACTGTTCCAACAATTAGCAACTCTGGTTTGGTCGAAATAAATCCTTAATTCACAGAGTATAATGTGAAAATATGCTAACACTACATGTTGATTTCCCCAACTGTTGAGCAGCAGCCCATTGGCGGCTCTCAATCCCTCCATCACCTAAAAACTGCAGGTCAAAATCTGCAAATTTTACTTTAAATCAACACACCACACACTTGGAAGTCCTCTTTAACAAGGGATTTCACCCAAAACCCGTCAAACAAGAAATTCATTTAAAAGCAAGCAGTCTGTTTGGTGGACAAAAATATGGATTATAGCGCTCATGCAGCCAAGAGTGGAGTGGGAGGCTGGACCAAACTTAACCCTCATCCCTTATGGTGTTCATTAGACTGAATGATACATATTTGTCAACAAGAATTAATAAATCAAATAAGCTGCAGCCTTCATATCTGCATGGTCCATGTGTATCTGACTCGGGAAAGATCACAGTGTGCTGACAGGTGGTCATTATATAAATGATATATTTTTTCCGTGTGCATACTATGGCGTATGAGGTCATCGGATCATCTTCTGCATGCGAGCCTAAGGGCCTAAATACTAATGCCGCTGGTTAAATTCCAGCTGTCTAAACATGCTGTCACGCGCCAATGCTCTGCTGCTTTCCCAAACTGATTCCTACCCACCAACCCTTCACTATGAAGGGTTCCTCTGTATAAAATCAGACTTGAGGGTATAAAAGCAGGTAAACTGTTGGATGAACTTGCCACTCTCTAACATGAGCAAGAAACAACAGTCATGGATACTGTTGGACAACTTGCTCTAACAGAAGACTTGCTAATTCAGTTCAGCCACTCGCTGCCACCAACCTGCTGTATGGCTTGTTTTCTGGAACCAGTATAGCATTAAAGCGTGGTGGAATTAGCAAGCTAGCTATCTACTCAGCTGTCCAGTTAGCTTTCTAATTCCACCATGCTACACTGTCCTTAGAATAAGACAAACTAAGTAGTCACTCATCTGGCGATAGCAATGCGCCTTTACCTACGCTTTGAGAAGAATGTGTGGCTGGCACAAGTACACATAAAAATGGCCATCACTCTGACCAACCCGCTTTGATGGGAAGCGTCCTTATTAGTCCTATTCTATTTCTATGGTTTCCCTCCTTTGCCATGTCACCTGACCCTCCTCTTCCCTTCACACCTGCTGCTCATTACCAAATTAGTCCCACAATATAATTAGCTGCCTGTTTACTGCTACTGCAGTGACCTGCCAGATTGTCTTTGTTGTAATGGGCCAAACGTTCAAGCATTTTTCTTTGCCTTTTTTTGACCCTGCTGTGTTCTTTTTAACTTTGCTTAGCCCACCAGGAATAGTTTGCCCGTTGTGGGTCAAGCTAGAGTTGCCAACTATTCCAGTGAGCCTTTTTCCGTTTAAAAGACGACAATGGTCACCGTTGTACGGACGTTCAAAAGTGAACGTTTTTTCACCAACTATTTGAAGACGTTGATTGAGTGTTCACATTTAGATCATACTTCAACAGGATTTGCAATAGTGAATTGGTTCATCCTCTACATTCTGCTGATAAGAGTATATCATCATTTTAGCGCCTGACTTAAACATCCACATTTCTCATTTGAACGCCAATATTGCAAATCCCAGTGAAATATGGTCGAAATGTTCAATCGACATCTGTGAAATAACTTTTGAACATCCTTTAACCAGAACCGTATTTAAAACGCCTTTTGAACTTAGAAATGCTCACAGTAAAATATATGGCAATTCACATACGTAGTCATAGTTACACACCAACAGTTTCCACTTACAGGACAAAGAAGACCATGCGACGCATGCTTACAATTCATTTATATTTATTAAGCAACACTTCAAATATTACAAACAATGTTTGTTAAATACAACTCCAATGAAATAGAAAATACATGATTGTTGACAGTCAAACTATAATCTCCCTCCCCTTCCCAGACGATGTCCTGGGAGCATCTTGTTGGCAGCACACAATCTTTGGGGTCCATATTTATTACATTTTATATTAAAAATATCAAATTACATTTTCGTGCAGACCACATTTGGCAGACCAGTGTAATTTGACTATGGAAAGATACTTTCACCAATATCATCTCTTTTTCAACCTACAACAAATCAACATTTTCAAACAAATTGGTGTTTTGTGACACGGTGAAGTTGTAATTTTGCCACTGAGCAGCTCCGCTGGGGCGGTTAGGGTTCTGACAGCCTCCCAGTCACCAGCTCGGTCGTCTAACCTTTAGGCCATCACTGCCCCAGGTGTGAGAACTTAAAGGCTTGTACAAAACTGAAATCAATGTCTACCAAGGGAGCATGAGGTCTCAGTCGACATTTTGATTAGGCTCACGCCTAACATTAATTGTTAATGTTGATCGTTTAATGGGAATTGATGACAAAAACAAAAACTGAATTTCACCATCCTTTAATTACAGCTGTGAAACCTGAATTCGCCTGTCTGATTTTGTATGCACCTCAATCAGAACTTAAATAAAGATAAGTTCCACCATGATTCCATTTGGGACATAGTTGAGCATAACATGTAGCTTCCTGGAGCTTCTGCATTTCTCCAGCGGAGACTGTGTTGGACTGAATTGATCAAAAGATAAAAGGAGTCATTTTAAGGGGTTTGTCACCATTTTAGAGCCGCTACTTATCCAATTGTGTATAGCCTTATGGGCGTGATAAACATGTAAGTTGTAATACGCCAAACAAAAACCTTTTTGGCTTTAGTCCACCTCGTCTCTATAGTGGTTTGGACAGCCATAAATATGACAAACCCTCCCCTCCAATTTGCAAACAGAGGCAGAGTGAATAAGACAAGTTTGTAGGCACTGATATGCAGTTGTTTAGAGAAACGCATAGAGGAAGTTCATTATTTTCCCTCCCTGAACAACTATTAGCAGCAGGAACACTATACGTGCAAAACAAAAAAAGTTTTGTGTTGTGCAGCCTTCAAGGACCATGGCGTACGCAGATCTTTCATATCTATACATATATAGATGATGCTTTGTGTGGCAGAGACTGTAATTGGTAACACACTCATTAGAAAACAGGTGGCAGAAATCTCATTAGCTTTGACCATTTCATAATTAGACGAGGGATTTATTATTAATCAGGCCATTAAGCATGGAGAAGCTCAGTCTTGTCCCGTGCCTCTTTCCACTCTCCATCCCACTGCTCCCGTTCACATGGGCTTGATTGACATTGCCAGGGGTGTGTCCTCAGTTGCTTGATCTTGACATTAGCTGAATACTAAAAGGACACAATGCATGCATGGAAAACCAAATTCCTTAAAAATGTCAAAGTAGGATTTGCTTACAGACACAAGCCGGCACCTCAGTTACTGTCACACTATTTATATTTTACCACTCATGCAAGGACACATAAGCTAGGAGCTTTATTCCACCCTGCCTTCTACTCAACTCCTGTTATCCATTTACACCACATTATGAATTAATCCTCCTCAGCTGTCTGACCCAGAATCTTCCGTCCCCCACTGTGCCAATCTGCACGCTACTTTCTGACCTCAGCCGTGGCCATTATTAGCCTCGAGTGGCCTTTCACTTAACAGGGCTGGAGCAACTCACTTTTATAAATGTCCATGAACTGCACTTGTGCACACACTTGTGTCACAATTGTAGCCTAGAATCACAGTTTATCATTTCAAATGTATGCAATATCGATTTTGGCACCCAACAAGACAACAAGAAATCTCTTTTTTTCATGGGTACCTTTAGCCCACTACTCTTAAGTGATTTGTGTTTTCCTCCAGCTCACGTTTTGACGTAGCTCAATCATGACATCAACTGTAAAAGGGTACATAGGAACAAACTGTGCAGAAGAAATTCAATCAGAAACTATGATTCATTGACAATGTTCTGGCTCTTTCCTTAATTTTCTTTCTGTTGATGCCTTTTTCTGTGGTGAGGCTATAGAATTTATTCATTACAGCTACCGTCAACGTCCCATTGTTTTTTTCAAACCATGTTTTCCAAAGCAGATGTAGAAGCGTCTTACTAATTGGGCATCACAATGCTTCAAGCCCCATTCATACAATAAAGTTCCCTCATAGACAAAGAAATTATGAATGTGTGTGTGACTGGACAAAATGGATCCATGAGGCTGTACATTTATCACGAAACAATTCCTGTTCTGTGGAGGTTGATTTTTTCCTGGGAGGAGACATTGGTCTATCATTTTTTGCTTTCCTTTTTACCCTCATATGATTTGTTCACACTATTTTTAAGATAGTAATTGTCTTTATTTTCAGTTCCAGGAAAAAATATTTGGCTATCAACCATTTCATCTCAAATGTGCAAAGGTAATTTCCAGAGGTGTTTCCTAAACTCTGCTCATCACAACAAGATTTAGTTTACTGTAAATACTGTGATAACCAGCATGTTCTCACAGTAGAAAAAGAAAGACACAACAATTTGCTTGGAACATAAAATCCAGATGAAAATCATTTTAAAACTGATCGGCATCTCTGAAAATTGTAGTGAAAATATTTTTTTTTTAAATGTGCCTGACTGATTAAACAGAAGCTCATGCTCTGCAGCTTTGGATTGACATCTGTATTAGCTGCTTTCGTGATCACCGTGGCGATTTTTCAAGTGCTCGGTTTTTGACAGGTTTTCAATTGATATGAAAAGACTTGAAATTACATGTAGTGTTTCAGTTGTGAAAGCATTACAACATGTCAGAGAGTTACCGTGCATATGAGTAGTTTTTATGATCATATTGCTTCAGCGTTTTATGTACTTTAGAGGATAAGATCCTGAACTCCCATAAACATAAAAACGCAAACTAAGCACATATTTTCAAACAGATGGGGACATTACCATTCATGCACCGTATGTGCATTTTTTATTTGAAACATTAAAAATGATTTTGGCTGATGGGCAAAGTTGACAGTGGTACTCTGTTCACATGACATCTATTGCACTTCTGTCCATCCTGGGAGAGGGATCCCTCTGTTGCTCTCCCTCAGGTCTCTTCCTCTTTTCTCCCCGTTAAAGGTTTTTTTGGGGGAGTTTTTCCTGTTCCGATGTGAGGGTTCCGGGACAAGAGGATGTCTCATGTGTACAGATTGTAAAGCCCTCTGAGGCAAATTTGTAATTGAATTGAATGGTAAAAGAGAAAATGAATAGATGTAATAAAGGCTAACAAGTATCTGTTAAAAGTTCCTGCCCTTTTCCAAACGGTTTCCAATAACGGCTAAGATGGTTCTATGTAACAAACCATCTGGCAGGTTAATCATGTGCACCTCACCTCAAGAAAAAACATGACCGTTTTGTCACTGACTTTTCCAATTTTCTCAACCAACTAGAAGACTTTCTTTTTGAATTTGCAAAAGGGTCTATCAAAGTAAGTTCTCCTTTTTATTGATTTATACATTTAAGGGATTAATGGACGCTTGAAATAAAGATCTAAATTGGATGAAGAACATTCAATGGTTAAGCCCCCACATCACTTGATTAAGTAAACATAATCTAGGTTAGCTTTCTGTGGACCATCCTCCTCCTACGCTCACATTCACACTGGCATAATAGACGCACACACTCTCGCTATATAAAGCTGTCTGACTAGGATTAGCGAATGAAAGTCCGAGGCGTGGGAACCACTGCTTCTCGTGGTGCTTTCACGCTAAAATCGGGTCTCCTGAGGGAAATGACATCAGTGCAGTTCAAAGAATGATCTGTTTTGAAACAAAGGAAATGCAGCTCAGGGATTCGAAGCAGGTCGTTCCCTAAGCCAGGCTGGAGGTGGACAGGTCTTCACTGATGAGTACAATGAGACAAACTACTTAAAGAGTTTCAAATGGCCATGTGTGTGCGTGTATGCATCCTAATCAACCACTGCGTGACTACTAAAAGGATTATCTTATCTTATCTTAATCAATGAAAAAGTTGGAAGCCAGTATAAATTCATTTTTTTGCCTGGGTTGCAGGTCACCACGCACCACAAAGTTGTGTCTCAAGAGCCAACCACAGGAGGTTAAATGAGATCCCCTTGTGAAGGGAAAAGCTCTAGGAAGCTATTGATATATCTAATCAAGATATAGAGTCCATGCTATCAGTATGTACCATGGATGTATACAGAGAACTGGATACAGTGTTGGAGGCAGCGTCCCATTCATTCCTTTGAAAGTTGCTCAGTGGCGCATGAAGGAAAAAAAACTACGTATAAAATGACTCCAATTTTACAGCTTCTGCATCGAATAACAGCACTAGTTTGTTTTTCACTAGTTTTCTTTTTTTGCAAACTAAAATGGTGAATACCTAGGCTACTAAACATCGGCATATTAGCATTGTCTCTGCAAGCATGTTAGCATGCTGATGTTAGCATTAGCTCAAAAGCACTGATAAACATTGTAATATATATATATATATATATATAGATCAAGTGAAATAGAACATACATACATAACAGTCATTTAGCAGACGCTTTTATCCAAAGCGACTTACAATTCAGATTCAATCATATTTCTACACCGTAGGCACAGCTACAGGAGCAATTTTGGGATTTAAGTCTCTTGCTCAAGGACACATTGACATGCGATAATTGGAGCCTGAGCCGGGGATCAAACCGCCAATCCTCTAATTGAAAGACGGCCCTGCTATCCACTTCGCCACAGTTGCCCAGAATCGATTTTATCAAATTACGGCCAATAGGTCTTTGACACGTTTTGTCCACTTTAGCTCTGACATCACATCACTAACAAGAAGCCTAGTTTGCAGAAATGATTAGTAATACAACAGGCCTATACTGTTGTTCTATGTGCAGTTTCACTTTGGAGCTATTTCTTGAAAAAACAACTGCTGTGTTGAACATCTCAACCCTGTTGTCACAGTGAGGTTGCCAGGTTAGTTATTCTTATCAAGAACAATACTTGTGACTTTGACATATCACTTAAATGAAACAGCTAGCTGGGGCGCGACACGTCCTGAATCCATCTGTCCTGAATCGGAGCACAGAGAAGAAATTGATATTGAGCTTTTTTAAATGAGTGAGGATTTGTCAGGAAACAAGTTTATTCCCAAACTGTCTGAGCTTCGCGGCAGTTAAAAGGAAAGTCGAAGCACACAAAGTTCCAGGCAGCGGAGACAAAGTGTGACACATGAATCGTGTCCATGACCCCTTCATCTTCTCATCCATCAGTCGCAAAAATCAACCTGCCATTCTCAAATCTAATCTCCTGCTTTGACACATTTACACCCTCCACCTTGCCTCTCTCTCGTTCACCCGAGGATTTTGTGACCTACTTTGAGGAGCAGGTATCAATGTTCCAACTGTCTTGTCTCTGACATAACCATTCCCTACCTCTTCCTTTAACCCTGCAGACAGTCAATAACCATGATAAACACCTTCTGCTAATTTCCTCCAGCATGGTTTCCGTCTTTTCCCTCAGCCCTCTCAAATAGTTGCCTGTGATGCTCCCACTGTTCCCTGCTTGTTGCCAGATGCACCGATCCAACATGGCAAGCACAAGCTGCGATACATCTTCCCACACAGTGTCAGCAAGTGAAAGAACACCTTTCTGGTAGTATATCTCTTGTTTATTTGACACATCTTTGCATTTCTCATCATTCTGGCTCATGTGATTTACTGCCTCAGTATGTTTACATCTATTTTCAGGTCACTTTAGCTTTGACCCTTTTTGCCTCTATTGTAAATAAATATAAATGTGTTATACTGCTACCCTCATTAGTCTTAGTAAGAGCAATAGACAGTAACCTTAAAGGTAAACCTAGCCCAATGTACCTCAAAACTACTGAGCTGAGAAGTAATGCTCTTAATCAATAACTACACTTCTGTAATTCCTTTTTTTTTTCTGCGGCCTTGACATTGATTTTTGCACTTTTCAATTACTCACACTGTCTCCTGTTTACCTCTTTTAAAAAGTTATTTCAACAAAGAAAAATAGAAAGCACTGACAAATAACAGCTTCAGGATGACGCTTGTAAGCTCCGTTCAATCTTGGCGTGTCACTTGAAATGAGCCGAGGAAGGAAAACAGAAGAGGGAGGAGGTATAGTGGAAACTGGGACAGAGACACAAGCGAGAACAGATCAAGACAGATATGCCACTTCAATGAAAAATCTCCCAGAACTAGCGATGGGTATGTCTGTTTTGAGTCAATCTGCCAGTATCACGAAGACGGCGGAGGAACAGGGAAAGCCTGACTCGAGTGTGACCTATTGATCATGCCTCTCGGAGCAGCCCTTGGTGGAGCTTAGATGGCCAGTTTAGGCTGAGAGAGAGGATGCGAGCAGAGAGCGATGGCAAACAGTGAGTCACTGGGTGACAATGCCAATGACTATGACGAGAGATTTGAGAGATGTGGCGCCATGTTAATGACACGTATGTATGCAGCACTATTTGTGCTGCTGTTTGATATATTTTGGATGCACTGATTGCCTTTATTTTAATGACACCAAGGTTACAGTATTTCATCATATAGCACTGAATACTAATTATCTGCGAACTGAGCACATGTGTTTCAGTTACAGCCGAGGGACTTAAAACACTGCAAACAGATTATTGTTGGTTTACTGCCCAAAGCGCTAATTAACCACTAATGGTAAAGTGGAAGGAGTGTGGGACATTTTTCAGTGGTTAATCACAATCAATTACAGACCTTACAAGAACATATGAAGTGATTGATTAGGTTCACATTTAAAACCTTGGTGTAAGAAAACAGGACAATGAGCATTAGGTGTGACAATCAACTAAAACAGTGACGCACAACCAGGTTGTAACGTGTATATACTAAAATAGAAGGGGAGGCCGAGGTGTTTCCATTGTTAGGTCTATTGACAACCGTGTTAAAACACTTGATGTATAGCATACTTTGAAATATATCACACAAAAGAAAATGAGTAATTAAACTATCTGTATTCAGCTTGTGCTAGTATGTCCTTGCACCAATTTACAGATATCTGCATTTCAATCAGCAGAGACAAGTGAATGATTAGTAATTAACATTTATTATGACGGATGCTGCGTTAATGAGTTACACAGAAATTCGTTGGCGCTTGAACCCAATGAGGAGATTTGTGATCGAGTTGTAATTGCCCTGAGCTGCAACAATATAAATCCCCCCTGTGGAGTCCAGACACTGGTGGTGATTGTGGCTGATGAGGTTGATAGAAAGATGGGGAGGTGGAGGGTTGCATAACAGCAGCTTGAACGTACTGAAGGTGGAGAGACAATCATATTGAAGAGACACAGCAGCAAGATGATAGGCTAACAATGTCGTTGTGCTATTGGCTAGAGCAGGGGTCGGCAACCTGCGGCTCCGGAGCCGCATGCGGCTCTCCGGCCCCTCTGTTGCGGCTCCCTGAGACCTCCGTCCACACGGCGTTTAAGCATTGTTTTCAAGATGATCTCCGTCCAGACTTAAACGCCTGAAAACGAATATCACTTAACTATTCACGTACACTGGGCATGCAGTGGGTGCCGGTCCTACTGGTTTTCAAACCTGCTGGTTTCCCTTCCGTGCGTGTGTTGTGTTGCGTTCGTTTTCTGCCTCTGTTGCCAGATTCATCACACATTCACAAACATATTGCTGGAGATTTAAAAGCCACATCTCTCATGTGTATATATATATATATATATATATATATATATATATAGCGGGGATTACGATTGTATAAGAGACCAGCTGATCTATACAGCTGATCATGATTAACAGCCCCAAACAATAACGCAAGGAAATAATGAGTGTGCCTGCACGAGGAGGGATGGCAGATGTATGGTAAATAAGCTATGGGCTTAGGCATTTAGGCATGCAAGAGTTTAGTCTTCCTGTCTGAATTTACGCTAGCGCTTCATTCATATGCAGATATCTGTAAATTAAGACAAACGAGAAGATAAATCGTTGACAGACGATTGCCGATGGGTTCTAAATTGCATTTCAGCCAAAGCATTCTGTCTCTTTTGCTCTCCCTACAGACTATTTACCTGCAAGCAATCAAAGCCCACTCAAAGTTGATTGGTCAATATTATTCAGACTGCAGTCTCTCGTTCTTTGGTACTTGCATTCATTTCCCTTTTCCCCATTCATTTTAGTGAATGTCACAATTCCCCTGAGGCGATTGGAGGGTTCTTCAGATCACCTGTTGTGCAGGGTGTGAGGACTGGCTCCTAATTAAATTGAGAGCAGCTTGGCGCATTACATTAATTTCATAACTTATAATGTTATGAGAAGTTAACGTTTTGCTTTGCTGGTTGTTTCTTAGAGTAGTTTTCTATGGGTCCCCATGCAGGGACCCCAGTCAGGAGTCCTTGTAGGATGAGGGTTAAGACCGGGGTAGCTCCGTCACCATAGTTACAATAAGAAACACGTGGTTAAGGTTTTGTAATGATCGTCGTCATGCTTGAAAAAAAGTGTCTCCATGTGACACAGAACATCTCAGGACATCCCTGACCTGGTTGTTCCTCTCAGCCCAAAAGGACATGTGTTCCTCTAAAGAGAGAACTCTTTAAAACCAAAATATAATTACATTCTTACAAAAGGCCATAAAACGGCTCAGCAAATATTACACAAAAGGAAGTAAAGTTGATTTGATAGGGACTATTTTCAGCCGGGGATTAATGCATATCGAACTACAGTGCCTGTGTTCATGATAATGAAGGAGGTCTTTGGCAATAGGCTTACTGGTCATTGTTGGTTTTGGTCTTTTCATGTGTTCACTGTATCTTTTGTATTCTTTTATTAACAGTAAAGGTTTGGTATCTACCAAAAATCTATTGGTACAGCACATCATTACACTGGTGTGTTACGGTTACAAATATTGTAATTAAAGTACTGTAATACATTTGCATATGTGTACCTACGTGGGTTCAGCCGACGCATTCTGTCTCTTTTGCTCTCCCTACAGACTATTTACCTGCAAGCAATCAAAGCCCACTCAAAGTTGATTGGTCAATATTATTCAGACTGCAGTCTCTCGTTCTTTGGTACTTGCTTTCATTTCCCTTTTCCCTGATCATATTATCTGAATGTCATAATTCCCCTGAGTTGATTGGAGGGTTATTCAGATCACTTGTTGTGCAGGGGGTGAGGACTGGCTCCTATTTAAGAATTGAGAGCAGCTTGGTGCATTTCTCCTCTTGGCCAATCAGGGTGTGACAACACCCTTTATTTAGGGGTTAAGAGAGGTGGGGAACTAAACCTTGGCTTAGCAGATCCAGTCTTTAAGCTCTTTTAAGACTTTTTTGATGTCTTAACTTCTCTGATTGAGAGAGATTTTGAGCATTCTTTACCTAACTAGAGTTAATATAAAATAACACCTTTCCACTTGTTACCTATATCGGGCCAGACCTTTCTGATGTTTATGCTTGAAATGTAATGCCCTCAAGCTTTAGTTTGCAAATAAATATTGATAAAACACCATTAACGCGGTGAATTATTTTAATCCAAGAGTAATGAACACAGCAAATGTCTGTTTGTTTGCTTTACTGCAAACACAATATCATAATAGATGGTTTAAATATGCATGCAAATGTTTGCTGATTCAATCTTTAAAAAATGGTTCCAATTAAATTGGGGCAGAATGCATTTTCAAGCACGTGTGTCTGTGGGAATACTGCTCATGTTTAAGGATGTGAGAGTTGTGCTCCTCCCAATTTCCATACTGATTGTCTGTTATTCATTAGGTCGAGGACAAGCTCACATATTTCTGCAAGATCACGTTGCCAGTGGTGAAAATGAAGTCACATCATAAAAGTTTCTACAAGTTTGTTTTTTTTTCTTTGGTGTAATTGGATACAGTCATCTTTTTGTTCTTGTCTGAGGTTTTGCTGTCACAACTATAAATATTGTAACGCAGTTACAATAGAAAACGCTCTAAAATTAGGCTCCTTTCTAAGATACAAAATGTGTTGGTCTATTTAAGTTGTGTCTTATTGGACAGCAACAGTGGACATCGATACAATTTCTGTAAATGCTAAAGAGTTATTTTTCATCTGTAGTTCCCAGACACGTTACAAACTCATCTGAAATCACCCGAGCTTTGAAATTAGGACTTTTTCATTCGATATTTTTACTCATGACATTTTACAAGAGCATCAAATGGACATTTTACAAAACATGTTGGTTATATAGATCCCACAAAAAGGCATCCTCCGTGCACCTATACATCCACATGCAGAGATAACACAATAATGCTGAGTTGAGCCATTGAGTGTGGTGCTTGATGTTGGAACATTTACAGCTTGTCTGCTTATGATAGCATTACTCTTATAAAGTTTAAATGTTGGATAGCCTCAGGCCCTGAAACAGGCGTTTCTGTATCTGAGGAATTTGAAAAGGGAGCGAGAGGAATGTGATGGATCACAGATCACTTTGTGCACCTCGTTTTTCGACCAAGTGTCATCTATCAACGATAGATGTTGTGCATTCAACCTCTGTCCAACTGCTCTCTCTCTCTCTCTCTCTCTCTCTCTCCTTGGTGGTTAAGTTGCCATAACACACACTGTAACTGAGTAGGTGAGGAAACTCTGCAACACAACTCTGTTAAAGTGCCTGACTACCCATCCAGCAGCTCCAAATGTTTTATCCGCCGCATTAAGAAGTCTCCAGTGTGCTTGAATATTCAAATACGAGGCTTCTGTGGATGTCCCACTTGTCACGAAACGTAATAGTGTGTACAAGCAGAGACTCTAAAGAAGTCTTCAGAACAAAAGCGGCAGCAAGTTTTATATGTGGCACACTTGCATACAAGTTTGCTCTAGGCAGAGTGCATTGAGCCAAAGACATGACCTCGAGTCGAACATTTTTCAGCTTGAGCACATAGCCTGTGCATATCCCTACACACCACCCAAGCAATTTGGTCTGTAAACAGTAATGGTTCGTTTAATACATTACATTTTGGGTGATCATTTTACATCTCTCCTTAATTTCCCTTTCCTTCAACTGTTTCTTTTTTGAACTAGCCAATACAACTATAGAAAATAAAGTAGTTGGTTTTCTCAACAAGGCTGTATGGAGTCAACATAGAGAGAAGGTGCCGCTCAGATCCATTTTCATATGATAATTTAAAACCTGGACTACTGAGGACTACAACTTACTGAATACCTGTGGTGTTCCTACTGGCAGAGGTGTTGTTATCAGCGTTCACTAGCTTCACATAGTCAACCAGAACTGATGCTGAACACATTTAAATATTGCTGTATGTGAGTGTAGTATTAGTGTAACTGTGTTTGTGGAACTTGTACCAAAGCCCTTGAACTCCTCTATGCTGCCTCTCCAGTAGGAGCTGAACTGTAGAGGATGCAGTAAGGCTCATATCTGCATGATAAAAGAAACATATTTTCCAATAAAGGAGACAGTTAACTCAGGAAATTATAATTAAAGTATTACACATAATAACAACACTTTCTATTGAGTTGTTTCCCTCTACAGCTATTCAGAGTTCCTTCACATAATCCTTTAAAGCTATGGACATTTACAAGGACGTCTTCCTCATTTCACAAAACACATTTCAGTGCAGCCACTGCTGATTAGCAAAATGACTCACCAGTTTGACTTAAAAGGAAAGAGTTCTCCTTGACTTAAACAATGCAACTCGTTCTTGTCTCTTTATACTTTCAAAGACTTTTCTTTCTCTAAGATTCCTCAAACTTTCAAGCTAATTATGAAGAAAATCATCTCCACTCACATGTACGGTTTATTTGTCTCGTGAGACGAGGAGAACTGGCGGACCAGTCAGTTGTGTTGCTAAATTTAGTCTCTCACAAAGTCCCACTTGATCAAAGCAGCCAGCTGTCAAATGTATCTTTTTTAGGAGCACATTGCTTCTCCATGATTCTCTTCAGAGATTATTGACAGTATAAAATAAGTGCAAATCGTTTCATAAATAGACTTTATTTAATCTGGTATCCCGTTAGGATTTATTGTTGTTGAGTGGAAACATCTGTTTGCTTAATGCTTGCCTTTAATTCTGTCTTATTAAACAGAATATAAAGGGTGTGGTGTGTTATGGGAGGACCGGCTGACCTTGAAGCAAAAAACGCTCTCACTGACTGTGGAGATGCGTATCACGTATAGATTTCTGTGAAGCCCTGCAGTCTTGAGATCATTCTCAGTAAAGAGCATCTGCCTCATCATAACTTTAGGCTTGAGTTCCCATGCGGTAAATCAGATATGGGCTCATGCATTCAACCCTGAAGTGATCAATGTGGGATTCACGTGACAACGGTTTGTGTCTCCCCTCACCTAAAAAAAGGCACATATTACACAACCAGCACAGGATATTATGTACACATGAGTCCATTTTATTTTGAGGTGCACAAAGAACAGCGGAGATGAAAATGTGATAACAGCTGGGTCTCATTAAGATATTAAAGTCCGCTCAAGTGACTCACCTTGAAACTGTGTCTGTTGTCTCAGTTGTCTCAGTTTGCATGTGTTCTCAAATTAGTAAAGATATTGTCCTAATTGTCTTGTATTTTGTTTAAATTGTTTTCTTTACTATAGCTCCTGGGGCCACCTTAGTTTTGCTGGAATGACCATCTGTAATATTATACACCAACAAGAATCCATGGAGGGCCAAAGAAAACGGGCTCAGTTCCTCTCTAACCTTAATCCCCACAGACCCCATATCAGTTGTCATATCTCACAGGTGCTTTATCATTTTACTGATTTGTGAGGTCAAGCAGATTGTTTACAATGCCTTTGTCATTGCTTTCTATTTCTGTTTAATTAGTGCATTTTATAAAATAACAATGTATTGGGATCCCCGGGAGTCAAAAACAATCAATTCTCCATAATGCAAAAAAAAATAGAACAAATAAATAGAAATATTTATTGAGTTCACGCTTGCCATAGCTCCTCATGGCAAAGCATCATGCATTTTGAATTACACAACATGCACATTTTTTTTTTTTTAGATTACATTAATTTCATTACTAATAATGTTATGAGAAGTTAACATTTTGCTTTGCTGGTTGTTTCTTAGAGTAGTTTTCTCCGGGTCCCCAGGGACCCCAGTCAGGAGTCCTTGTATGTTATTACAGGATGAGGGTGAAGACCGTGGTAGCTCCGTCACCATAGTTACAATAATAAACACGTGGTTAAGGTTTTGTAATGATCGTGGTTATACTTAATAAAAAAAAGTGTGTCCATGCGAGACAGAACATCTCTCAGGACTCTGTGACATCCCTGACCTGGTTGTTCCTCTAAAGAGAGAACTCTTTAAAACCAAAATATAATTACACTCTCACAAAAGGCCATGTAATGTAAAACGGCTGAGCAAATAGTACACAAAAGGAAATAAATAGTTACTTTGTGAGGGACTATTTTCAGCAGGAATAATACACATCGAACTACAGTGGCTGTGTTCATGATAATGAAGGAGGTCTTTGGCAATAGGCTTACTGGTCATTGTTGGTTCTGGTCTATTCGTGTGTTCACTGTATCTTTTTTATTAACAGTAAATGTTTGGTATCTACCACAATTCTAATGTTACAGCACAGCATTACACTGGTGTGTTACGGTTACAAATAGTTATTAAAGTACACTAACTACAAACAGTGGTGAATACGTTTGCATATGTGTACCAATGTGATCCAGTGAATCATAAATCCTCACTAGTTTAATTAACAGGTGCAGCGGTTAACTGTGACTTTTATTTCTGTTTTTAGCGAACAGTAATCTGAGTGTGGGTGTCTGACTGCCCTGATGTTTTGATAGCTGTCATGTTGAATCTAGCAAATTGCTGTGAGATCAGAAGTTGCGTTGACGTCAGAAAAGTCAGCAGGATAATCTCAGTGATTGTGTGAAAGCCCATCTTCGCCTAATCTTCTGCTGTCAGATCCAGTGTGTGTGTGTACAATACTAGTCACGTTTATTTTTAACAATGGCTAATATGACTTTGTGTACTTTAAAGTCGGTCCCTCGCAGTTTAAAACCCACCGATATTATCCCACGACTGTGCAATCCCCCTTAGCTCTGCATAGCATTTTAGCATCTTTAAGCGTATGGTTTGGTTGGAAATGCCCACAACTTTGTTCAGTGTGATCAAACAGAAAGATGAGAAATTACAGTAAATTAGGATGCATTCTCCTGGAGCGTTCGTAGCTATACCTACAAAAATAAATTTGCTGTAATTCGCAGAAATCCCACATAATCAATTTGTATGAAAGCCAGGTAATCATGAACCAGAAAGTATAAAGACTGCAAAAACACACACAGGGCGGACGCAAGGTGGATCAAACAAAACCCTGTGTTTGAGCCAGCAGACCGTTTTTCATGGCCTCTGTGAAACGACAATTCAACGTTGTTTAGTCAAGTTCTCTACTTAAGTAACGTCACTTCCGTAGTTATTTTAATCCAAACCAAGATATTTTCCTAAAACTAAGTAGTTCCGTTGATTAGACCTAAGTTGTTTCCTGTGTAGACAGAAGTTTATTTTGAAAAGCACAGCTGGAGCTGCTGACAGTGCACACAGGAGAAGTATCCCTTCAGGGCTTTCTGCCAGAAAGGGTCTTATTTCAGTTCAAAGCAGGATATTGTTCTAAACCTGACCAAGAAGGATTGTTTTCTTTAACCCGGGGAGATTTCTAGCAGAAAACCCTGAATAGATTACTGCTACATTAACACACAAACAATAGCCACCAAAATAAAGTGTATAGATGAAGAGTTAATTAGCACAAACAGAGAAAAGCTATCCTTAAAAACGAATAAACTAACACCAGTTTGGTTCATTTTGCCGCATTGGGTAAATAAAAAAAACATAATTTCAAAAACAAAAGTGACATTATATCAACAACCCAAGACCACATTGATTAATATTTCCTGGATTGCAGACGATAAACTGGTTAGGAAAAGCAATACTAACAAGGATATGTGTTCATGCTTATTAACACCTCAATTGCAATACAGTTCACTGACGGCCATTCAGCAGCTAAATGTAGGACGTCATTAGGTGTGTTGATAAACTACCAGCTGTAACTCGTGAAGTTATTGAAAGAAGAAGCTACCAGGCCTATATAAGTGAAAATAACATTTGCTTTGTGAGTGGTTGCAGAATTAAGAATAATCAAAGAAAGAAAGGCATAGGTGTGGGAAGCAACTATTTCCTGTATTTTTCCATCAAAGAACACACAGGGCTGGTCACATGAGGTGCATTGACTGGTTGCTATAAACTGGTTGGCACACGGCTTATCATGCAGGTGTCCCGGGCCTTCAATGTTCCCAAGTCTGCAGCCTGGTGCACAGTGGAGTGGAAAAAATTGCTGCCCTTCGCCAGGAGATCCTCAAACTGCCCATCGCTGGAGCACTGGGTGAGGTTGGCCACGCATTTGCTCAGCTGGCCAACAGCCCAGTGTTCTCCAGGTGTGTGGGGGCCGTTGATTGCTGCCATGTCCGCATAAAGACACCCCACCACCACCCCCCCAGGACCGGATGGCCAGGATTACCTCAGCAGAAAGCTTATCCCATCCATACAAATGCAGCCAGTATGTGATGAGAAGGGACTCATTAACAGCTTTGTGGGGTATCCTGGCTCCATCAATGACACCAGAGTCCTGAAGAACAGCAGGATCTACAAAGAGGCTCTGTATCCTCCCTCAGGTAAGTAATTACTTTCACACTCTATTCATGGTATTTGATTTTGGGTGATGGTGGCTACTCCTTTATGGCGAGACCATTATCACCCCATATAGAGAACCACTGCATGGGGGGGTGCGCAGAACCGCTTCAACCAGCATCATGACCTTTGGGACATGAAGGCCTGGGATGCCACACATTATGCTAAGCCTTTGAAGCGCCTTTTTTAATTTGTAGTTATGTATATTTCTGAAATGCCATTCAGTTTGTGTCATATGATACTCTTCTAAACTATATTAAAGTCATTTGTGTGCTGTATACAAGTTCAACATCTCCTTACCTGTTTTGGAAAGTCTGCATTTTCATTTGAGCGATTCAGCTCAGCACATCTTTTACAGTGTGCGCTTATAAATGTACTTATTATACGGTGTATAAATATTTATGAACTGCTGTGATTTTATAACTTGGAACAAAGTGTTATGCCTCACTTTCGTCCTCGGAGAACTCTTGAAAAGGAATGTTTGAAAACGACCTTTGACTTATGTAACTACCATCGTTGACCCGGGAAGAAAGACTAAAATTTATTTTAAACATGGTCTGACTAAAAATACTGTCAAACATGATAAAATAAATAGTCCTTAACACAAAGTTTTTGGAAAATAAATACAAATATCTAAAAATCTACCGGTGTTAGTCTGTGCAGCCTGAAAGCATTCTTCCTCCTCCTTTTTATAAAGTCCATCAGGGCCGCCCTAATGGCTCGTCGTTTTTGTGGCCGGGGAACAAGCAGAGGTGGATGGCTCATCATCATCCTGCTCCGTGGTGGTGCAGCTACTTGTGCCAGGCTGTGCAGAACCCTCTTCCTCACATGCCTGGCCACAAGTAGCTGCCCCAGCTCCAGAGGATGATGAGCCACTACCACTGGGGGGGGGGGGATACATCAGCCACAGGCTCATAGTTTCCCCCAACACATGAGTCCATCAGGAGTGGGGGCTCAATAGAGGGCCGCCTCCCGACGGCCTCAAGCTTTAGGGAAAACCGTGGCCAAGTAGCTGCTGTGGCCTCCCCTCCATCTGTCCCGGTCCCTGTTCGTTGATTTTTAAGATCCTTTAAAATATCTAAGGGGATTTATCAGTGTCACGCAGACACACTAAAAGCACTGGAAATGGATGCATTATATCAGAGTCACTAGTGCTTTGCATGGAAGTGACCTGAGCTCATAAATAAATCCAACATCTCACCTTACATTTTCTTTATTACATTTCTTTGGAGTCCTGTGTGGAGGTGAGGCATCCCTCCAGGCCCATCATCTTTATGATCTCTCTGTAGAGAGATCATAAAGATGTAACCTTGTGGCATTCCTACATGATAGTGATGTCTCATAAAAGGGCGTCTGTTAATGTGACCGACGGATACGAGATCTTATTCACCTGTGAAACCGTTCAAAGTCTATATGTTATGAGCAATGTTTATTCTCACATATGCCATTTAATTCATGCCAGTCGTAAAAGCTTAAGTGTGGTGCCTTACAATAAGCTACATATATAATCGCTGGCACTTTTGTGACCGTAGTGACTTGTAGTTTCTTTGCCATCTCATTCAAATGTTCCAGATGTCGACTTTTCATGCTGCACCACTTCCCGGGAAGGCTGCTCTCGTGCATCTTTGCTCATGGCTCCTCAGATATATCCCTCCTCGATCCTCGCTCCTCAGTGCAGAAATAGGAGCTTTGGGACGGGCGTCAATATGGCGGCGCAGAACAACTTCTGGTTTAAGAGAGGATTGAGGAAAAGACGGGTAAGAGACTTGGGATGTACCAAAGGAGACTGATGTTCGAGACCAGTGTTCATGTTGTTGAGTCATTGTGAAGTTGCGTTTTTAATGTGTTTACGTACTTATCTTAGGGACAACCATTATGTTGTTTTTTTCTAAACCTAAGTGAGTTTGTTGCTTAACCCAAACTTTAAATTGTTTTCCGTTTCGCTGTTACGAGGTTGTGGTTTAACATATTTCTGTGAGATTATGTTGATTTAGTTTGAGTCTCACCGCTCTGATCAGTGTCCTTTTTAGTCGTAGCAAACAACCGTCTTACTTGAAAAAGCTGTATAAACACTTTGCTATCTGCACAGTACCAAACAGCTGATAGACAAAGTAGGATTTTAAGTTGCTCCCGATGTGCAGGCCCGTGGCAGCTCCGCCATCGTCGATGTGTGAATGGGTGAATGAGAAGCAAAAATTGTAAAGCGCTTTGTCCCTTTAAGGTAGAAAAGCGCTCCATGAATGCAGCCCATTTACAACATTTCTAAACAGTTTTCAGATGTTTGGGGAGCTATTTTTTACATTTCAATTTAGCTGTTTAATGGAAAAACTGTTTTACTCAAACCTTTATTTGCATAGAAGGGAGCTCATTGAGAACAAATTCTCTCTTTCAGGAAAGCCCTCATTATGTAGTAATGTTTTGAGCGCAGCACCAACAAATGTCTGTCACCATGGTGGTTAAAGGAGTGGTTTGACATTTTGGGAAAATGCTGATTTGCCTTCTTGCTTATAATTAGAAAAGTAGATAAACTGCCGTAACTGTGCGATACAAAGAAAGCAAAAGAGGGCATTTCCCAAAATATAAAACTGCTCCTTTTAATTTGTAACATATTAATATTCACTTTTACAGTTTATAATTGAGTGACAATCAATGCTTCTTACCAGCTTTGTTGACTTTGAATCAAACCAATTCAGTATAAAGAATTGCCTTTTATGGGAAGGTGATTGGAGCACTGGAGAGATGGACGTGCGGTTAGGAATGGAGTTATTGAGCTTTTTTTATTTATTTTTCTGGCGTATTGTTTCATCTGCAGATGAGCGGACGCACATATTCTCGGTACATCTAATATCTTAATTGTGTGGCGTAATTTGAAGTGAACCGGCTTCTGCTAAGGTCACTCTGATTTTGTCCACACAAGGTGAGGACGGGTAGAGAGTAACAAATACACACAAGTCCGCTTCAATCCAAATAAACAGGGCACATTTGCCTCCCCCGTCATGCACAGTTAATATTTGGGCAAACAGCTGCCAGAATAAATATTCCATAGCAGTTTTGGTTGTTTGGTCAGGCCGTTTTTAACCCGTCACACGTCATCCTGCATCACTGTTATGTGCAGGTTTTACTACAGCTCATCCTTTCAAATACAGGCAAGATAAATATAATGGATTAAGTGACTTAGTGGGATGTAATATCATTTTATTATTGAATTATTTGTGTTCACATAAATGGCCCAGTTCTCAACAAGGTCCAGACTTTAAATACTCTAAGCTCAACAGACAGTGAAAGGGCTTGAGAACTAGAGGTCTAAAGTGGGAGCAGTTATTCTAATGCAACCTCTGTGATTAAAGAAAAACAAATTGATTGGCAGAAAAACAAAGTCACTTGTTAGAGGGACCCTGAAGCTTAAGTTTTAATATCCATCTTTGGACAACATGTTCAGCTTTTGGACAAGAATGTGTTGGAGGGAAGAGGAGTGGACTTTTTCTTTGTGATACTTCTTCTTCATATATGGAGCTGCTAAGGATTCAGTCCTGCTTTAACCTTGGTCGTGTCAGGCCCCGCTAATGATTATGCTACTTTTGCTTCTTTTAAACACACTCCACTGCTCTCTGTTTCAGGGCAATTTTTGGATGCAGCGCTATCCATTCGGCATACAGTTCATTTCTTTTTTTTTTTCTCCTCTCCATCTTTAGCCCACTGGGCACCCTGGGGGCTCGCGGAGCAGCCAAGTCGGAGAGTCTGATAAGGTGCAGGGTTTGAGAAGCATGTAAATCTCCTCTCTCATTCTGTCTGTTTCTGTCTTCCACTACAGTAGGGAGAACTCGCACAGAGGTCTTATCAGATGTCCCTCTGTATTTGTACCATTCCATATTCAGGCTGGCCTGACAGCTACACTGACTGAGCTTTTATTGCAATACTGGGATGACATTTTCAACACCGTAGGCTACTGATAACCTTTTTTTCGTTTTAAATGTGAAGAACCTGGAATGTGATCATTTCCACATGTCATCAAGCTGTTAAACTAGCCTTGATATCCCACCACAGTCTTGTGCAGTAGTTGTCATGTACTACGGTTCAAAAAATACAATAGAGGGGGACAGAGGGACCCTGTAATATTTAACCTCAACCCACCTCCGGCCCATCTATGTTAGGTTTTGCGGAGAATAAAGGGCTGGGCCCAAATGCAGGGAGACAAGGGAAACGGAGGGTAGGATGAATGTGGATTTAATGGAAACAAAAAAGTATTCAACACAAAAACGTGTGAATCAAAAGTCCAAAGAATAAGTCATAAAAAGTCCATGAAAATAAAAAACGGGGAACACGGCAGAGGGGAGCAGACACGAAACAGGGAACATACCGCGGAGAAATGGCAGGCGGACGAACAGACAGACCAGGTTACACCAAAGGCGATCCAACACTGAGACAAGGGACACACAGGGTTTAAATACACAGGGAAGGTGCAGTTGTGATTACGCAGCAGTGTTTAATTAAGGGAAGGGCAGACAAGCACAGGGGTGAGACACAGACAGGCAGGAAATAAAGTGCAAGACACAAGAGGCAGGGAACATCTAAATAAAACTGAATAAAGAACGAAACCAAAACATAAATCATGACAATCTAACTTTGGCAAACATTTGTATTATTCATAGCAGTGATCAAATGTCTGTTATTGCTGAAATACAATTCTTGAGTTTATTGGTTTATGTGTATCGTGATTATTTATGTTGTATCTTTCTAGTTACTCTGTGCTTTACAACACAAGTCAGCATTCACACACATTCATACGCTTGTGGCAGAGTCTACCATATAAGGTATCCAATATCTATACAGGACTACAATGCCTTCAAATGTACAGTGTAATACCATGATATATGTTCTAGTAAATAACAGATTTAAAAAGAAAAATCTGGTTATTTAATATTTAGGTGCACAAACGTTTTATTAAAGTTCCCGATCCTTCTCATCAGCTGCTTCAGCAAATTGTTTTGACTCCAATCCAACACCGTTGTTTACCCGCGGCTACTTATAATTGAAACTTAACACGAAACATGTCCAGGAAGTCTTCTGCTTAATGAGAAATGACTGTAGGAAGATTATTCTGGAGTCAAAGTACAAGAGGGACTAAGCACTGATATATTGAGCTGAGGCTGGATTTTAAGTCGTACCCCACTGTAGTAAAATTGGAGCCATGACCCACATTTCAAACAATTTAGCTGTGAGATGAAGTATCCGTGTACTTCAAAGGAAGGGAGGAATGCGTGGCCTCGGCGCCTTGAGCAATGCACACCGGTCCACCTCAACGTTCGGGGCTAACTGGCTCACGTGTTTCTATGGGAACAGTAAAGATGGCAGGCAGATGGGTTTATTTTAACGCCAAGAAATGCTTTCCTTGCTGCGACTGCAGTGTGATCATTGCTCCTCATCCTTTCAATCTATCCTTCCTTCAGACTTCTGCTCTTACGCTTTCAGTCGACCTGATACCTCACTTGCTTTCCCTCCATTTAATCTCTCTCTTTCTCCTTCATTCTCTCCATCCACATCCCCCTGCCTCGTTTCATATTGGACGACACAATCCTGATTTGAGTTTGGCCCCTAATAGGGGCATTCATTTGATGTGAAAATAGACTGAACTGAGGATGGCGGAGAAAGGAGAGGGGCTGAAAACAAGTGGGTGGTTTTACTGTGAGTGTTTGCATGCATGTGTGCGGGAGAGTGACTGAAAGCGACCAATAGAGATAGCAGTGTGTCATGAAGCTCCAGCATGGTGCTCAGTCAGATCCAGGGATTCTGTCGCATCCTATCCTCCTCAACACTGGTGTTGCTTTGTGGGCCAGGGAGGTCTATAAGCCATTATGGAGATGTAGATATAAATACTACAACGTCCCACTACACCTTGTGTGCCGAGGTAGCTGCAGCCTCAATCTACTCTATTGATCTTAATGGGTCATTAACAGGGATTAGACTATTGTTTTAAGCTAACATCAATAAACGAAAGGTTAAAGTCATGGTTTGTGACTTTCAGGAATGGGTTGTTGTAGTATTTATGGTGTCCTACAAGACTGGACTAAAGCACAATGGAAACCGTGAATAATACCCAAAAAATACACCAGTTGTTGTTGATACAATTAAGTGATTTGTTGCTTCTTTTTTGTTGTCTTTCAACATTGAATATCGTCTTAATCATCCCTGCCAGTACAGTAAAATAAGTTATTATTGTCTTATTGAAAGGATAAGGCTGGAGTCTTCTTTGTCAACAATTTTTATTCAAAGACCAAAACTAAATTTGTGTTAGTCTGTATCTCTTTGTACCCTTTCTGTGGAAAAATATGGTGATTTGATGTGCCACACAGACAATACTTACAATACAAAAGCGGTCAAATTTGAACTAATACCTAATTTCTTATAATTAAAGGAACAATGTGAGACATTTAAGGGGATTAATCGGCAGCAATGGAATGCAATTTTCATAACAAAGTGTTCATCAGTGTATAATCTTCTTAAAACTAAGAATCGTAGTGTTTTCGTCAGCTTAAAAAAAGACATTTATAGCTACATATGGAGTGGGTCGTCTTCGACGGAGTCCACCATCTTGCGCCGCCATGTTTGTACAGCAGCCCAGAATGGACACTGGCTCTGGCAAGAGCATTCGCATTTTACGTTATCTGAAGGTACGGATACGCTCCGAAACCTGGTATTTAATGTTTTGATGTCGTTTATTATCATGCTGCAGCGCAAATTTGCTCTGCTCTCTCTATTGGGCTGAGCTCCTCCAACTACAAACACACACACACACATAGACACACGCACACATGAAGGGCAAGCAGATCGGCCGCTGTGGTAAAGTGAAGAATACTTGAGTTGACAGCAACTATCCTTGTTACTGTACGTACAATAAAATGAGTAAAAAGCCTTAGTGTGAGTCGTGGGCTGAGAGAAAATTAAACCTCTTAATTACAGTGGATGAGTTCACTCTGTATGGATTTATTCTATACTTGTGATTGCAAATGACAGCCAGTGGGTTGCTCTTTTGTTTCCACTGTTTGTCTCGTGGTAAGATTGATCTTGTTATATGTAAATCAGTGTCAGTAGAGTTTTCTCACAATGGGATGAATTGAGAATCCAGCAGTAAACATTGTGCATCCAGGCTGCATTGTTGCTGAGAATGGACACGAGTTAATTAACAATTCTTTAAAGGGAGATTGTACATTTTTCGTGTGCCATTCAAGTGTCAGAACACGGAACATCTGAGACTCGCAGGCTATAAACTACACATGCTAAACACAGCTGTCACTCACATCGACATGAAGCTGCCGGGCATTCAGACAGGAAAAAAAGAAAACTGTAGCTACACGCTGCTGCTTGTGCTGTTCTGAAACCCCCTCACACATACACTGTGCCACACGGAGGCCCTGTCTTTGCACACATTCAGAAAAGCATACAGTGCTGCCTCTCTCTGGACATCAACTTGAACTACACCTTGTTTAAAAAGCCCAACAGTTTGATAAAGGTCCTTTTATAATCTCCTGCAGTTACTCTCTTGTACGCCAAGACTGTGTTGTGTTCTTAGAGCATATGTTTTACTTTTCTTTCTGTGGAGTCACAATATTTCATAATCCCTTCAACAAACATTTCAATTTTGAAAGGGAAATTGGAAATCTATCATCATTTGGTGTTTTTAAAGTGGTTTCATTCAATTTCATCACAAAGCCCAAGGGGGCGTCTGTGCATCTTGGGTGGAACTAGTTGACATTAAAGTCTGATTGAAGTCTTTCATTATATTTTTATTGTTATTTCATAGCATTTCTTATGTGTCTGCATGCTGGGTTGTCTTAAAGGAGATCAACACAGTCATTTTTCAACAATGGTGGTTACATGAAAGAACTTTTAGAAGGCTTGAAACTCCTCAGAATTGAGTAATGTCTGTGATGGCAGAGCTGTAACAACACAGAGGTCATGGCCTCAATAGTTTTCTCCTTTAGAATATGAACCAGAAGCAGGTTACCCATTTTACAGTCATGAATAGCTGATATCAACATCATTTGACGCAGTGTCCCTAAATTTGACAAGTCAAGAAAAATGCATGAATAAATAAAACGTTAAAGGAATAAAATAATGTATCCAAAGAAGAGTAGAGAACATCAGCTTTTTCACCAACATGTAGAGAAACTCTTGAATATTCATTTTTTATGAATAAAGAATTTTTGAAAATTACATAATTTGAAGATCTCTCGTTGTTAATCATCTCGTGGTTCATAGAGGATCTGTTGTGGAATCTGAATCCGCACAAAGACTTTGAACGGGTTGCAAACATTCCTCGGCACTCCTGCCAGCTGCTAAATCTACACTGATAATGAAATGTTAAACAACGCTCTTCAGTAATAAGGTTTCTGCCCTCCCTGTGTAACTTTAGAAGTGATACTGCTGTACACATGGAGCTTTCTCACCGTTGCGGCAAGTTACAGAAATGTTATTGAAAATGATGACATAACCGCAATGCACGGTAAAATAGAACTGAGGCATGTCCAGGGTGCAATGGGGTCAGTCTTGTGCACCCTCAGCTTTTTCCATGTGTTGCTTTTTATATTTTAAAGAATTATCAACAAGACAAACAGTTGATCATCAAAAAACCACAACATTTGCCAAAGATAAGTTACTGACAAACTATGAAATAGAACACAAGAAAAATTATATTTTACTCAAATAATATGACCGGGAAATAATTCTGGCACCATCCACACACTGTTGTATAGTAAAGTTTACATACTTGTTATTTTTACTACTTTTGAATTGATGCTTTATCAATAAAAACTATCTGCATATTGGCCTGAAATCCACCTGAAGCCACTCAATCTGAGCAGAAGCTCCTTAATCCGAGCCATTTATTAGAGATTCTCAGATCAATGTGCTATTCCTTCTCCAGTTGGAGCTCAGGCGCCTCGGCTCTACCCAGCCATTGATTAGAGAAGTGCTCAATAGTTCAAATAATGTCATCGGAGAAGAGCACGACATCATCACTCATGTCGTTTTGGTGTTAGGCAATGACTTTTGCAGCCATACCAGCTAAATCATCTTGTGACATTATGGATGGGGTCATTTGTAAGTGTGTCATGCTATTATTACTACTTTTGTTGCAATGGATCCTTCTGACCTCGATAGGATTCAGTGACTAAAGAGTTTTGCTCATTATAATCATGAACCTGAATGGATTCTCATTAGAGTTCCAGCCACCAGGGTAATGAGAGGTCAGGAGTTTTACCAAAAAGGGTATTTAAAAGCACTGAAGACGAATATGACAATCTTCAGAGTTGTATGAGGAGTTTCTCTTTGGCACTTAAAGTCTGGCGATATTGCTGGTGTGTTGTTGGATCTCACTTCCCAGCCTCCTAGTGTTTAAAAGGTATTCTCGGTTAAGAATCTAGACACATCAGGTTAAGGAAATATGTCAAAGAGTAATATTTTTAAATCTCTGGTTGCTGTGACTGAATTGTGATATACCTGCTGTGCACAAGTGTGCGTGTGTCGGGTTAAAGCGTATGTGTCCGAGAGAGAGAGGCGAGTGTGTTGTGTGGGTTGTTTCAGGACAGTTGTTGCGTGAGTGGCCTCATTGTGAATGATTAGCCGTGGTGATTGCCTTGGCTTGAATCCATGATATCTTGTTGGCTATATTGCGTATTGAGTCTGTGTAAGACTTCTGCATCACACTGCACACACTGAGCGAGTCTGTTGCTTTAGCGCCGCCTAGCTTCTCTGGTGGTTTTACATTATTATTGTTTCTTTAACTTCACATTCCTTCAGTTACACAAACTGTCCTTCCCATTCAGACTCACACGAAAAAAGAGAGAGAGCGATGCACAGTAGATGACCGACCAAACATATTAATGAACAAACTTTAAGAGATGAAGTATGAGGTCATACAAGGAAAGAACTGCAGCGAGGGGATTCAAATTTAACATTCAGCTGAAATACCGCACGAATGAAAGGCTTATCTTTGAGGTGTTCGTAAATGTAGTAAATATGTAAACATTTTTGTTATTAGCTTTTTATTTAATCCCATGATCACTTTCTAAGCTGCTTATAGCAAAACATTTGTACAGTTATTTTTCACCGTTATTTGGGCACAACAAAAGTGCAGAGTTGTTGAGCCAGAATAGTGAATCACTATAATGACTATAATGATGACAACACTCTCAAATCAAACACCAAGTTCGCTATTCTCCCTGACCCTTTTGTTTAGAAGCCATTACACTGTCCACCACCATTTGAATTGGAAAGGATGTGCTTTGAATAGAGATCACGAAGGAAGATGAAATTGGCTAAAAAGCTTCTGTAAAGCGGAGCGCAGGTGTTGATTTGATTTAAGTTTTCCTCTTTTCCAGTTTGATCAGGATGCCCTTCTCTGGTCGCAGGATGAGCTCTCCTACCGGCCGAAGCTCTTCGCGTTCCTGGCAAGCTTCAATGTTGAAGTTACGCAGAATGGACGCCAAGACCACCTTTTCTTCCATAAGTGCAAAACGTTGACCTGAGGAAGATTATAGTGGAACACACACACAGCAGTTATTCTGGAGTTTCTCTGAGTGAAGTATGCATAGAGAGACAGCTCCAGTCCGCTACAAATGAAACCTGTCCTGTTCTTACCGATGCAGTTGCGGAGTCCAGCGGAGAAGGGGATGTACGCGTATGGAGGCCTTCCCACTGAATTCTCCGGCAGGAAGCGCTCAGGCCTGAACTCGTTGGGCTCTGGGAAGTATCGCGGGTCACGGTGGAGAGCGTAGGTAATGATAATGGCGTTGGCACCTTTGGGCACTTTGAAACCATCTGCAGGTGCAACAGAAACCTAATTACCGTACTGTAATTACGGTCCTTACAAATCACTTAACTCATTTTGTTTGACATAAGATCATTATGAAGTTTACTGCCTCAGCTTAAGCCATTAGAAATAATGACAGACAGGTGAGAGCTGTTTTTAATACAAAAAAAAAGACTGGGATGAAACTAGTGTGTCACAATTTGGGTCTTATTTAGTTTGACCATCATGTATAAAGACACCAGCAAATAACAATGTGAATACAGTGTTAAAGTTGAACTTCTCTTTAGATATGTCACCATATTCTCAGAATTGTGGGATATGCTTACTTGGTTATTTACACCAAGACTATTATGGAAGTTTGGCACTCCCTTCTAGCCTTTTCTACTGTAATGACGCCCGAGATGGTGTTAAAGAACTTGGGGATTGAGGTCACTCGCTCCTTCCAATCTCCAGTTTTTTTTTTAAACTACATTGTCTAATAACTATAAAACAGATATGAATCACTGGGCCTCATTACCGTTATCGTTAGCGGGGTGCAATAATATGAGTAAGCATATAGGCTTGGTTTAGGAGACATTTTGGACTGTAAGGAGCCTCTATGAAATCACATGTTGACAGCCTCCTTGAATTGAACTCGAACAGTAGAGGATTGATGAGCTCATTAGCAATATCAACCCACACCCCTTTAAAAACGTAAAAATGGCCTGGGACTCTTGGGGTGATGACAAATGACAAATGGGACTCTATTTTAGACTTGATACATCATCTACGTCCGCTAAACACAACTTAATACAGCTAGAATTGGTGCACAGGGCTCATTACACTGATGCTAGATTGGCAAAAATGTATTCTAATGTTGATCCGTTACGTCCTTGATGGAAAGTCTGGCCACCAGACTTATTACACATGTTCAGGCTATGTCCGAATTTCTCTACTTTCTGGATAAGTATTTTTAAAGCTCATAGTGTGATGTCCATTTTTTTATTGTTTTACTTTACTCTTGCTTTGTTTGACCAATGATTGATGGATGAGGATTTAAATTTCCTTTGTAATTGAAGTCTAATATATGTATGTTGTGTATCCTCTTCCCTGGTGGGGTAAAAACTGTGAAAAGCAATAAAACATATTTACAAAATATTAGTAATATAGTAAATGATATACAAATGGTCATTTTGCAGGTCAAGTATTCCTTTAACATGACGATAAAGTGTCTTTTACTCTTCTACACACTGAATATTTACATAATTTTGCAATCCATAGGGCCTTATTTTATAAACCTGAAGAAACTCTGGGGAAGAGACGGCTCCATCAACACCATAGAATATATGCCATGTGACAAAGAAACCTATTTTTCAAGTGAAAATAACACAGGAAGCCTGGCCTCCCATGGATTCTTATAAAAAATACCACCGCCTTTGGGGATTTGCAAATGAATGTTTCATTCAAGTGTCATCACTCATCTGTAACTCACTGATGTGGCAGTCTTCTCCGATGTTGCGGGCAAAAAAAGGCACAGAGGGAAACAGTCGCAGGGCCTCCTTGATCACACACTCCAGGTATTTGAGCTTCTTCAGGTCCTCTATGTTAACGGGCCGGTTGGATGTACCTTTGCACATAAAACAAGAAACATCAGATAGTTGTTAATTAGACTGCGCTGCAATTTCCTGCTGTTGCACTTTCTCCTACTTTCATATCCTTGACATATACCCTACTTTCCCCACCTTCTACAGTAGATAAGAGATTAACAGTATACTGCATTATTCAAGAGTCAAGAGTCTTTACTGCAATCATTTCTATCGGCGTACGTTGAAAAAGAAAATTCTACCTCTAGACAAAAAATCAACAAATCTTAATAGAATAATTGATTACATTAGGTTCGATAAAGTAATGTAATGAATCTTTTTACAATGAAAAAACCAACACATTCTCACTCCCAACTCGTCAAATACCGACGCTTGGTCAGTGGCCCCAAGCTTCATACTTTGACGCTCTAGGTACGCTTCTAGAGTAGTTTGGACTTGTCAGGGATGGTGCGTCAGTTTCCACTTGTTACATGCATAGTCGCTTTTCAAAATAAACTTCCGTCTTCACAGGAAGTTAGGTTTAGGCAACTAAACTACGTGAGGGAAAGACCGTAGTTGACGTCTACTAGACTAACTAACCGCCACCGAGCGACTAACGACTCGCATGACGACATGAAAAAATGTAAACGTTTACGTTCTGTTTCGCACTTCACTGGACAAAATAATAACTGTAATTTTAACTTTATTGATATAGCACCTTTTTAAAAACCGAGTTTACAAAGTGCTTTGACAGACAAAGCAGCAAAAGCAAGGCAATAAAACAAAGCACAACAAACTAAGGTAAGACTTAAACCCTGATAAGACAGTACAATAGGTGAAACAATAAAGCCAATCGACACGATAAAAATAAATGAAGAAATAAGATAAATAAAATAGTCCTGTGTGTTTAGCCCATTCACTTGCCCTCTCTTTATAATACGTCAGTTGCTCTGACCGTCTTGTGACGCGGGAGGGTTTACATTGAAGCTTGTTGAAAGCAACGGCGCGTCGGTATCACATGCCGAGTGGCACTGACCAACCGTTGGTATTTGAAGAGATGGGGTTTTAAAGAAAGGTTGAGTATATCAAAATGAACGTGTCTTTCCTTGAAGACGAAGTGGAGGAAGATTACATCCTCAAACGTGTGAAAACGGAGCATGTGTTATTACTACTAGCTCACGTCTTGAAAGAGAATGCATGGTGGCTACGGTATATCCACAAAGCAGTGAAAATAATTCAATTATTCTCGAAGTATTTTGGCAAGGACTTTACCATCTATTATCCCTGTTTAAGCTCCGCTTGAGCTGTAAAGAAGAAATCTGAACAAAGATGAGTCACAAGGCCTTTGGGCGGGAAAACAAATGATGTCATGAAAGTTAGAAGGTGTGGGGGCGGCATGGGAGAGGGCATGTTACTGTTACCGAACACCTCCTGAAGCTCTTGTTGAACTTTGCTGTGTGCCTCAGGGTGGGAGCCCAGCAGATGTACGGCCCAGTTCATAGAGGCTGCTGTCGTATCATGTCCCTTTTCAAAAAATACAGAAAAACAGCACATTATTTAAGACTTTAAAGCTGAGTTTTAGTGTTTTTTTGTTCGTGAGAGTATATTAGGAATTGTTTGAAAGTGTGTCGTGTTAGTGTGTCATATATTCATGCAAATGTGACCAGAGGAATGAGTGAGGATGAGGAGGAGAAAGAAAGTAAACTACAGAAGTGTACTCAGTTGAGTGCAGATCTCTGCCAGGTGTGTCTCCCTCTCCCCCTCCCAAACAAAGAACACTTAAATCTCACTCAATTGATCCACCCGGGTGCCTTACAGTCAAGATGGCAACGAAGATAACAAAATGTGGGATTTATATATGGATCATAACGTTATGGTTCTAACCACTAACCCTAAACATGAAGGTGTCCACTTCTTCCTGAATGTCCTGATGGCTCATTCTGGTGCCATCCTCATATGTGGTCTTCAAGAGCATGTCCAGAAATGCTTGTCTTTTCTTTGTGCTCTGTTCAGAGTCGCTGTCCGAATCAGTATTGGAAATCCTCTCCGCTCTTTCTTGTATCACCTGGGACGGAAATTCAAGGTTGAGGCTGAGTGTGGATTCTGCTTCATTCTAATGTAATAGAAACTGAACATCCACTGATTTTTCAAACCACTGGCTTCATCACTTACTTTGTATGTGAAGGAGTGCAGGATCTTGAGTGTCTTGTCATGCTCCCGGCCCTCACCAAAGTAGTTGTATACAAAGTCAAGCCAAAACCATGGTGTCCTCTGTCTGCGGCTCACAATGTCACTCATTCTAAGGACAAAAAGTTGGGAAGAAGACAGAAACATGAAGCAATTAATCCTATAAATATTCCCTTATTGTCGTCTCTTTGTGTGATGGAAAAGAAAATCTAAATAACTCACTTGTACACGCTCTTAACATACTCTGAGTCAGAATGACTCTGGGCATAAATTTTCTTTCCCATTGCAGTTTCTGAAAAGACATTGTGAGTTGACCATCTTTTTTGCTTTGTTTAGACCATTCTAAGCATTCATTATGTGCATAAAAGGTTCATTTATACATGCACACAATTACATTCACTGCACATATTCTACTTCACCACAGATAATGTCCAGGGCACACAGGGTTATGTGACTGAAGCAGTCAAATTGACCCTTCCCCGCCTGCTCCTCCAGCTTCTCCACCAGGATCTCTGCCTGCTCGTTCATCACCTCCAAGAAGTCCGTCAGGATGGAGAAGTGGAAGGTGGGGGTCAACATCTTCCGCCGCTGACGCCACTTGCTCCCAGTGCTGACCAAAAGCAGAAGACATCAAGGAGAAGTTAAGGGTGGGAAAGTACTCAAGGCACGTATTCTTAAAACAAATGACAGAAGAAGCAGAGATGAGAACTTCACCAAATTTGGTCATCATCGATACTAATTTCAGTAATCAGATCCAGATTTGACCTTTGACATTGAAATAACACTTTGTTGGAGTGGCAAAGGGGCACAAGAAGGGCATCTCTCCCAGCGGGATAAGCTCTGTCTTACTGGGCAGCCTCAACATCTCCTCAAAGCCTCCACACCTTTGTGGTGTCATTGAAGTTTACATACATGCTTTCACTCATCCATACATGCATGACACCACTGACTCCTCCCCTATCTCTACACCCCGTCTTGTTTTTCCTATTAACTAAATAACTTAATTTGGACTCCCTCTTGTTACAAGCCTGAGCCAAATTTTGTAACAGTATGTTGAAAACAGATTAGCATGAAATTTGCTGTGGACATTCATAATCACAAGATAATAAATTGTGCCACCTTCGGGTGGAATTAGGAACTGATTGCACATTGATTGTGGTGACCCCCCCTTCCCCGTTGCCTCACTTTCAGCCCAAAAATTCCACTTGTACATGAATCATTGAAAAAATCAACTGAAAATCACCATGCAATTCACTTTTTACACTTCTATGCTTCTATAGCACCCCCCTCTGGCTGAAATATACACACAATTTTGTTATTTTTTCAATGTGAACACAAATTAAGAAGGGGTTTAGACTACAGTATGCATCTGGGGCATATCTATGGGTCTTAATATTATTAATTTGTCATTATCATGTTGCTGTTGATTTCAAAACGACTTCTTTTCTTTAATGCAGGAATCTTAATGTTTTGATTTTTGTTTCTGATCGGCCCTGACAAGCTTTTAATATTGAGCAGATGAGCTCCACAAGTAAATACCTTGTAAGAAGGCCAGTTCCAAGCCAAGGGTGGAGGAAGTTGTATGACTGGCCTTTCTCCATGTGGACAGAATTGGTCAGAATCGTCTACAAACGACAAGAAATAAGAAATGCAAGAAAGAATGAGCAAACAAAAACAGCACAGTTGATATTCTATAAATAACTGGAATTGTGAGCAGTAGCAGTTATGTAGCAGTCAGTGGCTGCGGTCATGAGACAAAATAACTACAAAAGGGGCGAACAACCACAATGAAACAAAAAAAGACCAAAAAAAGACACAAAATGACCACAAAGAGACACAAAACCTGGGCCTTTTGCATGTCCCTGCCAAGGGGCCCATTATCTGCGCACACGGCTGCAGTGTGTAAAAGTGCAACGACATCCTATAAACCATGTGTACATAAGGAGTAACTAGGGTCGAGGTCATCTCAGGTTGTTTTGCTGAATTTAGCTTTTGTGCAGCAGCCTCTGCTTCATAAGTTAGTGCTCTAGTTCTAGCTGCAAAGACATTGACTGTGATTACTTTACAGGTCACTGAATATGGTTAAAAATGATACACTTTTCACTCCTATTCAGTTCCTGAGATTACATATTTACAACATAAGGCACGTGGACAAAGCAGTTACACCTGCTGAAGGCATAGTTGGTGTGTTGTAAATGTGCGGTTGTCAGTCACCGTACCTCAACAGTTTCCGCGTGAAACAGAGCCACAAATGGGACGGGTCCAACCCAGAGTTTAAATAGCGGTGCGTCCCTGAACTCACTGGTAAAATCCTCAATTTGACGAAAGAAATCTGAAACAAAGGAAACAACAAATCTGCATATACAGTATTTATACTGCATTAAGTCGGCAATTACGTCATCAGTTATGTCAGTCAATTAAAGGTATTGTGCTATATCAGCCTATGGGGCCTCCAGCAGCAGCATGTCTATTGCTTTCTTACCACCTGCATTGGTTTTGAACTGCAGTGCATTTCCTATGAAGAGATACGTCCCGGGAGGCTCCGGAATGGGCTTCATCGTAAACCATTTGTGCAGGTAAGCGCTTAGCACCCTGTAGGTGAAGTAGATCAGAATAGCAATGAAGATGCTGATTCCAAGTAAAGGTATCGAGTAACTGCCGAGCAGCACTGCCATCTTTTCTTGCTGTGTGTACGCACCACGATGTGTGTACGCACCACGATGTATGTGTGTGTGTTTAAACAGCAGTACCAGCCTGTGGAGGTGTGACGTGCCTTTGCCCCTCCTTTTCTCTGCAGTCAACCCTTCCTTCGTCTGCTCAGTGGGTTAAAGTTGGCCCTCGTGGTTATTTATTGCTGTTCATATATGAAAAAGAATTGAGCGATACTAAACATGGGAGATAGGAGGTAGATTAAGATGGTAAATGTTGACACAAATTATATAATAAAGATGTTAATTATTTATCTGACTGACCTTGATCAAGACCTGATTGGTTAATAAATAACAGCCTTATTCATGTGCCAGTTATATGTATAAAATAAAGTAGATGTTATTTACCCTTTATCTTAATTCACTCTTTACAGAGGTCTTGAATTGAATGAACATTTAGGCCATTTTACAGTTACGTTTTATTATTTATTTATTTATTTACTTATTTATTTACTTAATTATTGAGTTATTGAGTTATTATTGAGTTTGTTTTAATTGAATATTTTGTTTTTTTATTTTATACTTTAAATAAAATGTACACTATTTTGTTAAGAAAGTAAGGAAGCACAATTACTTCATTTTAACCCTTATTATTTGTGTTGTTTTAGTGGACCTGTTAAATTAACATCTGTGACACAATCTCAACAGAGACTGAACATCAAGGCTGTAGCCAGCATGAGGACAATGAGGTCATGTAGTATTTATGTATTTCTAGGAATGTGGACGTTTTGGCAACCTGGCGAGAGTTTACATTCTGGAAAGAGAACTTTCACATGGTGGATTTCAGTATTTTTACACACAATACAATTCAATTTGACAACTGTTAGGCCAACAAAATAATAAATAAACACTTCAGCATTCCTCCCCCATAATTTTCTTTCTGACACCGTTTAGAAGACTTCAAGAAATAATTTAGGCCTTCATGCTCGGCTTTCAATAAATAAAATCTGACAAATGGAGGAATAAAGTGTGGAAGCTTTAGATTTGTCCTGTGCCACTCTGTTGTGTGGTGATTTAAAGGTCTATGTATCTTTTAATGCTATTCACTTTAATCCATTCTGACCTGTGCGTGTGTGCGTGCGTGTTCCTTGACACGACACTGAAACAGTGTCAGTTTCGAGCCTTGGGGAAACAGAAAGCACATAAAAACATTTTTTAAAGCCTTGTCTTTACATTTTGGAGATGCGTTTTCTGCGTTTTTAGAAAATAAATCTTTTTTCCAAGATTAATAAATGCAATACTATTATTACATGAAAGTAGAAGAAAAACTGCCACAAGATTCTTTCAGCTAAATAATACAATTAAAGTTGTGCCATCACATATCGAGATTAAGATATATAACTTAAAATCTTCTTTATTTAATTACTTTAGGGTTAGACTTTTCAATGTAAGGGCCAACGTTTTAGCGATTGAGAGGTAAAATCATTAAAACTGCACTTGCAATATTTTTTATTTCTAGACATACATTACAATGTACATTACAAAATGTATAATGTAAATTACTAAATAAGGATTGTCAAAACGTAACTGTTCAACTGGACTTTGTTTGAAACATTGGAGAACATGATGATTTATCTACCTTGCAGTACTAGCAAACAATAAATGTACAAAAAACCCACTGTGTATGCAGGCACACATACACAACACCACCTTTCGCTCGTTATCATTTATACAATAAGACTGAGTGCATATTCACAGTAAGCACAATATTCACACAGAGGGCAAAGCCATCCGCAGTCAGTTGCAATTAATTGAAGAAACATTGGTATCTGTTATTTCAGAGTGAATTTACAGTCACTACAAATGAAACACATTCACTCCTGCAATCGATTAGTCATGCCAAGAGCCATGAGGAGCTTCTGGTGAAAGGCCGGCACCCTCTCCTTATGGACGGGCCAGTCCAGGACGCAGCTTGAACGCAACATGCCCCGACGGAGGAAGAGTGAGCGAGACAACTTGTAGTCGTGGACGTCCTGCAGGAAGACCAGAATCACAGAGTCCCTGCTATCTGTAATGACCTTGTGAAGTGCATGATGGGCTTTAAATCTGGATAAGGAAAGAGACAATTGTGAGAACTCAGTATGCCACCCAGAAAGAATATACTACACATCACAAAATTCTAAATGACGTAATTTGAATTTGACTCAACCTTATGTAGAATCTAGAATAACAATATACAAATCAAGTAGCGTAAGTTTGATTTACCTCCACCAGGGATCTCTGAGAAGAGTTTCAGTGACGACGAACAAGATCTTTCTGGACTTTGTCATATTATTCACGATGGATTCAAGCTTTAACATGCCGGGGACAAAATCTCGATCCTCCAAACAAAACTTGCACATGTCATTCTCCAAGGGGACCATCCTTCTCTCCACCCAGCGACCGTCTTTCTCCGCGTGGATGATGTAAGCGTCATAGTCAAATTCCCTGCCCTCTTCAACTCTGGCGTCGCTGAATCCTAACGTGCGATTGATCAATATGTTCCAATAAAACTGGATCCTCCAGCCGTGGAAGCGCACCAGAAGCGCAGTTACTGTCAGCATGATGACGGCAGTGCTGCTCAGTATGTAAAGAGTCTCAAATGGGGTCATGTCTTTGCAGGAGAGGGTGTCAAAATCCATGACAGAGCGGTTAAAGTAAGCTAGTGGGGTATTGCACAAATACTGGCCCCTGAGACCTGGCACCCTTGTCACATTTGTGTCGTTCAACCATGTCACGAACCACAGCATGCTCTCACACGTGCAGTCAAATGGATTTTTGTCCATGAGAAGCAGGCTGAGGTTGCTCATAGGAGTTTTGAACACTCCGGGCCTCACAGCCGTGAGCAGATTCTTCTGTAAATCTAAAACCCGCAGTGAGCTCAGATCATCAAAAATGGAGTCCTTAAGACTGTTAAAGAGGTTGTTGGCCAGGTGGATTTCGCGGAGGTTACTCAACCCTCTCAGAGCTTCTGCAGGGATCTCATCCAGCCCGTTACTATCCATCTGTAAGGTCATCAACCTCCGGGTGCCTTTGAGAAACAACACTGGCCCACCGAGGTTGCCGCTCTTCCACAAGCGGGCTAAGTTATTGTGTTGGAGCTTCAGCACTTTCAGGTTCACAAGCCCCTCCAGCATATTCTCTCTCATGTTAGCAATGTTGTTGTTGCTGAGATCCAGAATGGTGAGGTTGGGCAGGGGACTGAATGGAGAGGGATCCATGTTCACTGCTTCAGCTTTCAGGCTTCTTCCCAAAGTCAGGACCCTCAGATTGGGCATATTCACAAAGGACGTGGGGCTTAGATTGATGGTCTGGTGGTTATTGGACATGTAAATCTCTTCAACTTGACCCAGGCCTTCAAACTCTTTGCCAGTGAGCGTTTGCTTGATGAAGTTGAAATCCAGAAGAAGAGTGGTGAGGTTTCTCAAAACGGAGAAGCTTTGAGGATTAATCTGTGCTATCGCTGTCCATGTTAGATTTAGCTTTCTGAGAGGCGATCCCGCAAGTGAGACTAACGTCTTGTTGGTGATGTTTCTGAGCGAGGTGTAACTACTCCAGCTCATATCGAGTTCCTGAAGACTTGTCAAGCCTGTAAATGTGTGCTCTGTAATTTCATGAACGGCGGTTCTCTGCAATATCAAACTCTCCAGGTCACTCAGTGGTTGGAAGGAGAAATCGTCGATAATCGGGATGGTGTGACTTTTCACAAGAGCTTTTGTCAAATGGAGTCTTTTCAAACTTTTGAGCCCCTGAAATGTGTCCTTGGTCAGGTGTCTGATGTTGTTGTCTGTCAAAATTAGAGTCTGAAGTCTGGACAGCCCTCTAAATGCGCCTTCTTGAATTTTGGCCATCTCGTTACGGGACAGATCCAGAAAGGTTAGATTTGTTTTCTGTAGCCCTGTAAAGGTTGTGTTTGTGAGCGTGACCAGCTTCATCTTCCGAAGAAACAGGGCATCGATGGCTGTTCCTGACAACTCTGAGCAGAGTTTAGAAATAACAGGCGTGCCCATTTTACTTCCATCCATGATTAAAGTACGTAGGCCTGAAATGGGCTTAAAGCAACCAGGCTCCAACTGCAACAAAACATAACACAGAGGTCTTGCGGTGAGACAAAAAAAGGGAAACAAAACAGACAACTGAAAGCAAGGATCTTCAAATACTACTTCCTAACACTGGTTCCAATTTTGACAACACCATTTCATTTCCCATTTCTTGGTAAGTTTCCTACCGTTTCCAGCGACACCTTTGACATGTTGAGGACTTGCAGAAAGGACGAATTGCTAAGAAACAAGAAGTCCTCTTTCTTCAGGGTGGTGAAGTCGTTGAATGCCAGATTGAGGCTCACGAGTCTGGGCAGCTGAGGCTGGGAGCCGAGCTTGGCTGACTGCAGTTTGTTTACGGACACATCAAGAACTCTCAGGCTCTGTGAACATTACAAGGAGAATAAAAATGTAATACATGAGAGGCATATCGAACAACTGTGAGGAAAATGAGCGAGCTATTACTCCAGCTATTACCGACCCAACTCATCAGTGCAACTGTACCTGTAGTGCAGAGAAGGGCTCCCCTTCAAGCTTTAGCTTATTACTAGCCATAATCAACCATGTTAGATTGGTGCAATGGCTCACGTCCTCCTTCTTCAGCACAAACACTTGATTGTGTCCCATGTTCAGTGTCTGCAGCAGAGGCAGTGTCTGGCACAAACCCTGTTCCAGCTTGGTGATACTGTTGTAGCTGACGTCGAGGTGGAGGAGGCCTGGGTATGGGGTGAGTGACACAGGGGGAATCCTCTTCAGTCTGTTGTGAGACACATCCAGGCTGGTGATGCTCTTGGGAAGGTCCGGGGGGACCGCACTGAGGCTGAGGTGGCTGCAGTCAGCTCTGCCGTCTTGCACATTGCAAGAGGTCTTCACCTGGGAGGCCACGCAATTGCGAGGTCCCGTCATGATGACCAGCGCCAGGAGAAAGGAACGTGGGGCATGCATTGTTTCAAAAACCTTGAAAAACAAAAGAAAGATTCAAATATGCATAAGCCTTAGCGTTTTTCTTTCTGGGCAATTTGGGGGCAGCACAACAACAATAGCACCGATATAATATCATCTTAGAAAGTTAATTTGGCAAACATGTTTGCAAATAGTTACACACACCTGAAAGACAAAGGAAATATAAGGAGCATATGTGCTTTTTCTCTTTGAGCTCTGTTTTAGCTTTGGTGCTCAGCAGTTAATATTCTGGTTTTTCTTTAACTTTTTCGCTTTAACCAGTAACATATACACAATATTTACTCATCTCATCAAATCTCACAATCCCTAGTGTTATTCAAGCATCAACATTTTTAAAATAGACCTTGTAGTTACAGAATTGTTATCTCTTTTGTATGGGTTACAATTTTCGAGAAAAGGCCTAAAAAAAAGGCTTAGCGTCCAAAAGGTTAATTAAACAACATGCCTGCTGCTACTGAGAGTGACTCAAAACAGGAAAGCTGCGGGCCATAAATAATAACACAAGGAGCTAAAAGACGCAGAAAAGCTTCAGAGAGGAGAGGGGAAGTCTGGTCATGTGATAATTCGCTGTTCATCACTAGCAACATCTTTCACATCTTTCATTTGATCTTTTGTTCTAAAAATGCTGAGTGCTGCCACTTTAACAGACAATTCGGTAATCAATGTGTGACTCAATATTTAGGAAAAAGTTTCAACAGATATCGCTCTTCTAAAGATACAATAACAACTATATTAACATTACTATCGCAGTACACTAATATGATTTATTTCTATGACTACATAATCACAGCACCGAGTGTTACCTAGACACTTCACACTTTAAGTCTGGCTATTATTTGTGATATAAAACCGGCAGAGATCTTACCAGATTGTGCCTTTTACATGTCTGACTTCATCGACTTGAAACCGAAGGCATTCACTTCCAGCACCACAGTGTGTTTTGCTCGGGAGCGCAGACAAGACTCTACAAGCTCCCAAAGTCAGACTATAAACGGAAATGAGCAACTAGCAACTCCGATTTCACTTCCACATGGCCGAGAGACACTGTGGAGTTTAACTGTTTCATGCATGAGGATAAACAGAAATACATACTCACTTCCTACAAACCAGACGGGATGCAGCCGATTTAAGATTACCAAACATCCGAAGTGCCTGATGCAATATTGACTGAATAGTGCTCAAAACATCAGCAAGGGTTTGGTAAGGCGCGGTGTAAACGGGCTAAGACTACCGGAAAACAAATACACTTGTTCTGTACCGTAATGTACATATGTGTTTGTGTGTTAAATAAGGGCACGTTGTTTCTATTTGCCTGTAAAATGCTAAATCTTGTAAATGTGTTTATGACTGTTTTACTATGTGTAATACACCAATTTATTTGTAAACAGTCGTCTCATTATGAGGTGACATGTGGGGATTTCGTGGCGAAGACTCAACGCTGAATGGGACAAATACCGTAAATTTAAGAGTAGACATACAAGACGATTAATGTGGAGGAGCGAAACTGGCTGCAGGTTTGCTGTAAATAGTGTCAATAGCTCTAAAGCCTCTGATAACTTTAGAATGACATAGGTGACGCACCTCCGTCATTAGAGCGTATCTCTGCTGCTTTATAGGTGTTATACAAATGTAGCATATATGTAATCTGGAAACAGGTGCAGAGCGCAGTCACGGTCTATGTGTTAGACTTCCGGCTATGTGCATACTGACAAGAATGAATTGTCTTCTATCTGTCACGTGTCACCCTCTCTAGAAGATAGGTCGGCCCAGTCTTGCTCTGAACAAACAGGATTAACAGGATATTGTGTCCTTGGACTAAATTCAAATAGCATAAGCGAGTCCGCCTAGTATCTTCATGTCATATTATTTGTATACGGTTGTTGCTCAGCAGCTACCTTATTCAGTGTTGGCCAGCAGGTACATCTATGGTATCACTTTAATTGTGTGGTCCACTGACACATAATGCACACACTTAATAAAGTCACGTAGGAAGCTATGAGTTGTTGTACCGTCAAAATAAAGTGACCAACAAATGCATGTTTCTAAAACCTATGAAATATCTAATAGAATATATAATTGTAGCAGGCGAAAGTGAGTGAGTCATTCACCTGATGCATTTGGTTCCCTAAAATACGCTCTGCAATAGTTAAAATGCAGAAGTAAGACAAGAGTGCATTCGTGCCCATGTTACCAGAGTAGAGGGTAGAACTACTGCACTTATTGAAGATCAGTTTATTTTAGTACACCTTTAAAGAATACATGACAATAGTATTTGTGTTATTTCTTTCCTGTTGTGCATGTTATGTTCATACAATCATGGATTATGTATCACAAATTGCCCTGCCTTTTAAAATTCATATCATATTTTTAAATGTAATTAATAGAACTGGGTTGTTGACAATATGCTTTACAAAAACATGTACAAGCTTGATACACTGAGAGTAGGTTTGCTGAGTATTCCTACTCTCTTTCATAAGCAGTCACACACAAACAAACCTGGGAGCTGCCCAGCACCAACACAGCCTCAAAGGCACTTTAAAAGTTGTGAGGCAGGGGTGGGTGTTGTCATTTCATGCACTCCTTTGGACCAACTTCTAAGTCCAGGAAACAGTAATAGTTCTAGTCATATTGATGATGTTTAATTCTTAGTTTAATTACATTATATAACTTTAAATGCCCCCATTCAGAACATCAGAGAAGTGAAACTTAAGGGAGATAAACTGGACCAAAAACAACAACAGGGTTAAGTTTAAACTACCACTAGAGGGCAGTCAAATCCTTTTATTGTGCTGCTCAACAACCCTGCAATAGACACAGTAGGCCATTCATGGTGCTTCTTACTTGAATAGTTTCATATATTTCAAGTTTTGTAACAAAAAGATACACTTTTGTAATACTATACATAACACAGTAGCATATGATCTGATATGTTGCTGCTCACTTGGAACAAGCTTCTCTGTTTGTTTTTCTCTGTTGCAGCGTGGCAAATCAATTATTACAGGTATTTGTAGGATTTGGCATTATACGTAACTTTTCGGTGATTCTTACTTTATTTGGAAATGCACAACAGGAGCAGCTTCTCCCCAATCTGAGCAGCACTAAAGAACACTTTGGCCAGAGTCAACTAGAGGCAGGATCATTATTCAAAGGCAATATAGACAGTATATGCTCTGAATATCGCATTTAGCACCTATTTCCCCTAAGAAACACATTGCAAGGAAATGGAGTGAAATTAATTTATCGAGCAGTATATATCACAACAGTTTTAGGCAGCAAGTGGTGTATTATTGAGATGGTCCAAACACCAATAAATCTGAAGATAACAATGGCCATACCCATTTGGAAAGGTCAGCAGTAATGTAAAAGCAGAAATGACCTTCTACTCATGCTAAATGAATCATGAACTGGAACCACAGTTGATCAACAAACTGCACTCCTGAAAGCAAAAGCAATTACCTTCTTGTAATTGATGGGTAAGTGATGTGTTATTGCATCCTTCAGGCTGTCTTTTCAGTTGAAGGGAAATTCACTTCAAACAGAAATACTTATTTTTTTCATAGTTGCTTTAATATGCTGTTCAAAGTTCATTCACTGAGCATGCCTTTCACTGGAATATCCTCGGTGTCATTTAAAAATCTTTAATCGTATCATACCAACAGCCACTGTGAACCACAGTGTGTTAATTAGTTTGACATCAGCTGTCGCGCAACAGAGCCCGAGTCCCATCAGTCCCAAGAATGCCATTAATCCATTAATCCAAACCAGCACTGGCACCGTTCAAAGCCACACTGTGTCAAAGTGCTGTTCAAACCAATTATCTATTTCACCAATATCTGTAATGACCTTTCATTAGAAGTCTGTCTATATGTCTAGCTTTTCTTAAATTCATTGTTCACATTTGATCACATGCTGTACATAGTGTATTTTTAAAGCCTCCTCTAAGCTAGCATAATGACTCAAGGAATGAGCCGCTCTGTCCGTCCGTTACTTTGGTCCTGAGGGAAATATCTCAAAAGCAATTGGATGGATTGCCACGAAATCTGGTACAGTCATTCATGCTCCCCAGAGGATGACTCCTAACGCCTTTTTGGTGATCCCCCATGTTTTCTTCTAGGACCACTGTGAGTGTTAACATTTGTCCTTCGGGGGGGTTTGCAACCACCCGCCTTGGTGCCCCCGTGTTCGAATGTTCGAGCAAAGTGACATCTTAAAAAGCCCCTATGGCAGATAAAACACGATAAAGCCCACTGGGGTGACCTCCCAGTGGAGGAAACATGATGAAGTGCTTTCTTTTTTTGATGGAGAAAATGTGATGCAATGCCATATGGGCTGCCTACTAGAACACTTCCTGCATGCTAGTTGCCCACCGCATGCCTTTTACATTTGTCTTCGTCCCTGCCCCTTAGACACTTCTTAGTCTTTTCTTATACATGACCAAAATCTACACTTATATTAAATCATGCTGGATATTATAATATAACAATACATAATATTTGTGATTGTTTCCTGGATTGTACGTGTCATAGAATGTCCTGCACTTTATCTCTGACATGTGCCTATAAAAAAGAGTGGTAGCAACCTGTGTTTAGTGTCTTAACTCCTCTTTTGACGAAGCATGGAAGCTTATCTCTCTGTTGACCCCTGCACACTCTGTTTGCTAATAGATTATTGATTATGTGGAGATTTATGGAGAGAGGACGCTAACTCTGTGGCCTTTTAATTTCAGCACATCTTCTCTCTTAGGATACTGGATTAATACTGTGGATGAATACAATTGTGTTGCATATCTTTGTTGGTGATTCTTCAATGCAGGAAACCGTACATCGCCCCAAGAAAGGAGTCCTCCATTCATCCTCCATAGTCACACAGACACAAACCTGCATGCACTCTTCTATCCCCTCTCTTTTCCTCTTCATCCTTTCCTCAGATTATTAGAGCAGGTCCGTCCTGGGATAGACCTCAGGCCACCTGATTGGTTTAGCCCGGTGTTAAGCCAAGGCAGCTTAAAGGGCTTTGCCAATGGCTGGATTGCTGAAGACCGTAAAAAGTGGAGAGAGCTAGCACTGTGGAGGTGGTCAAGTTAGTAATGTGTTAGCTAAATTGTGTTCACTGTCAACTGCTCATTAGGGGAAGGAGGCAAACACTGGCATGACAGCTGACAGGAATTAGATGCACAACAGATTCTCTCAGGAGAAACACAACTTGCTACCGGAATGAGGGATTAAAAGTAAGGCGAAACAACCCTACTGTACTGTGGACAGGCATTGCTGTATACATGTTTCACTTCAGCCCGAGAGTGGCTAGTGCGTGTCACGCGTACGTGTGATTGAATGCACTCATGCAAGAGGGATAACTGGGGGAGGCAGCGGCTCCATCAATGGGAGTGTGTGTGCCGCATTCTTCATCTTACCGGCTCGGGCAAATCTCCTCTGCCTCATTTGCAGACTGAATCTCTAGAGTGTTGGAATGCCTCGAAACCAAGGGTGAGTTTGCCCTATTGGCTCTTCACTGTTATACATGGTGGATGTTAACCTATGTTATGTAACTCTGTGCATTACGTCACGAGGTAATGTCATTATCAACTCAAATCCTCCCTTCACACTGATAAACACTCTCACATTGTGTGCCTGTGAGTTTATGTATCTACCCCATAAACCTCATGCGATGTTAATGGAGTTAATTGCAGTCTCACAGCAGTGCATTGTAATGGTCTGACGTAATGGGCATCTGCTGTATATGATCAGCTCAAGTGATAAAAACAAAAATTAGTGCAAGGAGTCCTAAAGTAAAAAGCTGTGGAGCAGTGGTAATTTAAGTATTGTTAGTTTGACTGTGCACTGACACTTGAATAAAAGGGGGGTTAAATGCTCTGATTCATCTTCATCACATGACGTGTGACGTGACGAGGAGATTTTAGATGTTGAAGAGGGGGAGAAAAGGTTCATGTACATACAAGGAGCGGTACAGGCAGTAGAATCAATGTTGTAGCATGTTCTCTCTGCCCTCTGCAGAAGAAAAAAAAGACACTGCAGCATATCTCCCCCTCCCCAGTTTGCTGAACAATGATGTTTGGAGGTCAGACGCCCAGCTCTGGTACTGGTGTCAGCTACTGACACACAGCTTGTGTGGTTGTTACACCTCCGAGGAAGGGAGGGGCAAATGTGCATTTTGATTTCAATCAAATGCTTGAGAGAATACAGGACAGAACAGGATATGGACGTATTACTCTTGGTGTTCCTTATCAGATTTAGTCCTTTTATTAAGGACATGAACACACACATTACGTAGATGACTCCACTATGTGTCACACGACACACAAGATAACAATGTGTAAGAGTCAGGAGAATAAGCATTCACTGACGTTTTACTGTGAACTGATGTAGCATTCTTAGGAATTGTGGAAGCCTTTATTCCTGATTGTGATCAATGAAACCCACATAGAGGACTAACTACGCTACTGAAAATTATAGAATGTCTTCACATCAGTGAAAACATACACTGTCAGCTGCAACTGTTGTGCAATTATCGACACGTCATTGTGTCCTTTTTCTTTATTTGAGCATTAGCTGATGGTATGTGCTTCTCATCACTGACTAGTGCTCACAAAGTGCTGACTTAGGTCTCTTCCCACTATAAGTGGTCCTCAGGGGTGACAGGATATCAATACTGAACTGGAATCAGCAGCGTGGATCTACTACTGTGCTGTTAACTCTCTGCAGTGCAGCTCTGTAAAATGCAAGGGGAGACAATTCAGTGTGTGGGGAGCGCGGCTGGAAGGATGGCAGATACAGTGAAAACCTTATTGGGGCTGTAACTCTTTGCAGTCGTTCAATTAGATAAACCAGTGTAGCCCATAAAGCATCTTTACAATTTACTTTTCTCTCTCAGCAATAGTTAAAAGAAATAAGTGGTAAGGAAATCTTCACATTAAGCTATAGCCACCAAATTAGACATATCAACTGTTTCATCACTAAGCCTTTTCGTTAAGATGTACTGCATGACATGTATGTGTATGTGGACATATACAGGACCTAGAGATTTCGGCCACTTGGGGGCAGCAGAAACAAGCCATAAACACAACATTAACACATAATCATCTTATAAAGTTGAAACGGCTGATATGTTAGCAAACAGTTGACTATTTACACAAGAGACGCAAAGTAACATCTCTGGGCACTCAGCAAATGTTAGTTTAATAGTCCTTCTTTTTTTAGCTCTTTAGTTTGCTCTGTTTTGGTCTTCTCCAACTCCTGAGGAAAATATCTGGCTCTTAAGCTGCTAAATGTCCCGCTATGTTCATTAGCTATAGTCGCTAACCACACTTTAAAAGTGCTATACACAGGATACGGAGCATTTATATTGCCTTGGCCCTCATCATGGCGACGTCTGAGCCAGTGGCTTGCAGCTAATGGTGCTATAAGCGCTAACAGTGCAGAATATGGCAAAAGTGCTGAGCTAACAGTGTTTACCCGAGGGGTAACTCAAGGGTGAATGCTACGCTTCCGCGACAAGCTGAAACCGGCATATAATGCCGTACAGAGTGGTGGCTGTGAGCTTGCCGGGCACGCTCACATGCACAAACATGCACTAAAAGCACGCCAATCCATTTAGGCTATGTAAACAAAGCAAGGAGAAATTTGGATTACAACATACACACAGAGGGAGAGTTATTTCATTCTCTCCTCAGGTAGACCTTACTCCATATCTTTATGTAGCAAATAGTTAATTGCTGCTATATTGATGCTTTAATCCCGCTTATAGCACCTTTGTAAATATTAAAGGAACAATAGTTGGTCTTTGGGTGTGTATGTAAAAGTATGTTGGTTTTAATCTGAATCATTGAGAGACAGCAAATTTTCATTATCATGTTTACTCAATTTTAGTTTCTTACAACATCTTCCCAGGGCTTTGTGATGAGATCTAATTCGTGCCTGCAGTTTACAGACAGTGCCTTTGAGCCCTGTCCCCCTGTTTTGCAGAGACATCTTGTGTGAAGAGTTGCCACTACGAGACCATGTGCTGAAGGCTGTGAAACAAGAGGCCTATTCAGAGCGAGATTACACCCTTCTAACACCAAACTGATTGCATGGAAGGCAGGCAGAGAGAGCTTTGTGCCAGCACCTTAAGCTTTGGCTTCAACAATCTGGCAGTACCAACAACCCTGTCAGTGATAGTTGACAGATGGGACTTAATGCCTTCTTCATTTAAAAAGCCATATGGTTTGAGGGAATGTTTGAGGTGCAATGGTTCCTTTGAACATACAAATATCATAATTAGAAGAACTTCCTCATTCAGGAGTGTCATTACGTTGCACAACACTCAGACATATTGTTTTAATAACCACTGGCGGCAGATTATTTAACATTTCTTTACATGACTTGTATGTGCTGGTTGAGTGTCACCACTGCCAACCAGAGCACGGTATCTTCAATGAAACAAACAAAGAAACAAACCAAAAAGAAGAGAAAAGTACATGTGACCAAACCAAATAATAAGATATTTGACAGGATTTAATTGATTTTAGAGTTCAAGTAGGTTTCAGCTGATAAATAAATAAATAAACACAATTTTTCCTCCATCCACTTATAAGTTCATCCCCCGTTGGCTAAATACACAAATATTTCCCTGGGTCATGTGGTTAAAACTGATTTAGCGATTTAGGTCTCTTTTGATGTAGCGGAGCAGCGCTGTTACCAAAGAAGGAAGAGGGAGATTCATGGGTCACATTCCTCATCCTAAAAAATTCTCAGCCTGAGATTGCTTTGGCCCGCTGCATGCAACACGTTCAGCAGGACAATTTGTGACTTGTACATTTCCAATTTTCCCATTTCCTGTTTGTGCTAAAGCTGTGACCCAACATACTGGAACTTAGAAGTGAAAGGCCGGTGATAGCTTTGCCACTGTGATAGCAGTATTTTCTCTGCTGCACATTGAAGAAATGAAACGAAAACAGTACAGTGTTATTTTTAACTCACGCCCATTTTTTATATCACGTTTTAAACTATTATGCATCAAATTCACTTATTTGCACCACCATGTACACAATTGCGTACCACTATTGTATGTTTGGTCTGGATTAATCTCCTCCTGTTGCCTCCAAATGAATGTCCCTTCTCTCCCCTCTGGCAATGCAGGTCTGATAGGATTAATAGAGCCATTACTTAATTACAAGCCCGAGAAAAAGCTGAAAATCTATGAAGAGGATTTACAGCTTTTACAATAAATCAGGGACATAATTCTGAAGCAAATCTTTTCTCTTTTTTTTTTTGAAATTATTTCCCCTAACAGGCTCATTAGCAAGTAGATGATGGAAACAGCGAATGCGGTTGATTCTGCCAACTCTGTACAAGCAAACGCAGCTGGTTGCTCTGCTGCTGATATGGAATATCACAATAATTACTCAGTATGTGAACATGGGTGGGTGCAGAAATGGGCAGAAATATATCAATACAGCTGTTCATCACCAACCTTTTGTAAAAAGCTGGTAAATGTCAAATCCGGTGTTCCCACTTTTTTCTAGAAATAATTAGTCAGGACTTTTCCAAGACATTTTCATTGACGATGTAGCTGGTATGACTCTCTCGGGAACACTCATATGTTCCTCTCTGTGGAAGTCTGACTTCAAAGACATGAAGTCTATAATATATATAATTTACCTATGAAATCATTTCTTACATGCTTACTGCAGAAGTGATGTGTCAACTTTTGCAACTAAACCAAACTGCAAATAATTTTCCACGACAACACACGTTTTTCCAGAACATTTTACTTTTTCAAATTGTTCAATTGTTTTCAAATTATTGGCGTTAAGAACCGTGTTTAATGGTGCATCATGTACCTTGAAGATTGAAACCTTCGGTCAACATAGTTTGGGCTATTACTGTAACTGTATTCAAGTATGTAAGTCCTGCTGTGATTTAATGGAAACATATCTCGGGTGTCTCTCAGCCCGTTTCTCAATGCATTCTGGGATAGGCTATAGGAGTAGTAATAGAATATTAAAAGTGTGAGAACTGGATGGATAGATCAATTGAGATGGTATGATGTCCTCTACTGCCTTCCGAACAACATGAAACTCCATCTACTCTAAAGATAGAAATGTGTTTTGATGGCGAATTAATATCTATCTTAGAATTTGACAGAGCAGCACAAATTCAGTTAAAATAGCAGGAAGTACTAACTCCTGAACATCTCAAGTGAGACATCAAGCACACAGTTCATCCAAAACTGTGAGGACTCTGTGCTCTGCGTTCCCTGCAAGATAAACAAGTACGTTATCTCGCAGAATACAGTGATCACAATGTTCGTCTTGCCACGCTTGTTAGTGTTTTGGTTTGTTTTGTGGTGTCACTAGTGTGGAAGCTTTACCCACGAAGTGAAAGAACATCCCCACCTCAAAAACAAAATCTGAATTTGGGTCCATTCAGCGTTTTATAATGGCATCTAAAGGATTGCACAATGTTCATGTAGAATTTATGTATCGTGGATTGTTCTGTTGTAACCTTTTAGAGGCTGAATTACATTCACAGCTCCTGCTCCATGATGCCTTTAAACATTATCGTTGGCGATGGACCATTAACTAGTGAATTTAGTGGGGCAGTTGATACTGGACTGAATTGTCATTGTGAGTCATGAATCACGCTTAGGGGTACTTTCAAAGCACATTTTTTTAAAACTCATGAATTCAACATGGAGAAAGAGTCAGAATCATTGCAAAATGTTTACTGTTAAAATGTATATCTGAGGCAGATAACAACACATGCCTCATGTATTGCAAACCAGAGATTCATTGTCATGTTTGAGGATATAATTTGTGGTTTTGTTGCGCTGTAGTGGATTGCTTTATATGGTCGATGGGCTGCTCTCAATGTATCCATCTCCTTTACTTTTGTTGTCTTGGGACATAATACACAATAAAACATATTGGGTTTAAATCAAGAAAAACCTTTTTATTTGTATTTATTTATTTCCTTTTTAATTGTTTGGTAAATGCAAAGTAAAAAGACAATGAATGAAATAAATAATTGACAAAGAGAGAAAGAGAGAATAATTATAAGATCTGCTACGTGATAGCATCTAAACTCTCTGAATAATCCATCAAGACTCCACATTTACAAAGTCAAAGACACTCCCAAACACATCTCCCCTAAGCTGACGATGAGCGTATTTTCTCACCAAACACCTGATGGTGTGAACCTGAAAGGTTTAAAGATCTTGGGGATCTTGTGACACGGTATGAGCCAGCTGGCATATCCACTAGTTGACTGGCATCACATCCTCTTGAAGATGCTCTTCACTTTCTATTGTTCCCTGCATACCTTCTGCCTCTGTACTCAATCTCATTTCACTTACTCGTAGTCTCCAATGCGTTTCTCCAGCACTACTCGTCTATTATGTTTACTTACCTCCTGCTCTTCTAGTGAGCATTCATGGCAGACACCACATCAGCGTCCAGCTATGCAACATTTCATCAGCCACAACACAACTTATCAATCCACTCAGCAGTCACACAGGAGCGGCCTGGCTCACCAACATCAGTGGAGGGTATTAAAGTGGATGAAGTGCCGAGGTAATATTAGAAATGAGTTTCAGAGACAGAGTCTATCAGTAATTGTGTTTGGAAGACACACGCAGGGGTGAAACATGAAGGGGCGTGTTGCATAACGAGCATAAGCAGCTCTGTGTTCGCTTTATGCCCCGATAAGGAAAAGCAGAGAGGGTGTACAAGGTTATGAGCTCCAAGAGTAAGATTAGATGTTTCAATATCAGGGTTGCCTTAGTGGATCATACTTTATGTAGAGGTTCCACAATGATCCCAGTACAGATTTGATCAAAACCATGAGACATGCATATTGATACTGAAACAAAATAAAGCTTAACTTACTGATGTGTATAGCAGGTATGATGTTTATCGCCGTCCTTCAATCAGAGGGGGTTCGATCCCCGGCTCAGGCTCCACTAGTTGCATGTTGATGTGTCCTTGAGTGAGACACTTAACCCCAAAATTGCTCCTGTAGCTGTGCTTACAATGTAGAATTGTGATAGAATCTGAATTGTAAGTCGCTTTGGATAAAAGCATCTGCTAAATGGCTGTAATGTAATGTAATGTATCATGGTCACCATCTTAGTTTAGTGTGTTAGCATGCTAACATTTGCTAATTAGCACTGCTGGGTATGGATGCCTCAACCAAATTTCATGGCAATCCATCAATAAATGTTTGGCAATTTCACATAAAACCTCACAGAGGCAATAGAGTAAAAGACATGGGATCACCAAAGTCACATCATCCTCTGGGAACCATGAACGTCTGCACCAAATTTAGCAGCAATCTATCCGATATTTCTTGAGATATGTTCGTGTGCATCCCTAATATCTTGGGGATGTTTAAAAGCATGCGTGGAATGTTATTAAAAAGATGTTCCTACACCTGGTAGACACCAAAATGTTTGGTTGTATTATTTTATTCAGGACATATTCCACTTTAAATGGAATTTCACTTAAACTTAAGAGTCCTCGGGTCGAAACACATTTGCTGTTTGTGTTTTAGAAATTAAGTTTTGTCACAGCTTCTCACAGGATATTGCAAGAGGGAGAACGGAGCAGAGAAATTAGCAGTCTGGTTTCCTAGAATCATCATCCTGCCCTGCTGCTGTAATTACGGCATTTGACTCATTATACAACTACAGCCTCTGTTGGTGGGAGCTGCCCCCTGAATGTTCGACAGCTGCTGACTCCTCATCTGAAGGGAGTAAAACAGCAAGGCACGCCAAACAGCATATTGTGCCATGCAGATGTGCTGAACATGAAATATTGTCCCTAATTTGAAAGTAAGTGCTGTCAGCTGACACCTTGAAAAAGAGACACTGCTCAAGATGAGGAAAATGAAAACCTATTTCAGTATTCTCCAGTTTACAGTATTGCATGTGTTCCTGTTACATTTAATAGTCTGTGTTTGTTATACTTGACTCTGTGACTCAATGATTTTTGAGCTGACTCTCACATATCGTTGCTCTGTTTTGGTCTCCACCTGCTGAGAGAATGTGTTTCTGTTTAACTTTCTTCAGCAGCTAGGCACTATCTTTGTCTGTCTGCACTTTGATTTATGGGAATGGGATTTGGGAGCGGTATACAACCAAAACAATGGCCAAAAACAGGCTAAATATCTCTGTAGCGCTGCAGAGTAGGGTGATAATTCTCTGTGACTTTGTCACTATGAGGAACCCTTTATATATTGCACACATCATCTGATCCATTATAGACAATATTGATGAGTGGGGCTTTAAAGACCAGTTCAGGCAGACCACAAGTAGAGCCTGTCAGGAACAACGCACACTTATTTTCTATTCAACCAGCTAAGTCAGCTAATTTATTTGTAAGACCTGTTACAATACAGAAAATATGTGTACGACAAATATTAGAGAAAACTAATTTACTTCTGCCTCTCCTTTCTCTGCCTCGAGTCTCATCATTTCTAACGTCCTCAGCACTATGGATTAAAAAACTTCAACATGTATTTAGAATACAGAAAGTCATACATTATTTATTATGTGTTATGAATGGCTGTATGAGTCAACCATCACTTAGTATCTTTTTCCGGTCTAGGATGTTGCAAAACTTTATTTACATTTCATTTCATTAGAAATAACGCCAGTAGGTTTCATGGCCAGTATTTAATCTCAATATAACTTTCATTTATATTATGTTGCTGTTATGCAGCTTTGATTTATCTTCTATTAGCTACAGATATTATTGACATCAATGTTTAGAACTGTCTATCTACATTTCTAAAGATTAATTCAAGTCATAACATGCATTGTCATGCAGTTAAAGATTCCCCTGATGTGTCATGATGTCAATTTATAAGCTAGGACTTAGCCTACAGTATGGTTCTTATCTTGCATCTCTGCTCCTCCATGTCCTTCATCGTGTCATTTGTTGTTTTGTTGTCCTTCAGCTTCTTTTTTCCACCATTTTTCTCTGTTCTGTTATGTCAGCCTCGCCACAACGTCCATCCTAGCAACGCAGTGCCAGCTTTAATGTTCAAAATGAAGACCCAAGTGTGACACTGGGCACTGTTGCCTCTCTTTGATTGATGGAGCACAGTAGGAAGGCAGAGGGCAGGGTGAGTCTTGGGTTAGATGAAGTGCAAATTGTACTTTGGTGTTTGAATGATGGTTGGCTGACATAACTCGGCATTCCATCCCCTTCACTCCACGATTGAGACGTAGAGATAAACCCTTAATTAACATTAAACATTAACAGACAGCAAAGGGTCGACTTGCACTTCAGTGAGACTGCTAAATAGAGAGATGAGGCAGGATTCTACGTCAGCAGCCTTGTTCTCTCACGGATTTGCTGAGGCATTTCACCTGGTCGGCTCTCAGACATCAAAGCTAGACTGGAATATAAGTGAAAGTGGCATTAAGTCATTGCCGGACAATGTCCTCGTGCACTCATATGCCATCCACTCATTCAGCACCACTGTGCCACTTTAACATTGGCCAGACGAGTGAACCTCAGTATCAGCTGTTCCAAATGTGGATCTCTTTGGAAAGCATCAGTGGAAAGATGTGAGCGAGTGCCACTGCTCAGATAAAAGAGCTATTTTTCTCACAAGATCCATGTGTCAGCTTGCTCTCCTTTACTGTGGGCTATTCTAAGAGGGGCCGTGAAGGGTGTGCTGGTAGTATTGGATATTAGATAATTGCAGACATGATGTGGATTATGATAGGTAGCTGCAGCCATAAAAGCATGACCCATGCTCGATGATGTCAGGCCCTGTAAGATAAGGTTCATGTTGCCATGCTAAAATGGAAATACTATTAAGGGAAGCATTATTACACATTTGAATATGGAAGAAGGTCTGGCACAGATCAAGATTGTAATGTAGTGGTGAGCTTCAGTAGGCTTATATCTTGCATCGAAGGCCAGCTTCTGGATCGCATTCACATCAACACTTGACTCGACCAGATGAGTGATGCTCACTGGTGGTACCGCTACTTCCTATGCTGAAAGCCAATGTCAGAGGGGGTTGGTAAAGATGCCTGTGACTATATGTAGTGACACAGTCCAGGAGGCCGAGTGATGGCAATGCAGGTCTGTCGATTGTGTGGTTTACCACTTTGAACCAGACTGAAATATCTATGGTGTGCTATTACATTTTGTAAAGACATTCATGGCCCCTGACATGTCAACTGACTTTTCATTTAGCACAATCATCAGGTCAAGTATTTAGATTTTTGCAATACTTTGGTATACAACTACCCAAAAATAAATGACATTCTCATCACAGCTGTAGTTTATGTTGAGCTAGCTCGATGACACCCGTGAAAACACAGAATAAAACATTACACTTGCTAATGATCAGGATGTTAGCATTGTCATAGGGAGCATGTTAGCGTGTTGGCATTAGCATTTAGCTCAAAGCTACGCTGTGCCCAAGTGTGGCGTCACAGAGCCACCAGCATGGCTTCTCTACACACAATCATCGTACAACATGGACTTGAAGTGTAAACATTATGCTTTGGCTTGTGGTTACGTGTGTACATGTGCACGTGCAGCTGTATTGATTGAAATAGAAGGGTATTGTGTGTGAGACAAATGACTGAAAACCGCTGCTGACACACCTCCAGTTTAGACATGCCAGTCTGCTTCTATAATGTGTTTCAACGTCCTAAGCTCCACCCTTAGTATTTATGCACCTGTAACACCAATGGACCACTGCATACCATACATATTGTATCATTATCATCCTCTCGGCCCCATCAGAATGGATTGCTAAGAGTATTTCTGTGGATAACGTACCACCTATAAAAAGGCATCTACATGGCAACTGTAGGGTCAGTAAGGGCTGTCTGTACTGTAGACAAGAGCTGGTGATAAAACACCAAACACTTGCATGCGTGCATTTTAACACACTCACAGATGTGGTCTCGTAGACACTTTGGAAAAGGTCAGCTAACAATAACCGTCTAAATTTGTACCCCTTCATGCATATGTCAACAACAAAATGACAATTCAGCTTTAATCAGTTAATTTGATTAATTATTTGTCATTGTAACTTAAAAGTTCTCTGACATTAAGAAAATGATAGAGCAGCAACCAACTATTTTCTATGTGAAGATATAGTGGAGTAATGTCTACAGAGAATGAAGTCACTCTCCCGCTGTGTGAGTTGTGATCCGAGCTTCTCTGTGCTTTGTTGACATAGGCAGGCCGGCAGCAGATGTCTATTAGTGTATATTAGTGCGTGTTAGCGTGACCCACTGGCTAGCTCACGGCTACCGCTCTGCACTCATATGACGGTTAAAGCTTAAAAGCGATTAAAGGCTGTCAGTACCACGGTTTTGCACTCTGCGGCTCATGTTGCCACAGTTTCACAAGTGTAACAGAGAACTACGGTGGCCTTCAGGTATCATAAAAACAATATAGGCTCTCGCCAGAGCCATGTTTGGTTTGTCCATTCTGGGCTACTGTAGGAACATGGCGGTGCAACATGGTGGGCTCCCTGAAGAGAACCCGGTCCCTAAGTTGATGTGAAAAGCTCCCTCTAAGCTAACAAAGACACAACAATTCCTAGTTTCAGGTGATTATAAGGACAACATAGTTATGAATATCACATTCTATATCTGCTAATAGGTCCCCTTAAATCCTACACAGTTTGTTTAAAGTATCATTAATATCTAAGATGACATTAACCACAGTAAGAAGTCCCCGCATTTAACAGTAAAAAATGGTCAGTAATATTCACTATACTAAATCAAGTAATATTTGAAACCTAATACTTTTATATAAACTTAAAACCAGGTAATAAAAGCACTACATCATTGAAAAAAAGCAAACAAGGTCATGTATCAGTTTAATTACGTGCAAGTGGTCTGATTATTAGGTTTACATAAAGCAGTGTTATGCCGCTCTTAGTTGATGATATGAGCTAGTTTTGCGTAATCACAAAGCTGAATAGGTAAACACATCGTTGACACTATTGCATAAGCTCAAAAAAGAATAGTATTTGTTAGATATTTACACAAGAATGGATGCATTCCTTAAGGGACATTTTCATAAGGTGAAAGGGTCATATTTTTGCTTTGTATTTGACTCAATATGAACTCACTAGACCATCCCTGACAGCCGTCTATAGGTTTTAAGGATTCATGAGCAATAGGGCTTCTGCTTTCACTTTCTCTTGCAGATGCTCTGCAGTCTGCAGATCTGTGTCTCTGATGTTGCACTGAGACTTCACATTTATGATTTGTGCGTAAATTAGATGGACGGATAGATTTTGCTCTGAACCTGTTGGTTTATCTGCTTCTTTAAGTGCACCATATACTACGGATTCATTCTATTTCATTTGACACAAGGGAAACAATGTGCTAAATGTGTAAAGGTCATGTCTTCTGCCATGGTAACAATAACCACCACATAGCTATAAAGGGCTCCCATCCAGTCTGTAAATAATTTAACAGCTTGGTGTGTGTGTGAGGGGGGGGGGGGGAGAAAAACAGACACAGAGGGTGAATTCCCAAATCAAGCCATCAAAAATCAAGACATGGTCTGGTTGCTTTGCTTAATGAAGACAAAGTTAAAATGAATACAGCATTGATACAGGGCAACACTTAAGGATACAAAACCATAATTCAACTTCTGGCGTTAAAGACCTCACAACAAAAGTTAATTTCATTTATTAAAATGCTGTGCATAATAAATCATGCCAGAGGGGATATAAATCAACACCTCTTAGTTTAACACATTAGGTTTCCGCTGCCACAAAATGATGTCAGCTCTCTGTCAACAACTGAAAAATCAACACTTGCAGGGTTCACACTGAGCCATTTCCTGTTTGGATGCGCCACAATGTTTAATGATTGGAAGAGACTAACAACAGAAACTGATTTATCCAAAACTGCTCACAGCACTGTAGACAGCTACTGGAATGTGTTATCCTATAACTATTATCAAATAATAAAATAATTGCTTCAAGCAATAACTTCTACATTCAAAATGTCTACTCTACCTGATCATCTCTACTCGGTGTTAGTTTTCCCTTTAACAGTGTAGCTATTATGAAGATAATAAAGTAAAAGTTAATGCTTTTTTGGCCCATAATGCAGGTTAACTTGAGGTTTATCTTTTCGTTGTAACCCCATCCTCAAAACACAAGCCTACCTCCAACATCAACCTATAAATGACTTGTCATATATTAATAGCTCAACATTTGCCTTCAACCAGTTTGATGACAACACGGTATGCTGCCAGGGAAACACAGATAGGCATTTTGGCAAGGCTCTATCTTTATTCCCAGCATGGGTCTGTGGATCACTCACTGATCCCGACTATATTATTGTCATGTTCGAGTTATTAACACACACAGCATGTAGCCTCCACAAACTCTCCACTGCTTCACTGCTGCAGATGGAAGGTAAAGTGGCACTTTCCTGTTAACAGCGGTGAGCTGCACACAGGCCGACTGTTGTGCGGTCCTCTGTTGTGCGAGCACTGATTGAATTGGCTACACGATGACCCAATGGGAAGCTCGCGGTAGACTGTTGCTGAATGAAAATAACAGAAGCCATTTTGCGCACGGAGCTACGGCATCAATCAATAATAATACAAGCGGAAACGGTCCATTGCTGGATAGACGCGGTGTGGGACTGCGGTGCGACTGTGGCTTGTAGTAAAAAAAAAAAAAACACAAGACATGCTGTAACTACTTGTGCCGCCGCGCCGCCTCTTCCTTTGAAGGTTTGTGTCGTGGGGGGAAAAAGGGGGACAGGGCAGCTTCACCGCATTGCTATCCGAGCCCGACTGACCCCCGCGAGAGAGGGAGGTGCCTTTATAGTTAGCTGACCGACACCGGGGCAACATCCATGCGCGTCGACAAACAGGTGTACGGTTTCATCACACGGACACTGCGCTAGCCTCCGAGCCGCCGTGTATAGCTCCTGTGGTCGCTACAATTGAGGACTGCAGTGTTTACTGCATGGAAGCGGCTGAATAAAACTGGCCGATATGCTGCAGAATCAGTCGAGTGAGGCGGCAGTAGCTGTAAGGTAAGGCAACGTTACGGACCGTGTCAGCAGTGGTGGTGTTATTAAGGTGGCTATAGTGTCTTTTCCTCCGCGTCGCTTTTAGCAGCTGCAGCGGATACCAACCCAGAGCTGAATACCGAGCTGTTCTGAGGTGGTAAACAGGCTATTTTGGGAGGTTTATACGTGTGTTACAAGCAACAATAGTGAGTTGTATTAGGCGAGAACAGGGCAAATGAATCGGCTCATCCGGGATGCGGTGAGTCGCTTCTGTTTCCACAAAAGTGCATTCCTGGGGATTGTTGTTTCCAGTGCATTAAAAGGGAGATGAGGTCGATGGAGGATGTTAAATACCCCCAAAAACCACAAGATTTTAAGCTGTATAAATGTTGCTTAACATTAGTAGTAGCCCAAAGACAGCCAGGGCGAGAGATTAGCAGACATGCTGCTTGGTAGCAATAAGCATGAATTGGTATATCCATGTTTAACCTACATCCCAAATGCTTAGGATAATCTCTATTGTCTGCTTGCACTTCAACAGTGCAGTAAATAAAATATACAGCAATCTTTGTTTATCTTCACTAATACTTTACCATTTAGAGATTTTTTTTTTTCTCAAAGTTTTGCATTGCAATTTATCTTCACCAAAACCAATATTTGCATGTTGCATTCAATCTTATTGAGAGAGCATGGATGAAAAACCAGTGGGTCTCTGACTCATGAATGGTACTGCAGTGGTGTGTTTCATGTCATATTGTAAGACCACTCTGTTGCTGTGTTTGCCCATGTCATATTCTAGATCTGACAGACAGTAGTGAGGAGTGAACGTCCCCTGTGTGTCTTTGGTGCTGCCTGCTCACTGATATAAAGGGATGATGTAATGAGGGGAAAAAAAGAAAAAAGGGCCAGCAGCGATGGATGGTATCCGAGTCCCAATTGAATGCTGGGTGAACGGGGAGAGTGGGGAGGTGTCCAGGATGCACACAATGTAACACTATCACTCCGGGAACCTCACACCACTCCCAGTGTGGCCTACCTGGCCTGTGTGTGTGTGTGTGTGTGTGTGTGTGTGTGTGTGTGTGTGTGTGTGTGGGCATTACTGGAGGGTATCTCTATGTATTTCTTTGACTGAAATACTTGTGTCTGGGAGAGAGGAAGCGACACAGCGGGATGCAGTATGACAAGCAACAGTTGTCCGCTATCTGTCTCACGAGGGTCCAATAAACAGGGCTCTCATAGAGGCTTAAATATACACACTTAATGGGGGCGGGATCATTGCATTTTGACTTGATTGATGGCCAATGAGCCAGAAAGTATGTCTCTGTTAGCGTCAACTCAGTTGCACCTGCCAGTTTAGAGTTACTGAGTAGGAGGCCGTGTGTGTGTGTGTGTGTGTGTGTGTGTGCATGTTTGAGTGAGAGACGAAGAGGAAGAGAGAGTGGGCGGAGGAAAGGGGATCAAGGCAGGCCATCAGGGAATAGGAGACAGTGATACATTTTCTCGTGAAAGTACAGAATGAAACAGGGGGTTACTGTCAGAGTTACGTTTTTTTCTCTCTCTTTATTTCCCTCTATCTCACACACTTGCACTGCTGCCCTCTGTTTGCGTGTCTTTCTCCTCCATCTTCCCGTCTTCAGAGGCTGATGTCATGGCTCAAGTGTTTTTTTTGAAAAGCTTGCTCGATCGTCTTAGTCTCACTGATTTATAGCTGCAGGACAAGCTTGTTCCCCCGAGCTTGCCCAATCACCATCTATAATCAGATCTCGCATTTATGAAGTGTTGTAATTGCAATAACTTAACAACGGGCACAAGGGGAAGCAGCTGATGTGGACACCTGGACATTGTGCGTACACATTTCCAATGATCAGATGTGGAGGCATTTCGAGGCAGAGACAGAAACGAGGATACTGAAGAATGTGCATATTATCAAAAGTGTAGCGCACATTCTTTTTGTGTGCTTTCATTTAAAATGTGTTTTAAAAAAAAGAAACTCTTTCTGACAACCAACTTCTCCAGAGGGGCAGTTACTTTTAACATGTAAGTAATAAGGTAATATGAAAAACATAGTGTACGGGCACATCTTTACTTAGACATGTCCTGACCAGCCAGGATCCTTGTCTTTTTGAACTACCCTAAATACTATTTCTGTCCAGTGAATTTGAATGTATCCATTTCAGTCGGCATAAGAATAAACGCAAGTTTATCGCAGCAGTGTAAAAAGGCAGACTTTAAAAACAGTCTGTAAGCAGTCAAGGATTGAGACGGGCTCTGAACTAATTAGAGACTCAACGCAGAGGTATTAAGGAATCTATCCTGCTAAGTGTCAATCTGCTCTGCTTTTGATGATGTTTGAGTTTGCTGCCTGCTTCTTGCAGATCATGGCTGAACAACATGGTTTTTAGAATTTCTCTTCATTGTAATGAAAAACATATGCAGCACCTCAATTCTTTGCTACTGTAGTATCCAGCCCATCACAGATCAAGGCAATTCTGAAATGTCTTGGGTAAAGCTATATGCTTTATTAGATATGTTGACAGCAACAACAAAAGTGTGATACTATTTTAATTATTTAATGTAATAGAGAAAATGGGTGTTGTGCTGCAGGGCTGTAGCAGAGAGTTTCTGTTGGGGTTCTCTTAATCAAAGACTGTATGAATTGTTTATATCTACATTCTACAGTGCTCTGTAGGGGAAAAAAGCTTCTGTTTGACCTCAGAGGTCTTAAACATTTTGGGATTATTGTTCGCTGGTTTGAAATGTATCATAAATGGCTTACATATTCTTAATTCACATCTAAAAATGTTGTTTACTGTATCTGCCAGCTCATATTCCGCTGCATCGTGTGCCGTACATAAGCACACGTTGGTATTGTCTCTGTTGAGCAATATATTGATGGATACATATTTCCCTTTTCATGAACTGCTCGCAGGTTTAAGTGTTTTCCAGTAAGTGACACTTAGTAATGTGTACATGCGCAGCTCTCCAGCTTTTTATAACCTGCCACTTACTTAACTGGGAATGGCGGGACCTTGCAGAAGCTGATAATGAATTAGGTGTTGAAACTGTACTGGCGAGACCGTGTCGACGCGGCCCACTGTAGTCCGGAGTTGCTCATAGGTCAACGTGTCAGTGTGTTTGAGTGTGAGTGTGTGACGGTCGCCATAAAAATAGTTTGCTCTGGTACTTAAATGAGATCATTCCTAAGCTGCTGCTGCTGTGTCATGTCCGTTTTAATTGTTTTTATAAATCTTTGCCTCACATGAAAACAAAAAAAGTCGCATTTTAGTTTTAGTACATAAGGGTTGTGATCCACAACTGTGAAACCACACCAATTGGTGATGTTTGCTCAAGATGTTGATGGAGATTTTGTCTCGTCATCTTTTGTAAAGTCACATGGGTGAAAGGATATTGTCTGAAGTAAATAGATAATATCTTGATTGGCGAACTAAACTCATACTTTATTGGTCTCCTGATTCTGGCTCCGAAGTTACATCATTAGCACCTGTCAGTTGTCAGCTTTTCACCATAGCTCCGTGATCCTTGGCTCGTGGTCAGAAAAGTCTGGGGGCCAGCTGCTTTTTGACCAGGTCTGCAGGCACGCCCATCACTGTGGTGTGCTGTGGAAACCCCAACGTCTGAAACCTGAGTTATTGGTGGACACATAGTTGCAGGAGGGCTCCTTATTATTTGGAGCCATCTGTGACCGTGTAGCTTGGATTTCTACATTTATCGCTTCATCATTGATCCAGAACATCTCAACTAAGGCCATCCATGTTGGATTTAAAGGTTGGCAACACGTCGACACTTGACCGAGCGCGCTCATGAGTTTAATGTTTCACCTTTTGTGGTTTTATATTCCCGGCTAAAGTCATTGGGTCACTCGTATGAACAGATTTGTTCTCAAGTGGCTTTTACGAGTGATTTCTTGTATTTAGAATTTTCTCAAACACAATTTACAAGTGGTCCAGTTACTCTGTTGTTATCCAAGCCTACAGTTTTCACTAACGGATTGTATGTTTCATTACTTTGAAGAAATTTTGAGTTTGAAAAATGGTATGCAAATTACACTTAAAAATTAGATTGACATTATCCTGTTTGACTCGAATTGTAGGCTACTACCATTTTTTAAATTTATTCATAAAGCCTAAATCCCCATTAATTGGCTATTGTATAACACTCCAATATCATTATGAACATCTCAAACTGCAGGACGTCCTGTTGCAGTCATCGAACGCCTTGCGGTGAGACGTTTTTCATATCTAACCACTTCAGGTTCACACGATATTAACGGCACTAGTTATTTTTCCCCATTCCTTGGCTTTAGCATGTCCCTTAAGTCCACTGCTGACGCTATTAAACATTCTGGACTTTCCTTAATTGATCTCCGAAAGCAGAACTTCAATATAGGACATGGGACAGGACGCGTAGCCTTATACGAGATATGGGTGTTAATTATGCTAATTGTTCTCGCATTTGGTCCATTGTTTGTGATGCACTTGTAACGATTGGTCCATTTGAAATGTAGACACAAGCTGCTAATGGAGCCTCATTACCATAAATTAATGGATTCCCTTTGTAGAGACTGCTGAACTCTTCCTGAACCCTACGGCACAGTAATTTGTTAGATGTTGATTTTTGTGCCCGTTTTGTTTATTGTCAAGTATGGGTGTGAAGGGAGGAGGTGGAAGTGATCTAAATAGCATGTTGCACAGTAGCTGCCTGGTCGGTTTTAGGTATCCAGGCTCCAAATGTGAGATGCTAATAGCAGTTGTTACATCATCATTCTGAGAATAGCAGGGAGTCTGGGGTCTAGAGGTGCCTCTGGCTGACCTCCCTGCTGCATATATTCAGCCTGTGTGTGTGTGTGTGTGTGTGAGTGTGTATGTGTGTGGTCATTTCCAAATATACAGTCCCATATTGATTACACAGCAGTAACATTATTAATGACACAGGTGAGTGGACACGTAATTAGTCTGCATATATTTACGGCCCGATGTGACGCCGACTGAACGCGGCCTAGCAGCGATAAAAAGAGAGAGAGTCGCTGTGTCTGCCTCTCCGTGTGAATCTCGGGAGCCAGCCGTCTTCCCAGGCAATCAAAAGTGTCGGCGTCAGAAAGAAAATCTCATGCGAGAACAATTTGACACTCCTGTCATTTTTTCTTTTTTTCGCGTGGAGTGGTCCACTTGACATGGCCCCCGCGCTGACGACACCGGCTGCTGTGTGACATTAAAGCCCCGGAGGAGAGGCGGCCCCCTCTCTCTCTCTCTCTGTCTGCTCACTCCCACCGCCATCCCGGTTTCATTTCACCGTACATAACATGTCAGCGATGTACGGACCTGACGCATTTCGTATGATAGAATTACAATCTGCTTGTGTTTTTACAGCATGTGGATGTGAGTGTGTCTGTCCTTGTGTGCATATGTGCGCGCACACTGTGTATGGTATGCACTGGTATGCATGCATGCAAACATGTGCGCGTGTGGTAAAATAGAGATAGTCAACCCTGTCGCTTAGCCCCCACCCCATCTACACCGGAGGGGGTAACTTTCCAGTCCCATAGACGAGCATGCCTGAGTCTGAAAATAGCCGTATCTGATCACTGCTTCACCCAAACGGGGGACTCTCTTTCCCTGTCACTCCCACTCTTTGGCTCTCTCACTTTCTCCTCGTTCTGTTGTCTCTGTGCTCCCCAGGCGTTAAACGGGGTAAGATCTGGGAATAAAGCTTGACCGGGAGGAGAGACTTATCCTGAGCGGAGGATAGAAGACGGAAAAAAACCCCCCCAAAAAAACTTAAATCAGAATATAAGAAGAGAAAGAGGGAGAAAAAGGCGCTTGGGCTCACAGCTCACCTATACCTGACTCTTCTTAGCAAGTCTCCAGTCTTTTGGGTTTATGACGGTAAGAGATACATTTCCTCCGCTTGATGGACTGTTGCACCTGCAGGTCAGGCTTTTACGGTTAAATATCACAAAAGATACTCGGACTGCAGGGTTGCATTTCACGGGTGAATAATGTGCTCATGTACATTTTCATGCCAAAATACAATATTTATTAAATTACAGTTTTTGAAAGAAGATTGAAGATTTAAATTATGGATTGACAAATACAGGTTTAATGTACCTTCCTAACTAATGAAAGAGAATTCATATGATATATGTATGCATGATTTATGAACAATTGAGTTTCAAAAATGGCCTTTTTAATGAAAGGATTGAAAACACACAAAACCAACAGATTGTATATTGCTGTCTACTCCTTCGTGATGTGTCTACATATTTGAACGCACTGATGCTTTAACGGGGCTGCAGTTTAAAGGGATCGGAATAGATTTTACAATCCAATAACACCAAAAGGGAATTGTATTTATCTGTTCTGCCAAATCCCACAATTATAGACCGAGAGTAGAACTTTTGTCTTCCGTGACAGTGAGCAGGGGGAAATGGTGTCAAATAAAACAATGGTTGCTACCGCGGTCACCTCAGAAATAGCATCAGCAAATCACAGTTTTGTGGATTGAAAAGTTTTATATGTCAACGCGAGGAGATTAATTTAGCTTGACTTTTAAACAAAAAAATTAAATGTAGGCTTACACAGCAGAAATTCCCTTGAATCAATTGAAGCTGATTTTTATCTGATATTTTTGTGTTTTGTTTCGCTAAATGTCGACCATTTTTAAATCAGTCCCCTACAACTTCCTGTTCTTACCTTTCCATAATTTGGCCCCACAATCCCATTTTCTTCCCTCTGTCCCTTTTTTACATACTTCCATCTCTTGTTACACACTTTTTCATGGTCTCTTCTTTCCCACCCAACAAAAGCCATGCTCCAATCCCTCCATTAGGCCAGTCTCAGAGGTGTTGAGGAATGTCACCTTGACCCCTTGGGTACACAGTGAGGGGTGGTTCCCAGCCTCGGTTCGTAGAACGGGCTCGCTTGGTTCCCTTTCTCCTGGACCTGACACACAGTGGGGCACTTTGTCCGTTCCCTGTAGGCGGAACGTCCCAGGGCAGCCCATTTTTCCATGGTAAACGCCACATTATTACTACCATAAATGATTAATTCCAGTCCCACTAAAACTTCAGTTCTTTGCAGAACTCAACAGTGCTCCTGTAAAACATTTTGGTTAGCGAAAATAAGCCACGCTATTTGGGACAGAGGTGGCTTGAATTGCTCGGCTGGATTATTACAACCTGTGATGTGGGTTTAGGAAGTAGTTGCTCTGTTGGAGAGAGACCAAAATAAGTCAGGTTTGAACACAGATTTACTTATTTATGTCTAGAATAAACTCATGTTTTGAGGTATCCATGTCCTACAAATCAGAGAGCTTATAGGGCTGTACAGAAATACTATTGTTTCGCTGTTAGCAGCTTAAAGCTTTAATTCCACTGTTACTGTCTCTCTGTTTTGCCCTCCTCTTCCTCATTCCTTGCTGATACTATGTGTTTGTTTAAAACCTGATGTACAAAGAGACAAACACATTCAAAAGGTGCCTTTGCAGAATAACACAAGGCTGTTGAATTACAGTTCCATGAATGTGTGATTCTCTCTTTCTCTGTCCGACATACAAAATACCTTTTAAGAATATGTTGGCTCAAATCTACTGTCTTGCTGTTGTCATGATGAAGTTTGCCATTTCTCTTTAACCGCCTGGTGAATTGGAGGCATTGTAAAATGTGAACTGATGACGTTTCCTCGTGCCTTCCACCCAGAGTACATCGAAATTCCTCAGATGGATTTTCACGATGATCCGGACCACCTTAGAGGGTAAAGGGTCCTGCCTATTGGCAGTATATATAGCACCCCTGCTAATCAAGTTCCTCTTATCTTCATGCTCGACACTTAACACTGGTACCTGCCTGGGGAATCCAGACTATGTATGGGGGGGAATGTAATCTTAGCCACAGCTGATAGCCATCCTGCTTTAGTGAACCCCCGTGCGTCAAACGACTATTTTCAAAATGTGTTTCTATGTTTTCAACATTCGAATGTTATAAAAGAATGGCAAAGAACATCTTTACGAAACAAACTTTGGATTAGATTTGCAGATATATTTATCTTAAAAGGTGTCCTCTTTCTACAAGATGCCTTTCTTTATCACCAGCCACTCGTTCTTCTTCCTGTCGAGGTTTAAGGATCCACAAGGCGTCTTTGCTGTCTTGAAGTCATTTCCCCAGCAGAGTGATTAATAATAAGCAGTGTTCACCTCACTCACTCTCTAGAAAGGAGTGTTTACTATCCCAGTAAAGTCTGAAGGAGCTAATTTCGGCATTCCTTCATTAGGAGCAGCACAGGCCTCTCAATTACCAGATTTGCCACATTCAGTTAACATCTCAGGCCTGGTGGATTGTTACCAGATTGGATTCAAATTGGAGTGAAAGACAATTATTCAGACTTGTTAAAGGGACTGCCGTTCAATTTGAAGGATTCAGTCATGCTGGGATGGCCCCATACTGTAGGGCACATAAATCATTTGTCATGAAATGTTTTTCTTAAAGACCTGAACCTGTTTTGGAAAAGTCCTATTTTAAAGCAGACATGTATTCGGTGTCATCTACAACCTCTTTGCTGTCTTTTATGACCCGTCTAAGCCATGTTACTCCTCTTACTTTGGATCCTATATTCACTTGCATTAGGTTGGTAGTCGTGGCATTCCTGCTCTCAAGAGGGGGGAAGTGCTCATGAAGCTCATCGTGCCCGTAGCATTTAAAGAAATGGCTTCATTATCGCCGCTACATGGAGCCTGTGCTTGCTATTTTGCGTAACATTCAGTGGTTTGAGTTTTAAACTAAGAGTGTTTTTCAACCATTTGAAAAAGTGCTTCTCTATTGCTTTGGCGTTCAGCACCTAGTCGCACTCTGTCCCTCTATCTGCTCATCCTTTCATGTCGTTGTACCTCGGCTTATATTGGCTTGTTGCGGTTGTCTCGGCTAGTAGCCCGGGGGTTCGATGGTGTTGCAGCCTTTTATTGCCCGAGCTCCACATGTGGCATACACATCGCGCAGAGGAGGAGATGAAACCGTGGCAGCTCTTGAGGTGTTGTTTACTCGCGATGCTGTGTCCCCAGACGGCTTTAGCCAGACCGCTTATGTAATACTACATGCTAATATTGGCTCCTTTCCGTTTTCGGCCCGTGTTTTGTTTCTTTCAACATATTCCTTGTGGGACCCTCTCATCCTCTCTGTGATTCGTATACTTTGTCAGTGTTCAGCTATGTTTTTGATTTGCCATTTTCTTCTTTGCTTGTCTAAATATGTATCTCTGTCTTCTTCTCTGTGAACGTCAGAGCAGTATAAAGTGAACGCGTCGTTACTTCTGCATAGAAATGGTAAGATAACAAACCCACGAGTTGTCACATCCAATTCATTCATTCTTCCCCCACAGCCCGCACTCACAGTGCCGCCGGGGGCCTGTGTTGCATAATTGCATTAGTGCTCTCAGGCCAATGGCTGTGCTCGTTAGTGGGGTTGTGATGCAATCTGCAGAACACACGGGCCTCTGTTGTTAGCAGTATGGGCAGTGAGTGGGCACGCAGGGTCAGCGTATTGACCTCCCCTATCCATTCATACAGCTGGAGGGGGGTCTGCTAATGAGTGGCAAGGTTGAACAAACAAGGCTGATAACAGAAACTTTGTTGTTCAACTAGTGGCAGTAATGTGGTGGTGGAACAGTTACATGGAGCTGATAAAAGACTCCTGATGAAATGGCCTGCGTCTCACAACAAGTAGCATGTATTTGTGTCAAAGAAAAGGTTTAAAACTTTGTTTTAAAGACTCTTTTTTTTTAAACTATTAGTTATGCTGTCAGAGCAGGCGTGTTTCTCATTTTTAGAAATGCATTAAAGCAGCTATTGTATTGATTCTGATACAAACCTTGGATTGGTAGGATATCGCACTATTTCTGATTCGTGCTCAGTGTAATTCACTGTTCTAAATTCAAATGCAGACCGTGTTCAAAACAAATATTGTTGGCAAGTGACCATTCTGATGAATGCATTAAAACATTTTAACACTTCACTCAATGATTTGGACACATGCAACTGTGTAGTGTAGTTTTTTATTTTATTGACTTGACCATTATGGTGGAAAGTGGTTTTCTTGTTGACTTTTCCAAGGTTTTATTTGGAGTGACTCTAGTGAGCCTTTATGACAAGATGGCCTTTTAAATACAACATAGAAAATAACTTCTTCTTCTTCTTCTTCTCTTGCTTGAATGGAAATAAAAATTCCACAAATCTAGATGTTCCCACAGTGCCAAGCAGTGTATGCAATATTGACCTTCGCTCTATCTGAAGCTATCCGAACAGCCTCATTATTTAATAATGAATAGGTCCACTGTGCCATGTAGTCACGCTTGTTGAGTGGCCATAGAGCCAATATTATTTTATTAACTTGTCCAAAATGGAGGTTTGGGAGTGGGAGACAACAAGTGACGAGTTGTCTTTGCTGCTCGTAGTAGCTTTCAGTAAAGCGTTACTTGACAATCAGTGTTTAAAATGAAGAAGGATGTGAATGTAATAAGCTTTCAGTTCACTGTGTTTCAGCTATCCTTCTCCTGTACTGTGCTCTCATTTCAATTCATGTGAATTATATATTGTTTACTTGTTTTACTTGTTTGGCTGATGTCTAACATGAATACTTGGAGTATTTGAAATACTTGAAGCTGTACAACACAGTGTCCACTTAAAGCATGCTGGGTAATAACCTATAGCCAAACTCTTATTTTGATTCCCAAGCCTTTTCAGTTTCTTTTCTCTAACCACAACCCTGCACTCCACCACAAAAATAATGTGGCTCCAATTCAGGAATGAAGTTCTAAATTCTGCCTTTTTTGGAAGGATCACTCTCAGACCAGCCGTGTCTCCACCGAGATTTATGTTGGATCTCCGGGGACATTCTGTTGCCTTGTTTAAAAGGGATTTGTTCTCTCTGATCCCCGCTACTCACCGATTGAATCGTTCTCACAGAATATCTCCCCCGGTGTCCCATGAATATTTCTTTATTTGTATTCTTTAAAGTATCTTATCAAGCTTTCAGCAGCTGATAATCATTGGTACATAGACCAGCTGAACATAAAGTGTCTATCTGATGACTTTTTGGTTTGGCCTTTAAATAGATTTTCTAAGGAGCTTAATCTGTGAGTGTGTCTCAGTCTGAGTGACCACTCCGGGGTCAGGACCCTTGGAGCCATAGGCGGCTTATCTCCAATGATTGTTCACTCTCTCCTGCTGTCCCCTCACATGCGCGCACACAGACACACACAGAGACACACACACACACACACACACACACACACACACACACACACATACATACATACATACATACACACACACAAGGACTTAAAAAGCCACTCTGAAATCAAACAAATTAAATGGAAATGTGCCATTTCTATGGACGTCCATCCATAGCCGTTTACAGTTAGCACAAGACTGAAAAAAAGTTTTGTAAATTTCTTAAATATTGCTTCATTCATCGTGAGCATTTCCCATGGAACGATGGTGACATCATTGTTTGTAGACACTTGTTTTGATGCCAGGGCGGACTGCCAGTGACTAATGGCGTCCCGGCCAGCGCATTGTTTGTGTTTTACTCTCCTTCCTTTTGTGTTTCCATCACACTGTCTGGTTCACATTTCTCACCATGTTATTGTTTTTCAGAACATTCTTTTAGTGTAACTTCTGTTAATAAGGACGTGACACTTAAGGATATGCATTCACCTCCTTCTCTCGTGGCATTGATTGACTTTTGCTTTGTCATCTTAATGCCTTCTACACACAGATTCTATGAGATCATTTAAGTAGCACGGATATAGATTACTCACCGCAAATCATCTAATGTCTTTAATATCGAATTTGTGTCTTGTTGAGGTCAACGATAATATTAAAACTCTTCTGTTGTGAAAACATCCCATGATGTAGACGGGAGGAAAAATGGCAATACTTTCTTCTGATGAGCTCAAATCAATAGTAACGTTCTTCTAATAAAGAAACAATGGAGGATGAGCCTACTAACGTACTGTAGTCACCATAGTGTCATGAGTTTCAAAAGGATTCAAAGCTCAAACCCTTTAAGTCCGCTGATATGAACCGAATGGGTCCCAGTCGGTCACTCGGCATGACTAATGACACTTGGTGGGCTTGTGGTGTTGGACATCATTGCTTTCTGTGGCTTACAGCTCTGACTTGGGTATTTGCAGTCCAGTTATTACACTCAGTAATTATATGCACCCACCAATGCCTAAATTACAGTCGGTGGATAAACCACGGCGAAGTAAGAAAGTAAAGACACTTACCACAGCGAATGCTTTGGCCAGCAAAAAACCAGGACAGGAATGTAAAACTCTTTGGAAATGATGGTCTCCTGTTTGTTATTCATCGATTGTGTAAAGATAAAATAGCTCTCAATGGAGAGAAGAGTTGGGGGTAGTGGCATCTTAAGTTAATTCATTCTTTGAAATGATAGGATAACAAGTGGTTTGGTCTGTTCACATTCATATCCACACTTTGTAAATATTACATTAAGCAGAGAAGAGTATTAATGGCAACATGTGGTGCCCCTCTAGTAAACTGTACACTGTGATATGCATGCTGAAAAATGCATGAGCTGCTAATGATCTATCTCCGGCTTTAGAGAGGGGGCTGCCCATTTAGTGATTTAAAAGCTTAAAAGGCCTGAACAGATAGTGAGAGTCACTCGGAGGTGTAGAGCCTGGCGGGGTTCCTTCAAGTGTGCAGCCATAACATTACACCACGGCCACAGCTGCTGTGTCGCCGCTGATCTGTCCCCAAGAAACATGATCCTGTTTATAATCTGACCATCATTTGGACGGCGACTGCCTGCGACGCCAGACCCATGATTTACCCCCATGCATGCGTGCGTGCGTCTGTGTATGTGTGTGTGTGTGTGTGTTTTTCGGAGATAGATTTACGAGCGCGCTCTGGATGAGGGTGAGGTCTTCAGGGGCTGAAAGTATCCCACGCTGCATGGCTTGATGTAGTACCACAAGTAATAATGTTTCCTCCTGACCAGCGTTAACTGTGTCTCACATGGTGCCAACGAAGTAGTTGTAGCTATATGCGGGTAGACGAGGATGAATTATTGATTTGATTATTGTTATTGACTTATTTATACGAAAGGACGATATACAGTTCTTACAAGCTACTCCTGTGACAAACATTGTTGTCTGGTACGTAACATTTGCATTGGCTCATGTCACTGTTTTGGCAGAACAGGAGAATAAAACAATTGATTAGATTCCAAGTACAATTCACACGACCCCTTTATGGAATAAACAGTTAATTTATTTCATAAAGGGGTCGTTAATAAAGGTTATTGATTACTTATCTAGGCAAAGCTTTTGTCAGCTGTTGCATATTCATTAAAAATGTTGGACAGAGATGTAATGACGTAATCACGGCCGGCGCTTGGTCGTGCCCCTCTGAATATTTGTAACTTGCGTCTCTGTGGATTATACAAAGAAGACCAATTTGTTTTTAGACGCTTTAGAAACAGCTGGTCTTAAAAATCTTCATTTAAATAAATATCTTTCCAGCCAAATCAAGTTGTTTACAGGATATTCAACCTTCGTTTCTTTGAAATGCACGTGAAATGCACTTTCCTTCTTTACAGGGCTTGTACGAAGGCATTAAAGACCATGAATATGAGATAAGAGTTTACAGATAATTACAATCCAGTGACTCTGGAGGTTGGTTTATCGCTACCTACAGTCTATGGGCATATCTATGTGTTACACTCGTTGTCTTTTTGATTCTTCACAGGTCATTTTGGTTGTACGTCCTCTGGCGTTTCGGGGACTAATGCAGCGAACAACGCAGAGAGTATAGTCTGTACATACTCGGAGGCTCACGCTACGGCGCCAAGCACGAGTATAAACAGATCTAAAAAACAAACGGACAAAGTTAAGCTTTGTTTGTGTTAATGGAAACTTAATTTTGCCAATAATCATAGCATTCCAAATGTGAACCAGCCAATGCTCCTCGAGGTATTGTGTCAGCATGGAGACAAAGTGATAACCTTGACGTACATTACAGGCCCTTTAGTGTTCTAATTATAGCCTGACTTACACTGGACTTTTGAGTCCAATGCTGATAAAGATATTTGCGAGTTTAAAGAAATCAGATAACAATATACCTGCCCAAGCCTAACAGATACCGCCCAAGCCGAGTGTGGATGCCTTTTTAACATTTACAGCATGGTCCAATCCGTGTCAATGATACGCCATGCAATCTAGTGCCGTTCATCACCAGAGCCAACTGCTGAGGCCGTTTACACATTCATGTCAGAATAAACATGAATACCATCTCCAGAATAGCCACAATTATCAGGACTTTACCTGTCAATGTGAAGCCCAGAGTTGTCATAGTGTTGAAGCAAAAAGCATAATTTATGAATGCGTTGTCGGGTTTTTTTCATACCCAGAGCGGTGACAGGATTCAACAGGAGTTCAGGCACAAACTGTGTTTGCTTTCATCATCACACAGACTCTATGTCTTGGGAAGATCACTACTCACAGATAGGCGAAACACAATGTCTGTTTACAAAATCCAGACATAGACTTTGTGTTCCGTAGCGTCACATCATTTGTACAGATTTACTCACTTGGGGCACTGAAGGAGACACAGCCGAAACATCTGTTTATTTTACTGTTTAGTGTTCAACATGGAAACTGAAGGAATAGAATTAAAAAAGGGATTGATTTGAATGTGCAAACTCTGCTTGTACTTCTAGTTGTACTTTAAATGTACATTGTATGTTTGGATTAATTCTCCAGACATGAAGTTAGGCGTATGCTCTGCTCTATTGTAACTGAACATATTGTTGTGTACAGTATTAGCAGCTGCCAGATTAACGGTGGTGGTTTGTAATAGACAAGAATATTCCAAGGAAAAGTCATGTGACATCACAGATGCTCTCTTCCCAGGATTAAAACCACTATATAGGTGCACGTATCATCAGTAAAGATTTCTGGAGCCTGCAGCTCCTGTACATCACATTCCCAAAACCTCACAACAATATCTACGTGTGTGTGAGTCAAGGTTAACCATGTGTGTGTGTGTGTGTGTGTGTGTCACAGTTATTTACATACCAGACATGTGTGATCCCTACCGCAGCCACTGCAGGCTGTCACTTGCAGTATCCGTCATGCACACTAAGTCCCGCGATGACACACATGCGCATGCATTCAAGCAGCGATGCACCGGTCTGTTTAGCGCCTTTGGCTTCTGATGTGCGCCCCATTCATATCAATCACGCACCCGAACGGTTCCAAGAAAAAGAGTCTCCATATAGCAAGAGACAGGCATCACACAGAGGTACAGTTAAGTAAACATGGCGTTCTGTATCTATCATTTCCATTGTTTATGTTTCATCTTTGTGCTGTGAAACAAGTCTCTCAGCTGGAAGAAGTTATGTTCACACATTTGGACTCCATGGCTTTGTGAACATGACCGGCAGTACGTGTTGATTTAATTGAAACGTTTACTTTTTTTTGTACAGTGCTGCTGCGTAGTAAATCAAGTTAACTAGAGAATAAAGTGATCTGTTTTTGCTGCACCAAATCTCAGAGAGTTGAAGAACATTACTGCTCCTCTTGAAAACACGTAGTAGACAAAATATAATTCTGTTATCTTTCTGAGGCATTCCTCAACATCTGGATCAGTATCTGTTGGTGCCACAGTATCCATGACTTTTCTAACCCTCCTGTTCTGTTCAGGGTGTTAGGGGCCTGACTTTGGCAGCACCTTTTTGTTGACATTCAATCACCTCAGCCTGATAATCAGACCGAATTGCCATTTCAGCTCACTGCATATGAATCGGTGAACACATGTGGATGGTTGTTCTGAGGTCTCGTTGCCACTTTAATTTGCCTGGAAAATTCAGAAGTGCAGTTAACGGTCACCAGGAAGTCTGCGCTTTTCTCAACGTTCGGAAAAATGAGATGTGTGAAAGTTCAGTGAAGATTGAGCCCACACAGCCTTCCCTAAACATCATTAATCTCTGCAGACCTTTTCCTGCACAGAGATTTTGGCTCTTTGAAGTCGTGTGATTTGAATCAAAGTGACCTAGTGGGCAGTGGGAAACTGGCAGATTTCCAAAATAAATGCTTATATTTGGGATTTGATTCAAAAGAGTTCATGCGACATAAAATGAGATTGCCTCCTGTAATGGCAAACAACTGAATTATTTATTGTAGCAGTCTCAGGAAGAGTATTTTTATAAATGTAAATCACTGGAACAATCCTAGCTTTGCTCTGTTTATTGTGGACGTTTATTGTATTTCTGAAATACTTTGATTTTTTGTTTTACAGGAAGGTGTGTCCCCCTGCAGTAGATCAATAAGAAGTGCTCTTCAATATGAATACAGGTATTTAAGTATGCGCACCTGCACACACACACAAACCAGGCACTGTTCAAAATTGTTGTCCATTATTTTTGTTTGACAAAGCAGAATAATATTTTTATTTTTGCAATACAAATTGTATTTCTTGTATTACAAATGAACTGAACATAGAACTATTCATTTAACTTGATTCTTTACAAAAACATCAATATGTTTCCACATTTCAGACCTCGTAGCTATTATAAAAGCCGCCATGTGCGCTAGTTTTCCCTCTACCTGCATGAGTCTATAATTCTGACCCTGACCCCGTTTCACCACTTTGGTGATTTTCTATTTCAGGCCGTGTTTATTGTGACTGAAAGCACCAATAAGTATCATCACCCTGTTGCTTTTTAACCACAGTGACGCATTCCTCCCTCAATACGTTCCCAAAGCTTTGTCCTGAACATGGCAGTCGTCCCGAGCTAAAGTGTGTATTGCAGCTGGAGAATCAATGAGTGATCACCACACACCACCGCTCTGTGGCTGCTCTCATCTTAGCTGTTTGCCTGTATTTACAATAGAGAAGATTGACAAAAATATGTGCTGAAAGACGACCAATAAGGCCACCGGAATTAGCGTTTTGCTCGAAAAATATGTGGGGAAACCTTTGTGACGAGCACCAGCTTGTTGTTTTAAAAGCTTCAAACTCCTACAATTACAACTTATTTGAAATGCTGCTGTACAGGCTCTTTAAACGCATGTGCTTTTGCCTCCACCTGTTTGCGTTTTGTTTCTGCCTGGACGCATTCGTGTCTTCGCGTCCGTGCATGTGCATGTGTGCTGCTGCTGCTGCTCCTGCCTCTGTGATCACCTGCCTGGCTGTGATTTCTCAGATAGCGGAGGATGCTCTCGCAAAAGCTCGGCCTTGTCACTCATGCTCTCTCCCATGAAGAGGGTCCAGAGCTCACCAAATCTAGGCTCAGGTACTAACACTCACGCAAACACACAACAAATGAACCCGTTTTGAATGGGAAGACTTGTATTGAAGTAGCCATTGATTAAACTCTCAAGGCATGAGGTAAGTCTTTAAAAAGTGGCTCGTTTCTAAGTCATGTTTGGCCTTCATCACCCCTGATATGGCTTGAGTATGCGGCTATGGCTGCCTCTGTTTGCTTAAGCAATGTTTGGAATGCGGGATGCTATTTTTCTTTTCAATCCGTTTGTTGCATAATCCTTTCATTTTCTTTTGTTGAGTCTCTTCCGTACTGGGCTTGTTTTTGCTTCCTAAACCAGTCATAACTTATACTGTACTCATGTGTCATGCTCTCACACGGCTCCATCTCCCCCTCTTTATGGGTAGTTTACTCTTCTCTTCCTGTTCTCTAAGGTCGTTTTTTTGTCCACGACTCGTTCTCCTCTGTCGACATTAACTGGTTAGAGCTCCGTTGACCCCGGGGCTCCTGGAGAACGGTGGATATGTTCTTGGATGGGCTTGTGTGTCGACTAAAACGGCACCATTCTGCTTCATTGTTCCTGATCAGTGGTTCAGCAAACTTACTGTAGATCTGCTGTATGTAGAAGCCCCTTCATCCTGTTGCCTATTTGTTTTTCACGCATGATTTGAAATTACAGGTAAAGATGAATAACTGAAGAGAGATTTTTTGTACGTAGCAGGGGGGAAGAGCGTAACCTTAAGTATCTTCTCAGCTTCCACAGGCTACAGCTGGTCGTCCCCAGCTATTCCTTTACTCTGCTGAAAAGAGCAGCGTTTGTGTCTGGGTCTGTGTCAGCATCTAGGTTAACGGCTGCACCAAAGTCTGCATTCTAGCATCGTCAGCCTTCTTTTTAACAAGAGCAGGGCGCTTGTCTGAAAAACCGATGAGCGGTTGTCCGATATGGAAGGTTTAGGAGCGCGGTGGAACTGATCAAACCACCGTGAAGCTACTAGAGCGTTATTGTGCAGGCGTCAGTCTCTGAGGGACCCTTTAGGCCTTGGCAGGAGTGTACAGTACACTCAGCATTGCCGTTTAGCATACTGTTACACTTGGAGTTCACACTCCAAAATATGCAACGCTGGTTCCCTAGGAAAACAGAAAGTACGCTCTGGGATGGTTCCAACTACAGACGAGGGGATAATGGAGGTTAAGGAGCCAGTTCCGTTTTTTGTTCCAGCTTGAGCCATCTCCACGGGTAACACTAGCTGTTTATATTGCTGTGAGCTAGCTAACATAACCAGCCATGTGGAATCAATCGACAGAGACGGTCGTAATCAGAATAATTATCAAGTGGTGAGGGCACAACCCATAGAGCCACAATGGCCACATTTATTGGAAATGTGCCAGGGTGAAATAAACCCAAACTACCCTTTTTAAGCGTGGCTCCGTGCACAGTGGTCATTCTGCTGTGTGGATTTTAATCTTTGGGTTCAATGATGGGGCTCACATTAGTGTGCTCTGGAGGATTGTTTCTTTTATTAGACTTGGGAGTGAAGTGGTCTATCGAGTCTCCATGTGCATGAAATGCCTTTAAGCTCTTCTCCTCTCCTTGTTTTCACTGTACACAGTCTGTCCTTTCTGTAATAGAGACAGAATCTGATAGAACAGTTGCACCCACTGCACATAAAGAGCAGCCTTCTGAGGAAAGAATCTATTGATACATCTTTAATTGATGCTGGTAACGCTGTAATGTCTGTGGCAACAAGTCCTAACCAATAGTTTGCCTGCAAATTTGTGTAGTTTTCATTTTTCCGTCTTCAAAAGTTCAGTTTGTGTCTTTTCAGAGCTGTGTCTGCTCCCTTACCCCGTTTTGTGACATGAAGACTACTTTAGATGTAACCCTCTGCAGTAGTATTGTCATCTTTGGTAGGGATGAAAGTGACCACACATTCACTCATGTCACTTATTGTTGCTGTGTCTTCTCTGTTCCCCAGGGAGTGATTCTCACTCATCAGACTTGGGTAAGTCTCTGTTCTTTGTGTTCAATTGGAGGTGAGACTCTTTGGAGGAAATTTAATTTAAAAAAATGCTGGGAAAGAACCCATTGGAGACCAGAGAACTTAATCAAAACACTGCAGTATGTGATGTTAATATTATCAACTCCATTTCCAGATTCTTGGCGGTCACGCAGTGCAACAGATGACTTTAGGAATGGAGACGCCAGCAGCTCATCTCTTGCTGCCAAAGGCTTCCGCAGTGTCAGACCCAACCTGCAGGACAAAAAGTCCCCAACACAGGTAAAATGTCTCGCACATCACTCTGACATTAAAGCTGTTATATTTGAATCAAAACAGTGGATCAGTGGTCTGCGTTAAAAGTGTATTCTAGTATAATTTACACAGAACCATGCAGTATTTCCTACTATGTATTTGGAACAACTTGATGATTTGTATCAAGCTTTGCACTGATCATTTTTCTTTGTTGGCGCTTGAACTTACGTCGGTTGTCGCTTTCTAATTGGCCAATAAGGATAACAGTCATGTGCCATTGCCACCCCCCAGAAGAGAGAGTTTTCACTTCTCACCCACGGGCACTAATCCGCCCGACTACAGCTCCCTTGTTGCCCTGGCTAATGATTTTACCCCCGGGACGCTAACATTCACGCAGAACGAGAAAGCCGTTTTGAAAGAGTCCTACACTGTTAGCAGCACCTCCTCTTACTCTTACTCGGAGACCAACGCAAACTCAGTCCAGCAGGCGCACCAGTCCACTCTCCCGGATGACATTAGCAGCTGTAGTGCATCTGCCACCACTAATTCACAGGCCCAGGAGCGTAAGGTGTCTTCCCTCAAACTAACCCCTGTCACCATCCCCGACCCCCCGGCTCACTGCAACTCCTACCTTCACCCCCAACCTAAGACCCAGACCACATGTTCCCCTCCACCTACTTCCCCGCCTCCACAAAGGGGTCCCACTCCGTCTGAACCCCCGACACAGGCGGCCACGCTCTCTGTCCGCTTGGGCCCGGAGGATCTCAGACATCCGGAGCGTCGGCCTTCAAACAACACAGCGGAGCCCGAGGTCCCAGATCGAGCCCCAGATCAAACCCCGAGCCCAGCTCCAGCCCAGGTGGAGATAGCGAAGGCTCCTCCTGCAGTCCCACCAAGACCTTCTCCTGCAAAGCTGTTGGTACATAACTGACTACATAATGTAACACAAGCAGTGATTGTGTCCATTTTAAGGCCACTTAAAATTGCTGGGTTTTTGTCTTGGTGACATCAAGAGTGATGAAAGGGTAACACACTGGCTGCGTCACACCCACACACGCGCACACTCAACGTGCCATGCGAACTGACAAAGTAGTCAACATACAGTAGCCGGGATGTGCCAAATTCAGAGGCTAAATGTGATAGAACTGCTGTTTGTCTCGTGTCATGACGCATACGAACACTGGGTCGTATGACAGCGGTGTTCCATGAAGCCACTATAGTGTTTGTAAATAAGAACTGCAGGTCATACAGTATGCTGCTTGTGTGTGTTGCCCTTTAGTTCGTTAGGCTTGGTGCTGCCATCTGACCAACCAAACTCATTTTTGGTTCTACATAATGTGTGAACTCATACTGTTTGTGTGATAACCAACTATTTCATTTCTTTCTGTCACTGTTACTGTCCGTATACTGTATCTGCTGCCTTCCACAGAGTTTGAACTAACAGACCCTCTTCGATTCACAGCATTAATCCCATTTCAGAGGAAGATGCTGCAGCCTGGTGTGGTTTCACAGCAGCATTTCACCTTCTGTTAGGCTCACGTGTTGCTTCCACACCTTATTTGTGACATCCTGGTAAATGAGTGACATCACTAAGCGCCTCTACTCCTTTGCTCCTTTTCCAATCAACTCTCTCCCCCCCCCCCCCTCCTCTCAACACCAGGGGCCTCCCTCTCCTGACCCAACAGCACCGCACTCCCCCTATCGCTGCCACAGCTCAGAGTCACTCGACTACCTGCCAGGCCTAATGCCCAAGGCTCTATCGCCCACCCCGTATGTTCCTAGTAGAGCTGGTGCAGCCAGCAGGCCGGGCCTTCCCACAATAAGCAGCACGAGCATCGGGGGCTGCGTGTCGTCCTCGGCCTCCCCCGTGACGGTGTCGGCTCTCAGCCACTACTCGTCGTCCACGGCGGGTCTGCTGGACGAGCTGCAGATCTGTAGCCTGGACTCACCTGGCGCCTCACCCACGCCATCGCCCACCCTCAGCCATGTCTCTGCCTACACGTCCACTGGTGGCCCTGATGATGCGCTAACAACCTTTGCGGCCTCCACTGCTGCAGCAGCCTCTGTCACTAACGTAATTATCCCAACATGTCATTGCTATAACACACAAATGGTACCCTCCCTCCCCACACTCATTTGGATGGCTGAACCAAACCTTCACAAAATGTGTTTTCACTACCGTGTTTTTACCTTTCACTAACCTTCAACTACAACCTAATGATCCCTTATTGTATTAATGTTTCTCTACTCATGAGATCACTATGTCTTTGTGCTTGTCTATGTTTCTCTGTTATGCCTTCTTTGCTATCGGATGCAATTGTACTGTCTCTTAAGGCCCCGTTCATATCAAAAATTCATGACGAGACAATACCATTTTTCAGAAAGGCTGTAGCAGGGTGAGGTTGGAAGCTGTTGGCTGCATGTTGTTGGCATCATGAAAGACTTAACTTGTCCAGGGAGCAGTGGAGGGTTTAATGATATAACATCCATGAGGACTGTAGATACGTTTCCTGTCGGCTCGTTATTTTTCCGTGGGAATAGATGTAAGGGAAAGAGTGGTACTCCCAAGCACTAAACAAGGAAGAAGTTAGAAGTAGGACCAACACCGTTTCTGTACACGGGACATCGTGTGAGCAGCATGTTAGCAGATTAGCAGCTTCAGTGTCTACCCCAGGTTGCATCCTCGGCTTTTGACGGCCAAAGGAAAAGATGAAAATGGCCAAAAGGCCCAAAAACATGTTTGGTAGCCCTCAGAGCCCAACTCAAAATCACTGGAGTATTGAAGGAAAAACCCAAGAAAACTGAATTGAACACAAAAAAAAATACAAACGTTATGCACATAATGCCAGAATACAACACAAGCCATTACTTCTACGACTGTTTGAATTAAATTAGATGTGTCTTAGAAGTATATTCCATGCACTGGCAATAAGTGTTGTCAACACAGCGTTTGTGTGTTGATTTAATGTAAGTTTGTCACTTTAAATTGCTGCCTTAGCAGCATCTTCGATAGCCATTGGTTTTGGAGCTCTCATGAATTGCTGTGTTTTTACCCTATTGTCCAATGAAATGACATGTTCCTGTGTTGAATGGGAGAGCGTTTTTGCGGAGGAGCCTCCCGAATTGTGTCTATTGTCTTGTTTGTCACAACTAATGTATTATGAAATGTATGTGAATCCGAAAGACTTGTGTTTGCTTACCGTCACTGTTTTAATCTCTTCTGTCTGTTTTTGAAGTGAAGTGATTCAATAAGTGTCCCTTCCCCTCACTAACTCTTCGTACATTACACAGTCACTTCAGATTCAGCAGCTCCTGACTCACATCAGCCCCAACATCTGTCTACATGTACATTCATTTCCAGAATAGGCTCCTCTACCTCTTTAAATGTACATGTTTATAGCAACACGATGACTAATAATGGATTTATAAAACTAATTATTCTTTTGTTTCGCTACTTTTTTTTTTAAAACTTGCACTCATCATCTAATGTTGGAGGCCAGAGCAGCAATATTCCCTAAAAATCAAAGGATATGTGCACATTATTGCTGCCGTTTGTGATTGGTAGTGACTGATTTTCTCTGTTTTCTGGCTTGTGGGTCACTCTCAGGGCCAGGTCCTCTCTCACGCTATGAATGGAAATGCTCCACAGAGGCCCCTCTCTCCTCTGTCCTATCCTCCTCCCCCCACCTCGCTCCACACTGGGCTCCAGAGACAGAGCCGGAGTTCAGGTGAGTCAGGATCTTTTACCCCTTTTTTATTTGAGCCGAGGACACTTAATGTTTCATGAGCGAGGAAGACGATGCCAAAGAAAGGGGGCTTGGTAAGAAAAGGCCCCACTATCTACTGATGTGTCATTTTTAATTAGTCAGGAGACCATTTTTAAGATTGTGAATCCCCAGAAGGTATATGACAACTGATTAGAGGTGATAAGTGGGATGGTGCAAGTTCGTGTAATGTTTAATAATTCAAAAGTTGGATCTTGAAGTGTCTGATTCAGCATGTACAGGGAGGCAATGAAATCAAAACAAAATGATAACATTTTCTAGTTTTGGTGAATATCCTAGCAGCAGTATTTTGTCCAAGTTGTAGTTTGTTAATAGTTGATTTAGGTAAGCTAGAAAATAGTTTATTCCAGTAATTTAACCGAGATGAGACAAATGTATGCACAAGTGTTTCAGCATCAGCCGTGGAAAGAAAGGTACGAATCCTGTCAGTGTTTCTTAATTGGAAGAATGCAGTCTTACTAATATTGTTAATATGTATGATTATTGAGATCAAACGGGACACAGAGATTTCACACATAAAAGCTTTGTGAAATTGTGGAGCCAGCTGTGTTTAGAGAGAGATTTATTTCTGATCTGCTTTAGACCGTGAGTTAGCATTTCAGTTGTTTTAGCAAGTGCAAAAAGGAAGTTTAATGACATCCATTATTTTATATTTTATTTGCATTTTACCCAGTTTCACCAGCTGATGCATGATCAGTGAGGTCGTTATGCTTTGTTGGTGAAGTACAAGTACTTGACATGTTTCACAACCTATTTAATTCCCAAACAAATTATTATTAGTAGTAGTATAAGTGCTAAAAACCTGAAGAATGTGTAAATATCTTAAGAAGCCATAAATGGATCTTTGTGAATTCATCTTCCCATTATTGCCCATATAAATAGTTAACGGTACATGTATTTGTTAAAAGCCCAGGATGTGATATGTGGAGACCTATTAGTAGAAGACAGAGCCAGGCAGTTGTGGTGCACAGTATAACATGGAGATAAAGGCCGGTTGTTCTGGTACTGCTCCCATCTTGAGATGTACAAAAGAGAAGTTCATCTTAGGACGAGTCAGTGTTGACTCGTTCGTTCCTTCTTGGATTTCTGTGTGATTATTAGTCGGTACAACTGACATTGTGTCTTTCTCTTTTCTCTCCTCTTTCTCTTCATATTCAGAGGGCAGCGAGTCACTTACCAGAGAGTCTGTGGTGCTGGGCCACACCAGCGTCAGCAGCACGGTGCCCATCGCTCGCTTCTCAGAGGAGGAGAAAAGGGTGTCCGTTATCAAAGCCCCTCACTACGAAGGCATCGGCCCCGTGGACGACTCCGGCATCCCTATTGCCATCCGCACGGTGAGGTCAAACATGCAAAGAGCTAAACGCGTTGGTATGCAGCAGACTGACTCAGTTAGGTGCTGTGCAGCGTTGCACAGGAGAGTCCTTTTGACCTATTTCTGTTGTCTTGATCAGGTTCACGAGAGTGGATTACTTTCAGCTGTCAGCAGCTTTTGACCCCATATTAAAAGCCCTTTCTCTCTCTCTCTCTCTCTGTCTCTCTCTCTCTCTCTCTCTGTCTCTCTCTCTCTCTCTGTCTCTGTCTCTCTCTCTCTCTCTCTCACCATCTCTCGGTATCTCTCTCTCTCTCACATCTCTCACTCTCTCACCATCTCTCGGTATCTCTCTCTCTCACATCTCTCACTCTCTCTCTCTCACCATCTCTCGGTATCTCTTGTACTCTCCCTCTGCGTGCCAGTTTTACAGACGAGCTCAGACAATGTCTTTCGCTCTAGCACTGCAACGTCCTCGCTGCTTACTTGTCAAAGTGTGTGTGTGTGTCTGTGTGTTATCTCTGTTAAGGCTTTTTCGTGTATTAACACTCCACTCAGTGGCATTTAATAGCGGACATGTTCGACTGCAGAATGAGCGAGCCAGAGAAAGTAACGGGAAGAATGAGAGATGGGCAGTAAAAGCAAAGAGAAAAAGCTGGGAAAAAAAAGGAAAACAGATGCTCCTTGTTGTCGAGCAGACAAACATTTTTGGGGGCACTTTATTTGGTAACCATGGAGAGTGAAGTGGTAATTGGTCCGTCTCCCGGCCGTGCCAATGCTACATGCTCTGTCACATTCACCGCTTCACTGTGGAGCCAAACGGCCAGAGTCCAGACACGGTGTTTAGCGCTACTGAATAAAGGGGGGGATTAAGTCTGCCATTTGATAGCTCTTTTTTGAAGTGGCTGTTGGATCTATACTGTTTACACAAAGACACGCATACCAAGCGCAGCACCAGGAGCTCCCACTTTGGTTTTGTAGCAACATGGCTTCTGTATCCTCGATCCTGCGAAAACCAAACCTGCTGACATTGATTTCTTAACGCAATTAAAAACCCAAACAAACTGTCACGGTAGTTTATCAAGTTGTTCTTCGCCGACCGACATCCAAACATACTGCTTGCGATGATGTCATTCCGTTAGCTTCTGCAGCCCACAAGCTAATAGTCAAGTGCGGTTTCATGTGATGGGTAAGCTTGTCACATCTAATCGGAGAGATTTGTTCACACGTCCCAGAGTTCAATGTGACTATTGATCGTGAACAAAAAAAACAGGAGATTTAGTCTCATACAATACATCTTTATAAATCATGTATTCATGTCTCAGCATGAGTTAAATACTCGGTGAGTGAAATATGGATCTCTAGAAAGGCTGAGAGTGTGTTTTTTTTCTTCTCTCTACTCAGTAAGTACTCAGTCCCATAAAAACAGTGGGAACCCTTCCTACCTTCTAACTTCAGCTATCGAGTTTATGTTGCATTTCACGGCACGTAAATCTTTATGACTGTTTCTCTCTCCACAGACGGTGGATAGGCCTAAGGATTGGTACAAAACTATGTTCAAACAGATCCACAAGGTTCACAAAGCAGGTACGTCTGTGCTGTATCACACTGAAAGGCAGAAATGTCCCCATTATGTGTTGTGAGTTGATCATCAGACATTGGAAATTGGCCGTGTGTGTGTGTGCGTGCGTGCGTGCGTGCGTGCGTGCGTGCGTGCGTGCGTGCGTGCGTGCGTGCGTGCGTGCGTGCATGTCGGTTCTTATTAAACCAAAAGACCCAGATAACTTCAGAGCCAGAACTCATTACATGAGAGCAAGAGGAGTCTGCAGAGGAGGAGGAATTGAGAGGAACCTCTAATAGACACAGAGCTGTCCTGGGAAATCTGCTCTAATTTTATAGGCTTGACAGTATCACACACAGTTCAAAGCTTTGTTTGTTCTAAACTGCTCAGGCTTCTTCTACTGCAGCACACAAACAAACACACACACACACACACACTGTTTGATGACTGTGTGTGCCTAAAAACATCCGCAGGCCTCTTCTTGATGCATCTTGGAGAATTTCCATGACAACCTGAATACTCGTATATTCTAGGTGAATTTATAAAGTAATATTCAAGTCCCACCAAAGTCTACAAATCTTTCGTGTGAGCCCATGTAGGTTTACAGAGTCTAACAAATGTGTAGTTTCATCATGTAGAGAAAATAACTTTGCCTCTGTGAGTTGCTATGGGCCTTGTTGTACCTCAAAAATATATATATTGGAAAAACACTGCTGAGCTTGTGGATGGACGGAGGTGAGGTGCTTCATGCTGCTTGGGTGCTTTTGTATTTTTCCCGCTGTGAAAATTGTCACTATTGGAACTTACTTGTATGACGGACTAAAACTGGACTCTCCCTCTACGCCATAAAGTTTGTTTGACCAATCCGTCTTTGTTCCCTTCTTCTACAGACGATGACTATTCTGACACATACAACGCAACATATGCCGTGATAAACAACGGTGAGAGATGATGCTCTACGCGCAACAAAAGTTGCTTATATTCCATTTCTTCCCGACCCATTTGTCTCCTCCTGTCTGGCCCGCTCTGCCTCATTACTTCTCCCTCCTCTGTCTCCCCCTGTCCTGTCCTGTCCTTAACAGATGACTACAGCCTGTCGTCCAACCCCACCATGGCCCACCCTGCTCCCCGGACACATACGTACAGGCCACTCGCCAAAAGCCCCTCGGACAACGGAGGGCATCCGGGCCCTCGTGAGCCTCCGCCGTCCCCTGTACCCCCACCACCTCCGCCCATGCCATCTCTCCTCCAGCTGAGGGCCAGAGACAGCGATCGCGAGAGAGACTCGCCCGACACGTACGAGGAGCTTTTGCCGTATCTCTTTCATGATTCGTTTAAAGATTGATTCACTTTGTTTCGGGCTGTTTTCTAAGAAGCGTGTTTTGTTTTTTTCTTGCACCAGGAATGAATGGGGTCCTTCCAACAGGAAGGTGGACACACGGAAGTACCGCGCAGAGCCTAAGAGCATTTTTGAGTATGAGCCGGGAAAGTCCTCCATTTTGGAGCATGAAAGACCAGTGAGTATATTTGAACATGTTCTTTCATTTGATTATATTTACATTTTTCTGTTAAAATCCGCCGAAGTGATTTCTGTCACTTTGTTGCTTTTTATTGTTCAGTTAAAGGTTCATTCTGTTGCTAAATAGAAGGTTCGTTTTTGAAGAGGTAAACGACTAAACATTAAGCAACATGAAGTGAAATAACACCGCAGAGCTACGGCACATAATACAACTGGATGGTCAAATTGACAAAAGAGTCTCAAGCACATGTACCTTTCTTGCTTAATGTATTTTCATATTATGGGCTTTTTGCATGGACTTCTTTCCATCAGGCACGGCGTGGGCGTTAAAAAGCGAAGGTTTCCAGTGCTGCATCCTCTAGTGACTGTACTGGCTGTTCACTCTGTGTGGGGTGAATGACAAAGCCGACAGCAGACATAATTACTGTGCAGAGGGCGGGAACACAGAATAGACATAAGGTATCTGAGATGGAGGCTAATGGAGACGGTGTCGTAGATGAGGGGTCTGTTACGTGGGTGAAGATTAAACAGAAAAAAGGTATTCGTGAAGGTTTTGCAGATGTTTAATGCGATGACTGCAGAGAGCTTTCTCTCTCAGGGCAATAATGCATGAGTCAGTTCCTGATAAGGCAATTAAAGGAGAAAGCTGAAGAGTAGAAGTCATCCCACGCTGGCTAATCTGCTGTCTGAGACTCTGTTTTAGAAGCTTTTTTCTCCACTGTCCATGGTAACAAAGGGCTCCCAAAAACATCCTGTTGGGTGGTGAAGTGTCCATTTGTGTCAAATTATGAGGCCACAGGAAACTAAAAATGTTTTTCTGCCACTCTGTTTCTTTAGTTTCTTTTTTTCCTGCGCGCGTCCACAGAACTTGGCAGTTTCTGCTCTCGGTTCTCGCTATTTTTTTACAGGGTGACTCATGTGTCTCAAAGCTGTATTCTCTTTTTAGCAAGAGCGATGTAACGCCACAACACCTACAAACACATCTCCTGGCAGTGTTTCATTTGGCATGAAAACTCCCATTTCCATGTGGGAAATGGGGTTAGAAAGAGCAGACAGAGTAGCAAACCGACGCAGCATCTCTACAGTTAAAACATCAGTAGAATGAATAAGCGTCTTGACGCCAGTGCAAGCTGAAGTGTGTAAAATAGAGAAAGCTGTTTAAACGAGTAGATGATTAACTTGCTTCACAACAGTAACTGTTGTTTTTTTCTTACCGGTCAAGTTTTGTTGCATGTAAATACTCACATCCTATCCGACAGTTTATTGCAGGTTGATTTGATATGAAAATGTATATCTCTGTGTTACAACAGAAGTGTTTTGAATCCATCATGTCGCATCAGGAGCGATAAACCTCTGCTTCCTGGGAATTCAACCATCATTAACCATGCCATGCAAAATAGTGGACACACAGTATTATTAGTTTTCAGCCAATAACTTTTAGCAAATGACGAGGCAACATTGGATGGCAATGAGTTATTTGGGAATCCACCTTTTAAAAGCGTCTCATTGTATGGACGGCAGGACAACTCAAGTTTATTAGTGTCACACTTTTCAACAGCAAGGCAATTCACAGTGCTTTACATAAGACATAAAAAGGCATTCAAGTAATACTTCACCCATAAAATGACAATTTAGTAGATTAATTACTCACCCTGTGTTACCTTGAATTCTTGGAGAAAGCTCTCACACAACTCACGCAGTATAATCCAAGTCTTCTTTATCCAGTCGTATGTGCCCTTCTTCACAAACACATCTCCGCTGAAAGCTTACTATTTAAAGGACTTTCGCATAAACAGTCTCACACTTGGGGAGTCCATATGAGACGAGAGGGTTGGAAATATTAAGGTTTTAGCGAAGATGCATGTGTTTTGGGAAGTAGCGAGCATATGACTGGATAAATGAGACCTGGATCATAACGCGGCCCCCCATTCACCTCAATTCATCAAGACTTCTTCTCCGTGGAGAACGCGGGGTGAGTAATTGATACACAAGGGGTCATCTTAGGTGAAGTATTCCTTAAAGACAGGATTTAAAAGAAAAAAAACAAGGTAATATATAAAAGACTCATAAAAGAGTAAAATAAAACAATATGTAATTGACAGTTTAGTGGTTTGTAGCACTGTCCTCCCTTGATGCTTTACCTGTTCATCGATAAAAGCACACAAGTCATAGTAGTCAGTCCGGTATTTCAAGTACACAAGTGTGTGACATTTGGATCCGTTAGCTGGCTGACTGTGAAACCACACTGCTCCCACCTATGTAGAAGTGAAACTTACTGTACACCCATGTAAATAACCCCTCATGTCTTTTCCCAAACACTTCTTCAATATGTGCGCCTTCCACTTCTTCTTAACTGCCACTATGCCACTCTGACATACTACGGTGTACTCTTTAGTATTCCATCCACTGAGCCGGCTCCACGGTGTGGATAATGAGGTTGGGTGTTAAATATGTAATGTTAAATATGTAATGCATCCTGATTTTCATTATCTGTCAGCTTCGCTGAGGCTTAGAGTGAGGCAGCGGTAATGTGATTCACAGCCCTGTTAATCTATATGCACGTGAAATGAATGAATATCAATTGAGAAGGGCCGAGGTGTTGAACGTGTCTGCCTCTTTGGTCTCCAACGGTGGTAAGAGTTATGAAATGATTTAGCGTATACAAGTGTCTGATAACATGGCAGTACACTGCCTAACACATAGTTGGGATGCCCTAATGTTTTGGAATAAATGTCAAACCAGTTAAAGCAGTGAAGCAATGATTTGTCAGTAGTAAATTGGTTTTTGCATCACCCCATGAGCCGTCTTCTCCCCATGCCACGTTCGTCCATTCCTAACCATGAGGTCCATGTCTCTCTTTGTGTGTGACTTCTTTCCACACTATCTTTCTCCTGTCTGTCTTCTACCTCCTCTCTCTGTCACTGTCATGCTTTCCCAGACCTATGATGACATAGATTTAGAGAACGAGCCTTGGTATAAGTTCTTTTCCGAGCTGGAGTTTGGGCGGCCGGTAAGTCAGGGCCTTAGCTACCCCCCCCCCCCCCCCCCTCAAGCACAACCCTGCCATAGGCAGGCACCCACTTTTTCTCCACTCCACCCGTGATCTTTTTTATTTGTATTTGAATAGACTGGGTGGGGCTAGTTGTTTGGGCATGTCGAACTTGTTGGGTGCTGTGACCCCCCCCCCCCCCCTTGTGACAGGCTGTGTTATGTCTCTGCGTTGCTGGGTTTCTTTGGTCTGGTGGCTAGCAGGCACTGAAAAGTTCACACACAAACCTGGATCATCATCATCAAAAAGTTTTAAAAGACAGTTGTGCTCCAGATGAACTGGTAGAGCTGCACAGAACAGTCAATCAACCAATCACAACATAACAATATATTTGCAATAGATGAGTTTTCTAAAGACGAAAAGTATAATTCTGTCTGTGCAGTTTCTTCCACATCTCTTGCACATGCTAACATCAATTCCTCGTCCTTGTATATAACCGTATTCATAGTTTAATCACCTTGATTATTGATTCATTTCTGCTTGTAGTTTTGTTAATTTTCACTATTGGTGGAGCAATGCTTTGCTTATCTACAAGCATAATGCTGTAGCGCCCTCTGCTGGATGTAGGTAGTAATAGCGTCCTAGTGGCTCAGGGCAGGGATCGCCTCTAGCCACAGATCTGGGATCAAATTACCCCAACCTCACTAATTTACAAAGTGTCATGCCTCTGTCCATGCCACAGCATGACGTCAGGTGATTGTTTTGTTGGGCTTATTCAAAAATGTTCAGGTGAAAATGTCACATCAAGGTGCTGGCATGACTTCCCAGAGTCATGTTTGCTGTGTGTTGAGATCTCTACCTGCAATATTTTCAATGTTTCACACCACTGAATAAGCCCTTAGAGCGTAGATGGTTTCCCCTACATGCACTGACTGGTCCAGCTGGGACAGAACCTCACAGGATGATCAGTGTGTTGAGTGTTTGTTTGAGGTGACGAGTCACAAGACGCTGCGACCGACTGAGTGAACAGTTGTTTATCTGCACTAGTAACCCAGCACTAAATCACATTGACAGCGCCATTCACTGCACTCTGAAATAAACACTGCAGCTTGTGCTTCACTCTGCTTTCTGCTTCACAGCTTGCTCTCACACTCTGCATGTGTGTGTGCGTGTGTGTGTGTGTGTGTGTGTGTGTGTGTGTGTGTGTGTGTGTGTGTGTGTGTGTGTGTGAGGCGTAAAGGTTGATTTGACATACTGTAGTTTTAATGTTGTTTTGAGATGAGCATAGGAATGAAAGATCAATAGATGAAATAAGAATGTGCATATGACTGAACATGTATAATGTGTGGGTGTGTTTGTTAGTGTGTGTTGAGTGCGTGCACATGTGTGCACATTAGTTTGTGAACTAGTCCATCTCTGGTTACTCTGATTCTCTAACGAGTGTCGCTCTCTCCACATGTTCCTCGTTTTTTTGGTTTCTCCCCATGATGTCACCACTGCTTCTCCTCCTTCACCTCATTTTCACCGTCTTCCTATTCCTCCTCCTCCTCCTCCTCCTCCTCCTCCTCCTGCTCCTGCTCACTGCTGCTGCTTGGGGCTCAAGCCTCCTAAAAAACGGCTGGATTATAATCCAGACATCTCCGCTCGCCAACGTATTGAGGTAATCTCACATTCATGAGTGTTCCAGTAGTGTTGTTAATCTCACAGTTTCTAACAAGTCACAGCGATTGAAATCTCTTTTAGTTAAGGAAAATGTAAGGTGCGATTTCTTAAAGTGAGTGTAATGTAGTGTAGCATCACTTCAGTGTGATCATATGTCACAATGTCAGCCATCCACCACGAGATGAGCATGATGTTGCTTTGTAAAGACTTTGTAAAAAACTTATAGCTTTGAAATGCTATTCATTTCTTTGCATGGGGTTGAATGAAAAACATCTGTCTCCTTGGACATTTTATGATCTATCTTTTTTTTAAATATAATTCACTGGAAATCTTTTTTTTATTTTTCCAAAATGATGTGTTTCGATTTCACGGTGAGCATTTCCTCAGAGAGGCCGTTGCAGTTAAAGTGTGTCCACCATTCTTTACCACTAAGACCCATTCCGGCTGGTCCATGCCACATTTTGCCCCCCTGAGCTCGGCTCATTGCATCCTTTGCTATATCACCTTTGCCGTCATCCTCCAGAACAGCCCAAGAGAGAGCAGAAATGTATCCTCACCGCTAACACCGGTAGGCACACTCAGGTGTGCCATGTGGAACCAGTATCCGTCGCACCTTACACTGGGGGAGCGATTTGAGTGTGGCACAGCAACAACAACCGCATGCAGGCTGTGCATTGTGAGCTGCTCTGCCTCAAGTCTTTGTTCTTGCGGACCTCACTGTTCTCTCTTGTCGTCTGCCCTGTTTCAGACATCCCTGCACATCGCTCCTGCTGACAAGGCTCCTGAGAGACCTGCGAGGTAACCTCTGTTTCTTTTATTTGCCTCTGCATCGCCCCCCTCCCCCCCTCCCCCCATCCTCTCAACAGCAGTGGTCCTTGTTGTGATTCAGCAGGGGAGTCACAACTGCTCTTTCTTGCCTTGACTCTGGTGCAAATAGCCTCTGTGTCTGTTATTAATAATGCAAGGATTAGTGTTCGGCTTTATTTTCCTTTTGCCACTAAAGCAGGGCGCTTTGCAGCACCCTTTCACTGACTGAGCCGGAATAAATTAACCCAGCAAACCTATTGATTCTGCCCTTCACCTCCTATCCTTCCCTCAACCCCCACCTCTTCCTCCCCTTGTCCTACTCCCTTTCACCAAATGGCCTGCTTATTCAGTCGCAATTTCCTCGGTGAACAGAAAGGCACAGACATGGATGGAATGAGCCGTGTAATTCATGTAGGCGACATTGAGTGTGTTTGTTCTGAACAGAAAGCCCATTGGGTTTTTAGTCATTTAGAATGCGAGAAGTTAAGGTATCTTTCCGGACACAAGGATAATAGCCTAATTTTTAAAAGGGTAAGCTTAGATATACTTAAACATTAGTACATAAATGACTGTAATAGTACCAATTCATGTATAGTTCATTTGTATCATTGGTTTCAGAAAAGAGAAACATGTTTTATAACGTTTTCACGTTGTTCATGGGGATGCTCATTATTTATCACATTTATTTGATTATTTCTGGTATTTTGGTACATGGCAAACGCGTGCATGCACCAGTGACGGTGTATAGTGTGGTGCTTGATGTCTGACTGTGTTGTTTGCAGTGCTGCCAGCGACTACAGGAAGAGAAGGAAGTCTGAGCCGACAAGCTCCCAAGTGAATGCTCCGTCTCAGAGCAGAGCTGCAACTTCCCCTAAACCAGTGGACGCCTACAGACCCAGCAGCAGCCTAAAGAAACCGGTGGTTCATTCCTCACCGTCCTCGCCCTCCAGAGCCAAAGGTACACACACACACACACACACACACAAACACTTGATTTTTTTTTGTTGCCCCTTCTTTTCCCCAGACTGTCGTGTGTACTTACTTACCGTATCGCAAAGATTTGTTGTCGTTTTTGATTGTGATGCTTTTCGGAATACAATGTCTGTCTGGTGAGGTCTTAAGTCTCCTTGATTCGTATTTGGTGGAAGTCTGAAGAAAATACATCAAATCCTCTTTTTTTCCGCTTTTATTCTTTTTTTCTCCTACTTCTCCCTCACCCCAACTCCTCCCTCTCCCCAGCTCCTCCACCCTTTTTGCTGGGTGCTATTGCTAAACATGCTTTCCTCCTTCTTCTCTTTCACCACGCTGCTTTTTATTGGACATCTGAAAGGTGGGGACGCATGCAACATGTATTCAAACAGTTTGACCTCCCCGGGTCCTTATCATCTCCCCCCTGTCCCCTCCGACCCTGTCCAATGCCATGAGGAAGCCAGCCAGGAAGGCAGCTCCTCCTCCAAGCAGTCTGTCTGTTGTAAGAACAGTTGGCAGACGAATTGCCAGGATACTGAGACATGGAGCAGTGCAGATGAGGTGCCGCCTGTCCCTGGCAAGCTCAAGTCACGCAGCTGTGATGACTTACTCAATGATGGGCATTCTGGCTCAGGCGGGCGCAACGCCACCCGCTCAGAAAGTGCCGGGTCCCTGGTTTGCGATGGGAATCCCTCAGGTTCGACTGGATCCGTCTCCACCCGCTCGCTGCCTCGCCTCCACCGGCGACGGGCACACGATTCTCCAGGCTTTCTCCAGCTCTATCGCAAGATGCACCAGATCGACCGAGCTCACCTCATCCCATCTGACGTCATCCGCTCGGTCCGCGCTCGCATCCTGGAGCTAGAGGGCCAGCCTCACCTGCATCGGCATCGCCTCTCTCCTTGGACGCCCTCCTGGGGCATGGAGGTGCCACGCGACACGGTGCCAAACCGCATTTCTGCATATGAGCGCCTTATTCAGAAGTCCAAATCCATGCCCAACTTGGGTGATGCTGAGGTGCCTTCAGGCGCTACCACGCCAGGCGGCTCGTCCTCTCGAGCCAGCAGCGGCGGCGGCGGCGGCGGTGTCACACCCAGTTTTCCGAAACGTCGTTTTTCCATAGAGTCTTTACTAGAGGAAGACAACAACGGCAACAGTGGAGCTGTACCTCACACCTTGGATCACCGGCATAAGCCTCGTAGCCCACCTGAGGGTCAGCCTCGTGTTGGGCCGGAGCCCATCCGTGGGCGGTCCTTTCCTGTTCCTCTTGTTCCTCAAGGCCCACAAGCCAACCCAGACTACTCTGACAGTGAACAAGACGCTGTCGCGTCAGACCTCAGCGACTTCATCCAGGTGGAGGGCTCCTCATTTTGCAGTGAGAGTGACTTTGACCATTGCTCACTGACCTCCTCTGAGAGCTTGTACGGCTCGTCCAACCTTCACCACCACCACCTCCGTCATCAGCACCACCATCACCACCAACACCCTGGTCACCAAAGTCTAGGCCAGAGCCAGGGCTACCAACACCGCCACCTCATCAGCTCCTGCAAGGGCCGCTGCCCGGCCTCTTATACCCGTTTCACAACCATGCTTCGCCATGAGAGAGAGCGAGCGCGCCAGCAGCACCAGAGACCTTCACAGCAGAGCCGCAGCAGCCATTCCCAAATCCAGAGCTCACAGTCCCAGCAAGCGATGTCCAAGCTGGCCTTCCTGGTCAGCCCAGTGCCTTTCCGCAGGAAAAAGGGCTCCCCGCCTACCTCCAGAAGAAGCAGTGGTGGCGCAGATCGAGGCAGCAGGCCCAAGTCCAAACAGGCCATTTACGATGCACTAGATGCGGCCTTGAGAGACATATATGAGCACATTCAAGCAGAGCGAGGCCACGGAGGAACTAGGGCACCCGATGATAGCATCCTGAGGAGAATACTGGCCGAGCTGCTGCCGAATGTGCCTGAGCGAAGCTCCTCGTTGCGGGGGAGGAGGGGGTGTTGGCAAGGGGGGCAGTCCTCTGCATCTTTGTACCCAGATGGGAGCCCCACTGAATATGCCTCACATAGAGAGGATCCCTCCACACCGCGGCTACAGTCACCAATCAGTGCCTGTTACGGACGCCACTCAGACACCACAAACAATAACGAATATGGAGAGGAGCAGGGCAATGGAAACGGTCTCTGTTATTCAGGTGGAGATAATACACGTATTACACCCCCGTTATGCATGTGTACACTTTGTCATGTAGCCAGTCATATCAGCACATCGTGTTTTCTTTGAATAAACATACAGTAATGGACATATACACATAATCCACCTACATTTACCTCAATGTCTCTTTCAGCATTGCATGGGCTTGTTGCCCTATCCCCTCAATCAGCCGATACATCCATTACTGTGCTTTTCTGTATACGAGATTCAGTAAGATTGTTTACTGTAAATTCTCAAGTAAAGCCTGGTGTTAAAATATCTGCCGTTCTTTTGTTCTGTGATAAGCTAATGTCAGTGAAACTCATTAAAGGTCTGCTTCTAAAATGGGAGGATTAGGCTTTTTGAGCTGCTGGAAACCTCATTTGCAACATGAAAAGAAAAGCTGGATTGACAGTAGCTTAATAGCTTGAGCAAAACAATGGCAGAGTAGGAAGAATTGGAATTAAATAGTGAGGGGGAACAATATTTCTGATCAGAGTAACAGAACGGTCAGTAAGAGATTTCTTACAGGACTAAACTATATCTGTCTCAGATGAAGTTTTAATGTAATTGAGGCAAATAACTATTTGAGAATTCACAGTTTATTACTCTGGTTGAAGTTAATACATGTGAATATTCCTCTGTATGTTTATAATTTGATTATTGGTTTGGTTATATGATTTGATATCTTTCTATCCCACAGTCATGCTTTCCTTCAAGCCATTTGCTTGTATGTTCGTGTTTGTATATTTCGTCATTTCTGAGCTGTTTACCCCTCGTTTCATTTTGTGTTTCAGCAATATTCAACTGCATGTTTCATATTGTGGGAATTACAATCACCTTGTTTTTCCAGTGAAATGGAAATAAAACAATCTTTTTTTTTGACCCCAGAGCTTTCATTCCCTCATTCACCTGTTGGAATGGTGTCATTCTATCACTGTACCAAAGTACATTTTTGTATTGTGAGCATGCATCATGTGATATGATTGTGCTTACTATGGTAACTCCTGTTGCCTTTCTCACGTGTCTCTGCTAATCACAGACCAGGATGTCTCCAGGTGTTACTCCACCATGGATGGACGCCACACACCCCAGAGTAGAAGGCCTACTCCTGACAAAGAGGTACAACTTTGAAATGTTTGCTTCTCAACACCAACATGCACTTCATTAGGAGAACTAAGTCGTTTTTAAGTATCTTTTTTTTCTTTCTCTAAAATAAATCACAAATGACACCTCAGTTAGGTACACTTAATTAATGTGGTTGTTAAAATGTAATTCAACCAGCTACTATGTTTGTTTTTTTGTCTTTAGCATCACAATGCCACAGCACAGTTACATTTTTCTCACAAATATTAAAAAGCTTTTATTTTATGTTTTGCCTGGTAATGCTTGCCGGCTTTCTTTCTCTCACTCTCATCTCCTAGGTCTCCCATAAACAGATGACACAACTTATTCTGTTCTCTCTCCTCCATCAGAAACAGCCTGCGAGAGCCATTTATGATTTTAAGGCACAAACGGCTAAGTGAGTACAGTAAATGCACAGCGCACGCACAAGGACGCTAGCTTTAAACCGCGAATGCCTAACCGCATATCAACACATCTCGACTCATCGCATTTAAGCTACGTTTTCAGATTTGTGTGCATTTTTTGCATCAAGTTTCTTTTGCTTTCTAAGAAGCTTCACTGTCACATCTTACCACCACACCTGGATGGCTTTGACTGATTTATTTTATGCTTTTAAATGAATGCATGAATAAAGCTTATTTTGGCTGCTTCAGTGGCTGACGTTCTGTTGCTGATGCTGTTTATATGAAATGAGCTGTGCTGGGGGTTTTATTCGGTTCATGTCTCCTTCACGGTTGTGTGCTGGCACTTTGATGACATGAATGTGTTGCAGGGAGCTGACATTTAAGAAGGGTGATGCAGTGAACATCATCCGGCAGATAGACAACAACTGGTACGAAGGAGAGCACCGTGGACGGGTTGGGATATTACCCATATCATACGTAGAAGTAAGTGTGCAACTGATAAACTGTATGCGAGTACTATATCTGTGCACCACTATATGTAATTTGTCCCTTGCATCCCCCCCCCCTCTTCAACGCACACATTTACACTCATGCACACATAAACAGAGGATGCCATCGTCAGAGAAGCAGCAGCCGATTCGTCCTCCTCCGCCAGCACATGTCAAAGAGATCGGAGAGGGAGTAGCTCGCTACAACTTCAATGCCGATACTAATGTGGAGCTGTCACTGAGAAAGGTAGCCTGTTTATTGTCCGTGTGTCAATGAAACGCTGCAACAATGCAACAATTCCTCATGAAATGATTCTAAACCGTTACATAACCTGTCAAAAGATGCAAGAAGTTCTCAAAAGAAAGAGGAAGAAGTAATCATCCAGATGTAAACAAAGCGTGAAAATCGTGTGATGTGTTTGATGGGATTCAAGCTATTGTTTATCAAATGGGCTGAAAGTAACCGTTTTCTCTGCGATTGTCATATTTCTACAAACACAACTAAAGCCATTGGACTCATTTGATGATTTTGAAGTTGCTATGATCACATGAAAGATATCTCCACAGAAGTGTGAGAGGTAGTACTGTGGAGTTGTGTTTAACAGTGCTTATAGTTACAGTTAACAATCATGTCTATTGTGTGTGTGTGTGCAGGGTGAGAGAGTAATTGTGATAAGGCAGGTGGACCAGAACTGGTACGAGGGGAAGATCCCAGACACAACCAAACAGGGCATCTTTCCTGTGTCATACATCGACATCGTCAAGCGCTCCCCGTCCAAGAGTTCCAGCCACCATATAGACCCACATGGTTACCCTGGACACAGGACACCAAGCTCTACACCCATCAAGGTAGGGGGATCACTACAACGCTGTGACAATAGATACAATACAACAAACCAATAAAGAGTTTTAAATATCCGACCAGCAATTTCTAACAAATTAGAATAAAGCACTTTGAAGTGCTTTGTAAATGAATTGATTGATTAATTTATTGCATTTATTTACGCTTCAGAACCCGAGTGTTGGTTAATAAAAAGTAAAATAGTTTTATATATTTAGATAAATAAATAAATACATCATCTGCGTAAAGGAGTACATACAGCTCTTTATTTCTGACACACACAAAAACACTCTCTGTACTCTTTTCTTTTTTTTCCACTTTTATAAATTACACTGTTCCTTCTTTTTCACTTCACCTTCATGGAGCCTCTCTACCATCTACCTCCATCCTCCACTACTCATGACCTCCCCTCCCGTCACCCCCCGTTGAGAAGGCTTGACCTGCAAGCCATCACCAGCGAGTGGCTGTCCCTCACTTTGGACCCTTCAGCGTCCACTCCAGCTTCCTCCCTCCCAACCACCCCCGTACCGCCTACACCACCCCCCCTCCCCACTGACCTTGCACCTCTCCTAAAGGCACAGGAACCTAAGGCACCCTCACCTGCGCCATCAAAAAGAGTCTCCGCCCTGCCGCCCCAGAGATTTTCCGTAACTTCTCCAGGGAGACTCACTTTAGGGCACACCTCAGTTGCCCTGCCTTTCTCTCAACTGCCTCTTCCTCCTCCTCCTCCTCCTCCCCTGCCTCACCCTTCATTTGCCTCTCCACTGCCTGACTCTTTACTGGGATACAACAGTGGCAAAGAAATAGCTCAACCATTACATATTTCTAAGCCAGAGATTGTGTCCTGCACAATGCCAGAGCCAATAAAGTGGCCCACGCCAGTTCCTCTGCAGGACAAGTCACATGTGGAAGTAAACAAAAGCAGCAAAATCCCCGATGTTAAGCTGCAGGTGACAGACCCGTATGACGAACTGTTGTCTATGATTCTGGAAGGTTCTACCAGCACAAACGTTTCAAGATTGTCTCCGGTAGATTCCCCAGCAGCTATGCTAACCGGTGAATCCCAGAGCAGGTTTAAGCTAAAAGCAGAGGAATCCTATCAGCCAGCTGTGAAGCCCTCAGCTGTAACTCCAACCAGCGACTCGGCCGGCGTTCGGTTAGAGGTGCAGTTTCACAAGCCCGTAACAATGGAGCCACTTGCCATCGCTTGGGGAGGGCAGTCAAAAACTCTGAGTGAGCAACCAGCCGAGCCTCAGAGACCGCCACCGGTGAAAGGAAGGGGATATACTGAGTTGTTCATTGAGGAAGACGGTGAAGCTAGAGAGGACAGAGGGAAGGATATGAAAGGTTTTAATGAGGGACTCAGTGCACAGGTAGAGCATGGTGTGAGCTTTGGGGGCAACTCTACGGGGCCCTGGAAGTTAGATGGAGGGAAATGTTTAAAATCTTAGAAGAAATGCACCCACATTTGCCTTCTCTTTAAAAAAAGAGCAGTAAATATAGATCTCAGATGAATTATTAATTCATCAATTTGTCGTGTTGCATTATCATTTACAGGCATAGTGTTGCGTGATGTCATTTGTTTGCATTGTAGGATTGTTAGCAGATCGTAGTGTACATACCATGGACATGCTCTTCCTGCTATGACAAGTGCACTACGTAGTGAATAGGGGAGTGATCTCTAATACAGCCAGTGTGAGGATGAAGTAGTGTACATGATGTGAGGAATAGTAGTTTTATTTACATTATTTGTCCATTAAAGTTACTGTGAGGAACTTTTAGCTGGTGAATGAACAGTCTCACTTTAATACTGATGCCTTTTATAAGACCATAAGTAAGCAAGACCATCAGCGAGGTGATTGGCTATTTCTCTATAGTTGCTCTTAATGCTTGTCTTCTGTACCAGCGGGCCCATTCCGTCGGAGGCAAAGGAGAACCTGAGCCAGGACCGAGCAGGGCAGACTGTCGGACAGTGCTGCAAGAAAACGAGAGGTTTTCTGAAGGGACTCTGGTGCTCAGAAGCACGACCGCTTTTGTCCACAGGGACCGAACAAATCACCAACAAAATATTCCTTGTAGTAACTTCAGTCGAAGAAGAAATATGCATTGACCCTAAAGTCTCAAAATATCACTATTGTACAACATACTGTATTCGCTAAAGTAGTTTCTTTTTCTTTTTCAAATCATGCATTTTTCCCTCCATGTCCTTTCTGGGGCTCAATAAAAATCCTCAGCATTTACCTTCCTGTGTTTCATCTTCAGAATTGATGTGTGTGTCATTACCTCCATAGGCTGATGTCTCTCCCTCCACTTTGACACGGCTTCCCCCCTCCGGCCTCCCCTCACCCTCAATACCACCACCTCTAACCTCCTTACCTCCCTCTTCCTCTTCTTCTGCTTCTTCTTTTACTCCTTCGTCATCTTCTACTTCTTCTTGTCGTCCTTCATCTTCTACTTCTTTTACTCCTTCTTCATCGTCTATTTCTTCTTGTACTCCTTCATCTGCTACCTCTTCTTTCACTCCTTCTTCATCTTCTACCTCTTCTTTCACTCCTTCTTCATCTTCTACTTCTTCGTTTACTCCTTCTTCATCTTCTACTTCTTCGTTTACTCCTTCTTCATCTTTTACTCCTTCTTCATCTTCTACTTCTTCTTTTACTCCTTCTTCGTCTTCTTTCTCACGGTCACAACAGCAGCATCACAGCACCTTCCCTCCCACTCCCCCTGTCTCCCCTCGTCCCCCATCCCGTCCTTACCTCATGACATCGCCGGTACCTTCAGTCTCACCCTCTCCGCCGGTCTCACCACCTCCCCTCCCCTCCTCTCACCCTTCTCCAAAAGCCCCCTCACAGCTCTCCGTCACTCACCCCTCAAGCGCTCTCTGTCTTTCTCATGTGGCCACGTCCCGCCCCGACTCAGCGTCGCCTATTCCCTTTCCCGCCCTGACTCCCCCTAAACCCGCCTCTCCTCCCCTCGCCACTGCGCGCTCTCCCCCCACTGTTCCCCATCCAGGACGTAGGTCCCCCAAGGTGAAGGTAAAGCTGGAATGTTGAGATGATGCCGTTGATTTAGATCGTGTTTGTGGTGCCAAGGATTATGAGAAGTACTCATCTGATGATGCCTCTCTCTAACGATTGATGTCTTGCCATTTGCTGCAGCTGAGACTATAGGTTGAAGTGATTAGTCAACTAATCAATTGACAAAACTAACATTTTGGTATGTTATTTATTCAGGAAAATGCTTTGATCATTTGCTGCATTTTCTCGGTTTTATGTCGTTGCAAGTTGTCTGACTGTAAGTGACAAATGCACATCACAATTTACCAGATTGTATTTTTGGCCAACTATTTGTGGACTTTTTGTAAACTAAACGATTAATCAGCAGATTAACAGATATGGAAAATAGTTGTTTGTTGCAGCCGTGGCTGAGACTACGTCATGTACACTAACAAACATTGTGCGCTATCGTGTGATATGGTGATGATTTATCAGGGTATCCCCAGATCCTCAAAAACAAAAAATGCATTGAATTAATGTATCTAAACATAAGGCTTTAAGTGGGATAAAATGCTTTGTGAATTTTTCAAAAGTCTCTAAAATGCTAAGACATGGAAAGTATAATCTTATACATATACATCTAATAAAATATCTATTTTAAGAATTTACAGAATGCCTCTCGCATTAACGTTGCGTAACGTTAAGTATTGGAACCAACAACATTCAGATTTAGTTTGCTGCCGGGTTGCTCAGAGCAGAAGCACAGTCTAATAGCGGCAACATGGGCAACATGGACTCAATAAATAAAAAGTGATATTCAACCAAGATTTTGCAGCATGGCTGAAACCGTTGTTACCCGGCAATGTTTGCGAGGCATGGTGCATTTTTTTGCAAGATGCGTTTTGTTTATCGTAAAGTTGATCTTAAATTAAATTTTGAGTGGAATTGGTCAACTTAAAAAGTCTTACATCTAACTTGCCTTACGCTGTATAACCCAAGCCCCCAGGAAGAGCGCTGGGCTTTGAAGCAAATCTCACACAGTGGTTAAACCGCGGGAGGGTAAATTTAAGGGTTCGTCATGTGATGCCAAGGGTCCCAAAAAGACTTAAACCGTAGGCTCACAGTGGGAGAGAGACTTCTGCAACTCAGCGGGTATATTTATTTTAGGGAAATCAACTTCGCAGGACGAACACTCGTGCAAAAGCAATGTGTAGGGTTCGGTTCATTTTATACTGAGTCGATTTAATGTGCCACTAAGAGACTTTGAACAGGGCCCTGCCCCCAACGCTGTATCCAGCTCTCTTTATACCTCCATGGTAGGAACCCTGGACAGCAGAGAATACTCTTAAAGTGTGTTGCTCGTGTCGGTTGACGGCGGTGTGTTTAGGAGGATGTTCTTTGCCGTTTGCATGTTGATTGGGTGATGTTTTACAGCATGTCATTAGCCTTTGTGCTTGTGCATTCAGCTCATAGTGAAGGCTGCTGACTCGTTCACTGTTGAAGATTATCGGTGTGTTGCTTCTGGTCTTTCTGCCTGTGAAGCAGGATCAAGTTGTTGGTGGTAAACCTCCTCGTAGCCCCATCTTGTCCCGGAGGTCCTATCTGTCCCACATTAGAGGTCGAAGGGTAGGGGGGCATGTCTTCATTCAACCACGCTCTTACTGTACTCTTGTCTCTGTGCAGGAAGGACATCTTTAGAAATAACCGCATCATTCATGACTGACCACAACACATACATACTAAAGTGTGCTGTTTTTCAAATACAGTGTCATTTTCCTTTTTAAGAAAGGATAAATTGTAGTGTTTTCTGCCGTGAGTGTTTGCTGTGGTTGTGGTCACACCTCTGGGTATGAAATGACACCTTATTCATCATAAGCGACAACCTGAGACAAGTCTCTCCGTTTAACATCTTCACGGTCGACACAAAAAGCCGTTTCAAATGCAAGATTTTGACTTTCTGTCTGTTTCTGTCTCTCCCACAGCGATTGGTACAGGATGCACTCCATGGTGGAGGAGATCCGTAAGTTCTTCTTCTAACTATTCCACTGATTCGCTGTTATGCAAGAAAGCAAATACATCTCTTGAATGCATCTATATTTATATATCTCGTGCTAAACTGATATATACAATTAGTGTGCAGTAATTGTGATCAAGAAATACTTTTTTTTACCTTTTGCTTTTTTGGTATAACGTTTAAACACAACAGGAAAAAAAAGGTTGTCATAGTACGCACAACAGAAAAGAGTGACATTGTCAGTTCACCATCAGTTTTCCTCACGCAGGTACCAGGCCGTGTACAACTACCTGCCTCGCAACGAGGACGAGCTGGAGCTGAAGGAGGGCGACATTGTTGATGTGATGGAGAAGTGTGATGATGGCTGGTTTGTTGGTAAGAGGAGGGAACACAGGGTTGTTACTGTCTATTAGGCATGCAGTTATGATACTAGATGAATATATCTGACAGAACAGCTGGGCAACAAATGTACGCCGTGAACAGTTGGTCGAGTAGAAGCTGTTACCGTCTACACGGGGTTCGTGGTCTGCAGGTACTTTGCTCATGTTAAAAGCAAACAGAGACCACTAGATGGCGCTGTGATCCCATCACATATTCATAACTTCACTGTCGAGGGAGTCGACATTACCCTTCACAGCTGAGCAGGTCTGAGAGCCCTGAGAACGTGTTTGTTTATCTGAAACAGTCTTTTAGGAAAAACAGCTAAGATGTTCTCATGTGACTCAGCTTGATCTCCAGCTCTGGCGGGTTTCCAGACTGCAGTGAGCTGTAATAATATTAGTGACAGCTATACTGCCAAGTTTCAAGCGCTGATGATCTCATTTTACCGCTCTTTGTTTTTTGAAGGGACCTCTCGACAGAGCAAGTTGTTTGGAACCTTCCCAGGAAACTACGTGAAGCAGCTATAATGATGATTCCAGACCCTGGCTCCGCCCCTTTCTGTGACAACTTCTTCGCCCTCAGCACAGCACCCGCAGGACGCCACCTCCCAGAGACCTGTCGCACATTGATGTGTTTGCGTGCATGTGTGGCTTGTCGGCTTCACACAGACACAACCTTTAGCTCTAACTAGCCAGCTTTAATGGAAAAAAAAATAATAATGTTGTTTTTTTAATCTTTATCTTTTTATCCTTATTTTTCTATCATGGAGAACCCAAACTGTGTGCTCCAGTCAGCGACCTTTAACTTTTGACTGTGATGGAAGCATATCGAAGGAACTTTACGAACAGTCAGCGATAGACAACAGGGCACCGCTGTGATGCTTTTCTTTCTGTTAAAGGGCAGTGAGATCACCACGATCACCTCTTTTTATTTTATTTTTTTTATTTGTCTTCAGTTTGTTTCAAAACTAAAAAAACACTTGTTACATTTCATTTCAGTGTTCAATTTCAAATATCCCCAAAGACATTCAGTGCAGAGTGTTGTAGAGACAGTATTCTGTCAGCAGGTCTGTTGCATACCAACTGTGTTGAAGGGATTGCAGCCATGCAGCCGATATTTCAGGTAAAAGGATGTCAAGTCCCAAACGTACATGTGGAAAAAGACTTTGCATGTATCAACGTTATGTATTGATTGGATGATAAGAATTCGGGGATATGAAAGACTGATCATTATTCATTATCAAGCAAATCATTTCAAATATTGCAAATGTGGAAGCGTGAAAAGTATCATTGATTCTCGCACTTGCTGTCTCCACCTGATCTAATAGCTTTAAATTATAAGATTAGGAAACTAAAATATTTTCAACCTGTTGGTTCTTCATCTTCACACTAGGATTGATGCACTTTAACGAAACTTTTAACACAATTTAGTGTTTGTTTTATCTCAAATTTCACTTCAGATTTTACACAGTCGCTGTTATGACTGTGGACGTGACCAACACTTCCGATGTATTGGTCATGTTTGAAAAGCGTGTGCAAAGAGGTTACCGACCTTTTAGGTATTATATTTATTAGAGGACAAGTGCTGGTCGAACTGTGTTACAAGACGATTTTAGAAAGGATGGAACAACACGATCGCTTTTCTAACATCCCGCATTTGAAGGCGTGTTATTTTATTGTCCGGTGTCATTGTCCAGATGGGTGCTGACTGACAAACAACACAATAGTTCACGGGCTGTAATGGTGCCAGGTGTCATAATGTTTTATGTTGAGTTATTTAAGTCACATGCAGGAAGGGATGACATTTTATCAAACACTTGAGTCGTGTAACTGCAGGCTTTCCACGATGCTTTGGTGGCATCTTTGAAACCTGCTGTCAGACTGAGTGGTTCACTGTTTCATGTTATATACTATTCGGCCCTTTTAGCTTGTCATGCTCAGTGAATATGATTTAATGTGTTTTTATTTTTCTCATTGTATGTGTTTCACATAGGATGGACACTGACAACAAAACAATTGTTAAAGCACCTTAAGATATATTTTGTTTTATTCATTCACCGTCCTTCACGTCACCCCGTCGTCCACGATTTCAGTTGGTGTGAGGACACTGTGTGTGTGTGTGTGTGTGTGTGTGTGTGTGTGTCTGTGGTGTTTTTGTAAGCTTTTTGTATGAGAGCTGTAAAATGGCCAACATCCACTTGCTTTATAAAGTCAGCTTTTTCTCACCCACCATCATATTTGGTTTCCTCTCCTTCTTTCGTCACATTCTTCATCAGTGGTGCTAATTTCCACATTTTCAAAGAGTTATTATTGTAGCCACGGCATGTAGGCCTTTTTTTTCCCCCTCCAGTTCTTCGTTGTTTTAAAAGCCAGTGACATATTTAAACTGAAGTTACTGTCGTTAGTGAGTAGAGTTGGTGATTGCTGCCTTACATCCAACTCACTAATTTACTAGCCATGTATATGTAAACCTCTTCTGTGATGCAAAAACTTTAATTCATGCATATATAGTGTAGAAACCATCAGGAGCGTGTGCACAGAATGATCACAAACTACAGTGTTACAGCTTACAGTAATCCTCTGGTCTGCCTTTGATACAACAGATTGGGATTGAAGACATGAATTTGACTCCTGCTATGTTTATACATGTAATGAAAATGTTAATCTTATATGTTATTGGTGTTAATATCAAATTCGATGCACACTCTTGGACCTAAGTATTTCTACAATATCTTAGCATTTGTTGGATGATTTTATGGGGCTGTATTGCTAATAAAATCCAGCTGGTAGATGAAATATTTCCAATTATTTTGTCCTTTCAGCTTAACAGGAAGACAACTTCAATTGTCGATGACTGAAAAGTCACATCTCATTTGTGGTGTTTAAAGGTACGATTCACAGATTTCAACCCCTCTCCTACAACTCTATTTTAAGCACGGCGGTGACGTTAAACACGTTCAAGTTCTCCCACAGTTCCACACGTGGCCTGTTGGTGGCAGTGGTGTGCAATAAGAGAAAAACTGCGATTACCTTGAAAACTCCAAAGGGTTGCAGGTTATATTCTAAAATCGATCTAAATCCTTGTTATTACTGACCACCATTCATTGGACCGTCTCTCAGCACTTTAGGACTCCTCTACTCTGTCTTGTAGCTCCATGCCCATTGTGAAACAGATCATGTTGGTAATAGAGGACTAAGTCATTTTCTCAACGGCTTGGCACAGCAGTTTTTAAGCAATATTATTCAATCAAGAGTAAATAGTGTGTTTGTTGGGGACTATTTTCAGGATGTCCATAGCAGAGAGAAACTATTTATATCAGGCTTTGACAGCGCAGACAATACTTAATATACTTCATAGGATCAATTCATTTGTCGTAAGTTTGTTTGTTTTTTTCATTGGAATTGTTGACGATGACAGAAATTGAACTTTGTCTTCTATATATGCTCACCTGCTTTTGTTGCAGGTGAGAATTAGTCGCAGAGAGAATGAGTGTAAAATGAGAAACTCTAACATGTCTGCAAAGAGAGAGAGAGAGAGTTTGAATGCTTCACCATCAACTTCCCTTATTTGTCAAGGAGTTACATCATCACGGTAACTGCAGAAACAACCCGTAAATCTGGTCCACTTAAAAATACATGCATAGGATGACGCTTTACGCAGCTGATGGATTTTGTGGTGCGATTCTTAATTTGCACAACTGTTTTAACTGACACTTTGATTCACTTACATGATGGAAAAACTCGAAAGCTTATTGATACAGCCTCACTCACACTTTGTTGACAATTTGGCAACGAGAAAAGATATCCTCAGCTGGCAGGAATAAAACTCTGTGATCATAAACAAAGAGCACAGTAAATAAGGTTTTTGTAGACTAGAGGAAATCTTTTGAGAGATAAAAAATAACTAATTTTAACGGTCAACACAAAGAGAGACAATGTGAAAACGGTGTTGAAACTGGATTATTGACGAGCTCAGGGGTTGAGAGTCCTGGGTCCCATCCAGATCAATAGTGGCTGGAATGTGCCTGTGGGACCTCCAGGGCCTCACAGTGGAGCTGCGCCTCCAGACCAAATAAGGACAGGAGCAGCAAGACTCGTCAACCAGAGAGCGAGGAGGCCAGCCAGACTGTGAGCTGGTTTACATCCTCACTCTGTCTACAAGTGTCCATGTAGGTACTCGCAGACCGTGAGCCAAAACAGGATTTGTTTAGCGCGATTGAAGCCTGTGTAGCACCGAATTTATCAGGCAAAATATTGCTTTCTATTTTGAGAGAGAAGTAGTAACAGAGAAACGAAGAAATAAGAAAAAGTGCTCCAACAGATACAAGAAGACCGTCCAGCAAGTGCTGGTAGAACAGTCTGGGAGTCAGTTCCCCAAAATCTGACCAATTACTTCACTGCTGGGGTGGGGTCTGTCCATTCTCCTCCCCCTGCACCCACCCACATGGGTCAAAATCTGCATCACTTTGATATCCCTCTGCTCTTTAACTTGGTTCCCCCGCCGCGTGCAGTTTACCGTCAGTGCTGTTGTTCTCCAGCAGCGGGGAAACATTAAAGGGTCATGCCACTCAAAGTCGTGTTGGACGGTCCGGCCCCCTGGGGGTTTCGCCTGACCGGAGGAAAGGACTTCAACCAGCCCCTGACCATCTCCAGGGTGAGTGAGTGATAGGAGGTCTACATTAACAATCCGTGTAATAACTTGATAAAAAAGAAAAACCTTTCCAAAGCTTTTAACAGTCTTCACTGTTGGCTGATCATTTGATTATCAAGGATTTGACAATGTTTCTACTGTCAGCAGCCAAGTGTCTAACATGTGAATGTGCTTTAATCCTCTGGTGGTCCAGTCCAGAGGAGTCAGTGTTGCCATTAGCTTCAACATTGTGTGTTCTAGAAAGAGTCTGTCTGGGCTGGCATGGGGCTTGCACCTGTGCCACAGTAAATGCAAGAGGCTTAGATACAAATAGCAACTTACATTGTACTCTGACATGTGTGCGCACACCCACACACACTCACACACTCTCATTGAGTGGATTTCAGACTGGAGTATAAAGGAGCGCAATGTGCTCATCAATTCAATCAAGAAAACTGGTGAAAAACAGTCCTTTGTTTATTTGTTTAAATCCTCCACAGCCGAGTCAACATATAGAACAATGAATTTGTCAGTTGCTGGAGAAGATGAGCAGAGTGTCACATAATGCATCACTATATGTCTAGTATGACGGTGCAGCTGTTCCAAAGCTTGTAAGGTCAGCGATAGGTCCACACGCAGCATCACGCAGTTCATCATTATGGTAGACTGACGGCACAGGCAGAGCTGGGAGATGACGGATTACATGTGTGAAACTAAACGGGACTGTAATTCACGACAGAAAACTCATAGTGACCAAGTTCCAGACACTTTGGAAGGTCAAGTGATCTATCGCAACGGACAGATGCGTCCTGGCTGTCGCTTCATCTGTTGATGAAATGATGATTTCCTGAAACTAATGTGGTATTTCCTGTTTAAACAAATTACCACCAAGTAACTGAATCACATGAAAAAAAACAAAAAACGGTAACTGATAAAAACGTATCCCATTGAAAGGAGTAGTTTAGTTTAGTTTGCCTTTTCTTGGTGAGAGTTATACGTGAGACGATCAATCACATCTTTGATGTACGAGGGGAAAATATGTAGACGGTTAGCCTAGCTTAGCACAAAGACTGTCAGCAAAGGGAAACCGCTTGTTCTGTCCAAAGACAACAACTCAGCACCTTTTAAAGCTCACTAATTCACACTAATTAATTGAAGAAAAGACAAAGGAAGGGGAAAAATCAATAATTGGAGAAAAACAAAAATAAGTCAAAGAAATATATGAACAGTGGTGTGTTAATCAGTGCTGTATCCCCGATGTCACACAGGATCAGATGGGTGGAGACCCAGTAATCCCGCTCTGTTGGGGTTATGTGTGTCTATATTTAGGGGAAGACCTCAGGAACTAGTGACTAAAAGCGTATGTCTCCAAACCACTGGCTCCGTCCAGTAACCCCACAGCTGTTGTGTTAGTCGACACTGTGATGAAAGGGATGAAGGAGAAATGAGAGGAATCTTGGAGGGTAAACGATATGTAAGGAGTAATACAAGAAGCAATCTGTGCAAATGCACTTGTAAGGGAGAGATTAAGTAAAGACTAAAAAGTGAAAAGCTCTGATATACCTGACTAAACATCTCGCCAATACAGTCGCTGAACTCTCAGGCTTTATTTAAACACAAATGTCTCCCTTCACTGCCTTTTTTGGTCAGGAATATCCTCCACTTTATGACCTGCCGGTGTTCCCAGCTGGTTCGAAGAAAGTAAACACAAGCGATAATCATCTTTTCCCTCAGCAGACAGCGGCCTTAAAGGGGCACGGTGCCGAATTGAATCATTTACACATCATTTTATCTTTTTATTTCATGTCACGAGCCGGTGGAAACAGTCGTATACTGCCTTCTGTGGCTCTGAAGGAGCGAGTCTGAGAAAATAACCCCGGTGATGTCATCAGAGTTATTTTAGCTTGAGCGTGGAGACTATACATTTTTAACAATAAAGGTCTTACAATCAAGCCACAGCGTTTTATTTCCCTAAAGAAGAAAGTATAATGTGTGGAGCCACACAGTTCTTTAGCCTCTGTTCTTTTTCTAGTCTGTCTCTTGCAAGTTTCCCAACTTTAAAGTTGTATTAACTGTTTAACTCTAACTTTTATTTGATTTTTTGCCAGTTGGGGGCAGCGCTACGAGCTCTAAACACAGTGTTAGAAAATGGTTGCCTATGAACACCAGCCAGCAAATACAGAGAAACGTTATCATTCATTTGGACTTGTGTTTCAGGGATCTCCTTTTAGCTTGGCTTTAGTCTCCACCTACTCCTGAGGGAAATATCTGGCTCTTTAGCAGCTAAATGCTCCACTATGTTCAGCAGCTCGTCGCTAAAACTGTTTGGCTGCAGAGTCAAGTGATAAGAGTTCTTAATTAGTTTGTCACTAATGTGACCTGCCAGATTAGTTTCCCTGGTGCAGTTCGATAGCTTATTATTGAAACTGGATTCTCTTTTTCCTTTTTGAATCCCTCACTTCATTCCTTCTTTGCATGTTTTACTTAAACTACATTTCTACCGTACAGAATCGGGGTTTATCTTGTTTCTTCTTCAGCTTTTGGGATTTTCATGTCAGCAGATCAGTTGAAGAAGGAAGGACAGATGGGGAAGAAAGGGAAATAAAAGGGGGAGAAAAGGCAGCGGAAGCAGCGAAGACAAAAGAAGAAAGAGAAAAGAGACAAAGAAAAAAGGAAAAGATTGCAGAAATTCAAACAAAGACAAATGTTTGACGTGACAAACTGAGCTGCGTGTAAACGAAAGAATCCAATAAAAAGCATAGTTGTCCACAGATTCAGGGAGCAGACATCCAAGCAGTAAAACATATAGTAAGACAGCAGCCCTTCAACGACTGCTCCACTGTAAATCACTGCTCCCTCTTTGGCAGTATGAGCCATCCCCTCAGCACTTTCATCCACAGTTATTTATAGGCAGATGACCTAATTCAAGTTTCAATGCAACATCCCAGTGTAGCTATGTCCTGTAATCCAATATGGCTGAGCATAGGTCATGGCCTGTATAGTGTAAGTACGGGAAAGTTCAGTTGGGTTTGAAGTTGCCTCCTACGGTATTTTTCTGTGACCCTGGTTGCCTCTCCAGGAGTTCTTCTTAATCTTGGTCACTTCCTGGCCAGCGGAATACATATTCCATCTGGATGCTGTCACTTAGAGGGAAGCGGCGCATGTTTACTTTATCTCCATGACAAGGGACGGGCAGTTTACAGGCATGCATACCAACCAGCTGGATCTGCATCTCAGAGAGCAACTAGTGTTTGGCAGAGTGCATGTGGTGGAGAAAAAAAATGGCAGATTTAGGTCATGAATGGCCTGAATCTTTTCTGTTGACTGAATAGCTGGACTTCTTAGTGGAGTCTGTGTTTTGTATTTCGCAGGAGTATTTAGGCCAGGTGAGGCTCTCTGATCCCAGCAGGGGAACATGAACAAGGGGCCTTCCAGTTGAGTTGTGCATTTTAAGAGATGAAGTGCCAGTGATGGAGAACAGACCATAGCTTTGCACACTGCTGCCCCACCCGAACATACAGGACCGTTTGAATGGGATTTATAGAGGCAGATTCATTCTAATGTCAGTGAGAACAGTCCAACCTCTTATTAATTCACAAACCTGTAATATGGAAGGGTTAATACATTGAAAAAATGAATGGAAGAAGAACTTAACAATAGGGTTTTTTCAGAGCCCAAAAAAAAAGTAAATAAAAAAATACAAATTGAAATAGAAATAAAAATTATTTATTTTTCATTTTATTTATTTCTGTTATATATTCTTTTCTTCTACCCACTTCCAGATCACCCCCGGCAGTAAGGCCGCCATAGTCAACTTGTGTGCCGGTGACGTCGTCCTGGCCATCGAGGGATCCCCAGCCACAGACATGCTGCACAGCGAAGCCCAGAACAAGATAAAAGAGTCGACCCATCAGCTCAGTCTCACTGTTGAAAGGTTATATGCAGCAACAAAAAGCATGCACACAAACAGGTGGTGGACACTGTAGAGGCAACACCTGCTCCGTATAATGGAATGTAATACATTAGCCTTGCAATATCTGTTTCTAAAATTCCGTAATACATGCTGATACTGTGCAGCAGGGGTTCCCAACTGTTTTGGCTCGTAACGAAGGTTACAAAACTGTAACCCCAGTTTGTATTCGCACAGGCCGAGCCCACTACTGGACTTTATGGGTAATACTCTCCTCCAAGCAGGGGCATGTGTCTGGAGCTCCCCCTCCCCCTTGGTGAAGTGTTCTGCCTGTGCTTCTAGAACTAGAGTTACAGTATCGTCTACTGGACTCTATGGGTACAGTTGGTGTACCCATAGAGTACCCATAGTTCGGAGGTGTGATGAGTCAACATTGTCCAGTTAGAATGCAAGAATTACTTCGCAGTCTGTTTTGTACCAACAGGAAATGATACAAGAAGTGGGCCGACATCGGTCAAATGGCTGTTATAGAGAACTTGTGTTTCTGGAGCTTTACCGCTACCATCTGAATTTAGTTTGAATCTTTTCCAGCTGTGAGCATCTTACACCTTTCTTTTGTGGGTTTTATTATGGGACAGTAGTATCCAACAGCACATTCAACAATCTGGTGAATTTGAACTCTGTCTTAATTGTGTCACTTTAAACTCAAACCCCACTTCAAAAAGTTAAAATAAAATAGTTTCCCATGGTATGACCAACATGTGAGCAGATGTTTAATAAAGCTCGGTTTTGATATTTTCTGGGTTGGGATTATAGACAACTCACACACACTCACAGACTCAAAAACAAAGTCATTCAACAGCCATTAGTAATGTTGTGGTGACCTTCTGACCAGAATCTGTTTTTATAATTTCCAGGAATGAATCGAGACTGTGGTCACCACGTGTTGTGGAGGACGGCAAAGCTCTCCCATATAAAATGAACCTAGAAGCAGAACAGCAGGTTTGCAAGAGAGTTGGAGAAATAACCTCACATTTATTAAAGATTATAGTTTTGATTGACATCATCATCCCATAGTTGTCTCAATAATGACCTTGCTTCCTTCTCCTCCCTACAGGAATACAAACCTATTGGCACGGGTCACAACCGGAAAGCTCAGCCGTTTGTTGCGGCAGCGAACATCGATGACACGCATCAGGTGGTCAGCTCAGCCTACAACACCCCGATAGGCCTCTACTCCTCAGGCAACATCCAGGACGCCATGGAGGGCCAGATCCGAGGCCTGGCTCTACCCAAGCCTGAGAGGTGATGGTTCTCACTCGATCTGCAGCTTAAACATGGCAGTCAGGCTCTTTCAAAGCCCTGCATCGATATCTTAAAAAGACGAAACAAAAGAGCATGCTGTTAAACTACGCTAAAATATTTTATTCATCCTCTTTTCTTACTCATTCCACATTCAACATCTAAACCTTTTTTCTCCTTTTAAGTTTGACCCACCGTGTTGTAGCTCTGTAATCTCCAGCTGGTTGTTCTCATCTGATGCAGTTAAGATTGCAATGCATCATTTCTGTCACTAGCATGAATCCCTCTTAATAGAACTGACTCAGGGCGGTCCGGGAAAAAGACGTTGAATTTGTCACTGTCGTATCATATTGCAACCTTTAGACCAAAGCAGTGCTGTGTCATAGATAGTAGCAGTGGAGGAAGTATATCTACTCAAGTACCTGCACTTCCATTTCATGCAACTTTACACTTTACACTGGATTTGTTTTAATTTAACTTTTTTTTATTTATTTTTTTTATTTGTCTGACAGTTTACATTATTAGCTTTTTTTTCAGATTTGTCATTAGTTTAGTTTGGTTTATTTTGCACAGTTAAAAAATACACAAACATAACAAAGATGATATAATAATATCACAGTGCAGGAAGTGGCAGAAAACCCACTGGGATGTATGGAAGCCTCCATCTATATACAGTATGTGTATATATAAATTTATAGAATATCACAATATTATAGAGAGCACGGAATTAATATACATAATTTATGACTACGTAATATTGATGACAAAATATTTTAACAAGATATGATGTATAATAACATCAATAACTAAACATTGTCAACAAATAAAAACAGAACCATGTCCAGTGAAACCATGCATCTCCAAGTTTGGTGATTTAAATTTTGAATATTTCTGATTTAAAAAAATGTTAATCAGAGAAAATGTTTGTAATTCTTAAGCAAAATAAACTATAATAAAATAAAGAAAAAGGCTTTTTTTAATTCAGTGGAGTATTTTCACAGAGTGGTAGTGCTTTTACTTAAGTAAAGGATCGGAATACTTTCACAATTAAATGGTTGAGTGTGCATCCTGACCAGGTATTGTACTTGTATGCGTGTGTGTGTGTGTGTGTGTGTGTGTGTGTGTGTGTGTGTGCTCAGTCCCAGAACTTTGGCTAGCATCGAGGATTCTGACGTGTACCAGATGTTACAGGGAGACCAGGAGGAGCCCCAGGAGCCTCGGCAGTCTGGCTCGTTCCGAGCCCTGCAGGACTTTATCGACAGTGATGGTGAGCTCTTCATTTTTCTCAGACTACTATTTCCACAACACAAAAACATCTCACAGGTTGAAATGATTACAGGTACAGACAAATATTTGTATTTTTACTGAAGCCAAAAAGACGCAATGCCTCACAGTAGAAACACTAAGATGTTTTACAGGCCTCAGAAACCTATTTTCTAAATGAGCTTTTTATTATGAGTTATGGGGTTCTGCATGAACACACTGTTTTCTGCCAAAGTTAGAACCATTTTGGTTCTTTCACATTAGAGATTTTTGTATTTCTTTTTTTCTCTGATTTTTTTACTCACTGGTTTGCAATCACATACACCTGATAAACAATAGCTAAAGAGTTTTCTTTTTTACATTGCTACTTATTTATTCACGAGTATTTAACGTTAAAATTAAGTACTTAGAATGTGAAGCAACGTTTTCAGGGTATTTTGCATTACTACTGCAATTTTCTCTTCATGAGACACAGTTCTTTTTGGGGGTTTTAGGAATGTCATTGTTGCCGTGTAGAAGGATTCATTTAAATTATACTACATTTCATTCTGGAGTGATGAGGGATGGAGCACATAATTGCAGTGAGAGCTATTTCATTTGATTTCTTACGGCTTACTTTTCTCAAAAGCGATTTATATGTTTACCTCCCATATGCACATCAGGACCATTTTTGCCCAAAGACACTTCCACACGTGGACAAGAGGAGCCAGGGATTGAACCAACGACCGTACAAACAACCGGCTGTAACTCCTACGCTACAGTTCAATTTACTGAACCACATTGCTCATTTGATGACCTTCTAATTGTGGCATAAACAATTATGAACATTACATTTTTTGAGGCCACGGAGAACAAAGATGAAGATAACACTATTGTTTAAATCGTCTATGCAATATTTTTATGACTCATAACATGCACAGTATGCTACACAATATATAATTAAGGCGTGCACTTATGTGTTACCCCTATTCAAGTAGTTTAGTGTAGCTACACAATGCCTCATCACAAAAGCACTCCTCCATGTGTTTCCTCTGTTAATTGAGTTGTAAAAATGCATCCTGATAGCATTGAAGTTATGAAATATGCTTATACCCGATAAGGAAGCATTCATTAGGACTTCAAGAGGCTATAAGTGTCCCTGCCTCAATTCTCTTGAGTGTTTTGTTTGCATTTATGTGCGCCTGCATAAGCACAGGGTTGTTTTGATGAGTGGTCTCTCTCTCCCCATGTGGGCAGGCACTCGTCCCATTGTGACCAGGACAGTAAAAGCCCCGTCAACCAAACCAACTACGCCCACAGGAAACCTGCAGAAACTGCCCGTCTGCGACAAGTGTGGGAATGGGATTGTGTGAGTTGTTTGTATTGCAGGGCTGTTGCACAGAATTGAACAGTTCTGCACATGTAACCTACATCTTAACAGTGTACGCCTTTATGCACATACATTGTTCAACAATATATAGGAATCCTTTTGTTCATTGACCACACTAACCTTAACCAAAAGGAAACAAAATGTGCCTTTTAAAATAAATTCAAAGTAAATCATTTCAATCATGCATAATGATGTGTATATTTATAGTAATAATAATGCTTTGTAACACGTAATTATATGTCATTATATATGATATATTTATGTTTTACTGTGTAATCAAGTATTCGTGTTTAAACACCATAGATGCTTCATAGGAGGAGTTATTATGGTTGACTAAAAAAAACTGTGAAAGTGTCCTAACACACCTTATACCGTTCATTAGGTTGTTATAAATGCTATGGGGGAGTTACCGTAATAGCTTCGTATGTACATCGCTAATTCAGTCTCAACGAGTTTAACAAATCAGGTTCTTCTTTACCTTCCTTAAGACGACTGCATGTTGAATTTATTATTTATTATTATTTACAAGATCGTTATTATTATGATGTGGGTTTTTGTCCGTTGAAAATGTTGGTGCAGTCTCAGTGTTTGCTTTCAAGGTATTCTTGTCAGTGACCAGTTTAGGGAGGGTGCATTTCTACTATATTGTACTATACTGGCTTTACTATTGCTACTGTACTCCACACATACCCTATTCTTTTCTTTTGACATCTCCCCCTTTGTCTTTTATGCTACTAGCGGGACGGTGGTCAAAGCACGAGACAAATATCGTCACCCCGGTTGCTTTGTGTGCTCCGACTGTGACGTCAACCTCAAACAGAAGGGCTATTTCTTCGTGGAGGAGCAGCTGTACTGTGAGACTCACGCTCGCTCTAGAATGAGACCACCGGAGGGACACGACCTCATCACAACTTTCCCTTCTGCATAGATTCACAACAAACAGACACACATACAAACAGACACTTCTGTGTCCTACATCTGTTTTATGTGTTGATCTGATGTTGTCTGTGTGCAATAATATATCGATAAGAATACACTTTACTCACTGTTCTTTACAGCAAGATGTTTTCTGTGTGTAGGAACATTTCACAGTTGAACAGCCTGGTTGTTTAAAGAGCCCAGCAGCAGTGACTACAAAACACACTGAGACTTGCCTCTTTCATTTTTGCCAGTTTCTCATATTTCAATGTCTTTGCAATAAAGACCTTTTGCTCATACTGACTCATGGATGGCCTCTGTATGTGAAGTCTTGAGAAGAAAAGCATCACCTGTAGTAAACAGAAAACAGCCTTTATATGGCAATCTATTCAGAATAACCCAGCCGCTGCTCTCGCCGCCAGAGACACAGTGGGGGGGAAACCACTCACTGTCCATGGGGAAAAACAGTTTGCTCACCATTACTCTTTTGGACGTTGGACAGCTAACAGAACTACACACACAGCTGACTGCATTACCGCCGCTCAGCTGCTGTTCCGCGGCCAGAGATGCAGTTATTCTGGGCCCTCTTATTGGGCATCAAGCTCAGGTTGTCGAAGAAAATGTACTTGAAGCTTGAATAAACTCTTCCGTTTGTGGCTATGCCGAAGTATTGTGTTCCACACTTGAGTGGAATGGAGCCATCGTTAATGTTATTAATAACACCTGTGCTCAAAATGTCGGCTGCAAAAAAGTCTTTTTGGAACTGATTGGAATTTAAGGTGACAGCGGCTGCAAATAACAACAAAGAGCACTTTAGCTGTCCCTCGTTTTTTTGGTACTTTTAATACATTTTAACTGAATGTCACAATTCCCCTGAATTGATTGGAGGGTTATTCAGATCACCTGTTGTGCTGGGTGTGAGGACTGGCTCCTAATTAAGAATTGAAAGCAGCTTGGTGCATTTCTCCTCTTGGCCAATCAGGGTGTGACAACACCCTTTCTTTAGGGCTTAAGAGAGGTGGGGAACTGTGCACCGTAATGCACCCCTAATTTAAGCATATTCCTTCCAGAAACTCTGGTCTTATGGTCGTCTTTGAGACGTCTTTGCTGTCTTCACTTTTGAGGTTTATTTTGAATGTTGTGTAACCTAGTCTGAGTAAATGTTATAGGAAAAAGAAAGTCTTTCCAGGTTATATTTTGGTGCTATTCAAGCACGACCCATATTTTGTTTTTGGGGTTATTTTTATTGAAAACCCTTTATACACATTTCCTTATCGAAGATGCATTTTTTCATTATGAGGGCACTGATTTGGGAACTTATTCTCGGGCTTCATCCTGATCAGCTGAACTCTGGGCAATCAGTAGCACAACATTCTGTCTTCCCGCAAAATCTAAAAGCGATACATTTCTTTTCTGCTTCAAACGCAATCGAGCCCCAGATTACTTTCAGTTTAACTTCATCTGAAATTCAACGTGCTTACAGTGAGATGGAGCACATCTGGTTACGTCTGGTGTTTGTGGTTGGCCTGTATAGCCTGGTCTTCATCATCTGTTCTTTTTGAGGAAAAATACATCATTGCTGGCCAGCAGCCACACTGTGAAGCCGCCTATACATTTGTCCACTGCTGCTGAGCAGACTGGTAGACCCGGACCCATGTAAACCCTGATAAAGTGAAGTAATGTCAACAAAGTTGCTAGCAACAAGAAAAAGGGAATATGAGCTGATGTTATACACCTCCTTGTAACACCAGTATTGATCCTGTAGCTATTGACAAAATGCAGCTTCTTTACAACAGTCCATGTAGTACAGATGGAGGGTCTTCTTTGTTTGGGTTGCTTCTTCAGCATCCATTATATGACTCAAACAAAAATAATTTAAATTGCGATGGAGTAACAAACTGTGCTGTTCCCATTTGAATGAGTTGTTGGCTTGATAGCTCAGTTCAATTAGGTGTAGAAGAAAAGGACGGTGGGGATAGAAATGTAATTGATTAGATCAAGAGATTTCCACTCCTGTCTCTGCTCCAGACAGTTACACAACTGAGTCTGCTGAGGATAAAGCACACCGAGCCAATGGGTCCATCATTACTCAACTCATGTTGTGTTTTTCAAAGCTACAGAACTTCATTTCAAAGTCCAGTTTCCAGTATGTCAGGCTGAAACTGAGGTAAATTATCCACACAAAAATGAAACGGAATATTTCTATTTGATGCTATGGTGCAGTCATTAAAAATATTGCTAAGTATCTGTAATACAGAGAACAAGTCAAAAAACCTGAAGCAGAATATAGGTTATATGAAGTGGTTTAGTAGCCTTAAAGAAACATCACCCGTCTACTGGTACATAACCCCCTAAAACTCTCCAGTGACGATTCTAGTGCACTGTGGGATGCAAACACATACAGGTACATTGTTTAATAATAATATTAAGGTGCAACAGTAGCATCGATAGGCTTACATCAATAATTTAGTCCACTGCACATACAGTGCATATTGAGAGATGTGACTCCTGCTGCCGTGGTAAGACCCTGTTGACACAGCGGGGGGAGCTAAAGTACCATTTTTAGCTCTGAGCCTCACATATGACAACAGAAAACACTGTCAAAATATGTCTATGCCCACAATATCTGGGATTTATCTTGAAAAACCGAGTTGTTTTTTTTTATTCGAGAGAAGGCAAACATCGCTACAGCTCATATCTTCAAAACAATCTTAATTTGATAAACAGAACTACAGGTGAGAGGAAACATGTATTTTTGCTGGTGAACTGTCCCTTTTTAAGCTGAGTGAAGCAATTTTCAAGTCAAGTAAAAGGTGTCGCTGATACAGTAGCAAACACACATGATTCATACATTTTATAGTTGACTCTCAGCTGCTTGTATTATCTACCTTAGACAGCTGTTTCCATTAAGAAAGTGCTGATAAGTCCACTGCATATACCTGCTGGCCAAACCGCAGCTACAACACCAATGCATATTTGCCTTAACAGTATCCAGGTTCCAAAATATGACTCACAATACATTTTGAATTCAATTTATTTTTGTATAGCCCAAAATTACAAATTTGCCCCAGAGGGCTTTGCAATCTGTGCACATATGACATCCTCTGTCCCGGAACCCTCCCATCGGAACAGGAAGAACTCCCCCAAAAAAACCTTTCATAACATTCAAACTACATTAATATGATGAGCACACAAAAATGTAAATGTTGTGCAGTTTTACTTTATGATGATGACAGGATGACTTTTCTGCTACCAGAATTAGCTACCTAATACGACTGATATTTTTGAGGATTAGTGTACCCTCATTAATATAATGTATGGTAACAACATCCCTAAAGAAGCCATGAGCCACTAACCACATCAATAAGTCATGCTTATGCCGTCATGCTGTTTCACTATCCTCTCCCATTTTGATTATCTCCCAATGGAATTACAATTCATTGACAAAAACAATACGCTGGTCACCGAAAGACTACCGTTAATCAAATGATAATGCATATGGATGGATAGAAACAGACATGAGGAGTGACATAAGTGCTTTCTCTTATTAAAGCCAAAAGACCAGAGCATCAGCAAAGAAAGATTCATTGAATTAGTTTTAAAGCTCTTGTTCATTTGAATTGATCTACAGGCAAGTAGCCTCCTCCTGAGGGTACAGCAGATCAATAACATCAGACAGTGAAAGAAAACATTTTTGATTTATTGCTTAATGCACCATGAATAGCTGACTAAAAATGGACAGGTAAAGCTAATATATCAGTCCCTCGGCTCCTCACGTACGCACAAAGTAAATCAGTGAAGACGTGGTCAATAGGAAGGGTTCTTCAAAACATGAACAATTAGGCTGCTTGCTGCAAACAAAGACAGGTTGGGGGGGGGGAGGAACTCCTCATCTCTCTAATAAGAAACCCGATATCAGTTTCCTGCTCAACCCATAACACAAACATCTGCATCCCTCTGCGACTGTAGCTCAGACCACATTAAACGTCCCGGTTAAAACAAAGTTAAATGTACTTCACACGTCACTTTCTCCATTTCACATGTGCTTGATATTTATTTGTAAATTTTAGCATCCAGTATAATCTACCACTAAACACTTTGTTTGACTACTGACAGTCGACAGAGTAGTATTGACATTTAAACAGGCTGATAAAATGGGACATTATGTCCATTACATATCCATTTAGCAACATTGTTAGACAGATGAAAAATCTGAAAAAGGATTTTACAGTAAGGGGGCAAACCTCCAACAACTTTGTCTACATTTGGGGTGAGAGAGGGAACATTCAGGTAACATGTGCCCCATTGGCTAGCTCATGGGCGCCGCTCTGCAGTGCGCTCAGAAAGTGATTCCAGCTGATAACGCCATCCCCACCAAGCCGTAGCACCCACCCTCCGGTTGGCGCTCAGGTAAACACTGTTAGCTCTGTCAGCACTTTCACAGGTGTTTGCAATGTTAGCACTGTTAGCTGCAAGTCGCCGGCTCAGCCGTCGCCATGTTAAGAGCCGTTGAGAGGTAATGCTCCCAATCTCGAATATAGCACCTTTAACCGCTGCATATTTTACTTACAACATATTTAATTTGGCAATGAAGTTTCAGCATTAATTAGGCCTACATCCTAATATTTACAAATATCTACAAAAGCTCTGGTTATTACTTTATTTTCTAGTTATGAATTGTTATTAATAGAAAAAGCAGCAACAGTATGAAAAACATATAATACTGATTTCTTATTATGTATACATTTCGAAAATGTTTTAAGTGATATGACTTTAAATGATACCACTGGTGTTAACAATATCACAATGACATAATCAAGTACATCAGATCAGCTAGGCTGCTAGCATAGAAGGACTTCATGTACAGATGTTCACTGCAAACATGTACAACATTGAAAAGTACTGTGGAGGCTGTTTCAGTTGCCAGAAAGTTGCAAACTAATTATTTTGTATTATATATTTAATAGATATGATATTAAATCCTTGCCTATAATAGTGACAATTTCAGCATTTGCATGTGTTTTTACATGCTTCAAAGGCTTTTACTCAAATCTGAAAAACTTTGATGGTTGAAGGAGTATCTAAATACCCACTCACAATTAATACTGCGTATAGACCAAGCAGGTTAGTTGGGATAGAAATGTTTTTAACTTTTTTTTATGTCCGAAATGGGGCTAGACAAGGTTATATATATATATATATATATATATATAGATGTCTTGTGCAGAGAAAGGTGGAGTTTTGTCTTTTTTTTTTTATGTTAGCGGATGATTTGTTTTGTAGGGAAGGGAGAGGGTATTGTATTTTACATTTTTTATGAAGGTACTCTCAAGGATGTAGTTTTCAGAAGTGGGGGAGACACATTGAAGTGAAAAGAAAACATATTTATACAAAAAATCTAAATGGTCATATTACTCAAAATCATGTTTAGTTTAATTTATAGATTCACATACAGTCTGATAGATAATGCTGAATTTGCATCTTAACTACAAAGAGCCCGGTAGTATTTAAATACTTTATATGGAGTAGTATCAGAATTTTGACCAACATTAATTGTAAGTAAAAATATTGACTGTAAGCAACCTGCGAGGTTAAGCCAAACATCTGCAGAAAGTAATAACTGATACTCATTGCTCTGAGTGCATGGTAATAACGGGAGGCGACTCAGACGGGTGTATAACATTTTTTTTATCATCTGGCACAGGGTGGCTGGACAGTGTGAGAAAGAAAATCAACCTGGAACAATAACAGTGAGGGAGGCATGTCATTAACAGAGTTCCAAGGGTTGAATCAGCTGTGCTCAATTTTAAGATTGAATTCATTTGATACATCAGAAGGAACAACCTGAAAAATTAAAAAGAAACAAGCCAGACAAACCGCATCAACAGACTGGGAATACCCACCATAGTTCAGACAGAAATACTTGTGAGTTGACAAGTGTTGATTGAAATGAGGGCTACTGACCTTCCTTTGTCGCAGTGTTAGTAATGTCAGTTTAGTCACTTTGAGTTCAAGGCCCTTATTTAAATGTTTAAGAAGTTTCCTTCAAACACTTTTTATTATTTTCAACATAACTCAAAATGCCCACACAAAAAAACAAATACAAACATTTCCACAAAATGAGTCACAATAAAGCTTCTTTGACTGAGCACAAACTTAGACATTTGTTGATACGCAATCTGTACAAAACCGGTCAACTTTTGTTTGTGTCTCTCGGCCTCTGGGGCGTCTCGACCCGGAAGTGAGCGGCTGGTAACACTTCCACACTGACAAAAAGGCCTCCCTGTAATTGTTGTTCAACCACCCATACAGGATGGGATTGACAAACGTCGAGCACATCGCCACAATATGGAACATGGTGAAAAGCAGCTTGAAGTCCTTCATATACAACACGGTGCTGTCGAATTCAACCGCCAACTGGAACGCATGGAAAGGCAACCAGCTGACTGCGAAGACTACCACCACGGTCAGCAGCATCTTCGTGGTCTTCTTGTGTTGCTTTTGACGGTCATTTCGACCTCCGCAAGTCATGCGATTCTTCAGCTTATTCCAGATCCGGATGTAGGCAAAGCAGTTGATGGCCAGAGGTAGACCGTATTGAACGAGAAGCGCCGATATGCTGTAGATGCTTCCGTTCGTGCTGCTGCCCGGCCACTTCTCCATACACACCTGAATAGACTCTTCCGGTGAAAGGTAGACCGTCTCGTACTCCCTGAAGATGGCGAGCGGGCTGGCCAACAGGGCGCTGACGGCCCACGTGATGACGATGACCACAGCGCACATGTCTTTGGATATCTTGGTCTCCATGTGGTAGACAATGGTCCTGTGGCGGTCCAGGGCGATGACGTTCAAGGTGATGGTGGACACGTGCACTGCGATGCCTTGAGCAAAGGGCAGCATGAAGCACAACACCTGACCTAACTTCCACTCGACTTCCAGAGTGTAGACGAGGGTAAAAGGCAAACACAGCGTGTTCACCAGCAAGTCTGCCACAGCCAGGTTTACAATGAAGAAATTGGTGACAGTCCGGAGAGTCTTAAACCTGAAGACAACATATATCACCAAGGAGTTTCCAATGACTCCAAACAATATGATTGTGCTGTAAGCAAGGATGAGAATAACTTGAACTCCAACCAGCTTAGTGCTGTCGTCTAGCTTCCGAAAGATCCCGTTCTTTACGGTGCCGACAGTTGAGCAGCAGTTGGAAGAATTAAGTCCAAGTTGTGAATCTTCTACTTGAGTGGCGTTGACTTGATCTGCTGTGTCCATGGCGAACAGTCCCCATAAGTCACTCTGTGAAAAGATGGACATCACTTTCAGCAATGGACACACATGATGTGAGCTTATTTATTAATTTAATGGCAACATTCTGGCAAAAATGTTTTAACTATCTCTTTAAAAACAATAAGGTGGCATCCAGAATATATAAACAATGTTGTTGTTTTTTTGGAACATTTGAAAAGCATTGCAACTAATGAATAAGTATTCTGCCTTCAGAGAGCAGTCACACTATTTGCAATATGTGTACATTTCAACGGAGTTGAAGATGCTAAGTTGGAGTATGGAATGGTAGGAATTGGGCGTATTTGACGGACAGCTTATGTTAGATGACAGATGGTTGGGACATGTGCAAAGGAGAGATGTTGGGTATATGGGGAGAAGGATGCTAAAGATGGAGCTGCCAGGCCAGAGGAGAAGAGCTTTATAGATGTGGTGACGGTGGACATGCAGGTGATTGGATAGAGGAAGATGCAGAAGACAGGAGAAGGAGAAGAAGATTTCAATTGATTCTCAATATCTAACTTGCATTACAGTGGAAGATCAACTATGATTTATGTTAAAACCACATGTTCACAAGACTTTTAAGATGTGATAGGTGTATTAAAAATGTGTTTTTAATGCTGAAAGATTCATCATAATCTATAGATTAAACATATTCACCATCTCTGGACAGCACATTGTTTGTTTGTGAATTTGAAGTCTTAAAAAGAACTCAACACACTGCAAGTGATGCCTGCAGGAGACTGATCCTAGAGCTGATTTCTAAGCAACCGGGGGGATTTTGCTGGAATGGCCACATTTTCCAATCCATAGGTCGCTATCAACAAATAAAACTCGAACAAAACATCTATGACATAATACTGCCCTCCAAACTCCACTATCACTGTCAAGAAGCATGATGCATTTTTTTTTTTACTGTGGATTTTCTCTTTAAAAGATATTGGACGATCACTCTGCAGGTATATGAACCACAGATATGTTCACTTAATACATCTTGTGAAATAAATCTGAATCTGTGAATTTTAAGAGTGAGGACGAATGACAACTGGTTGCTGAACAGGAAATCTTACATTAGTAACTAACCTTAACAGGAGCGAAGAGCAACGTGACGTGGATCAGAAGCTCTAACAAGCAAGTGTTTCCCTAATTGTCCGGATCAAAAGATCAGATGCCAGATCAACACGCTTTTTTTACTCACCTCCATCTGCAGAGATTTTCAGATTCCTCTAATTGCTTCGTCCTGTGGTAAAGTTTGGTGACAGCTAAACCGACGGATTAATCTTCTTCAAGGAGGATAAACATGCGCTCAACGACAGCAAAGCGCGCACAGTTTGCCAGTGCGCTCTGCAGCCCGTTACGTTGGGGGTGCATTACAGTACCTGCCCTGCGAGGCTGTGAGAGAACAACAAAGGAGGGAGGCTGTGTAAAAGAGAGGAAGCAAGTCCTTCCTCGACCAACATCCTCCACCCGCGAGATGATTGCTCTTTGCCTCACAATGGGTCGGTTTGGTACTTTCATTCTAGTATACGCCTCTGCTCGTGCTGAATGGAGAGGGGTATATATAAGACAGAGGGTTGTAATTAATACTGTAAATTGAGCATTTGTCTTGGACTCTCACTTAATAACCAACAGTGTAAAGAAAGTCAATCTAATCCAATTGAGAGATGTTTCAAACAAGAATCAAATGCGGTTGAATCTGCCTGTGCAGAGCAATTCTTCGGTAAGGAGCAACAGGGGTTTGATGATAACTTCCTGCTGATTAAAAGAAAAAAATAACTTAGAAGTCAAAGCACAAACTGCTTCATATGTCATCAAGTAGAAATTCAAAACATGATTACATGAATACATGATTGTTCTACATTTCTTTGGAGAAATAGCGTGATTGCCAGCAGATAATGCAAACATAATGTCACCTAAAGGCCTGATTAAATTTGACTCTTGAAGAGGGGGTCGAATACATGAGTGCACACGTCTGTGTTTGCTTCTTTCCAACGTTTTGGGCACTGTGGCTGGTAATTCGGCTCATGATTAGATCACCACTGTTACAAGCCAAGACACCATGTGGCCGTTGGAAATTGAGTTACTGTCATGCAGCCTCCTTGGCAAAAGCTCAATTAGCCCATAATGCAACGACACAGATGGTGAAGTAATGATAAAAAACAGGAATCCCTGACTAGAAGGGCATGTCAAGAGTGTCCCCAATGATTTTAGGAGGCGGAGTGGACTGTAAATGATGTCCTTGTTTTCATGTGAATGTCAGCACACAAACATATTGTTCCGTTGTCAATAAAGAATCACAACAATGTGTTTTTAAGCTTTCAGCTCTTTAACTACCGTTTATAGTCAACATTTTTTACTGACCACTTTCAACACAATTTTACATTTTCTATGTGTTTTTTCCTTCAATTCTAGGACGCTATTGTTCATGACTCATGATCTCACCGAAGTAATCCAACTATATTGTAGCCTTGATGTTCCCTGTGATGGACACGACCCAAGAAAGTGAGAGTCTGCTAATAGATATTTTCTAATAGAAAAGAATGGAAACCAATCGATGTCTGGAATGGTTAAAAAAAGACGTAAGTTTGTATGAAACATGTTGTCTCAGAGAGACAGAAGTCCTTCAACCTGATTTAACTGATTTTTTTTTTTACCAATGGAGGCAGCAGAACAAGCTGTAAACACGCATTTTAACTATATATAGTGAACATGTTCGCAAATATTTGCCTATGCTCACATCCAGAAGACATGAGGTACATTTTAATTCGTTTTCATTCACTTCATTCATTTGGATTCATAGTTTTCTGTAACTCTAATAATCACTATCCTTTTTGGTCAACTCCTGAGAACAAACATCTGGCTGGTAAGGCCAATTGTCCTAACTATGTTTTGCACTCAGCGGCTCACATTACCTCAGTCTTGAAAAGGGAGAAGTGAGCGAAGGGGGATCCAGTTGGTTCCAATCTGCACCGACGCCACTAGATGTCGCTGAAGCACACACTGTCCCTTTAAGAGTCAATCAAAATGGTAAAACCAAAGCAATGAGGTGAAAGACATTAAAAAAGGGGATTATTCTCTGTCTGTTCATCACTGAAAGTGATTTTCATATTACACATAGTCATTTGAACGTTTTTTTTGAAAGACACTTATTAATAAGAGCAGCTTTAATGTATTTTCCTTGGCTTGATGTTGAGAATGGATCCAACACATTTTTACTCCCAAATCGTCAACTACTGACGCTTGGTCAGTGGCTCTGAGCTTCAAACTATGACGCTCTATGTAGCCCTCTAGTATCAGTTGTGGATGTGTCAGGGACGGAGTGTCAGTTTCCACTCGTTGCATCGTGTCTTTTTAAATCAACTTTGTCTTTATCTTTGAAGGAAGTTTGGTTTGGGCAACAATACCACTACACTAGGATTAAGAAAAGAGCGTGGTTGACTTTAACGTGACTGGCTCACTACTGAGTGACTAACAACTCACATGAGTCTCGTGCCTAACTACTCATGTGACAAAATATCACGGGACACGATCAGCGGTCTCCTGCATAAGTAATGTGTTAGGTTCACCTTTCCACCCCATCGGGCTCTCTATAATGACAAAGGTGGGTTTAAGTTGGACTTATCAGAATCGGTTTCATGCATCGGTAACAGACGCCGAGGGGCACTGACCAACTGTTGGCATTTGAAGAGTTGGGAGTTGGGAATGAAAAATAAGCATCCACACCGTTTATTCAGATTATGTAAAACTTAAGTCTATATTAAAGCGTTGCTGCTTGTTTTGTTGTCTTGGGAGGACAAGGACTCAGTTGTCCAAATTCAAACCCTTTTATAAATGATGTATTTAATTTTGATGTACATAAAATAAACAAGGCTTTATTTTGATACTGGCAGTAGAGACATTGAGGGTGGAGAGGAGAGATGACATGCAACACAATTACATGGACACCCCTTCTGTGGACAAATGTGCAGATATGTTATGACAGGCAATGAAGTGCAATGAAAGATTAAAGTTATTTTCTATTCATATGGATGAGCAGGTTTCACTTAATTAAGGGATGCCTAGGTGTGTTTACTTCAAACTTTATCTGTATCTCCAGACACACCAGAGTATTTTTTGAATCTAAATGAGATGGTCATGAGGCAACCTCAGGCATGACTGCTGGGAATTTGTAATCAAATACCAATAAAGCTTGGGCCTTTCTATTGACACACGCAGGGCTTCCGGTGTTGTTGGGCAGCATCCTCTCTGTCCAACTGTCCCATGAAGGTGGAGTCTACGTGGTCCAAGATCTAATAATAGGCTGCTATACAGTGTAGTTGAATCCACACAGTCCACATTCAAAAGCAGAACATTTAAGGGCAACACACACTTGGCTTATTCGTTTTAATCAGCTATGTGATCCTTGTATCTAAATAAAGAAAACACCATATGAATATTGATATGAAAATCAGAGTCCCTTCAGGGAATCCACGCTAAAGGCTGAAAGGTGCCAGTTTCAGAGGTGACAAAACTCAGTGACTCTTCAATCTCAGCAGGACTGTGCACCTGCAGTCTACTTAATAGAAATTGGGGGCTTGAGCCCATTACATCGCCCTCAGTTGAATCAATACACAGCGCTTCCCTGCAGGATAATAGTGTAAAGTGCAATGGCAAGGCAATTATCCTTAATTGGCGCTGGTCTTTTACCTGTGTTGCTCAGGTTCAAGGCAGAGATAAATTTAGACAGTTTGACCCCAGTGACTTCTTACATCGAGCAGGGACACATGTAGTGAGATGGAAAACATCCTGACATATTTTTGTTTTATCTGAGCGAAGAGCTTCTGATCATTTAGAATCTATTTCATATGTGGAGCAAGAGGTTCATACTTCGTCATGCAAATTGTAATAGACAAACACATGAACAAGATGGATCATCAAAACATTAAAAATGTCCAAATGGTTCCATTCATTTGAATAAAAAAGATGCGAAGAGCAAGATGTGCGTTATTTCTGTTGTACCTTTGTGTTTATCCATTATGTAATACACAATCAAACAAAGAGACTGAATTTTATGTTTTTATTTCTTGGCACTATACCCTAGAATCAATTAGTCATTAGGAAACGTGTGTGTCTGTGTGTGTGTGTATATATATATATATATATACACACACACAGTTGCTTTGTGTGTGTGCTTTACACTTCAAGACTGCAACGAGGCAAATCAGTCACTGAAAACAATACAAAAACAAAATGGAATAGATTTAATTTGATATAAGATAAAAGTATCGTACAATAAATGCAACAGGAAGCAGGTAGAAATACATGTTTAATGGACTGACAAACACATATGACATTTGTTGTTTACAATATATCTGAATTCTACTGTATTCCATTGAGAAACGTATTGCACTTTGTCCAGGGCAACCTTTTATATCACACTGAAGAGTAAAACATTCCTACAACATCCATGTTTCCATGTCCGTCTCTTCTTTACACATTTCTCTGTCTAAGTCCTCCTGAGTTCGCCACTGTGCTCAGTCAAAGTCTATAAAATCTATGAGTTACTGTTAAATGAGATTAATGTTGAATAGAGCCTGGTGAACATTAATGATGAGTAACTTAGGAAATTATACTATTAGGAGCAAACTATCAAGGCAAAGAAAATTAAAACATGCGTTCATATATCAAAAAAATCAACAATTATCCAAAGAAGGTAAAAAATAAAATACTGACGTTCTTATTATAGTGAACACCTTTGTTTCCCAATGACTTAAGTCATGCAGCTGAACCATAGGACTTCATTTCTGCTCCCGCCAGCGTGTTAAATGAGTCTTTCTCATGAGCCGTCCCACCCGAGGTCGTTAGGCTGCCATCCAGATGGTAAATGAGATGAGCAGGGTCGGTAAAACTGTCAGTGGTGTCACGCAGCCCACGTACAGCATGGCTCCTACACCACACAGTGCAGTCAAATAGGCACTCATCCTGCTGCACACAATCTTCCGTACTGCTGTGCAGAACTATAAGAAAGAGTGTGAGAATTAGTCAGTGTTTTGAGGCTCGATTAATCACACAAATTGTCAGTGCATGTGGAGGTCTGCCGTCAAGGGGAAAGGTCTTCATTAGCTCCAGAACGGCAGTCATTTGGGCCTGAAGTAAAACACTAGATGGAGCTACTCGCCTGATGAATAAGTGAAGCCAATTTTCACTCCAGTGGACTGAAGCAAACAACTGTGCTGTGAGATTTCAGGTTTAACGCCACTGAGTAATCACACACTATCATAAGAACATTGACTGTGGATTAACCCCACTTCACGTCACTAAATGTAAATACTAAATCCATGGGAGGAAAAACTGACGGCATTGCAAATGCTACACGTGCATTGAACCTAAAAGCTTTGGCTTTTGCATGTGACCTTTCTTATTCAGTAAGTCTCTAGGATGCAAAGAGTCACACACTTGACTTGGCCTGACACACAATTAAAGATTCACCTAATCACTCTTAAATCATTGCTAAAAAAAAAGCTGTTGACAAGCTGTTCAGCCTTAACATAAAAAATGATTTATATACATTCATAAACTAAATTAATTGATTAAAAGTACATTAATTGATCTTATATTAAAGTATAGGTACATTTTTTTTTTTTTGCAAATCTGCTCTAAAACAATACTAACTCCTCTTTATATCCTTAAATAATTGGTAGCCGGCCGTGAAGAGATTCCTTCTTAACGTATTTACAATGTAAGTGTTTGAGGACAAAATCTACCGCCCTGGTTTCAATTTACACTGCAAAAACATCGTAGCTCAGCAAGAAAAGTTTGTCAAGGGAAACAAAATAAGGGAATTTTTTAATAAAAATAAACTTACTGAACCACAATAAACCACTACTTTTGGAAGTTACCTTCTTAGAATGACAAACTCAGACTGTTAGAGCCTCATGTTAGCTTTGGTTGTACATTGCAATGCATTTTTTCATGTGATGAGGACTGTGGAATTTGCTCGGAAAAATGATGTTTTAGTCTTTCTACTGACAGGCGAACAGAGACCCTACCTGGTACGTCTGGTAGCTGATGGCCATGCCATATCTGCAGTACATGACATAGTGTTCACAGTTGTACCACAGTAAGCTGTATGTGACTGAGCCCAGGTATTTCTCAGCCCTTCTGGCCACCTCTTCCCCGTCCAAAGGAGGCTGGCTGCACACTTTGTCCATGTGGTTGATCAGAATCTCAGAGCCATAACCAAAATCTGCCACAGAGTCCACTCTGACGCTGGCAACCTTAGTGATAACCCCCAGCAGGAGGCGGTTATTTGTTACCAGCGTTGCAATTGCAGATTTATTCTTAGAAAACACAGGCAGGATGTCCGGGATGAGATGAGCCACTCGATTGTCCCCCAGGTAGATGCCAAAATGTGTGAATAACGTCCTGGGGACTTCTAATAAATCACCACGCTTGTAAAGGGACAGGTCATATTTAGAGTCCTCCTCCTTTTTGGAAGCTACGTAGAAAAAGTTGAGTAGCTGGTAAAGGAACATGATGGCAGTGTGCTGCAAAGTGCCGTGAGACCCGTTTTATTTCAGTCGGTATTGGGAGGGGCGTTTGGTAGGATTAGATATTGGTCAACGTTTCAGTAAGATTTTGACAGAAATAAAGGAGCTTTCTCTAATCACTTGGCTGTGTTGTTGCTTTTTAAAACGCAGGTCTTGTTGTATTCGGGTCAAGGGTCCTCATTAAGAAGGCTGCCTTGGCTGCAAGTTAAATCCTCATTTAAAAGGTCATTGAGCCGTCACACTCAAATAAAAAGCCTTTGTTTTTCGTCGACTAGATTACTCTGCAGCCCTTTAAATGCTTTTCATCGTTATTCAGCACTTTCTTGGATATTTAAAAATATATATATGCAGTATATATACAGTATATATTGATTGAAATGTCAGTCAGTACAGACGAGGTGAAAAAGACTCAGCAGTTTATTGACACTGCTTTCATGTGATTGATTGAAATGTTGCCATTATTACTCAGCATGTTTTCCAGAGTATCTACAGTGTAGATTGTACACATGCTGTGTTACTGTTTTACTGCTAATTCAGGGCTCTGCTTTCACTGGCGTGTGGTTGGAGATGTATGGAGAGTCACTCACACAAGGTACACAAGTAAAAAATAAATTGTTTTATTAAACATTTGTCATATTTACAACATTATATTGAGGACACTACTTTAAAATACCCATCATACTGTATATACATTAAGATATTACTGTAGTCAATGCACCACTGTTCTGCATATACATTGTTTTTGTCACTCAAATGTTAGCAAAAATGAATCGCGAACTATATTGTTATATCAAAAATGTTATGTATTTCCCCACACTTTTATGAGAGGGCAGATATAAGTCATATAGCAAACTATTATTGCATTTATGAAAACATGAAACATTGTCTACACAATCAAATGAAAGTATAGTTGTAAAGCAGACTCATGAGGCATCGAGGGCACCGCACTGACCGGTTTCAGGTCAGCCCAGGCCAAATATAAGTTCAGGTGCAGGTTCTTTGTGTTGAACACCTTTAACCAGCCATCCACAGAGTGAAGGGAATAAGGACTGTGGGTAATGTAGTTGAGGGTGCCATGCCGAAACAGACGATGGAGATCATTCCAAGCAGGCCGGTGACAATCACGCTGCGCTGGTCTCTGATGATTGATTTCAAGCACTCACAGAACTACAAAGGAAAGACAAAGAGTTCATTATTCACTGCATATTGTTCTTTATTGTGTGTATTACCTATATAATGCACTTGACTAGGCTAAATCTGTGTATAGCCCTACAATAATCATGTCGTTCACATGATCACGACAGCACTTAAGACAGATGTTTTAATTCTGCACTCATTCACAGAAAAGTGTTAAGAATGATTTACCTTCTCCGTTTGCCGGCTCGCTGCAGATCCGTATCTGCAATGTGTCGCAAAGTGTTCGCAGTTATACCACAGCAGACTGTACGGAACTGCTCCGATGAGTTCCTCCGCTCTCTCTGACACGTCTTCATTGGGGAACGCTCGATTCTTCATCAACTTATCCATGTGGTTGATCCGTATTTTGGAGCCGTACGCAAAGTCCTCTAATGCGTCCACGCGCACCGTGGCACACCTGTAGATGCAGCCGAGGATGAGTCTCTTGTTTGAAATGACGGAGCTGATGAGCTCCTTGTCGTTTGAAAACGCCGGCAGGATGTCGGGGATCAGGTGAGCGACTTTGTTGTCGCCTAAATAAATGCCGTAGTGGGTGAAAACGGTTCTGGGGACCTCCAGCAGGTCTCCTCTTCGGAGGGGCTGCGGGGGACCGCGCTGCGCGTGCCGCTCGCGGTCCTCACCGGCGTCCGCCCAGCTGGCCTCAAAAAGTTTGAAGATGGAGAATAGAGAGAGTTTCTCCACCAGGAATGTCAGCAGCTGCAGCATCTTGAGAGTTTTAGGGGGAAGTATCCTAAAGTGCTCGAGTGAAGTGAGCTTTTTATCCTCACTGGCACGAGGAGGAGAGAAAGCTCCGAGGAAATCACGAGGACACGATTGTACACGAGTGCGACCTATTATATATGTTTTCTCATTAATTATATCCAACCGGAGGCACATTGCTTTCCTATACATACTTGAATTAATCGGCTCACGAATTGGAGCAAAGAACAGAATGAATATGGGTCAGTTTAGTTTAAAGAAGCACGTTTAAAGAACTAAAGCAAGGCAATAATACAAATAAGAGTAATAGAATATATATTCATAACATGGATGGAAAATGAAACTTACCTCTAATCATCATTTCCAACATTAACAGGCAGATTTGTTTAGAGAAAAAGCTCTGATAAACCAATTGTAGGCTACCACCTGGCCAACACATGGCAGATACAGTTGACACCTGTAGCTGAAATACTGGAGCATTTGTCAGTTTAAGAGTCAAATAGCTCCCTCTGATGTTGTGGAGACCAAAACCAGAGCTAAGAAGAGAGTGAATATTGGACTTGCATTAGTAAGAAAGCCCAATAGTGTGTTTTAGTGTCCATTTTTTTTTAGTTTCAAAATATCTCAAGCATTTCATGATAAGGCTGCGTTGAAATCATAAAAATAGATTTCTTGGGATTTCTTAGAATTACAGGACGAACATTTTCTTAGGTACAGCTAAACTCTATGAGAACATGGATAAGTGGATGACTGATTATTGACCACATGATTTAATCATTTTGATACAATAATAAATGTAAGTTATTAATCCATACATCAGGGATCACATTTTCTCTTTTGGGTTTGTTAATGAATTGATAGTAGGTTGATTTCCTGAGAGATTATTGCTATTACAGGGGTGGAAGAAGCAATCACTATAGTAAAAGTACCAATTCTGCACTGTAAAATATATTAAAGTACTTGAGTAAATGTACTTAGTAACTTTCCACCACTGATCTTTAAAAGCTCAAAGCATAAGGCCATAACACATGTAAACATTGTTAGGTGCTGCAAAATGTAAACAAATAAAATAAAATAAGAGTAAAAACCAACACTTTCATTATTGCTAAACTGATGGTTGCCATTTTATTTTTTTGTTTGTTTGTTTTTCGAAGTTTTGTTTAACCTTTTGGTGATTTGACTGTGTGAAATAAATTCCTAATTAGACTATTGAGCCGATTAGCCTCCAGACAATGACAATGTGCAGAGGACTTTGTTGACCCACAGTGGCTCGTCTGTTCTGTCCCATCATCAATCCAGGATCAGTGTTGGGAAAAATCAGAGTGTGCTGGATGGTCTGCACCTTCTCATATGAGATAGAACATTCCTTTCACCAGATTACCTTAATCCTGTTGGCTTCAGTCACATACTTATCATTTGACTCAGAAAATACTTTGAGAAAGCCTTTTTCATCTCGTGTCTATGAATTCGTTAAATTTCCTTACCAAAACCCTGGCAAAAGGGATACATATATTTGCTGTATATATTTAATTTGCTGCTTTTTTTAGTATGAGAAAACTAGTTTGTCCCACAAAGCAAAGCAATCTGCAAAATAACTAACTAGAGCTATCAGATAAATGTAGTCAAGTAAAAAGTTTGTGTAATTGAGTAGATGAATTAAGTAAAAAAAAATAGAAATATTCAAGTAAAATAGCATAACCTTGTACTTCTCAGGGTAACAATGACATTAGCATGGAATTTAAACATGTGGTTTTACCTAATATCTTTTTTTTAATTATTCTTTTTATTTTATGTTATTTTAAAGGAGCTGTATTTAACATTCTGAGCATTAATATAGCAGCAAACAATTATAATCGGTGTAAAATATAGTGGACTAGTCTACCTGCAGACAATGAAGTCATTCTCCCTCTGTGTGTGTTGTAATCTGAGCTTTTCCTTGCTTAGTTGACATAGCTGGGTCAAGCCAAGTGCATATAACATGATGTGTCTGTGCAGGACCCAATTAACATGCACCCCAAAATGGGTGTTAACATGGAAGCCAAGCAGAGAACGATTCATTAATATGGCAGTGCTAATAGTAAGGTATCCAGGTCAACTAAGTTCCTTTTGTAAAACAATCATTGAAAACCAGAGACATCCCAAAGTCATTCATGGTGTGTGAACAACCTCGTTGTATGTTTTTCCTTCAGTCAGCTGAATCGATTTACCGTCTGTAACCACAGGTTAAACCCTAAGGTGGCATTACAACAAACCTTTGCCCTCTGTCATTGGGGAGATTTACACCATGGTCAAATGGCTCCAGACTTATAGTTGTTACCTATGGGGGACCCTAACAAGGCTCTTTAAATGTAATTCCTGGTCAGACTTGTGAACTATGCTGACTTTGTTCTTCGGCCTCAAAAACTGAAGCTGATTACTGATGGACGTATTTCCCAAGTCTTCAAGAAATATAAAGACGTGGCAACATATTACAATATAAACTAATAAACTTTGTCTTGCTTTTCTGTTGTTTTGTGTCCTGATACAGTACACACAATGTAAGCATCAGTGTCTGATTGCATCAAACAACAACAACAACCCAAAATGCATCCATCGTGGACACAGCGTTCACAGAGAGTGCCCGTGTCTTCATGGCACTTAGAGAAAGAAAGAAATACTTTCCATCTGGTGTTTTTTTCCACAAAGAGGCCAGTTCAGCAAAAGTTCAGCCCTGTTTTGGTTCATGAGCCTGGCAGTTCATTCTCAGGTCAGCGAGGTTTTGTATCCGTCCTGGGCCTGTTTTTTCCACATCATAAAACCAGGTCACACAGAGGTAGTTTAGGTACCATTTATCATCTAACGTCAACATGGGGCCCACAGATGAAGCCTTAGTAAGATTTATTTCATCACATGTATCTCCACTGTTTGTTTTGATGTAATAAAAAGATGTTACCTGAAGTAATTGCCTGAACTATTATGAATAGCTATATGCATGTGGTTGTAATTTAACTGTGCAGCACACTGTTCAACATATTGAACACCAGTGGCCTTGAACAGTATGGAACTGCAAACATTCCTCAGTCACAAAAGCAAAACATTGCACTTGATACCACCCTCATTTTCACCCAGCAGTGCTGAAGAACGTTGAAGTGAAAGATTCGTTAACCTGTTGATATTTCGACCTTAAAACAGCAGACAAAGATTTCTCTTTTGAATGTGAGCTTCTTGCTAAAAAAAAAAATGAAGCCTCAAACTCATCTGATACAATAGACGAGGTGTATTTCTATTTAGTGTGACTCAGACAAGCACAACAGCATGAAACCATGAGCTCTGGTGAAGGATGGATTACTGAAGGGTCCAATAGTATCAGGGGCAAGAGACACACAACAACTACAAAGAATTGCAAATCAGCTGCAGAAACAGAAATCAACTATATAGAGACACAAAGGACCACCAAATGACACAAAGATACAAACAACTAAAAGATTTGCAATACAGTTGCAGAGACAAAGAGACTACAAAAAGACACAAATGTCCACAAAGAGACACAATGTGTAGAATGTAAACTCTGAGGTTGCTGAGCCCCTCAAGAACATGACCTCAGTGTCCTGAATAATGAGAAATAATTATAAAAAGTATTGTGGAATCTTCAGGAAAAAGCTATGTGAAAATACTCACCCTTCTTGCAGATTAGCATAACATTCCTAATGAGATTATTCCAGATTTCCCCCCTTACTTCTGTTGTTTTCGTCCATCGATCTGTCTCGTGTCTCGAGTGTTTTGCTCCAGTTCTCTAAACAATAGGTCAGCTGCACATTTACTTCTTAAAACTTAAGCCTGTGTAAAACATTCTTTGTTTTCTCAGAGAGAAAAGAAACGCTGACGCTCATTTTCCTGCAGACTGCAGAAAGCAATGTAATACTCTTCTGTGTCTAACATGTAAACTAACCAAGAAGAACAATTTTTATAAAGGTTGATTTTGTATTATCTGTTGATAACTCCACCAGTGATTCAGTTGTCTTCCTTATGTGCAACAAAGACATTTACACACAGCTTTTCAGCTGAATTCATGTCTTAATATTCAGTGTACCAATTATATTCTATAGTTGTAAGTCGTATTTAGCTTTATCTCACAGAAAATGTCCTTGCAAACAGTCAAATGTCTCTCAATTCATTCCTAATTGTGCATGTATGTTTTCTCTTAACCTGAACTACAAAATTGGGTTCTGAATGCTCATAAAGTCTTCAATTTGAAGGTGTGCTCTCTGAGCGTTATGTTTGGATGGCTGTGGTTCCACTCCCACTAGTGGTTTTACCTCACAGTGCAGCCAAGTTTCAAATAAGAGGTCGACATCATCCACCGAAGTTGTAGAGCATAACAAGTGAAGAAGCAAAACAGGTTTTGCAAAAAATATAAAAAATAAGATGAATAAATCATAACCACACACCACAAGCAAAAAGAGAATTAGTGTCTCACCAATGATACCTCTACTGTTGCAAGTAGCAACTTTTTTGAGTACTGTGTATTTGACCCACCCGACTTGGCGTGAAATTACCACTTTGTTCAAGTAACTTTCGGTCAAGGTGAAAGGAAACATAGACGGTCGGTCGGGAGCAGGAAGCTAACAGAAGTCTCCTGTGTCGAAGTCTGACATTTTGTCTTGGAAGGACAGTTTCAAAAGTTTGTACATACTATCTAAAATGTATGACCTAGGTCAATTTACAATATCATCATACTGACTTACTAATGTGACTTTATTTTGAGTTACATGTGAGAGGCCTACAGATTTATTTTTCTTCTGAATTTTTCATTTTTTTATTTACCTGGCAGAAATGGGCCAGTTTCAGATGTCCTATAATGATATTTAACAGACTTCTGCTAGCCATTTAAATTGATTTATGCTGAGGGCTTGTTTTACAAACAATGTGCCCATCCAGTTTTCGTTGCCACATATTTATTGACAACACACTGACGTTAATGTTTTACGGGGACATGTCGTTATAACCACATTTTGTCCACAAGAAATGACTCATGCTGTCTTTTTTTCTTTGATTTTTATCATGTGATGAATAAGTATAGTAAATAGTCGTAGTTCTTAACTGGAATTAACTCTATTTGACTGACAGTCAAAGTCAATTAGAATAAAATGCCATCAAGAATTTGATCAAAAAGGCAACGATATACAAAGCTGAGTCATCATACTTGTTAACTTCCTTTGTCATAACCGGCACTGTGTTACACTCATACAGTTTATGTTAAAGCCACATGACGCTGTGTCCTGCTAGCTCAACTGCAGTCCTCATCAAATCTGGGAAATGATCAACGTTTGAGTCACAGTGTTGTCCCAACGCAGCGAGTGGGATGTTTGCGTATGAACCCCTTATCTCACAGTGAGCGGAGGACCTTGTTCAGATAAATATCCCACAGAGTCGAGCTGCTCGTCACTCTCCAAAGAAGACGAGATCACGACTGGTGTCCAAAGCAGCATGGCTCCATCTCTTCTTGCAACGGCAGGAGGACTCCTGCTACTTTTCTCCTTGTCATCGGCAGTAAGTCAATCAATTTAGATTTTTCACAGTTCACAGTTTCACTGCCACAGTTTGCTTGAGTGCAAACATCTAGATCATTGTGTTGTTGTTGTTTTTTTTGTGTAGCAAATCAGAGGAGACAACCTTGCAACATGCACCACAAATGACGGCTTTGTAAGTAGCTACAAATAATACAAAATAATAATGTATTTTTTTTCTGTATGGATTGTATGTGGCCAATAAATGTCTTTGTACTTGTACCCTATCTGAATTCAGGGAAAGTACTGTCCTACAACATGTGGAGTGACTGATTTCATGCTGAGGTACAGGGATGCAGTGGACGACGATTTGGATGAAATGCAAAAGCTACTTGACACAATTGCCAATTTGACCCAGGGGGCTGACGAAACAATTGTCTACATGAAAGATTCTTCTTTTTCAGCACAAAAGAGTACCCAGCCAGGTAACACGCGTCACAGCTGTGTTTGAGTCCCCTTATTAATAGGACTAGATCATTTTGTCTGTTAGAGTTATTCACCTACTTTAAACTCCTCTGTACAAACTGTTAATATATTCAAAGTATTACAAAACAGAGGTAAGTGTTCTGAAACTGTGTTGAGATCATTAATGACACAGACTTTTTTATTTCAGACCCGTACCACAAAAAGTCATCAAGTATGCTGGAAGATATCGTTCGATTTGAAAAGACCATCACTGCACAGGAACAGCAAATATAGTAAGTTACCATCAGCAATGAAATCAAACCATTTGACATCAACCTTTATACCAAGTGGTGGAAAGTAACTCGGCACATATCCTGAAGTACGGTGCAATTTTGAGCTACTTCAATTTCACTCCATTTCGGAGGGAAATGTTGCACCTTTTATAATCAAATAAACATATTTGACAGCTGTAGTTAAAAATTATTTTTGAGATAGTGGTGTAAAAATATAGAAAGTACAAAAAATAAAAATGCTGGGTAACATGTATGTTGATGTTTGATGATGCGATGGTGTGTGTGTGCCTGTGTGTGTGTGTGTGTGTGTGTGTGTGTGTGTGTGTGTGTGTGTGTGTGTGTGTGTGTGTGTGTGTGTGTGTGTGTGTGTGTGCTCCATAGCTAGGAACTAGCGTGCACTAGGGTCATAATACTGTGTACTGTGGCCTGTCCTAACTAACTGTTTGCAGATTAGATTTTTTATTTTATCACTTTTTAAATTTTTTTATTTGATCAGTGTATAAATGATGAAGAATTGTTATAGATTGCACGTGAAGTGTTTCATACCCACGAAAACATCAGAAATAATATTCAGATAAAGCTAATGTTAATATAGAATATCAAAAAACACTGTGTACTTTTACTTCTGATACTTTGCCGTTCCTCGTCCCAGCCGCCCACACACCTTCAGGTCAATGCACGCCGACCGTCCTCGCCCACACAGTCAGGACTGAGCAGAGATCACGGGGCGATTTGCCGCCCACTCATAGACACTGGAACTCACACTCGCTCCTGACATTTAACAGAAAACACTTAACAATTGTCTTTAACGTCTTTTTTCCAAATTTGGGTCGTCATGGGTTCCTTCTATTTCATTTTTTTCCTGAATATATTTGAGCTTCATGTCTTGTACTTCTCACTGTGTAAGAAACTGAGACAGGATTCACTCAGGATACAGCTCGTACAACTCACATTTTCTCCCCTCTTTCCAGTGATCTTCAGTCTTTAATTTCATCCAACGAGAGGAGAATGTCAGACTTGAAACAACTCTCCATTCAGCTGCAGCAGAAATGCAGTGAGCCCTGCAAAGAATCGGTTGAGATCCAGCCTCTCACAGGAACAGGTAGAAAAAAAACAAGAAAAATGAAATTCATTGACCCTCAGGTCATTCCCATTTCACAAGAGGTTTCTCAATCATGCTTCATCTGAACCACATTTGTCCTTGTTCAGTGTTTAGTTAGGGACTAAAAATCAATACGGTGCATCAATGCAAAGTAAACAGATTTTTTTCAACATGAAATCTGTTGAGAACATATTTCAAATAAGTTAATTCTCAGGGTTATAATTCAAATAAATTTGGACACAATTATGTAAAAAATAAATCCAACAACCAAATATGTTTTTGTATTGATTTACAAAAGTCAGCACTAGTCTGGATGTATAAGGTTTTGTTGTGACATATTCAATATGATGTAGAACTAACTAACCTCTTTCTTCTTCATCTTCTTCCCTTTTTGTTCATCAGACTGCCAGGATATTGCAAACAAAGGTGCCACCATCACTGGCCTTTATTATGTGAAGCCAATAAAAGCCACTGAGCAGTTCCTGGTCTATTGTGAGATTGACAGCTTTGGACGCGGCTTTACAGTAATACAGAGGGTAAGCTTCACTTCACTTGTCTGTCTGTCTACATGTCTGTTTCCTGTCTGTTTTCACTGGCTCAAAATCAAATTTTCTCTGTGGATTAATAACATTGAACTGATTTGAATTGAACATATAAGGAAAATGGCTTTTTGCTGTCTTCACCTTGCACTGGATGGTTCCGATAGATCTTTTGTCAAAGAAATATAACTTATACTGAGAAAAGCAAGTTGTAATTTGCCAATCCTGAAAGAAACAAACAGATATCAGGGACCGGCTGAAATGTATTAGGGGCTGAATCATATGTTTAGATTAAAGCAAGTGTCATTACCACTTTCTTTGGATATCACTTCTTCACATCCACAGAGACGCGACGGCAGCCTGGACTTCAACAAGGACTGGATCCAGTACAAGAATGGCTTTGGCTATCTCTCACCAGATGACACCACGGAGTTCTGGCTCGGTAACGAGAAGATACATCTCCTGTCGACTGCTGAAGCCATGCCAACTGTGCTGAGGATAGAGCTTGTTGACTGGGATGGCAACAAAAAGTACATATGCACACAAACACACACACACGATAACAGATTATGTAGGAGGCGAGCAAAGGGACTCGCTGAAAGGGCAAACATGACCCGACGAGGAGGTTCCCTTTGAAGAAGAGAGACAATGACTCAACAGGTTACCAAAAACTGATCCCCCCCCTCTCCTCTTTTTGGCCTCTCAAGATATGCCGACTACACCCAGTTCAGTGTTGGAACAGAGATCGACATGTACCGTCTGCAATACGGCTACTACCTTGGCGGCGATGCTGGAGATGCTTTCAACGGCTTTGACTTTGGCGATGATCCCAGTGACAAGTTCTACACATCTCACAATGGCATGCAGTTCAGTACCTTCGACAAGGACAACGACAAGTTCGCGGGCAACTGTGCTCAGCAGGACGGCTCCGGCTGGTGGATGAACAGATGTCACGCTGCACATTTGAACGGCAAATACTACCAGGGTAAGACCACGTGGCTAAAACCAGTGCCAAGTCCTATAATTGGCCCCTATGCACATAAGATAAAACTCTCATCCACATACATAAATAAGTAAAAATCATTTCCAGTCTAAACTGTCTGTGTTCTCTCCGTCTAGGTGGCAGGTACACAGAAAAGGATGCAGGTGAATTCGGCTACGACAATGGCATTATTTGGGTTACATGGCACAACCGCTGGTACTCCCTGAAGGAGACCACCATGAAGATCATTCCCCTCAGCCGCCTCACAGCGGGCGGTGGACAGCAGGCTGGGGTCAAACAGTTTGCCGGACTTTCCTAAAAAGTGGACGCACAAGCTTTTTAACCTTTTTAGGGTGCAGTTAAGGTGTTCAGCACAACAGCACCGAAACTGCCTTAAAGGGAGAGTTCATCACAAAATCTAACATTTTCAAAATGTCATGTTTTTCCTCGCCTAGTTTTGGAGATATCGGCCATAGAGATTTCTGCCTTTTCTCAAATTTAATAGGACTATATAGCTCTCGGCTTGAGAAGCTCAAAGTGCCAAAAGATACATTTGAAAAACTCAACAGCAACGTCTCTTTCCATAAATCATAACCTGGTTACTCAAGATAATCCACAGACATTGTTGTGAGCACTTTAATGTGTGAAGTTCCATGAAACTGCTCACAACAAGGTCTGTAGATTGAAGAGTAGCACCACCTGTGAGAGGGAAAATATGTGTTCATGATTTTGGGATAAACTCTCCCCTTAAATGAAATGTCATGTCTCCATGGAACCTTTCTGGCTTGATGATGTGTAATGCTTGCGCATGTTTTACTGATCTGACGTAGCTGGACTCTGTTTGTCCTCAGTGTTGTTTTTAGCACTAAATAATGTCTTTTCTTAAAATGGTCGTTACAGCATGACCTTGGACTCAGTTGACACAACCAGTAGAGTTCATATGACAAGCAGCTGCTTGCAAAAAGAAGTCATCAAGAATGCTACAAGATATGTGTCTGAATTGACTCTGTAAAAACGTTGTCATCGTGCACCAGAGTGACCGGACATATACACCTGTATGTATGTATGAATGTACAATACAACAGTCTTGAAATAAACACCATCTTACATGTAAATAATGTGTCCGCTTCATTTGCTGAACAACAAATTCAACACCACTGTGGTAGAGTGTCAATATTAACTATTAAACTAACTAACTATTAAAATGATTAAAGTTTCACAAATGTAGTATTTACATTATGAGAATATTATGAATTAGAGGGTTTTTAGCTTTCTGATTGTATTATTATATTCTTATAGATCACACACACACACACACACACACACACACACACACACGAGAAAACAGCGTATTTGCTTTACATCAAAATGTGTTGCTTTTTGCATTATTGATCTTGCTTGAGGACCTTTTTAAGCAAATTAAATGGCAGGTTTAAAGGAAGCTATGGCTAAAATCAATTTGCTTTATAAGCAACAAAACACAAACAATGGCCTATTCACTCCATACAATGAATAATTGAAAAATATTGACCGAGGGAGTGATCCTCAAAGTGCTTTTAACAGGCACTTGGAACAATTCCAGTATAAGTTTAGGAAGTATGTAATTTAATTATCTAAACTGAAGTGCTCTTCAAAGAGACTCCTCATTGGAAAAAGAAAATCCTCTCCTTGAAAGAACGTTTAAACGTAGGGTAATGTGCTGCTCAGCATTGACCTTTATTTATTTGGACAACAAATTAGTGAGGGTTGTTTTTTATTTTCCTCACTAATACCTTAAGGTTACGCTGCCTCAACAGGTTATACACAATAGGAAAACATTTCTGTGGCCAACCCTCAAAGATGATTAGTCAATATAACTTTCAGTATCACTCAGGACACCAAGTTCTCATCAGGGCATACCGTGTTTATTTTGAACCACATTTGGACAGTTTTATGTACTTTGCATCGAGTACTAGTACTTGTCCTCATGCATCATCACACTCACCTCAATAACGACATGTGGAGTCCAAATTCCATCTGTGGAGCAGACGGTTGTGTCAAATAAGAAATACCTTTTAGCATGGCATAATATAGGGGAGTGTAATTGTGCAAAAAGGCTGATTTGGGGCCCCCCTCACTCTCCAAAGTCCCTAAAGTCAAAGAGTGTTTTTCAAAATTGGTCTCACATTAATCACAGTAACAGTTGCAAGAAGAATTTTAGTCCTAAACCAGATTGTTTGGTTATAGTCCTACAATGCAACGGTGTGGCCACCCACACACTTTGCACCAACTACGTTTGGTTTTTGGGCTATAGGATTATATAACCATTAATCAATGTACTCTGTTAGGCAAACATGGCTTGGAACAGGAGGCAAGGAAACCAAACTTTGGCCTGTTGTGCTCACTACAAGTTACATTTATTGTATCAAAACGTACACACAATGATTGTTAGTGAAAAAAACTGTTAGTCGCCTAGTTTTGGAGATATCGGCCATAGAGATTTCTGCCTTTTCTCGGATTTCAGATATTGACTCTGCAAAAACTTTTTAAAAGTATTTTTAGTCCCAAACCAGATTGGTTTATGTCCTACAATGCAACGGCGTGGCCACCCACACACTCACACACTTTGCACCAACTATGTTAAGTTTTTGGGATTGGATAACCATTAATCAATGTACTCTGTTAGGCAAACATGGCTCGGTACAAGAGGCAGGTAAACCAAACTTTGGCCTGTTGGCACTGCAAGTTACATTCATTGTATCAAAACTTACACACAATGATTATTACTGAAAAAAACTAAATGTGATTTATTTAATCATGTCATAACACTATCTTTTGCAAGCGTATTTTTAAAAACATGTGTTTTGGTTGTTTTGCAAAATTGCATTGGCTTACACCTCCTGGCCGGCAGGTGGCGGCAACAAACTTCCAGATGCGGTTGGTACTGTTTACTTCCGGGTCTTACGGTCACCGGCTTCTGTGTTGATGGCCATGTTTTCAGGATTGTGATACATTTTTGAGAGCGACCAAACAATAATCCGAAAAGAAAAGTAGTTTCTTCAGCTGTGGTGTTTACTCCGTGTTGATACCACCACGATGGCCGAGGTAAGCCGAGGTTGGAAGTCTTATGCTGGCTTTTTATTTTGCTCCCGCTCAGGCCTCTCCAGAACGTATACGGTGTCGGGCCCGGCTAATTGCTGGATAGCGTTACGTCCACGATGCGATTTATTGTCCGTATAACCTATATTTAAGGAGTAAAGCCATTTACAAATGTTTGCCGGTTTTGTGTAAGTAAAATACAATGTTATAAAATGGCTATTTCATTGTGCAGGATGTCCAGAAGCACTCAGTCCACACTCTGGTCTTCAGATCTCTCAAAAGGACGCACGACATGTTTGTGTCCGACCATGCGAAGTCCATCGCACAGGATGAAGAAAGGTAACTCCATTTCCTCTGTTTCTACAAGTAGTGTTATATTTTATTATTCATACATCTTAAACTGGATTAAAAAAATGTACCTTTTTAATAATATTTATTCTTCTCGAAATAGCTATCATAGTAGCTGTTTGATAGTTATTTTAAAGATGTGTAACAAGGGAGAATGGACAGAAATAAGATGTCCCTTCTTAGCTTTCTACAAGCCTCAATGTTTGTTTACTTAACAAATAATGTGAGTTTATAAGAGGCACTTACACTCAGGGCTGAGCAACATCCTTAAAGATCATTGATCAGGACATTTGTCCAATATTACCTGTAAAATATAGGCTTGTCTGAGATATACATGTAATATATCGTGAGACTGTTTAATGGTAATATTGATCTTTTAATGGTTTGTCAGGTATTTCATTCTCTGGCTTAACCAATACAGATAAATTGTTTTTTTAATGTATATCAGTAATGATGCTCATTATGCCGAGTAGAGTGAGAAAATGATGCACAATTTCGTGTCTTGTATTTGCAGCCACAAGATGAAGATGGCTGTGAAGCTGAAAGCGGATTACAACGCAGTGTTACACATGCCTGTCCTGAAAGAAGGGGACAGGGTGTCACAGCTTCCTGGCAGTATGCTAGGCCACCAGAGCTACACACAGCCAGGTGAGTTCAGTTTGATAACAGTTGATTCTTGAGAAATACAGCCATGCAGACTTTTTATTCCTACGCCTCCAGTTTGGAGAAGGTTTTGTTATTTATTTGGACCGATTTTAAGAAAACGTCCCTGTTGTTGATGCTCATTTAAGGGGTTGTTTTTTTCAGGGGATGACCCAGAATACCTGATCACCGGGACACATGCTTATCCCTCTGGACCTGGTATGCGCTGTGCTATTCATTCAACCAAGCTGCATGCAGCCCGCTCATTGAACTGCGTCAGCATTATTCGAGTGTTTTTATAGCATCACTTTTCTCTCAATAGGCGTGGCCTTGACTGCTGACACGAAGATGCACAGGAATCCAAGTGAGGGAGGAGTCCACTCCATGGCGCTGGCTTTGCCACCATCACAAGCCAGGTAAACCTTTTGTCTCCTTCCACATTGTTTAAGTTACTGGTCCTAGTTTGGCGTAAACACTGAAGTTGAAGTTTCTCATCTTTCTAAACAATATCCACGTGTTGTTGGCTTTTAGGCAGGACGTCAGCCGCACTGCAGCCAGCGTTGGTGACATCCATCGACATGCAGGAGGAGCCGAGAGATCTCACCCCCAGTCGACTGCTGTGGTAGGTTGTAGTGTGTTCACACCTGATGAGATGTCTCGTTTACACGTGCTGTAAAATCCCTGAGAGAAGTGCAAAGCGGACACAGAATTCTTTCATTTCTTTTAGTCGCTGTTGGAGGGAGGCGGCACCAGAAATTCTACGCTCGCAAGGAAAGCACCAACCATGCCTAAACCCCAGTGGCATCCACCGTGGAAGCTGTTCCGGGTAACTACAAACACTTTTAACTTATCACACCGGCGACAAAACGAGGCCTGCGTCTGGGATGCGTCCTCTGCGTTATGTTGAACAGTCGTGTGTTTCATCTTGCAGGTCATCAGTGGTCATCTTGGCTGGGTGAGATCCATCGCGGTGGAGCCTGGAAATGAGTGGTTTGTCACGGGGTCTGCTGATAGAACCATAAAGGTGAGTAAAGCTGGAAATCACCATTTTAAAAAAAAATTATTTTGTGAATAAGATATCTGAAACAATAACACATGTAAACCACAAGGTTTATCCTTTTGTTTGTCTTGGTTTATAGAAACAATAAAGCTCCTTTTCAACCATGTGAGCAGTAGTTTGAGAAAGTAATCGTGACTCAAAGTCTTCTTTCTAACTCCAGAGCTTTTGACTACGCCTCATGGTCTTCATCAGCAAACTAAAGTTGGCTCAGTTGTCTCGAAATCGTAGAAACTGAGACACTTTAAACACTGATCAAGACTCATATGGTTAAATGAAAATCAACGAAAAACAAATATGACGTCTGAGCACCTTTTTAAAAATGTATATTTTCCCCTCACCTACCCTGGTAAATTATGTAATAATACGATATTTAATCTTTACAAATCGCCTGTGTGATTGATGAGGAATGTTTGTTAACAGAGTGTACAATGATGCTCCTGTTAACAGCTACATATCGCATGTTTTCTTTCAGCTTTTATTGTAATGGCCCCCTCGAGACACCACCTCTGGAAATGTTTGATAATGCTCCTACTACATCATGAATGCTGTTTGTCTCGATAGATCTGGGACCTGGCCAGTGGGAAACTGAAACTCTCCCTGACTGGACACATCAGTACAGTGCGTGGTGTGGCGGTCAGCAACCGTAGCCCTTACCTGTTCTCCTGTGGAGAAGACAAGCAAGTCAAGTGTTGGGATCTGGAGTACAACAAGGTATGACGTAATGTGAAAGAGTCAGTTGAGTCTTAAAACGCCATAAAAACGGATGATTTCTACGGTGGTTGGTATGGTCCTGATGATGTCAATTTGTGTATTAGGTCATCCGGCACTACCACGGACATCTTAGTGCTGTGTATGATATCGACCTGCATCCAACTATCGACGTGCTGGTGACGTGCAGCAGAGATTCCACCGCAAGGGTAAGCTCACACTCTGCATGTTCGCTGTTGAATGCAGCTGTTGCAAACTCTGACGAGCAATTTAGCCAAGTCATCCGACTCTCAGTCTCATAAGTAGTTCAGCATCTGCTGGATCAATTCATGCAACTGATCGGACTTCCTCTCTGTCCCCTGCAGGTGTGGGACATCAGGTCAAAAGCCAACGTGCACACACTAACCGGCCACACCAACACTGTGGCCACAGTGAGATGTCAGGCTGCAGAGCCACAAATCATCACCGGTAAGTTGAACGCCGTCATTGTGAAAGTTGCAGCTGATTGGTTGGTTTTTGAGCTGCTAATCTGACAACTGGTTGTCTTCTTGCAGGCAGCCACGATTCAACCATCCGACTGTGGGATTTGATCGCCGGGAAAACCCGAGCAACTCTGACGAACCACAAGAAGTCCGTCCGAACTCTGGCGCTGCACCCCAGACAGTAAGTTGCATAACCCGGACATTTGGTGTTCGATTAGTTAGCAGGGCTGTAGTCCAAGACCAGAGTAAATCAAGTCCTTTTCAAGACCATCATAGGCAGAAGTGTGTTTCCATTGCTAATCCTCTTCTCTCCTGCATAACCGCGCACATAGAGCTTAGATAAAAGAGCATTTAATGCAGGCAAATATCATAAATGGCAAATGTAGCAAGTTAAAAGCTTACAGGCCATTAAAACGCACTCAGTTGCGTTCTACCCGTCCATGGTGTTATTTTCCTTCTTAAACAGAATATTACAACTGTGCAGCTTCGGAATTCAAGTTTCTCTTTCTCCAAACCAAAACTAGCTTCATTTCTTATTTTACAGACTTAAAGCCTAATCGGTAAATAAATCAATGATAAAAACTGATAGTTGATCAAAGCCCTTTTTGAGTTATTAAGAACATCAAGATGTTTGACCGTAGCTTTTATAAAGTGCTTAACATGTCGTCATCCTCCTCCCCGTGTCCCACAGATACACGTTTGCCTCTGGCTCAGCGGACAACATCAAGCAGTGGATGTTCCCAGATGGCAACTTCATCCAGAACCTGTCGGGCCACAACGCCATCATCAACACTCTGGCTGTTAATTCTGACGGCGTGTTGGTGTCTGGAGGTATTCATAACGAGCTCCAGCGTCACTTGTTGTGTCTTCAAAAAAAAAAATATCTTCAACTTTTAATGCGGAATAATAGATTTATTTTCTTATTTGGGTTAGTGTCACAGGTACAGATGCAGGCGATTACAATACTGGATTAGAAACGCATTAAGATGATCCACATTTCTGTTCTCTCTCTTTAGCCGACAATGGAACCATCCACTTGTGGGATTGGAGAACCGGCTACAACTTCCAGCGGATCCATGCGGCTGTGCAGCCCGGATCTCTGGACAGCGAGTCGGGCATCTTCGCCTGCATGTTCGACAACTCTGAGAGCAGACTGATCACCGCCGAGGCCGACAAGACCATCAAAGTATACAAAGAGGACGACACCGCTGTAAGTTGTACCGTGATATTTAAAGTTTATGTTTTAGTGTTCATTTAAAGATCATTTAAAAACTCTTGTTTTCCTTTTTGCAGACGGAAGAAAGCCACCCAGTCAACTGGAAACCAGAAATCCTCAAGAGAAAACGATTTTAATCTATTTTCTCCTCTCGTCACAGTAACATTGTTTAAATTGTATTTCTACCAAACCGCTTGTTGTAGATACGCCCATCAATTCTGCTTGCTACTGCTTTTTCATAACAGCGAATGCGTCTTTGACGTCTTTATGTCCCTTTTTTTTTTTTTTATTCCAAAAACCATTTGCAGTCTTCATTGTACGCTTTTAGTCCAATAAAGTCGCCATTCTGAACTGCGAGGAACCTCCCAGAGTGTCTGTTCTTGATGATGACGGCTCTCTGATGGCTCTGGTCCGTCTCATCCGCCAACATCAGCCACTCTTCAGTCGCAGACGGACTGAGCTCCGAGTGGAGCTGATTGCTGCTGGGGTCGAACCCTGCAGAAGGGACATGTGGTGTGTTTTCGAAAGTTTTACAGACACTGAAACAAACTGCCCTTTTTTTCTGGTTTGCAATGTGAATTTTATTTCCGTTTAATAAAAACTACATTTTTCACATACGTTGCTGTTTTGTTTTCTTTGTTCAGTAAAGACATGTTTGCGTACTTACCCAGGTATCTGTTGGTGACAACGTTCCGGTAGTACTTGCAGCCGTTAGCCTTGATCTCCACCCAGTAACTATAATCTCCAGGTGTCTCAATGAGCCCCACTGTGTTTCTGGTGGCACCAGTTGGGTGGATTATCTGCTCATCATGCTCACCTGTGAAATACAAGGCACAACAGGAGGCTTGAGTTTCAAAGATTAAAAAGGTTCAACACAAGTACAAGAAATACACTAAGTGCTATCCAGCCATGTAGCGGCACTGATAACAATACAGGCACCTCGGCTCCGGGGGTTAAATTAATGAGCTGTGTGCTTCACTGCATGTAAGAGATTAGGATCATTCGTTTATGTGTCAATCAACATCAGCCTTGACTTAAAACATTGCTGTTCTAACTTATTAAAACTAAATGTTTAGCAAATATACACCTAGATATGAATGTGCTGAATTGTAATCTATTGAGATAATATCTGATCCCTGATCCAGCTGTTTGAGTCGGCATCACACCGATATCTGTATCGATGCATCTTTAGATATTTCAGCATCATGTTCACAATGTCCACCCTTAACCCTGCACATGTCACCCACCTCAGTGTGAACCGTTATTGAAGCTACTTTCTACCAAACAGTCAATGTGAAAACTTTTCCAGTGCGTCGGAAACACTTCAGAGCTGGCAGTTGGTCCATACTGAACTGTTTAGTTTAGTTTAGTTTAGCCGGGGCCGGAGGCGTTGTGTCTTTTCAGGTTGTCCGTCCGTCTGTCTCATTGTCAGGAATACTTTAAGGGAATTTCTTTATATTTGGCATCAACGTCCACTTGGACTAAAAGCATGAACTAAGTAGAATCTGGTGGGCAAAGGTCAATGTAATGTACGCTTTTGGCCATAGTTCAAGAATCGATATGCTAATTATGACAATTTCCCACACGTGCCTAGCGAGGCGGTTATTCTAGTTTATTTTGTGTCTCCTATCATATTTCGTGTTTACCTGACTCGTGGATGTAGAGCTTTGACAGAGCATGGCGAAACCCTCGGCCCGGTTTCTTCTTCAGGCGAGGTTTTGACGCTTCTGGTTGATCCACCACCTCTCTTGGAGGTTCTTCAACTGCCAGGAGGTGCCCGGCGTTAAACATGATCTCCTCCTCCAGAGACCTGAGACACATCTCAAAGTGCTCCTCGTCCCTCTCTGCATTTCTAAAAGGACACCGTTGATAGTAAGACGTGAAATATCTCTGTAGCAACATCAGTTTTCATCCATGTAACCTGTCGTGAGAGGATGAAGAGCGTCACCTGTCCTTTTTCTTTTTTACAAGGCCTCCTCACCTGAAGTCCACCCACAGCAGGCCTGCTGTGATCAGCCCCAGCCACTCGCTGGCCTCCCAGTTGTTGGTCAGCATGACCGGCACGATGATGACCTCCCTGGTGTCAGCATAGTTGAGCTCCTTCTTACAGCTGCGGGACGCCTGGTAGGCCGGAGTCATGAACGGGCAAATCACCACAGCCTCCTCCACACCTGCAGCCATCCTGAAAACACACACACACACAAGTGTTTTCATTCATCCAACTCATACATTTAACTTATCCCAATCCGTGGTTATGACTCCTATGTACTCACGCGTCGTTTATGTTCCCCGTCACCCCTCCTTCGATATCCATCCACACCGGCAGACCATCATCTTTGAGGCGGGCGTATATGTTTCTCACCAGAGCCTGGTCATCCCACTGGTAGGAGAGCATAATGTGAGATGGCATGTTCCCTCGTCTTCGTCTGTGAGAAAGCACTCTGTGGTGGAGTTTTTTGTGGAGTTGCTAGACGAACTGAGACAAAGGGAGACTCAGTAGCTATGCTGCTTGTTTACTCAGGTATACAGCTCAGGTTACCTCTGTCGCTTGGTTACAGTCGCTGGCAAACACCGATGGGAGGCTGCATGATGGCTACGAAGCCCCGCAGGACCAGTGGGGGCTGAGCAACGACGATCAAGGTGCTGATAGAGCTACATGACCAAATAATGAATGTGAAATGGAAGGATTCCTATAATTTGTTTATTTTTTTGAATCCGTTATTCTTTCAGTGTATTTTCTTTAGTATATTTTATAATAATTGAGAAAACCTTTTGAACCTTTTCCATGTTCTGTGTTTTTTTTAACTTGATATAATAAAAGAAATAACTGAATTTGTAATTCAGTTGATTTCTTGAAAATATATTCTATTTCTTTTCACGTATAATGATTTGATACGTTACAAAAATACTGTCTATTTAAAAGTAAAAAGCAATCACAACGTGATTTTCATTTTGAACAGTTTGATGTTGTGTTATGTCTACATCTTTATACATGTATTAGTTTATAGTTTTAGATTGTATTCGTATTATGCTTCATGTTTTATTAGGCGGATGTTGGTTAGTTTCAATGTTCTGTCACAATTTTAATGGCTATAGCCTCAAAAAAGGGTCATGACATCATGAGTGTGTGAAATAATGAAGATTTCAACACTAGTAGTAATATGCGTGCACTTATATGACTCTGAGATAAAGGACAGAGTCAAAGTTGAAAACTGTGTGCGAACCTTCCCTCTCTAACTTCATCAAAGAAATGCAAAAACTCATAACCTAAATATCCGTGTGCATGTACAACTTCAGTGTCACATACAAACGATTGTTTTTGTGCAGAAACTTATTGACAAATTCTTTCTGCAATATTTTTTCCCAGGTTTACAAAGACAACCACAGGTTTTAAAATCATTTCCAAGCATCAGTTCAGATGTTTAGAATACACACTTATGTGAGCCACAGATGTGCAAAAGGCCCACCACCTCTCCAACATCTTGATAATAAACTTTATTGTTGTCAAGCCTTTTTTTTATGTTTGTGTCCATATAGTCATTTCAGATCTCTTTGTGGTTGTTTTGTTTCTCTTTGTAGTTGTTTAATCCTTCTTTGTGGTCAATAGTCTCTTCCTGGTTGATACGCGTCTCTTTGAGTTGACATCTTTTAGGTGAAGTCCAGGGGGGCCTAACACTTTGGGGCCCTGGGCCTTTCAGTAACCCATCCATGATTTGAGCCCATAACTGTCCAGGTGAACTATATTGAATAAAAGATAGTGCTTGTGTTTCTGTTTGGGGTTGTGTTGCATCAACGACTTCCACAGTGCAGTGCCTGCAGTTGTCATTCTTTACCAGAAGAGGGTGCCACCCCAATACTAAATGGCAAGACTGAACCTCGTTAAACGGTTTATTTATCTGATTTATTCAAAGCATTTCACCAAAATCAGGCGGGCTGAATCACACATTGCATTTGCTCAACTTTCTTTCAGCAGCTCACTGTGCTCACTTTTGTTTTTTGTTGTCCCTGTTTTTAATTTTTTAAATATATTTTACTTTTTTTTTCTTTATATTTGTAAATTCTGTGTATGTACGTGGAGAGCAACGAAAGAACGGAGCGGAGTCAAATTCCGTGTATGCGTACATGGCCAATAAAGCTGATTCTGATGAGTTTCATCTTGAGTTCTACTTAACCTGCACACTTGATCTTCAACAGGTCAAACTCGGGATACTACGGCACGTTTCAGCACTGGAGGTAATCTCTCGGCCTCATTAAATCTTAAGCAATCAGGGCCACAGATGGAGCCGATCAGCGTGGGACGTGCAGCCTGCCAGGAGGTGTGTTCAGTGCGCACAGTTGGTGCTCTGTGGCCACTCGGTGCCACGATGTGTGAAGAGGCAGCCCAGGGGATTTGCGCTGCTAGATGCGTGGATATCTAGCCTCCAAAACCACGCAATTAAGCTGCTGAAATATAGTGATGGAAAATGACTGCTGGCTGTTTCCCCGCGCGCAAAAATGGACGGTGCGTTTACCTGTTGTCGTTTGGAGAAGTGTTCTGAAATGTGATTGAGAAGCGTGACTTTAACACGGTAATAATGTAGCCTAACTTCTACTCACAAACTAAGAGGTTAAAGCCATGCGGAAAGGAGCAATGGGTCGCGAAAGTGCTGCGACGTGGTTCCTTCGGACGCTCGCGCTGTCGCTGCTTTGCGCGCGGTCGCTCGGACAGGTGTTCAACCTGACGCTGTCTGTTAAAGAGGGCCTGCCCGCTAAAACCATCGTTGGAGATCTGGGAGCGGGGTTAAGCAGGCCAAGCACTGGATTCTTCATCTCAGAGAGCAGAGACTCTTACGTGTTCAGAGACTTGGAAATAGACGCAGACACGGGGATCATCTCCACGGCTGTGATTCTGGACAGAGAGAGCAGAGATAAATACGAGTTTGTGGCAGCCACTCTTACAGGGGAGATGATAAGAGTGAAACTAGAGGTGAAAGATGTGAACGACCATTCTCCTGTGTTTCCCTCGGAGGAGGTTGACTTGAAAATCTCAGAACTGAGCCCCCCGGGGAGTCGATTTCAGCTTGAGGGTGCTAAAGATGAAGATGAGGGTGAGTTCGGTACCCAGGGATACAGGATCACAGAGAGTGAGATGGGGGAGCTATTCCACCTGGAGTATCGCAGTGGATCTGAGGACCACCCGAGCCTGGATCTCATCCTCACAAGCAGACTAGACAGAGAAACACAGGACTTCTACTCCCTCGCCATTGAGGCCTTTGATGGTGGCGTCCCGGCCAGGACGGGGACTCTTCAGGTGAACATCCACGTCCTGGATGAGAACGACAATCCTCCCGTGTTCGACCAGACCGAATATCACGCCTCGCTGCCCGAGAACGCTCCAGTGACGTCTGCTGTGTGTCAGGTCCACGCCACCGACCTCGACCTGGGCGACAACGGCAGAATCACCTATGAGATCAACAGGCGGCAGAGTGACCCGAACGAGGTCTTCTCCATCAACGAAACCAGTGGGGTGGTGTATCTCAACAAGCCGCTTGATTATGAGACTCAGGCTTTTCACGAGCTGATCATCAGCGCCAGAGACAACGGGGCCCAGGCTGAGTACAGCAGCACGTTTATGGGAGTGAAGGTGCTTAACATCAACGATAACAGCCCCACCATCAGTGTGCTGTTTCTCAGCGAGACGGGAGACGCAGTGGTGTCGGAGGCTTCGGCGATCGGGGACTACGTTGCCCGGATCTCAGTGTCGGACCCCGATTTTAAGGAGGAGAGGGTCACCGTCACGCTTGAGGACGATGAAGGGAAGTTCACGCTGACGCAAACGGATGATTTTCTCTATGCTTTGTGTGTCAATGCAGAGCTAGACAGGGAAGAACAGGACCTGTATGAGTTGAAGGTGCTGGCATCAGATTTTGGGAGCCCACCTCTGAGCAGTGAGATGGTGTTCCTCCTGAGGGTGACTGACACCAATGATTGCCACCCAGCGTTTGAGAAGGATGTGTACATCATCAGTGTTTCCGAGGACGCCCCTCAGGGGAGCTCCCTCATCCAGATGCGGGCCCGAGATGCTGACGAGGGCGTCAACTCGGATGTCAGGTACTCGATCCCCAAGTCCAACCGGGACAGCCTGATCAGCATCGACCCGGAGTCGGGCCTGGTCACAACAGCTGCAGCTCTGGACAGAGAGACGCAGACGGAGGTTTGGTTCCTGGTGGTGGCGGCTGATGGAGGGGAACCGGCTCTGTCATCCACGGCTACAGTCACTGTGCTGGTGGAGGACGTCAACGACAACGAGCCTGTGTTCCAGCAGCAGCTGTACAACGTGTCCATACCAGAGCACAGTGACGTTGGGAGCTGCTTTTTACAAGTATGTTGGAGAATGACAAGTGAAGAAAGTGCACAAAAAAAATGTCTCACTTACCACATTGTGAATAGTAGTAGTGCCTTCACACCAGTACACTTTTCAAGTTTTTTTTGGGCTCATTTTTAAGCCTTTATTAAAAAGGGTGTAGTCAAAAGGTGACAGGAAATGAAGATGTAGGGAGAGGAATGACAATGGCATGCAACAAAGGCACCTGGGACACTAGAATTACATGGTCAGAGTCTGAAACTCTTAGGCCGCCCCGATGCCCCACACCCAATAAGATTTAAGTGATCATAATTTAACTTTGGGTGGTCGAAGCTCTAAAAATTATACTTCAAATGTTCAGCAACGATGTGTCTTTACAGAAACTCTGTCCTGCTTACGCTTTAGAATCCACAGAACATACTCTTAGCAGTTTTTATAGCGACTAGTTCGCTTTGGATTATTCAGAATAACTATGACAATGTTCCTGGGAAGAGATTATGCTTTTGAGATTTTTAAATGTCATTTTTCTGTGCTGTGAGCACAATAAAATGTCATTCACTTCAATGCTATTGGGGTGGAGGCAGAAATTGCTCAAAAACCCAGAGACTAACTGAAACAATTAGTCAATCGACAGAAAATGTATCTAAAATTAGCAGCCCTAAATGCAACCTGATTAAAACTGTGAAAATGTATTTGGGAATTTAAGTGAACTGACCCTTTGAATTATTTTAGTTTGTCTAGAGAACCGACTAGTTTGGTTTTACAAAAAGTTCAGGATTAGAGTGCAAACCAGAGCAATTTAAAAAAGTCTCCCGTGTGATCATTCAACATCTTATTCTCGCTGTCTCTCTTCTACACTACAGACAAAAGTACGCCTTCAGTCTGACGACACAAAGACACCAGTGTTCGTCCTAAACACACAGAACACAACAAACGCACCCTTTCCAGTTCGGCACTGTGACTTTAATGACAGTTGCGATGCCTGGTACCACTCATGCAGCCTGGCACAAGCTGAAGCCCATTACAAAAGATACACTTACCGATGCCTTTTCTGTAAACATAACAAACAGACTGAATATTGACTATATATACAGCATATCAATATTTTAGCAATTGCTGAAAAACAAATTCTGAAACTAGGGGCCTCTTTGTCGAAACTACACACGAAAACCAAAAACATTTTCACGAAATATGAAAAATATCTTGCATCACTTGCTAGAAAAAAAGATGTGCTAAGAGTAAAACACTTATCTAGAGTATTTGCCATTTTTATTTGCTGTAAATGTTTATTCTCAATACTCATATACTCATAACAGCATCAGACACAACTACTTTAACTGAAGATGCCATGAACTTAGTCACAAGCTCCGATTTGTAAGTGATCTAATTGATAACAGGTGTTTTCACAGGTGCATTCTGGGTGCAGGTGTTTGTTAATGGAGTGTGGTGTCTCAAAAGCTTTTAGTGTGTAATGGAGATAAGAGTGTGGAGTTATTTGCAAAAAGTGTGTTTTTAGAATTTTAAACTTAAAGCAGAACATGTGCTAATGGTTTAGCATACCTGGTCAATAAATAGGCAACATGAGTTATTTGTTTCAGTAATTGTTCAACAATTACCAGTTTGTGTGTTTTGGCAATTGCAAAAAAAGTTAAATCTTTATCCCCTGTAGACTGAAAAAGGACACTTATAAGCCTGAGTTTAAGAGTGTGTGTTGTTTTGCATACGCACTTAATCCCTTTACTTTTAGTTCCGCTTTAAATGTGAAGAACTCAGACTAAGCATACTCACCCTTACTGTGCAACAAATAGCCAACAGTGGATCTCCAGCTGGTGTATGAAAGAGCTCAGACTCTTCATCATGGCAGAGAAGTGAGATAAACGTGAGAGGTGAGAATGAAAGCAACTAGACTAGCTTTCATAATCAATTAAGATTTAGTTTCAGATTAACCATTTAGTATATAAAATGCCAAAAAATAGTGACAGATTCCTGTTGCAATTTCCCAAAGATAAAGGTGATTTTTTTTTTACCAACAGTCTAAAATGCAAAGATAATAAATGTACAATCATGTAGAATAGTTTTCTTGGCAGTCCTAAACCGATATAAAGTTGGTTCAAAGTCAGTTTGTTAGTCAGACCTTGACCCGTGTCTGTAAGAGTTCATAAACTCTGAGATGATATGATCTTTATGGCTGGAAAGTGAGCGCTCTATCCGGTCTCTTGTCAGGGGGCACGGTGAGACATGAAAGGATTTCTGTCCGATCTGAGGCGTGTCTTTGCTCTGCAGTTTAGCCGCCTCTTGTTTTTCATCTCAGTGATACTCTTCACCCTTTGATTGTGAGGATTTTTTTATGCTTTTATTATGTTGACCTTCTCTGGCAGAACAAGACGAGTATTATGATTCACGATTACGACGGAGGTTAAACCTTAACATTGACAGATGACGCTGACTTCAGTACGGCTCTTCTGTTGATAACAGATGTGCAATGACTGAACAACATTGTCTGTTTTAATTTAACAATGTAAATGAAAAACTGGGGAAGATATTGAAATATATATTGACACAGTCAAAAGCTCTGGAAAAAGCTAGTAAGCGGCCCTGTTGGGTTAAGAATGTTATCATAAAAGACTTACTACTATAAAATATGAAATAATATAAAATCTATAGATTATTATAATATAAGTCACAGTTTTTGTGGTTTTAAGGCATTTTTGTCTTGAGATTATTGATACTATATTTTTATATTGACTGTAGGAACATTAAGTTAATATTTTTAAGTCTTGTGTTATATCGGTATTGGTAATCGACCTGCCATTTAAAAGAAACCACAACAAAATCAACTAAAATATTGTCTGTTTCCTTGATATAGTATGCATGTATACGTGAATATTAATGGGGTGGACCACTGCTGCTTTAGCAGACATAAACTTTATTGTTTGAAGACAAAACTACGTGAAATATTATCCACGTTTAACACGCAAAACAGCTTTAAAACAGCAGGTTTATATGTTTGTATAGTATACACAGCAGATGCTCACAGTAAATAACACCCTCAAATAAGGCTTTACAAGTTTAGGCATTGGCCGTCATTTTACATGGACAAGTCACACAACTCCAAAATCCTTATTTATTTAACATGGGCAATGCATGTAGACATTGAATGCAGTAACAGGATGTTTGAGTGAAATCTATTTCGGATGACATAGGATTCCCTCCTCCTGATACTTGTATTTTTTCTTTAATGCTCCTCAGATGTTAATAACGGTGTTTTACCACTTTTTAGGTCGTCGCCACAGATGCAGACGGCCCCGAGTTTGGCGCACTGCTCTACTCTTTGTCTGACGGCTTTGACATGCAGGACAAACACCCTCTCTTCCAAATCCACCCACGGACTGGAGAGCTGTGTGTCTCTCAGGATATCGACCGAGACTCCGGGCAGACGGTCCACGACATTCTGATCAAAGCCGAAGATCCAGTGAGTGGACTTAATTTAGGAGCAATTAGTTTTGACGTACTGTTCTTACTTGAAGCGTCATCCTGCACTGTGATGGTGACAAGACAGCGAGGTTGCATTTTACTCGCAAACTGCAGCTTTGCATTACGTTTCTCAAACAAAACTCTCTTCTTTCCTCACTTTTCGAATGTCAGGGTGGCCTGAGCGCTCAAACCTACGTGCACATAGAGGTGGAAGACCTGAATGACAACGCTCCGGTGTTTAACCCTGATGAGTACACCATGAGCATCAGCAGCCACACACAGCCCGGCACAGAAATCCTCAACGTTATCGCCACCGACCGAGATTCTGGCAGCTTTGGACAGGTCACCTACGATGTCCTTCCTGGGGACATGTCCAGTTTGTTCACACTGGATAAACAAACAGGTAAGCTGTCTGTCCCAAGTCTGGTGGTTTGGGGGGGCAAAACACAACAACACTGGACGCAAGACATTAACAAAACTTTTAAAAAATCACAAAACCGCAAAGGTAGAGACAATAACTCTTGTTTGTCGTTGACTACCTGGGCCAACGGGTTTTTTTTTCCCGATTTTTAAATGTTTTCTAAAATGCTGTGTTTTAAGTAATGTCATTAAGTTTAGTGCAATGTTGTGTTTTTCCCCTCTGGGCTACCGAACCTTTGACATTTCACCAGTCAATGAGCCTTTCATAATCAAATCAAAACTCTGCCCAACATAATAACACAACAATTACACAACACTGTCAAATAAAGGTGAATACCCCCCCCCCCCCCCCCCCCCCCCTTTCCTCCTCCCGCAAAAAAACAGAGAGAGAGAGGTATGACATGCAAAAAAGCCCTCAAGACCTGATTTGAACCCAAGACGATGCGGTTATATGGCGTGAGCGTTAACCACTCGGCTACCAAGGAACTCTGGTTTTCAGGTGGATGGTTACACAGTTTTTATTCTAATTTGACTTGTCACAAAGATTTATTGAACTTGACTTGTCACAAAGAGCCACTCACGAGTCCTTAAGTAACTTGTGTGACTGGCAGTCCCAGCATTCAGGGATCAACAGCTACTTACATTGTGTAAGTCCCCGTGATCGCCAGTGTCACTACACAGCAGGGGGTGACGCAGAAGGCTCAAAGCTTTATATCCCCATGTGGCCGAGAGTAACGGAAGATTTGCGCACAGCCACGCTGTAATACTGAATAAAGCATTTTAAACAAGTAGAAAAAGACAACCATTTTCAAAAAAGTGTATTTTTAAGTAGTTCTACCTGCACCTGAATGCTTTTCCAAAGTGGATACTGTCTGAGCAGAAGTGTTGGTTCTCTGAAGTAGTGACGGGATTGAAAGGTGGATTTAGGTGTCAAAAATGAGTCACGTTCCCGACCCATCTGTCATCATGTCTGTCTGTTAACGCGGTAAACAAAGTATTGAGTAATGTTATTTCCAGTGCAGCATGTTGCAAAGTCTATTTTAAAGAATTAGTAAAATATCTCTCGTGGTCATTGTTTTTAATTTACGTGGCTGTTTTTTGACATTCAAATACATGTAGATGTATCTTAACTAGACTATCTGAACCTTTTCTTTACCCTGTTTTTGTCTAAATTGTATTTTTTTCACAACTGTTTATGTGCTACCTATTTTATATAAGGACGTTTTATTTTTCAGTGAAAGATACAACCAACAGTCAGTTGATGCATTAAAATTCTTTTTCCAAAAAGAAGAACAAATATTTGAAATCTGTAGATTACATTTGAGAAGCTGAACCAAGAAAATCATCAAAGTCATTTTTGCTTGAAAAATGACTTTGATGATCAAATGATTGAAACCGTTATTTTGCAGATCAACTAATCTTGGCACTAATTTTAATGAAACTTGTACCTGGTTAAATAAAGGGAAAATAAAGCAGAAAAAGTTAAATTCAATTCAGTGGTGTTGTTGAAATAAAAAAACTAAAAAGAAACTTGAAATCATTGTATCCCCTGTCTGAGCTGACTAATAAATGTAACCTTTTTCTGTCCCTGTAGGAATGCTCCTGCTGACCTCCACTCTGACCCACCTGGGTGCCGCCAGTGTGAAGCTCTCAATAACCGCACAGGACGGGGAGGGCTGGACCTCTGTCAGGCCCGCAGAGATCACCATCAATGTTTTACGCAGCGCTCAGGCTCCAGCTGTGTTCAAGAGGTCTCGCTACACCTTTACGGTGCCCGAGGACGCACCGCCAGGGACTCCTGTGGGGACAGTGGAGGCCATAAACCCAGCAGGTGAGTGCATACGTGTTTCCACAACCGCGTTTTCTGGTCTGAGAGCAGCTGGACGTGTGAAATGACTAAAATTCGGCATCGTCTGCAGGTAGTCACAATTACTAAACTGTGTTGTATCTGCACTCAATTTAACCGATCAAGTGTCAACCAGGAGTGATAATTTGTATTAAAATACTGCTTCTTTGTTACTTGCTCTGTAGCTGTGTAGGAGATTTCAAACTCTGACTCTCACAGAATCGAGTTTCTGAAATAAAAGTATGCTAATTAGGCAAAAGTATGCCTAGTTAGCTGTTAGTGGTTTGTGTTTGCAGTGTACCCATTGATGTACAGACAACTCGTCACTGGATTACTTTGATACTGAAGAAAACAAGTTCTGGAGTTAGAGTCTTTTTTTATATGCTTTTTAACGTGGATTTATGGATGTTTATTTGTCCTGAAATAACACTGAATTTGAAGTTATGTTTATCATGTCTGTGTTTTGAGGTTTGATGCAAATTAAAGCATTCCAGTGCTGTTTTTAAGGGCCTTATTTGCCTCCATGAGCTGCAGCTCCACCTGCTGACTGTGTTGAGAAGCAGCTGGCCCAAATCAGCGGGACAACTTCTTCTTGTTTGTAGAACACCAGCATGCATCTCCCATTTTATAGACCCTCTAGATCAGGGGTGTCAAAGTCATTGTTGCTCTGGGGCCGCATCGGCATCATGGTTGCCCCCAAAGGGCCGGTTGTCGGCGGGGGGGGGGGGGGGGGGGGGGGCCGGTGCTGCCACATACGCTGGTGGAGGTGTGTGCGCGCGGATCGGGGAGGAGCTCCGCCGTGCGCGATTTCCATTTTTTTTTTTTTTTGCTGGTAGATTCGCGGGCCACATAAAATGACGTGGCGGGCCGGATCCGGCCCGCGGGCCGTATGTTTGACACCCCTGCTCTAGATCAATACAATTCAACCTTAAAAGGAGTATTGGTGGATGAACATCTCCCTCTTCTAGTTAAGAAGCACTTGGATATTATTAATTTAAATAGTTTTTTTTGTTGTTGTTCCATTTCTTGTAAATATCCTGAAATGACCTGGAGACAGATGTAATCGCTGTCACCTCTCCTTGTGTGTCTGTGCACCAGTTTCCTCTCACAGTCCAAAGAAATACAGGTCACATCATTTGGAAAAAGAGATTAATTATTAATTTAAATGAAGAGGTTAAACAAATGTACTTTCATTATTATTTCTTCTTTTTTTCGAGTTTACCCAGTCCAGTTTAAACAAAAATAATAAAATAAGGTTAACGAACTGATTTAAAAGCCATATTTGTCAAACAGGACGTTGCAGGAATGCAGTATTAAAGCAGGATTTGTCAGATGACAGATGATTGTGACAAACACAATTGAGCGATCATTGTCATTGTTTAAATCTCCTTCCAGACATGAAGAGGCCAGCAGTAAAGAGGAGGTTTAATCATTAATCCTCCTTAAGCCACATGCACAGATGATAAAGGGTCAAAGACAATTGTACACTATATTTTGTATCGTTATTCTTAGAGTTCAAAGATGGTCATAAACTTAAATATACACCTGGACTGTGTAGGATTTATTGTTATTATAAATATATTTATCATAATAGCATTTGTTTAACGAGCGTTTATTTGATGTGTTTGAAGGTAAAAGTGAGTTTTACATATTGTAAATACAAATAGGCTAGACTAGAGGAGATAAAGATGCTTGCATTCTGCATATTTGATCTAACATAAACTAGATACTCCGGGATTATCCTTTTATTGTCCATTAGTTACGTGTCACTAACTCCACTTAGTCCCCCCAGCAGCTAAATCGCTCCACTCCACTAGACAGTCATTTAAGGTTGTCTCATCAATTAACAGATTAACGGAAACAACAGAATTGGGCCTGTTCGACAGGATCGGGTGCCCTTAAGCTCTCTGCGTGTTTCAGTGTTTTGTTAGTTACTGTTGAAGAGCACCAAACACTTGGAGGGGATTAAAGAGATCTTCTGAGCTGTACTGTAATTACTTAATGCTGCTTACTGTGTGTTCCTGTTGGTGTTCTTATGGTCATATTTTACTACATTGGACTACAAATGAATGTACTCATTGTAAGTTGAGTTTAGTTTATTTCTTTCTTTATTTCCCTTTCTTAATTTATTTGTTTCTTATTTTTCCTTTTATTTGTTTTCTTTTGCATTTAGTAGAACAGACCCTTTACTGTTGTGTTGATCATCTATTAATAAAAACTCTTTGCCTTTCCAGACTCAGAATCAGTGTCCTACCGAATCTCCTCTGGAGACCCTCAGGGTTTGTTCTCCGTTCACCCGAAGTCCGGCCTGATCAGCAACGTCAACCCTCTGGACCACGAGTCTCAGCCGTACGCCCTGCTGGTCCTTCAGGCCTACACTGACACCTCTCCGGTTTACAGCACCACACAGGTCAACATCACCGTTGCCGACATCAACGACAACGCTCCCGTTTTCCCCAAACTCGGCGACACCATCACAGTGTCTCAAAACACACACCCGGGCACAGTGTTGTTCATCGCTCATGCACACGACTACGACAGCGGTGCCAATGGGAGGGTGCAGTATCACCTGAAAAGTACTAAAAACGGGATGTTTGTTGTTGACCACAACCTCGGGACGGTCACATTGAATCAGAGTTTACAGGTGGGTCATCAGCAGAGGTACAGCCTGGAAATCGTGGCTAAAGATGAAGGGGAACTGTCCCTGAGCTCCACACTGACCCTCATGGTCAATGTGGACCGCACCGCTGCTGAAGACAGCCTGGCCTTCGAGACATTAGTCTACCAGGTGGAGATAGGTGAGGGCTACAGGAAAGATTCGAGGGTCATCCAGGCCAGGGCGCACCGTAGCCGGGGAGCTCACATGTCGAACTCGGGCCTCACCTACTCCCTGGAGGCAGAAGCCGGATTTCCTCCGGCTCCGTTTCGGATTCACCCAAAAACCGGATGGTTGTTTCTCTCCCACAATCTGGACTTTGAGACAGAATCCTCGTTTCGTTTTCGAGTGTTGGCCACAGCCGGGGAGGCCTCGCTAGCGAACGTGACGGCTACAGCCACGGTGATAGTGCTGGTGCTGGACATCAATGACAACCCACCGGTGTTCAGCAGCGAGGTCTACTACTTCACCGTGTCAGAGGGGTCGTCGCCTCAAGGCCTGGTGGGAACCGTCAAGGCCATGGATAAGGATTCTGGGAAAAACGCCCAGCTGTCGTACATCCTGCTCACAGATGGGAAGTTCTTTCGCATCAACACTAAAACAGGTATACATGGATATATATGAGTGCTTATGACTTATAAAATGTATGTTTTTGTTGTTTAAAGTGCAACCAAAGAGTCACATCGATAGCGCCACCTTGAGGTCGCATTAGGCTTTACTGTGCATCCTCACCTTTTTGTCCCTTCTCTGTACCCTTCCAGGTGAAATTATCAACTGGGTGGCTTTGGATCGGGAGCAGCACAGCCAGCACAGTCTGAAGGTGATGGTTACAGACCAGGGCCACCCTCGCCTCAATGCCACCGCCACCGTTCACATCCTGGTCACCGACATCAATGACAACACCCCACAGTTTACACACCTGCCTGCCAGCAAGGAGCTAAACGTTCAGGTAAACGTGTTAGAATCCTACCTGGATATTGTACTTCAAGAGATTGTGTGTTCCTGGTAGACGGACACATTTTTGATGGAGGTAAGAAAGATTTTCTTATAGATTTTAGCACTGTAAAAAAAGAAAATTCAGTGTGTACTTTTGTAAGAGCGGATTACTCAACATCTTTTATCACTCTTGAATTATTTCTTTTTCTTTTTCTCACACAAACATAGGGATGTAAAAAAAAAAAAAAAATACATCAGCAAACTTGCAGATATGCATCTTTAAAGTGTGCAATGTGGTTGACCGGTTGTTACATATCCAATCTAATTCACTTATTGCAGATATGGGCTGGTGTACCAGCTGGCTCCTTGGTGACAAACATGTTTGCCAAAGATTTAGATGCAGGAGAAAATGGAACAGTCACCTTCTCGTTGGTCACAGGTGAGTTACATACATTATGCACTTGCACTGTTACAATGTTATTGATGAGTTCCTAGGTATCACTATTTTGTGTTTCTCTCAGCTGATTTACAGGTTGAGGGTTTCGGACACTTTGAGATTGACAGTGAAAGTGGAGACATCCGAACAACGGAGCTGTTCACCGAGAACTCTGAGTCGTTCTACACTCTGAAAATAATGGCCAAGGACAGCGGAGTCCCACCTCTGGAGGACACTGCAGTCCTTCATGTGCAGGTACAGACATCGCTCGGGGGAGATAGCAGGTCAACAATAGACTATTTTTGACCACTCTAGAATTGATAAAAATGATCAGAAATCCCTCCAAAATACCACATTAAGACATCATGATCTTAAGGAACACCATGGAAAGAGTCATGCTGTGATTTGTTATCTAAAACTTTGGACATTTGGAGATTTCTGCAAGAATTGAGCTTTTCGGCAGTTGGACGGCGGGCACTGAAACTTCTCAGTACAGCTAGGGAAGCCATATATCCCCTAAATCCCCGAGGTCTCTAATTTGTGGTTGTAAAGGTTTATGAGGCTGTGATTATCAGGTCATTTAATACAGTGACGTCAAGTTTAAAAAAAAACGGTCTCACTATGTGAAATGGCCACTATGGGGACTAACATCATCTCACATGAATACAATCGGGCTCATTGGATCCACAAGAGTCACAGCTTTCTTCTCATACCCAAAGAAGAAAGGGTGTCCACACACTGAATACTGAAGGTTCCTAAATGTATGCATACATACTCTACAAAAACAACAGCTCCACCTCCATTCAGGGGACAACACGATTCAACAAAACAGCCATTGTATACATGTGAATATGAACAAAAGTCATCACCACACCTCGGAGATGTTGTTTAACAGGCATTTTGTTTGTTCTTACTACCTAATTCTTCCCAGTGGTTTAACTTGTTGTGTCGCATTTTTGCTGTGAGTTTTAAAACAGTATTTCACCCGCAGGTTCATGGATTAGAGGCTCTGTATGGCCACTCTGAACACCAAATTATGAGGCGTTTTACGGTGAAAGAGGACACTGAGCCAGCGACCGTTATCGGCTCTGCGGCTGTTTCGTATAAAGGGAGAGTCCACTATTCCATCTCTGAGGGCGACGGGAGCATTCACTTCGGCATCGACGGCTCCTCTGGTGACATTTATATCAACCAGCCGCTGGACTACGAGTCGGCCATGCAGTACCACCTCATGGTGCGAGCTGAAGATGTTGGACTCTCTCCCGGAGCGAACATGTCTGTGCTGGTCAGCGTGATAGTGGAGGATGTCAACGATCACACACCCTGGTTTCCAGACAAACTGGTGATGTTCGGCCTGCGGGAGGATGCCAAAGTCGGATCGCTGGCGTTCGCTTTTCACGCCAGGGATGCTGATGGGACTTTTCCTAACAGTGCCCTCTGCTACTCGCTGACCTTGGACCCTGAATTCAGCAGGTCTTCCTCACGCTTCCCCTTTCAGATAAACCCTCACACAGGGAGCCTGACTGTAACGGCACCTTTAGACCGCGAGACCAACCCCAGCTTTGCCTTCACTGTAACAGCCACAGACCAGGCGAAGAGGAAGGACGAGCGGAAACGGACGTCTGTCACGGCTCAGGTGTTCCTGCTGGATGTCAACGACAACAGGCCGGTGTTCATATCAGCGGACACAGTCCAGGTGATGGAGGATGCAGAAGTGGGGAGTCTGCTGCATCATTTTGTGGCCATAGATGGAGATCTCGGTGAAAACGGGGTCGTCTCCTACGTCATCATGGCTGGAAACAAGGAAGGATTCTTCACACTGGAGGAGAAAACGGGTAAGATTCTTATCTATAGATAAGACTGGGCCGATATATCGACAGATATTAGCTACGGTGATATTTGTGCTACTGTATATGTTGATGGTTAAGACAAATGAAATTGCAGTGCAGGACATTTTGAAGCAGTGTTTCCATTACACTGTTTTCCATCCAGTGCACTTGACAAGTTTAACTGTAAACCGGTATGTTGTTTTGTTTTATTGTATGTTACTCTAGACAGTTTAAAGCAAGATTAAAAGACACCTTCATCATATTCAAAGTTCATCTTCTTCCATCGTCTACAGGCCTCTTGTTTCTGTCGACCCCTCTGGATTACGAGACACAACGTTTCCACCGTCTGACCGTCCGTGCAGTCGACCACGGCCTGCCCTCGCTCTCCTCCACCCAGACTCTGACGGTGGAGGTGGGGGATGTGAATGACCAGACACCCGTCTTCAGTCAGAGCATCTACAACGCCAGCGTGGCGGAGAACAGAGACCCTGGAGAACCAGTGATCCGGGTCTCTGCCACTGACAATGATTCAGGTAATAATTATTAGAAGTTTGGGTGTTAATTATGTGTTTGTGAGTTAATGCTATCATATCAAAGTTAAAAATGGGAGAAAAGAATTCAGTTAATTGTTTGACACACTAAAATATAATCACTAGTCGCACTAAATATGTTCATAATAATAAGTAATCTACAGATTATCATTCAAATCATTTTATAATTGTTTGGCACATTAAATGTCAAAAGAAATTGAAAAATTCCCATTACAATTTCCAAAGACCCAAGATGATGGTCCAGATGTGCAACATTTAAAGACTAAAGATATCAGGTTTATAATCCCATTAGATGAATGATCGCACCAAATACTCACAATTGAGAAGCTGAAACCTTTTTGCATAAAAAATTACCCGAACAATTAAACGATTAACGAAACAGGTGTTGTTTTCAGTCAATTGAATAATTATTTAATCGACTCCTTCTTCTTATTTTTATAAAATCTTCCAGATATATTTTTAGTGTAAGGGAAAATCTCCAGACAAATATCTGACATTTTGAGTGGGAAATGTGATGTGATTAAAAGCTGTAGGGGAACAAATAGTAATTGAGTTAAGCTAAGTACACAAGTATTTTGATACATACATAAGTAAGCTTAGCACAAGTTACAGAATGTTTTCTCCTCGTTGATTATTTTCTGGATTGCTGGGCAAGCCTTTTAAGAAAAGTAAGGTTTTTATTCACTTTAATAAAAAGGACACTTACATCTCTAGTTTTTCTAATGTACTGGTTTTACAAATATACACACTGTATAAGTTTGGCTCGACATAAATGGGTTTTTTTCCAAGTCTGAGAAAATAAAGATTGATCTGAATGAATCGGAACACCCCAACAACACCTCGGCTCCTATTGATGGCAGAATAGAGGATGTTGAAATCCTTCTGTGAAGTGGAGATCGCAGTATGCCTCCAAAGAGCCTAGATGGCAGCACTAGCTTGTCTCCTTGAGGCCTAACGGCCTAAAACCACAGACTCAATATGCATAAAACCAAATAGTGCCAAATAAAAATAAGATTAAACACATGAAAAAGTAGCTAAACTCAAAAATAATGGTGTATTTTATCATAAATAATGAAGACATGAATAGTTTTAATAATAATAATAACAGTAATCATTTTTTATTTAAACCTGGAAATTCCCCTTAAACATTTCTCAGTTTTAAGCAGTAATAGTTTTATTGTCTTTAAAGCAAAGTACCACATGACAAATGGCTCACTCTGCCATGTTTTGGTTAAACGTCAGCGCTGCAGTGACTCAAGGTTGTCGTCTGTTTTGTTTCACTCCATTAACGGTTTAATTGAAACCAACCCCTGCCCCCTTTTTCTTCACGTGGTGTTCCATTTGTTTCTTTTTTCATGTGCTATATGTTCACTGTGCATCCCAGCAAATCTCATTCGTCTAACCCCATAATCACGTTCACAAATCTACACATCAGTCCTGTTTATTTAAACACGTTGTGCTCGGGGGGGCCTCCTGAATCCCACCTCATCTCGTCATGTTGACAGTGCGAGTCCTTTTAAATACTGGAGGTGGAGGGCATGTGGCAGGAGGATCTGTAACAAGAGGGGTTTTGATGTGAACTGGGGGTGAGAATTGTCCAAGAACAGCAAGCACACAGCTCCTCTGGGAGATTTGAAAAGGTCCTCTCTCATGATGATTTCCATAATCCAAGCCATCTGTGCCAATAGGCGCCGTGTTTTCATCTGTCTCCTCAAATCGCCTCGTCTGGCAGCTCAGCCCGCTCTCCCACCAGTCTTATTTGATTATCATTTCTGCTGCTTTTTTCCCCCACCAACGTTCCCCAAAGATGACCATTGTTTTGTGCCCGTGTCAGTCCCTGTATCTAGTTTCCATGTGTTGGAGTCAGTCAGAGGAGAAGTGCAATATCAACGAGTGTGACAGCTAAACTTTGTGTTACTCAGGATTTCACTTTGTTGCGCAAATGTTCAGATGTTCTGAGGGATTTTTAAAGAATAGCCGTGTTGTCCTCTGGGTCAAAAATGGGATTAAAAATACAACCCATATCTTAGGAAATGATCAAATATCTAATATCATTCCAAAGTTTCACAGTTGTGTGAACAAAAGAGCTTCTTGGCATTCATAAAGGGTCACACAACACAATTTTCAGACATCGAAAAAACACAGTTTCTAATGAAATGAGAGTCAATCCAGTTATAGAACCACTGGCAGTAATGTTGGTTTACTCAAATTACCAAAAAAAACACATTTTCTCACTTAGATCCAGGAAAAAACACAGAGCGAGCAAAGATTTTCATAGAGCAGTATTTCTTTGTGAGAAGGTTGTTCCACTGAAAACTGATCTCAGTGAGGAGAAGTAAGCCTTAATGACTGCATGATGCGGGTATTTTTTTTTATTTTTTATTTGTCACCGGCCTTTTTTTTTGTCTCCTGCGTTTTCCTCACCAGCTCTCACATTGTCTTGTATCCCTGAACACTGCATCCATTCACTGTCCAGTACAGGTAAACGGAGGACAGTTGTACAATTTCTATACAGTTCCTCTGATACTGAAATGATGTAAAACGCACATATTGCTCTGGAGCAGCTGCAATGACCACCACAGTTTGCATGCAACTTGACAATGTGTTGCTGCCAGAAGAAGAGCCGTGTACAAGCAGCGGGGCCGGACTACTGCAGCAAAGGGCTCTCAGATTATGGTTTCGCTCCTCTGTCCGTTTTTTTTTAAAGGTGATTCTGTGATTTACTGAACCTCGTGGTTCTGTTTTCAATATGACATTTGTTTGAAAGCACCTGATGAGGTGCTAAACTCAGCCCCGGGACTGATGTGAATGCTGAGATTGAAAGAAAACATGATTAAAGTATTATTTTAGTCGTTTTCCACACATTTTATGAAGTAAGGTTTTGTTTTGAGGTCTGTGACAGAGCTCACAGGGCGTGTTAAACAAACATTAACATACCGTGTTCCTCCCCCAGAGGAGAATGCCGTGGTGTGGTACAGTCTGTTGCCCGGCGCCGGCTACGAGCTCTTCAGCATCAACCCTTACACCGGTCTGATCACCACCACCTCCTACCTGGACCGAGAGCAGCAGCATCACTTCACTCTCAGAGGTACAACACAAACCTGTTACACCTGAGAGACACACAAGTGCGGATAGAAATAGTGCTCTGAAACACACTCTTGTCCTTGGCAAGCAGTTTGTCGTGATCATGTTTGTCACTTCACTTGTAATTTAATAAAATCAGAAACCCTGTTGAAGAGAAAGTCAAAAAGACATTGAGAAAACAGCTGAAATAAAGCACGCCTCTGCTAGTTTCATGAATACAATTTTAAGCTTATTACGCTTCATGGAAAACGAGCAGTGGTAATACATCACAACAAATTTAATGAGTTTGTTTAATTGAGTTTTTACAAGTTGGGAAAAGTAGTGACGATCCATCCCAATCAGGTGCTGCTAGGTAAAGAATAAAACTCTTCATAATCTCCAGATGGACAAGGTTTAGAGATTAAGTTTAAAGTTTGTGTTGACCAGCTAGACCTGTAGCATCAACGGCTGTGATCAGGATCTGCTGAAGGAAAAATCTTCTCCAGTGTGAAGCTCAACGACAACCAACTGTTTGAAAGCCTGTGATTCTAAGGGTTATAAAAATATCCCTCTAAAAATGTAAAGCTGCCATATAAATCCTCTATCAAACACAGACATTTCTCTCATTCTGTTTCTCATTCTCTGCCTTCTCTCTTGACATGCTTCACAGCCAAAGTCGTAAAGAGTTCGGGCTTTTGTATGACGGCAACATAATTCAGCAGATTGATTTATGTTAAGGAAGCGGTAGACTTTTAAAGAGCTGAGGTACAATATATCTAACCTCCACTGACTGCTCCCTCTGCCTTTTAAAGTGTTTGCTTTCACTCTCTCGTGGGCACACACGGCTATTACATTCACGCTATTCAGCCGCGTTTGATGATGAACTGCTTTCAGATGTTTTATTATAATATTTGTACAGTCAGCAGTATGATGAACAATTAAATATAATAACAGAAAAGCATGAAGGTCTTGAAGTTGTGCCAGAATCACGCAGGTCTGATTGGGAAATATTGAAATATGTGGGGACAATTTTCTCTGCCGGCAAATGAATTTGGAAAGAAATAGAAATTATTTTTAGCCATTATAAAAAGCTGTAGCAGTTTATGTAATGTTGACGGAATTGCTTTTTCATTCTTAGTCTGTACTGCTATTAAAAATCAGTTCAGTCCTTGTGGTGTTTCAAGACTGAAACTGCTGAGGAAAACGGTATATTACTGATTTCCCATGACTATCAAAATTAGATAAAATTCGACAGAGATTTCTGCAGTGAGCGTAAGGTGTGAATTTCTTTTGATTTATGTCTGCAGTCCAGGCTCGTGACAGCAGCACGCGGCCTCTCTCGGGTACGGTCACAGTGCTCTGCTCTGTGCTGGATGACAATGACAACCCTCCGGAGTTCATGCAGTCCTCCTTCCAGATCAGCCTGCCAGAAAACCTTCCTCCAGGGGTGGTCCACACTGCTCAGGCCTCTGATCCAGACCACGGAGAAAATGGAACTATACACTACTCCATTTTAGGTAAGGTGCCCCGGAGAGAGCTCTGTATATCAAGCTATTTGGATCATGATTTGGTAGTTTTGGCTACCATTTCTATCGGTAATGAAAATTGTTCTCGGCAAGCTAATCGCTGAGATCTGGGAACTCATCGACATTGTGAAAAAGAAATCCAAAAGGGGAAAGAAACTAAGCGATCATACAGGTTTTTAAACAAACGCTGAAGTAAGCCAAACTCATTTGGAAGATAAAAATGATGATAAAAAGTCATTACTTTGGTGAGTTAAATGTTACCATAATGGATAGAAATGAACCAGGAACATCCTATAATTTCTGTCTTTAGGCGAGGACTACAGAGGTCGCTTCACCATCAACAGCCACACAGGTGCCATAAGCACCACACAGGTCCTCGACCGTGAGGAAAGGCAGAATTACACACTTACCATACAGGCCCATGACTATGGCCCCACCCAGCTCAGGTCCTCCACCCAACTCCAGCTGGTGCTGCTGGACCAGAACGATAACTTTCCCTCCTTCACCCGTAAGAGCTACCACGCCTCTATCAGCGAGGGCCTACCTGCAGGAGCGGAGGTCCTGCGTGTTGGCGCCTTTGATCCCGACGAGGGGTCCAATGGGGACCTGACCTACTCTCTGACAGAGGACAGCAGCCAGGGGGCCTTCTCGGTGGACGCTTTCACCGGAGTGATCCGCACCACGAGGTCTCTGGACAGAGAGAGTCGGGCGCAATACACCCTCAGAGCTGTGGCTGCCGACGGCTGCGCCCAAGGGCCACTGAGCTCTGTGGCATCGCTGACCATACAGGTGGAGGACGTGAACGACAATGTGCCAGTCTGTGAGCAGAATCCCATCAACGCGTGGGTTTCCATGAGGACTCTACCCAACCAGATAGTTACAACGGTGACGGCAACAGACGGTGACCAGGGGGACAATGGGACTGTACAGTTTATGTTGTCTGATGAGGAAAACCTGTTTGACATCAACGGCGAGTCGGGGGAGATTTCATTGAGAAGACGAGTGAGAGCAGGTTTCTCTGGGAGGAAGCTGCAGGTTGTGGTTTCAGACAAAGGACAACCTGTTTTAACCTCCACCTGCCTGGTTTTCATTCATCTGAAAGGAGAACATGAAGGACTACAGTTCACAAACAAAGTGTACAACGCTACCATCAAAGAGAACAGTAGAGCTGGTAGGTTTTTCCCACCTCTATTCCTTCTGTTTTCATTGATGCCATTAAAAACCCTCATCGACCATTTTACTCTCTTTGTCAAGGCACTTGGATTGCAAAAGTGGAGGCCAATGACCAAACCAACAGCAGACAAAGGATCACCTACACCATATTTAGTGGCAGTGAGAATCATATTTTCTCCATCAACCGTCACACGGGTAAGAAACAAAACAAAAACATTGCCTTTGTTCCTTTTTTCCTTGAGTTCACTGGTGATGATTAGCAGATGGGATTCTTGTTATGTATCTGCAAGAAAGTCATGCATGCTTTCAACAATTGAGTTATGCTAATAGCACAAATTCTCATTCACTCATCCATTTTATTTTCCACTAAAGCATCCAGAAAATAACTTTTAATTTCCAGTCCTCGCAATTATTTATGTTTAACCCAAAATATTTTCTATTCCACTCATTTTGAGCAATTGTTATTTTCTGTGTTTCTTTTCAAAATGTCCTTTCAGTTTATCTGCTTCATCTGGTTGTTTATATACAAGAATTTCCTCAAGAATTATGATTGTTGCCTGCCTGATTTTATCATATTCTTACCCCAAACTCTTTTTTTGGATTTATGTTTCCATAAAGTAATGAGGTAGACACAGTTTCACTTCAATACACATTATTATACGGAGATAGGAACAAATACTTTTTTAGGCTTGCCAAAAAGTCTTAAAAGTGCTTCTGTCAACACCTTTTTTTAAAGACGAAAAGTCATGTTTTTCTTTCCATTACTGTGACTTCATTTTTCCCTGATCCGATTTAAAAAAAAACTAAAACTTGAAATACGTTGGGCTATACTAGTCTTTCATGTTGTGTTTGCACCGTTTTTGACTTACAGTGCCATATATGTTTTCCTCTCATCTAGGTGAGATCCGTGTGCAGAAGGACAACTCTCTGGACTATGAGGTGAGCCCTCAGATCCAACTGGTGGTGCTGGCTGACAACGGGCTGCAGACGGCTCACTGCAGGGTCTCCATCAGCCTGCTGGATATTAATGACAACGCGCCAGTGTTTGAACACAGCAACTACAGAACAGCTGTCTGGGAGGGGCAAGTGCACAACACCTACATCATGCAGGTAGACACTATAAATATTTATGCCCTCTTTCACATTGGAAATACCGTGCCGGTATGTCATATAATCAGTTGTGATTATTGCAGATAAGATTTTATTAATATTGATCACTTGTATGTATTTTCTGCAGGTGTTTGCGTCCGATGCTGACAGCGGGATAAACGGGCAGATTGAGTACTCCATTGTGTCCGGTAACGCCAACGAAGCATTCGTCTTAGACTCTGTTCGTGGGATTCTTGCTACCAAAGTCTTGCTCGACCGCGAGATCGCCTCCTCATACAAGTACGCTGACGTCACGTATTAAAAAGTATAATGGAAACATTTCCAGAATGTATGATAGTTGAGAACAAAGTGGATCTCTAAGTTTCTACTTACACCTGTCGTAGCTAGCCTCTGGGAAATTGTTGTCCGTATTCCAAGTAATCTGTATACTATCGGATATTTCAATGTAATCATCAAGCCATTTAACAACAGTTATTTTGTTTGCATTCAACAAACACATCCCATGAGTCTTTGCCATTGGCTCAGCTGTGGAAGCTGTAGAGTGCTAACAAAATAAGTTTAAATGGGAAGTCATTAAATGTAAAGTCAATGTGTGTGGTCACAGTGAGAGGGCCATTATGGCACTGCAGGGAGATCGCAAAATGGCTGCAGCGCTATTATGTTTGACGAATCATTGTTGCTCTCAAATTGCAGAACAATAAGTTCTTCGGGGCTCTTTCAGGTTCATCCATGGTTTACTAGTTTAATAAGTGAAACTGTCGACTGTAAATGAGTGAGAGGAAATGATCATGTGTTGCAAGTTTGATGAAATGGGCCAATGAGCAATTTTATTATGACAGTGCGCTGGCTATATCTTCTTTATTAGAAAGCTTTCTGACAGATTTCTTTGTTTTTTTTAAATAAGTCAAACATCTGCACAAGTAAAAGTAGAATTACTGATTTTAGAATTTACTGAAAAAGTACAAATACTTAAAATATCTGCTTAATTCTATTATTGCGACTCTATAATTCATACGTTTCCAGCCCAGCATAATACAATGATACTCCATCCATATTATGCAAAGTGGCATCATTTGTTTTCTGCCTTTTATATTACAGGCTGGTTCTGCAGGCAGCAGACAGGGGGAACCCTCCTCTCAGCAGCACCGCCACCATCAGGGTCCAAGTGGTGGACGTCAATGACAACGGCCCTGCCATCCCCCCCATGGAGCCTGTGGTTATAGCAGAGAGTAAGACCAGCCCCCTCTGCTCTCCGACTGCTTGCCATGATCAACACTCATTCACATATAAACACTGTCTATGTTCGTTATCTATTTAATGGACTTATTACGACGTTTTCTGTTTCACTTCAGATCTTCCGGCGGGTTACATGGTCACCCAGGTGACTGCGAACGACGTGGACCTGAGCTCAACCATCACCTACAGCTTTTTAGACAACAGTAGCACCAACTTCCCCTTTGCTATTGACCGATATACTGGTGTGGTCACCCTGTCTCGAGCCCTGGACTATGAGGAGCAGACAGAGTACACGTTGACAGTCTGGGCGTCTGATTCCCTCCACCAGACCACCGGAGAGGTCAAAGTTGAAGTGCTTGACGTCAATGACAATGCCCCAGTCTTCACCAAGGTCTCCTACCAGGTACAGATGAGATATTTATCAGTCAAAAGGTTCAAGGCCAACAGGCATGTCTTATTCAGGATGTATACATTGTAAATTAAGTTGTTTGTTAATGCTTTGATAAAGTGATTAAGAGGAACTTTTGGGTTGAAAGGTTGTAAAAGCCTTTGTGCCTGATGTACTCGCTCAGTATTTTTGTCTTTTTACCGTAATCCTTTATTAATGACTTACTAACATGTACTCCAGACTTGAGGGCTTATTGGAAACTAAGTGTTGAAAGACGTGCTTCAGTGATTTGGTCAGTAATTTCCGTAATGTTGGAGAATGCACATAAGGCAGATTTAGAAAAGAATAAACCAAATTGAAGCAGAGCAGGTTGATATATCCTGACTTTTAGTCCCTTGCATGGGTCCATCTACAGAAACACTGGATGCTACATTTCACATAATGGAAAAGTATCGCAGTTCCCCTTTTAATAAAAGGTCACAAGGTTCTCACGTTGATAAAGGGTTCCACCACTTTTGATAGTTGAACTTTTTAATTGATAATGTATGAAGTTTTTTCCAGATTTTCGGTGCAGTATTTTTACTCAGTTTAGTACATTTGAGGGGTCATAAAATAAAGAGTTAACTATAGACAAATTCTGCTGAAGAGATTTTTCAAACTTGGCAACCCAAGAGTTGCGGAGTTATAAAGCAATAATAAATGTTTATTAACCGTATAAGGAAGTGGTATCTGACTGGATATATAGAACATACATTATGATCTTGCTGCAGATGTGAATCATTATTTATTCTCTCTTGAAGGTGGAGATGTCGGAGTTGGTTTTAGCAGATACGTTAGTTTTGTCAGTGTCTGCTACCGACAGCGACTCTGGACTCAATGGGAAGATCACCTACAGACTGCTTTCATCTCCTTTACAAGGCTTTTACATAGAGCCAGACAATGGTAAGAACAGCTTCACTGATGGAAAAGACATCCTGCAATAGCTTTGATATAAATGTCTCGTTGACAGTAGAACCTCACTGTATGTATGTAGAGTATATTCATATATAGAAAAGTTGGAGGTTAAGAAGTCGGTAGAGGGTTAAAACAATGATCCAAGATGTATTGCACTTCTTCTGTAAAACAAATTACCCCAAGCTTTACAAGTTGTATGACTTATGACTGTATGGTGGTCTGATTTTCATATTCATCCCTCTTATTCTCTCCATTAAAATCAGTTTTTCTGGCATAGTTAAAGGGGCACATGCCAAAGAAAAGGGCACAGAGAAAGACTTTGTCTTATTCTGAGCAGTATTCAGTATCAAGGGTTACTGAGAGTTGTCATTCTGCCAGCAGCATTTCTCCAGTGTTTATATTTCTATAGTCTTGGATGTGTGAGTGAGTTCCTTGGACAGGGGGAGAGAGAAGCAGCAGAGAAGGCAATTAGAAAGCATTGAGATAAAGTGCTTCAGAGGAGCCATGCCTATCCTATTATCTCCCTTTTAAAAATGTCTAAACCAAAGAAAGAAGATAAATCGCACAGAGCTGAAATGGAACCACCCCTCCTCAGTTCTGGCCAGTCTTTTCCACTCAAGTGGGATTTATGGGCTTCTGTCATGTTTGAACTCCAAAGTCTAATATCAAAGAAATGTTTTTGCCCATATTTTGCCGTAAGGAGCTCAAATGGAAAGGGAAAATTGCATCAATGTTGACTCTCTAAATCCAGAACTTTAATATGGTGCTTTTGTGGTGCGGTGCCTCTCAGTTTTTCCAGACCTATTTGTTTCACAGACAACGAATGGTGCTGCTTTAGAGTAGAGCCTCAGAATTAATAAAGTCACCATGTAGAAAAGTTTAAGTGGCAATGAAGTGGAACAATAAATTGAATGGACAAACACTTTATTGTCATCCAAAAAGAACATTTGCTATTACAGTCTGCATATGGAATGCGTTAAAGAATAGTCACGCAGGAAATTATGTTGCATTGCGGTGTCTAATGACAAGCACAATTTAGATTTAACAGTCAGTATATTGTCATACAAAGAGACATGTTTTATAGTTACTTTTTCGAAAAAGAAACTAACCAGAAACAATCAGTGTATTTGTTAAACCATCTGTTAAATCAATCAAGAAGACTTTTATAGCTTTACATTGGTGAGACCAGATGTCAGGTCTTTCTAAGTTGTTCTAAGGAGTTTCATTGTAGAACAAAATCAACATGTTTGCATGAGGGCTTGATGTATCTGCAATATAATGGTTTGATAAAAGTGAAACAGTTTTTAGTATTAGTAATTTTTTTATCATTTAAATTTGATGTATTATTTCCTGTTAAATTTGTTCTGGTAAAAGTGTTTGCAAACAGTTTGCACATCCAGCAGACAGCATTCTTTTGGAGTCACGTCTATTACTACCCAACAATACTAAATAATACAATAGTCAATCATTTTTTAGCTATATTTTACTTTCTACCAACTCCTGAGAGAAATTTAACTTTAGATGGATATGGTGGAGCATTTAGGGTGCTAGATGCTCCCCTCCGGTCAACAGCAACAATTGGCTAAAAACAGCTAAAATCTCCATAGAACTGAGGTGTTATCTGTCTGTGGGTTTGTCACTATATCAGCAACTTTCACACTGTAAAGTCATTGGATCCTTTTTTTACTATTTAAAAATGGTTATTGCAGCTTCAGAAAAAAACCTATTTGCTTACTAACACATGATTTGTCTTGTAGGGTCTGTTTTCACCAATAAGCCCTTGAAGGCCATCACAAACAGCAACCTGATCCATCTTCTGGTCGAGGCCAGAGACGAAGGCGAACCTGTGCAGTGTACTGTCACCGCCATAGACGTGGTGATTCTGGACACCAACGACCATGCACCTTTGTTCCACCAGGACATCTACACGCTCACCGTCCCAGAGGACACGCCCACGGACACCACTCTGCTGACGCTGTCGGCAGAGGACCAAGACTGGAGCCCTGAAAACACCCACTTGGACTACGGCATCATCAGAGGAAATGAGGAAAGGCGATTTTGTCTGGAAGTAAAAATGGTTCAGGTTGAGAATCAGATGAGAAATGTAGGAAAACTTGTTCTGTGTAACCCTTTAGACCGTGAGACCACGGAGAGCTACGCACTGACAGTGAGCGTGTCAGATCGAGGAATGCCTCCACTGAACAGCTCTGCTGTTATTATGGTTACTGTGACAGACTGCAATGACAATGCCCCCGTCTTTTCCAGCACAGGATACCACGCTCAGGTGAGTGAAAACAGCCATGTAGGTACCAGGCTGGTCCAGGTCAGTGCTCAGGACCCTGACCTGGGAACTAACGGCCTGTTGCGGTACGACATTATCTCAGGGAACAGCAAAGGTCACCTTAAGCTCAACCGTCAATCTGGCCTTCTGGTGGTCAACCACTCGCTTGACTATGAGGAAGACTCAAAGTACACCCTCACCATCCGAGCATCTGATGGTGTTGAATCATCTGAACAACGCAAAGTGGCTTTTACAGTGGTCTTCATCACAGTGTTGGATGAAAATGACAACACTCCATACTTCATGTTCCCTACTGTTAACTGTTCTGTGCTGGAGAACCTCCCAGCGTTTACCCACACCTGTTCTCTCCATGCTGTTGACAATGATTTGGGCATCTACGGCCAGCTCTCCTACTCTATTCTGTCCTCCTGCTTCATGGACTATGGCAGTGGCAGCCCTGAGAAGAAGGAGGCCTTTGCCATTGACCCCTTAACCGGCGACATTCACACCAGACAGACGTTCGATTACGAACGCGAGACTGAGTACTGCTTTGTAGTGGAGGCCAGGGATAAAGGTGACAAAGCAGCTACGGTAAAAGTGCAGGTGACCATCAAGGGAGTGGATGAGTTCAGTCCCGTCTTCACCCAAAAGCGGTACCATTTCCTACTGCCAGAAAACGCCAAGCCTGGAGAGACAGTCGGTTACGTGATGGCGATGGACCATGATGGAGGGGTGGACGGGCTGGTGGAGTACTTCCTTGTGAGGTCATCGCCGTTTTTCTCAATAAACAAAACAATTGGTGCCATTTTCGTGTCAGGTCCTGTATATCGCAGAAGAGGCAGCCATGCCAGTGAGGACATGGTGGAGCTGGTCGTGTCTGCAGGTAGTCCCAAATTGGCCTCCAGGACCACCGCCTGCCTAGTTTTCGTCAATATCTCCAGCTCAGCCCAAGCACTCACCGGGGTGCCTCTTGATGCGCACATGCTCAGTTTGAGTGTCTCACTAATCATGTTCCTCCTTGTCCTCCTCCTTTTTGTGGGCTTGGTTCTCAGGTACAAGATCAAGGAAGCGGCAATCAAAAAGGCTGCTGCAATTGCTGCAAACTTGAACCATGGTACAAGCTCGTTTGGTAGATCCAGTAGCCAAAGTGCAATCTCTTTGCAGGAGATGAAACAGCCCAGCATCTTGGTGACCAAGAGTGACGTATCGATACCATACAACCAGTCAGACTCGAGCGGCCGTGGATCAGCAGAAGGGGAGACCGCTGAGGACCAGGAGATCAAGTGGATTAATCAGTACCCCTGCCGTAAAAGAGACAAATCTGTGCAAGGCAACCAGGCCACTGAGCTCCCAGACTCTGCTTTACCTGGGGACAATATCTCCTGCCACTCTATCGATGTAGGGCCAGAGCACATTTTATCTGTCAAAAAACGTTTAGTCACAGGGATGGCCAGCACAGAAAGTCTCCATCACTTCAAAGAGGAGGGAGGAGGTGAGGGGCTACTTCCTGCAATACTCAGGGTGAGGGATTTGGAGGATAGCATGAGGACAAGTGGGTATGCTCCCCTCTCGAAAGCCCATGCCTCTGCAGATTCTCTCTCTTCACTGATGTGTTTTGAGGAGCAGATGCAGGGCAGCTACAACTGGGACCATGTTTTGGACTGGGAGCCAAGCTTCCAGCCTCTGGCCTCGGTTTTCACCGATATCGGGATGCTCCCTGACGAGGAGCTTCAAGGCGGCCGCGAGGACTTGGCAGCAGAGGCAATCTGTCTCATGTACCCACCGCCTCTCATAACAGGAGTAGCTCATTCTGGCATTAGGACTGTTCCTCCGCGAAAACCGGGGCGCATGCCAAGTCTGAGAAGGAAGCCCTCTTACCCCAGATATGCGTATTCCCCCTTAGCAAGGAACACAGGACTTACCCCTTCCGCCATGACACCCACTTTCTCCCCATCACTGTCTTCTCTCACCATTAGAACTCCCAGTGCCTCACCAGTTGTCTCTGACACCGGGGTGGGGGGTTTCAGGCTTGACTCAGGACCCCTTACTGCAAGCCTATTAGAGGCAGAAATCCAGGTATAGACACAAACTTTGATCAAGTTTATCTAAAATAATCTTTCATTTGCCATCTGAAGGTAATTCCTTTAGTATTTTAAAGAACTATAAGGGGCATAATTTAAGTAAAACTTTTTTTATTGACAACTTCGTTATTGTTTTAGACTCGTGGGTGTCATGGGTTTAGTCTGAAAAGGGCAATATCGGGCAAAGTTGTTATTTGAACATAATGTAGTCATTTAATTACTTGAAGTTGATTTCATAACTAAATTCTGTTATAAAATGTGTATCTGGAAAAGCCTGAACTCAGTTTTGCATTACATTCTTCTAATGCAGCACTTTGAATAAGAGCAATTAATTATTGAATGTCTTATTGTAAACATGTTTAATTGTGGAGAAAGTGAAACAATTTATTAATGTGGTTGGTTGCAGCTTCTAAATGGAAACCTTTCAAGGTTGGTTTAATAAGCAACCAATGTCTGTAGTTAATCTCCCTGGAATCATAAAAAACAAGATTTTAAATACAGACCCATTTTTGCCTCCCTCTTCTTTAATATGTTTTGCCAATAAACTGCCAGGAAAATTGCTTGTCCAACAGAACTTATTTTATTCCTTCAATCTAGGACCGTTCTTAATTTTATGTTATATTGTGTCTTTTAATTCTTTAAAAGTCAAGGCTAGTGCAGACAAAACTAAAATATATGATTGATTCTTCACTAACATTAATTCAGTACGGATTCAATAAATTGGATTTCATTGTCCTGTCACTGGTCAGCATTATAGCTGATTCTTCTCATAAACCAGTTCCAGATTCTGGCTGTTTTTACTTTTTTTTTGTCATGAACAGAAGTAGTCTGTTCCCTTCATGATTGCTTTTGTGTGTGCTAACTGTAGACTACAGACAACCTGTTAATAAACAGCACTTAATGTACAATTTCCAGAGAATTGTATGAGTTTAAATATTAATACATTTGCAAACAAGTCAGCAATAAAGAAACTTTCTTCTGAATTTTTCTTGGATTAAGTATTTAATGGTGTTGTTGTACTGCTTGTGGTACAGGATTTCTTAGTGTACATTACATTTACTAAAGTAAACAACAATAATTCAGATTTTTCTAAACTTTGGGAAAATAATAAAAGAACAAAGAAAACGGGTTAATAGATCAAGGACATTTTACCACACACAGCTGAGACGTGACTGCTACATAAAATATTGGAATTGAACTGTCTCTCTTTCAAATGTATCATATAATTGTATTTTACTTATAATGAGCATTTTCTCCTGAATTAATTTTTTCCATGGCCACTCTCTGTCATTTCAGTCATTCAGTATCCAAAGTGAAGCAATTCATACTGCATTTCAAATAGAAGATGGGAATGCCATGATTCAATTTCTGATCTTAACCTCGTGAACTTTGATGTTTTCCTTTAAAAATCGTTTTAAGTAGCGTAGAGTCAAAGTTTTGAAAACATTTTCATGTGGTAGAAAAACAACACTTTACAGGGAACTCTGGTTTTGAAGATTCATTGAGTCATGCTTGAGTGAAATATGATTTTTTTTTTTCATATTTATTTTGCTACTTTTTAAATAATTTGACACTTTCCCCTTATATCGATGTATCATTGCAGCTCATTTTAACATAACATCTTACATGCAGTATTAGTTCTCTTCATCAATTCCATCCAGTATTGGTTCAATTTATTTATTAATTATTGAAATAGCTGAGGAGATTCTTCCCACTATAGACATTCTTTAATGTTTGATGCTTGTAACAATGATCTGAATATCTAAGAATGTTGCCTCTCTCAGAAAAGTAAAGAAATATGAAGTGATTCAACATGGCTCCACTTGGTCTGCAGTTAATCCAAATGTGCTGGCCTCTGGGAACATATGAGCTGAGGAGCTAAATATTATCTTTCATGAAACTGTCTGATAAACAGCGAGGCCCTGAACGATACCAGCCAAGTGTGTCCTGCATGTAGCCACTGATCAGTACGTAATTATTTATTGACTCAGTTCAGCTCTGCGCTCCTATGTATTTGTGATTTCAGCAGGTCCTTGGCCTCGGGATTATAGGGTGATGGAAGAGATCTCTCACCATATTGAGGAAGGTCCTCAGCCTTCTTTGTTATGCTGTCACTCATGATTACACGCACCTCTCAGTTGATGCCACGTCCCGTCCCCCCCATGCCAGACCAGGGCCAAAAGTCTGAAAGTGAAAAAAATAAGATTTGAAACTGAAAATATAAAATCTGAAAGTGAAAAATATAAGACCTCAAATATCAAAATATATATGACAGTGAAAAAATTAAATGAATATGTTATTCAAAACAATTCCAGAACTGGTTTTGTTTGACTGTCCGAAGATGGAGCCAATGTAAAGCACAGGTTGTTTACTAGTCAGCTGCTGGGACATCTGTCACTCAAAGGGGAAAACGGGGTCTCCTTAATTGTATGCACGGGGTGAAACAGCGTTGTTTTATGGCTTTGGTTAAAATACTGTACTTCAGTTTGTTTCTCTCTCTTTGACATCCTGTCTGAGGTAAGAGGCTCTCATGAACTAGCTAACGTTAGCTATGGTTAGTTCCCATTTAGCTAGCACTTAATGTCATGTTAGACGACTTTTATTTAATCTAACACACAGACTGTATATAAGAAGCTATTATGCCGTGTTCACACCAAACGCGGCGCGAGTTATTCGCGGTTATTTGCGTTAGACGCGCCGGGGAGGGGGCGTGGCTTATCGCCGGGGAAACCGTTATTCACTTAAGCCATTTATTTCCATGTTTTGCGTTAGCCTGTTTCCCCTCTCACAACACACAGCTCGTCCACGAACTGACTAACGTCAGAGATGAAGAAGGCCAAAGGAGGTGGTGACGCTCTCCGGCAGAATGACTCTGCTGACCCAAGGAAAGGAGAACAACAGCAGCAGCAAAGTGACGGGTACGATGGTGACTGTGACTTCGCAGCTGACCTGCAAGACGAAAACAATGACCCCGGACTCAGGAGAGAGATACGGAGCAAGTACAGAGACTTCATCGACTCAGTGCAACGTAAGTAAGACTGACCGGCAGGTTGGGGATGCCAGCAAGAGGACGTTGATGTTGTTTTAACTTTATATGTTGACACGTCTTTGATGCATTTCCTTCCTGTGTGTTTCCCTCTCTAGAGAATAGGGAAGAGTTGCTGACACCCTCCAACAACAAGCTCTCAGAAGTTTTAGAAGAGGCTAACAAACTTTTTAAAGATGGTAGGTGTGATTAAAACCACAGAAATGTTGAATTTGGGCTGCAAACCATGTGACTAGGCCTTTTTGGCATGATTAGACCGCAGGGCTGTTTAATCGATACACGGAAAGTGTCGAGGCGAGCCGCAGCACTTTACATTTGGAGCAAATTCTTAATATTTAGCATCTTCATTGAAATAAATATGCATCGGAGGTTTGCACGTGTCGGATCGTGCTCCCCCCGGGTGTTCTGGTCTCGTCCCACAGTCCAAGCACATTCAGGTTAGGTTAATTGGCGACTCTTAAGTTTGCAAATATAACACTACAGTATTATGTAAATGAGAAATTCAGAGTCCAGAGTAACAATTCATACATTGTGCTCAGTGTGCTCTCCCTGTGTTCCCTGGCAGTCCAGAACGTGAGAGAAGCCGCTTTGGATGCCCACCTCCTTGTTGTGGCCACAAATCTGGGAAAGGAGAAAGCCAACCAACTGGCCGCCGAGGGCGCTGCTTTTGATACCACTGTTTTTGCCGAGCGACTTGTGAATGAGTTTCTTGTTTATACTATTATAAGCGCATACATACCCAAAATGTTGGTTGGGAGTTCCTTGCACACACAAACATGCACCACTGAGTGCTGTTACTTGTGAGAAGTATAGCGCTGGACCGATCGATCGACTCGGCCGGCGTTAAGGCTCTTCCCTTGGTTGAAACATACTTGCCGTCATTGTTTCGTTTAAAACTGGGGTGAAGGTCAATGAGGAGCAGTCAAATAAGCAACACGATTAACTTGAATCTGAATAGGTTTTGAATGTGAGCACACCAAGGCAGGGGTCATGTGGAGATCTCTCTTCTTCTCGGACAGCTGTCCTTCATGGGTCTCAACCGACTAGAGGACGGGGAGGACGGGCAGCAGAGCGGAGGGGCAGCTGGCGGCTACCTGCCCCCCGATGCTTGGCACAGAGTGGCCAGGAGAGCAGAGTCCTGTATCCAGGCAGCACCCACCTTCAACTACATGTAAGGCCTGCCTATGGAAACAACCACTTCTGATGACAAAACAACAAATTGTTATTCATTGAATTTCACAATTAGAAATCACAGGAGGACGTACATGTTTAGTCTACAATTATAAACTGTTGATTTACTGAGAGTTTACATTTTTATTTCTAGGTTGTTATTGCATTTTCCCTGGTTAATAACTGTCCTTCGGCACTATTTTCTGTCTCTTGACATTTTCATCCCCGTGGGACTCGTTTCATCAGGATGGGTTCGTTCCATGCGGAGCCGCCGCCTCCTCCTGCGAAGCGGAAGATAGAATGGAGGAAGGCTCACGGCAAGGAAGCCGAAAGGACGATGCCTACTCAGGTAGCTGAACGTATACACTAACGTTGCTGCACATGAAAACAAAACAAAAAAATGCAATCGTTTATTGATAGTAGATAAATCATTCTTCCGCCAATCAATGTAGTTCTTTAGCGACATAAGCATGCATAAAGATTGAGGTGATTATTACCATTTATCACCATTGATTGTGCGGTTGTTGAAGATGTGTTCGTGTTAGCACTCTTCTTTGCTGGTACATGGGTGTATCATAACCACATATGCATGAACCGTTATGCTCACTTTCCTCTAGCTGTTGTCACTTCACATCATTTCGTTACAGTGTAGCTCGGTTACTTGCTGAGTAACAAAGCGACACTGTAACTAAATTATATCGCTAGCATAGCTGAAGGAAATGTGAGCATAATAGGCTACAAATATAAGCATGCATGCTAGCTGAAGTAAGCCGGCATCGTTAAGTTACCGTAGATTGTTGGTGTAGTTTGTCCGCTTCGGATAGAACCGCTGGTGGACTGGTTGGCAGCAATGCCAGGTATTTCACTGACGTAACACCTGATTGGTTCCTGATACTTACGGCATTATGTTGATGTTGTCTGTCAGCTGAAGACAATGGAAGGCTCCCATCAAGAAGTGACAGAGAAAGACGTGGAGAGGATCCTGGGATACCTGAAGAGTTATCACCAAGATGATCGTGAGTTGAAAGCCGAGCTCACGGACATTAACATGTCATCGTTGTGTTTGTTATTGTTATTATTTGCTCATGTGTCCCTGTTTCTGTCACAGCAACGTCGCCGATATCGTATTACGAGTTTGTCATCGACCCCAACTCGTTTTCCCGGACAGTTGAGAACATTTTCCACACGTCTTTTCTAGTCAGGGTGAGCTGTTTGTTTAAATCGAGCTTCTCTGCCCTCCAGTGACTGTTGGTGTGACGACGTTTTTTTGTGTTTCAGGATGGGTTGGCACAGGTGTACATGGATGATGACAAATTGCCTTGTATAGGTGAGAGGATGTAATATTTTGTTGTATAATTCGGACCAGGGAATAACACAGTGTTTTGTGTCTCAGCACCTGTAGAGGAGGGAGAAGAGGGAGAGGTGGGAGCTGGAGAGTCATTCAGCAAGAATCAATGCATCGTCTCTATCAGCCTCAAAACGTGGAAGGTTAGCACGGTTTGGCCTTAATCTAGCAACGATACAAGACCCAGTTTTAACAAAGAAAAATCTTCTTTTGCGTCTTTGATCATGATTTTAATGTTCCGACTGTTTTTTCTTCCCCCTCAGGAGATCATAGAGGCCTACGACATCAAAGACGCAATGATTCAGCCTCCAAACACACAGAACGAGTGATGGACCCCGAACAGTTTTCCTTAGCTGAAACAAAACAATGTTGTTTTTAGGTGTGTTAATGCTTTTTTTAAATTTCTAAATAAAAAAGACAAATTGTTCTAAATGAAATGTTCTAAAGGCCAAATGTCAGTGAAGGTCACTCTTGTAAACACATAACATAGCGTCTTGAGATCCCAATTACTCAGTTGCAAGTTTTGTTTTAACTGTTTTTAGAAGTTTGAATAATAAAAAGAGAAATAAGAGAATGTTGGTACTGTTTTAATTGATTTATGGAATATGAGTGAATGCTATATTCAGTTTGAATGATATTTCAGTTGGGTTAACTGGTCAACCTCATGCATTAAAGGTGCTCAATATCAAATTCAGAGCATATCTGTAAAATTAAATAATACAGGAGTTGTTACCCCAGTAAGTTGACTTACTGCATAGCTGTGCCAACCTGCGTATCGTAGTCAAATTACTGAACAAATGGGAAATGTGGGCTGAATTTAGAGCTTCTGAACCAGGCTGATACAGGGACCCTCGTCAAGGCAGGGCCTCGACATTAAAGCAGAAACAACCTTAAGGCCCTTATCATGTCTCTTCATTTCCATTTCAATTGATAAAAGGACCACAAACCAGTTGGCACACATTGAACCTGGGGCTTTTGTAGCCCATAGGGGTCTTGGGCTCCTCTTTGGGCAGTTTGTAATCAAGCGCATCATTTTCACTTGAGTAAATGATACTGTTGGAGAGAACAGTGTCAAAAAAAGCACAGTCAAATTAGGATCGCGAAGCTCCACAATAATGTATACTCATCTGTATTAGATCATCACAAGGGTGAGCTCACAGATTCCCCATGAAGAAAAGATTATCATCTGTTAGTCCAATCTGATAAGCACTTGGAAGGGGAGGTCGTTTTGACAAATACAGCACGGCTGTGTTCTCGTCCTGGCTTGAGTTTCACATTTATCTCTGTTTGCATTCTACTGAGATATGTACTGGGCTCTAAACAAGTTCTGCATTGTGGTTTGTGGTTGTTTTTCTCAAGGAACGTCAGGCTGCGATGCACTGAAGGAATTTAGGTTAGATACACTTGGCGGAGAAACGTTTGGAGAGCGGGAAGGTGCAGTCGGAGTGACAGTGGATTTAATAATAATTAGTTTTAAAATGTTTTCATACCCGCAAAAATATGATTTGATGGAGTTGAAGAAATGCAAAAACAAGTGGTAAGTTTTAGTGTTTACTGTGTGTTAGCTCACTCTACATTTGTGTTTAGCTGAACTGGAAGTTTTTATATTGACGAATGTAAAATCGAATTAAACCAAATTGCAGCAGTCCGATCCTGGTTTGTTGTGTCTGGTGCCAGAGGTACAGTGGGTTGTAAGACTTTTACCTGAATAACAGTAAAAAAAAAAATGTATATGTGATGCAGATTTGCGACATGTGCTTTAGATTACAGATTCCACCTGTAAGTAAAGCTATAACAAGAGCCTCTGGGAACTCTTCTGAAGTTCTCTTACATGAAAGATGGTATAGATTATAGACTGAACTTAGACTGGTCTTCAAAAGACATTTCAATTTCTGCATATTTTCTTATATACTATACTTGTGTATTTTATGCAACTCAGTCCTTCAGTATGATCATTTTGCCTCCCATCAAAGCCTCGACTGTTTATTGGTCTGTAGTGAAGCAAATGCAGAGGTGCCTTAACCTTAAGAAAGCATTCTTTCTACTGGCCATCAGGGAGCGGCGTCTCTGGTTGCAAAAATAACTTTGATTGTATAGACGTCTATGAGAAAATGACCCTACTTCTCACTTGATTTATTGCCTCAACATTGCAAACATGAGTTTATGGTCTCGACCTCTATTTTAAAGTCTTCTTCAATACAACATGATGTTCATTTAGTAAATGATGCTCCCATTTAGAGTCAAATACAATAAAACGATAAAGCAGGTTATGCTTAAAGGCGTGGCTACCTTGTGATTAACGGGAGGAAATGTCGCTAGTTTAGAAGTTATTTGGTTATAAACTAAAATATTTGACAAATTAACAGAAAACTTTAGCAGTGAACTTCTATAGTATTAACAGAATCCCATTTAAAAGTTTCTAAAAAAAAAGGATCAAAATAGAGGCAGCAGAACCTAAGATTTATTTTATTCCACAAATGAATCTTTCTTGTCAAAAACCTGGTGCCGACATAAACCACAATGCAACTCGACAGCCGGCAGTTTGAACGAGTCCTAAAACTCAGAAATGAGTTGTAGCCTTGAGCTGCTTGAAGCCGATTACGAGCTCGTGCAGAGGTCTGCTGAACTCACTTATTTCTAAACCCAGATTATCCTCGTTTGTAGTCTTGAAGGAGATCTGGTATTTGCATATTTGAGATTGTAGAAGAAACCTTTTGTGTAAGGAATTGAATTAACTGCCGCAAACAATAGATGATCCACTTTGTATTCAATAAAGAATCGACACAGTTAGAGCTCTGTTTCTTTCTTTCAGTGTAGAGTAAGTGATTGCAGGAGAACGTTTTTAGTTTAGAGGAGAGCCAGAATCTGTTTACAGTCTGTCAGCAGCTTCGTGGCGAAAACATAAATCACCTTCTTCAGTATCATAAATTACCACTGGGCCCTTTGACTCCAGACAATCAACATATGTGCAGAGTCCTGATATGTTCCATACATCTGTAAGTTCATCTAAGTTGTGTTGCTGAAAGATTGTGTAAACACGGTCACACGGAGAGCTCGCTTTATGCTTCATTTGCAAGCTGGAAACAATCCAATATTTTCTCTCACAAAAGGGCACAGTTGATTGCAGAAGAGAGAAATGTTATGATGTATTAAAAAACGAGGAACAATTTTAACATTTATTTATTATTCTGCTGTTTTCCCTCAATCTTCACAATGCGCTGCTTTACACAAAGAATCCCAGAACGAGAACAAGTAAACTGCGCTGACCACAGCTTACCTCCGTTTTATCAGAACCATGTGGAACGTCCTTTCTATCTTTTTTTCAGATGTTTGACAAGTGTGTGGGATGATGTATGCCAGAGTGCGTTGCTGTGCCTGGTCCTGATGGAAATGAACTCAGACATGATGGGGGATAGCGGAGCAGAGCTGGGAACAAGGATTTGAAGAGTGTAGAATCTGGCTTGTTGCCGGTAGATTTTTTTTCAGGGTTTTATCAACTCACTGCAGAGTCTCATTCCAAAACCCCATAAAGTACATTGGTTAAAAGAAAACTATACGTCCATACCTCTTGAGTATCTCAAACCCAATTTATATGAACGACCGTGAACCACAGCAATGGTGGGAAGTATTTAAAGGTGCTAAAATTGATATTCTGCAGCAAACAACTTTTTGCAATGTGAAGATATAGTGATACAACCAAACCGTGATCTGCTAAAATGCATCACTAGTAATGATCTTATAATATAATGCAATGTAATTACATGTATGGTTTCTTTTGACACATAATGTCAAAGTGTTTAATAATTCTGTACTTAAATACAATTCAAGATTTTAACTTATAATTGAGTACCTGACATTGTGGCAATGCTACATTTATTTAAATAACAGACCCTTGTCTACCACCAGTTAACAATATTATTTTTAAAGTGGTTTCATGATATTCTATGACTTATTATTATTATTATTCTTCAGTAATAACAGTAATAAAGTGTAATAGCAGACAGACAGTCTTTTTAAAATATGCTGTAATTTTAGAATGAGACAGCTCAGATGTGTTCAGATTAAATCCTAAATATATACTTTGTCCGTTTTAATCTTGAATCCACTAAACAGTTCAACAATAATCCAGTTTCACAGCTATAGAAGTGTAGAAAATGTCCAGAAACATATAAATCCACTTTCTTTTTAAAGCCATTCTAAGGGCATGACTTTATGGATGGCAGTATCAGTCAGTTGGACCACCACTTTGGTCCAGATTGAATATCTGTATCTAATAGATACTGGATGGATCGCCATGAAATGTCTGTTGCCTACCATTTACCTTCATGAGGTTGGCATTTGTGGTTTTGAGGTAAATATCACAACAGCTATTGTTTCTTTTGTCCAATGCTTTGGTTAGTTGTTTATGTCCACCACTACAATGTTTGCATGCGACAATGAAACAGCAAACCGTACTTCAGAGCCACCTTTTAAACCTACAGGTGGTTTGATACTTGGCAACCCAATAAGCTGGAACCAGACTCCTCATCCCCCCCCCCCCCACACACACACACACACACACACACATCGACAGGCCTGGAGCCTCTTGAACGAGACCAGTGGGGAGAGGAAAGCTTTGTTGGTGGAGGGCAGGGGAAGGGAGGGTCAAAAAGGCTTTGGATGTATGAAGGAGCCTCAAGCATCACATTTGGGTCCAATCAAATCAGTGATGTTTTTTTGGCCACACTATGTAAAACAGATGGACCAAAAATGGGAGCAGTACAATTCTTTTGTATTTAAGCTGTTTGGAGTGAAGAAGTAACATTCTTTTTCACTTTAGGGCTATTGATCAGCGCTCCCAGCGTTCCTTTTTGTTTTCTTAAAATGTCTATTTGTTCATGTTCCTTACTCTGGCATTTCTTTCAAGTGCTGTTTTGTAGTTTTGACTCTTAGCATTCGTTTGTAGTACTGAGTCGTGTTTTGTCTGTAGCATGTGTGGCCTTCTGTTAACATATCTCACCCTTTGACCTGCTGGTAATATGAGGCCTAATAGATTTTGGAGTGCGAATGTCACCTTAAAAGAGTGTTTGTGGACATGCAAAGTTGTTTCACACCCACAAGTGACCTGTAACCCCTCAGGAAAGCAACGGGGGATGAAGTGTGCACTGGAGGGTGGGGGTTGTTTTAGCCACGAGGGTGAAAACCGGGCAGGTGCTCCCTACTGGGGCCTCTGCTCCCAGTATAAAGGGCCTAGTTCCCCTGTGATGGATAGGTCCGGCTGAGATGCCAGACCCCTTTGGGGCAGAGTCCACAGCAGGGGAGGCACCATCTGGGAACAGAATGTCAAGGCTGGCCCGAGAGCGGAGATTTATGCCCCAACCTCAGGTTCAAATGGCTGCGTCTGACACAGCGTAGACGAGGTGGCAATGACAGCTTTCCTCCCTTCTAGTACGAAAGGAGTCCATCCATTTTTGTATGCGGGGACATCGGGAGGATGGAGGGGATCAAACACATTTCGGGGTCAAGTCTTTCCAACCTTCCCTCTTTTTCACGGGGTGCGTCATGTAGATTAACTTTTAAACAGTGCAGGTAGCAAATGACGCCGACACAAGTGTCCATCTCTCTGGTAGTGCTAGCTTTGTCTTTGCCCTGCTCAACAAAGGAGAGCTAATGTAATGTACAGAGCAACAATAACCAGCATGCATAAATTAAGCACAGACAGACTGAAACAAGCAGACCAGAAACTATTTTCCTCCCTCAGCCCACTGAAGAAGCAACACCCAAACCACTCTACCATCCTCCACTCACACTCGTATATGCAATCCAGCAGCAACATCCATGTGGAATAAACACAGGTGGTGAGTAGCATGAGTTCATCCACTGACCAGTGAAATCCCCATCGGTTAGCTCAGGGTAACAAGAATCAGAGGCCCCGGCAGTTTTTTTGATGGGCCTATTAGTGCCTCGGCTGCACGGGGAGGTTGGAAGGGAAAGGTATTAAATAATTAGGGCCATAGACACAGATGTGGGAGACAGGAGGAAAAGCTTGGTGTGTGTGTGTGTGTGTGTGTGTGTGTGTGCGTGCGTGCGTGTGTGTGTGTGTGTGTGTGTTGGGGGTTCCGAGGCCTTTGGAAGTGGTTGTGCAGGACTGTGCACGGTGCTCCATGTGGTGCTCATTTTGTCCCTTCATTTTGAGGATAATCTGCAGAGTGTAGAAGCACAAAGCATGTGTTCATTTCAACCATGTAGTTGCAACTGGCGTATGCAAGGATTGTGTCTGTTAATGTACTTTGATGCAGTGCAAAAACATACAAATAAAGATCTACCGTAGCTGAACAAAAACTATAGAAACGGGCAGCTTCAAACAGCACAGTCACCATACAGTTGTTTTTGGACAAGTATTCTTTTAACTTACCTTTTATTCCCTGTGTTGGTTATATGTACTTCAGTTTAGTTTAATGTCTGTAAAAATGTGTTTGTCTATTGAAGCTACTGTAGTGTTTATCTAAAAGTAAAATTGAAACCTTAAAGCCAGGCTGCAGCAGAAGTGTGAATCATCTCCGTTATCTGAGAGCCAGTATTATATCATAATATCATCATTTTTATTAGCAAGTACATTATGTTGTCATGTACATAATGATGCTTCAGGAGTAGAAAAGCAATCAACTTTCTTGCGAAGAGTTAGCTGAGAAGATGGATACTACTCTCAGGTCTGTGCGTTATATTGCCCGTAGTTTAGCCTGAACTGCTAACCTTAGCAGCAGCCATGAGCCTTTGGCTGCGGTTAGCAGAAGCTTAACTATTTGCAACATTATCGCTTCTCCGATATTGTGAGACTGAATTTTTCGGGTTGCTTTGCAGTGTTGGCAGCTGTTGCCAATGCTAGAATCGTTTTTTTTTTCTGCAAGATAGTGAAAAGCATCTAAAGATTTTTACGCCCTCAGTTTCTCTTTCTACGCACGATTGGATTCTCTGTCAGGTGTGTGAATGTCTGGACATTGAGTAAGTGTGTAGGGGTCAGAGGTCAGATAATCTGGTCCCGTTGGTTCATGTTAACTTCCTTAACACTCGCTGTCCCGGAAAGTCACTGTACATATTCAGCAAAAACAGCCATTGTTAAAAATCAAGCCAACAAAACTTACTGAAATGATTCTGCCTCCACATTTACTCCCCCCGCCCACCAAAATACATCATTATTTTGTTTTTATGAACCAACAGAAAAGAGTTCATGAAGGTCACACTTGAGTTCCTAAAACAAACAAACACATTTGAGCTTGCGTGTAACATGAAGCCTTAATATGTCAGTTGTGTTGCCAAGTATGAATTTATGAGCAAAGTAGTTGGTCACCAAGGCTCAACCTTAAATAGAACAACAATTACTTTATTAATATTCAGAATGATTTTTACATTCCCTACACCAACCTAAAATCATCTTTAATCTGGAGTAGTATTGAATGCCGGTTTGATTTGATCAGAATACGATGAAGCTTTTGGTTTTAATATTTCCTATAAACAATGGGATATGTCATGCTCTTTTGGCAGAACAGCAGAAACAAAAGATTTTCATCACAAAAAAAAGTCAAAAACAGCAGTCGCATCATCTTGACACTGAGAGAGTTTGTCACTTCTTGCTTCCCATTACAGTTGTAATAGCAGCTTTAAAACTCAGACATCATGCATGGAATGGATTTGAATAAAAGTTATATTTAAGCTTGTATACACTGGATGTGTCATCTGATAGGGCCTACGTAACTTCTGGCAGTATGAGGCTTGGTTGGATGCTTTGGTTGGCACATGGTAGCTCCGTATTGTGCCATCACCAGAATTTAACCAGGACTGTCAGGCACAGATTTGCTAAAGATTTAATTAAGCGGTAAAAGATTAGCATGGCCAGTTTACGTTCTTGTCGTGTGCCTTGTGGTGCAGTGATGATGCTCTAAAACACTTTCCCAGAGCTTCTGTTTCATCCCTCTGTGATAAATACAAGCAGAATGTCAAAAGATCACAGCAGGAGCACTCTGGAAGAGGTCGTTTTGTTGGATGTTTGAGGTTAAAAAAGCCTGCGTTACGGGGAAGCCATCATTTAGTTAATGTGAGGCTGTTTTTTAAGTGTGTGCAGGGATGTGTCTCCCCAAAAAGTTTAGGATAACTCGGGGTCCTTTCCTCCTCTTCTCAGCAGGACTCTGCCGGTTTAATGCCCACTGCCTCCGGCTTGTTCCATCTGCCATTAGACAGAAACACACACACACACACACACACACACACACGCAAGGTAATGACGCTACTGTTAGACAGCGCTAACACGAGTCCACTGAGGAATCATAAAGGGCTCGGTGATTCCCTCTGACTGCATTTAGGGTGTTTCTCTGTTACCACAGTCGGAGAATTCAGCATGTGGGGTTTTAATGTTGCTTCCTTCTTATGAAAGCAACAGGGAAGCAGTGATGACTTGTTTGTGGGTCCATTGGACTACTCAACATTTATAGTTGGCACTATTACAAAAGCACTTACCTCTATGAAGGAGAAAATGTCTATTTCTGGAAATAAGCTATAACTTAAAGTCTGCAGAGTAGTGAAATAAGACGGCCAGGCATTATATGATGGAATATAAAGAGATGACGTACAGAGAAGTTAAACAATATGAATAACTAGATTGAAAAATGAAGCTTGTTTGAGGCTGATTTGGTTAATAGTACAGCTTTTCCTTTTTGAGTCAAGCTCCGTTGGTCTTGTTAGCAACTGAGGGCTGAGAGTGAAACTAATAATGTAGCCTTTGGCATTTAATACTCACTGAAAACATATTTCTCTCAGAAAGTTATCATCTTAAGCAAAATACACGCCTTCCATTTGTCACATTCATGATGAGCTGTTTGCTTTTGTTGCACGCATCTACGTTGGTCTGACATAAACAGCTGACTGTGCTGGGGACAAATGGAAGCAGCATATTTAGGCTGAAGTGGCTTTTGCTGGAGAAATGATTTAGTATACTGTATGGACATTTTTCATCATGAAACTCTGCCATGAATCCAATGGTGTAGTTATTTGGCAAGTCTGGGTTCTCAAGATAAAATTACTCCTATTTACATTTAAGTAAGTTGAATGGAGTTATCAGTGTTACTTGTGTTATGCTGGGAGAAACTAAAATATTCGATAGTGTCAGAGGAAAGAAATCATAATGAAAAACAAAATGATTACCTTTGAGAGCTGTTTCCGTATGGAGATAGATATGTTTTAATGGCTTTGTCCCATTTTTGAAACTGTGGAAAACTACAAATCCAACCTTTTTTCATGGTTCAGACTGGCTGTTTTGAAGTTTAGTGAGCGGAGGTTGTTCAGAGTTTGGGCTGAACTTGTGTAAAGTCTGTTTCTGTTCAGGTTGACACACACTCTTCTCAGTTCTACCTCCAAACAAAATATGTCCTTGTTGTGGTGGCACAACTGTGAATGAATACCAAACCTTTATTTACACTTGAGCCCGTGTCTGGTATTCCAGGGGTCACTGTGGGTCACTTGCTAACCCGCTGCCACGATCGCTAAAATTAAGAGGGGTGGTTTTTCTTTTTAGTTTTTTCTAACCCCCGAATTCCTCTGATGAAGGTTTGTGAGATTATATTTCACAACATAAACTGTCAAAAGGCAAATGATCCATGGCTTCTGCCAGAGTGGTAATTTGTTCTTGTCACGGAGAACTTGTCTTTGCAGGAAGTAAATTCATTTGAAAACTTGACTTTAAACATGTAAATTGTTATACAAACTATTTTATATTTAATCATAAATGAGATAAAAAAGAACCAAACTAAAAAAAAGTGCAACGTTGCAGATTGAGATCCAGGACCCACATTTATCAAACTTCCCTAAAAACCCTTAAAAATGACACTTAAGAATGCTGTAAATGCCAATTTAGGTTAAGAATAACACACATTTACTAAGCCCCCAATTACAGTTAAATGTAGAGTAATTTATACACTTTATATATAATACATATATAATGCATATATGTTCAGAGCAGGAAAAGCCCATCAAAGACAATAAGGATGCAAAAACAATGCAATCTTAATTTTAAAATATTCATTTTATTAATGCAAAATCCTTCATGTCAACATCAGCAAGTAATGTGTTTAATCATCAGCATTCTAATATATTTATTTAAAAAAGGAAACTAGTTTAGTAGGACATTGACAAACATAATCAATTCCTCAGTCATGTTGTTTCTGCCACTGATTAATAAAAAAAGAGAACAAAAAGCAATCATCAAACATCATATCAAATGCTCAAATTAAAGGCAAACAGGCTAAAAACAGCCAATTCTAAACTATGCATATTGCTTCAGCTAACATATTATTCATCACTCCAAAACCTGTCTCAGAGGGTTTCTGTTTCTGTGCTGCATTCATTTAGGATCTACTCTTAACTGAACTTCAATAGGTTTAATTCTTAAGGTTGTGATTTGGAGTAAAAGTACAGAATGTTTACTCTTATGTCTCTATACAATTGTACTTGTAGCAGTTATAAATGAGGTTTGTGAGAGAGAACTTGAGTTGAAACCTCCTTATAAGAGCAGAAAACTCCCTTCACAGAAGATAAATGTATATTTTAGTTCAAACCATCTTCTGGTCCGAAATATTCAGTTTGCGTTCATCCACTCATTAAGTGGAGAACAGCGGCATCTCTTTTGAGAGGAATGTGTGAAGGTGACGAGGGGCAGGACCATGGGGTGCCCTGCTCCGTATGGGGTGATCAGGTACGGGTCATTCAGAAAACACTTCAGTGACGGCAGAGCTGCTTGTACGTTTGTCTAAGTTGTAAAATATCCCCCGAGAGCCCTTCACAGTGTGAGTCTTCCAGGTTCAGTTTCGGTCAGGGGTCAAAGAGCAGGGCCCTACAGAAGGATCTCCTTGTCACACTGATCCATGGACATCCTGCAAGCATAAACCTGCCCGGCTCACTGCTGTGTTTTATGGAACAAACACTGTTTTTGTATCCCGTAACACAAACCAAGCCTTGAAATACTGAGCTTTTGTTCATACTTATTAGCTGTATGGTGGTCAGCACCAGCCGATAGAATAATTAGTGGGAGAGTGGGATGAGAAGATTGATACCAATCTCATAGAAGTAAAGCTCGCTAAGCACGCTATATCTTGTTTGTTTAAACAGAACAAAGAGTAACTTCCAGAATTCTTATCACTTCAGGTCAGTCTTGGACATTACCGCAACTTCTAGCTTGTACACTACATTTTTTTGCATGATTTTAAAAACCACGATATAACGGTTAATGAATTAGTGAGCTTCAGAGATGCTGCATGGCAGATTGTATTACCTTTGGACTGAGCCACAGTATTTCTGCTAAGCTAAGCTAACAGCTGGTGGTTTATAGTTATCACACAAACATGAGAGTGGTAGCAATCTTCCAGTGATGGAATGTAACACAGTACATTTGCTCAAGTACTTGTGGACAATTGTTTATGTATTTGTACTCTACTTGAGTATTTCAATTGTATGCTACTTTATTCTTGTACTCCACATTCTGGAAGCCACTATTGTACTTTATACTCCACCACATTATAATACATATACATCAACGAATAAATTATGACATGTTATTATAAGTTTAGCTACCAAGCAGTAGCCTATGCTTAAAGCAAGTATTTATAATTAGCAGATTTGTTCTGAATTAAGTATTGAGCACCTTTAAGTAAGATTTTGGATTCAGGACTTTTACTTGTAACAGAGTATTTTAACACTGTTTTGCTACTTTTACTTCAGTAAAAGATCTGAGTTCTTCTTCCACCTCTGTGATCTTTTCATCTTAATCTCTGCAAAAATCCAAGTAAGCATATGTCAAATGATTGCTTTCCATGACTCCTAAATGGCTGATCACTTAGCGTTAAATATTTCTAACATTACAGGGAATACATCTCTGCACATAGTTGTCCACTGCTACGTACAGTGCCCACATCTCTAATATACATGTGCTTCTTCCAAAGTCTGGTAGAGTCGTCTACGTGTCCCACAGCTGCTCTGAAACCCCATACTGAGTCAATTAGACCTGTACAATAGGAACATCAATTACGCCAAGCAGGCACAATCTATATGTCTCTGGAGCTCTAATGAGATTAATTCCTCTTGGATGGGATACATTCTTTCCCAAATGTCAATGTAGAAGGAGCGATTGAAGTTAACAAGCTCATTAGTGCACTTCAAGACAATGTTCAGAGCCGTATGATTGATTAGTTGGCAGTCAAGGGGCCGTGGAAGATGAAGACTAGTGGTCCTAATAGTGAAGGATTGTGTTTCTTTTTCCATTCTGGGCTACTAAATAATCCCTATTACAGATAACACCATTTCTGTGAAGATACCATCTTCACGGAGTCTGTCCTATAGCAAAACTGGCAGTGATTCAGCACAATCACGCCTAAGAGATCTCAGACCAATGAAGGTATACTGAAAAATAGTTTTTCCTTTAAAAGGTTAAGACTGGCATTATTCTACGTTTTACTTAAAAAGCCAAAACTAACATTATATTATTCTGTCTCTGTCTCTGGTTCTCCGACTTTTCTGGCCTAACTATGTCACTGAGCCCAAAGTCCATTTATTCATACTGAAGAAATGTATCTTTAAAAATGTAGTTTGATTTTTAAAAGAGGCTCAGTCATTTTCTAAAGCAGCTGGACACTGAAGTTTTTTCATCCGCAGATTAATACACATTTGATGCACTATAGCGTGTTTACGGCAGCAGGATTTTGTATGTGGGATTGATTCAAAATAAACTAAAGTCTCCATATTCATGGCATTGAAGGAGCATTTCACGCAGTGCAACATTGTGATTTTAATAGTTTTTGTTCAAGAATGAAGGTCTACAGTTCAACACAGAGGAATAAGATTAAACCAGACAGACCATACTCGTTCACTTCATTGTCGGTTTTGGATTAAAAATATAGACTATCACCAGACCTGTCTTTTAATCTGTGATTATGAGATGTCATTTTGTCCAAATCACAAGATCCTGTATGGAGCTGGGTAGCCTGTCTGCATAAAAAATGGGGCAGTGGGGAATCTGCTAAGAAACAAGACTTTTAAACAAAACAGAGATGGTTTGGTTTACATTATAGCAGCCCTGACCGCTTTGATGATCCTCAAACTGAGAGATGAGTCTTAATACATTGATTCCTCAAAACATTCCCACTAGGGTTTGGCTTTCTTTTGAACCTGCACCATACAGCCTGTGATTGTTTTTGACAGTAGTGTAGCCCTTGATTCTTTGTGAAAGAAAATGAAAGAAAAGGGTGAAGGGTTAATGGTAGTGGAGGGGAAAGACAAAGAACGAAGGGGCAACAGATGGACCACTAGGTCCGACAAGCTGCGTCTCATTTTCACACAGACTGGTAATGAAAACCTGCTGGGGTGACTTTAGGCACAGGCCTAGGATCAGCTTACCTCTATCCCGGGACCTTAACTGTCTGTGAAACCGTATTGTTAATGAAAACTGGATGTTATCTGTGTTTGGAGGTATAAAACCTTAGGTCTGGTAAGGCTTTATCCAATCCTAGCTGCAGTCCATTTCCATGATTTGTAGTCTTTGTTTCTTGTAATCATAAAAGATGAGCTGAAGTATCAAGATGATCTATCACTCCGACTACTTCACCACAAATGTTTTATATATATATATATATATATATATATATATATACATAAGCCCCAATGCATGTCCCATAAGAGTTTGCACACACAGCCCAAGAGTGTGTTTACAGCTGATCACATTTAGTCGCCCAAGAAAGGTTAGCATGTGACCTGCCACACCACAGTTTAGCCAGCTGACCCGCTGCTCGGCTACAGGGAGTCCAGTTGCAGGTTAATAGGGGCCTCGAGCCCTTAAATGGCCGTATAAGTGTTCCTACAGAGACCTGAATAGAATTAGCACACTTTGAAGGAAAGGGGATAAGAGGGGGAGAGTTGCCCTGTAAAAACAAGTTAAACCTCCGACACAGGCTGAAGAACCAGTGAGGTCTCTCCTCTCGCGCTCTTAGGCCGCATTCAGACCCTCTCATTCATTTCATCTCGATCTGGTGCTGCATCGGGAAATCATTGTGACAAATGATAATTGCCGCCGCGTTAACTTTTCAGAATTACATCATTCTGTCTCAGAGTATTACAAACCGCTGTGCAGTGTTTTGGCATCTAACAACCCTTCAAACTCATGGAGCTGTCACTCAAGCTGCACTTCCTGGATCGTATTTCATGTCTCGCTAGTACCTGAAGCAACACAACCCCCACCAACGCAGCCCCTTGTTTTTCGCTCTGAATGCCAGCTCAAGCCTGGTATAAGCTTGGAAGACATGTTCTCTTTGAAAGAAGCTATGAGCCGTGGATCAAATCACCGCGTGCATCGTGAAAGATGTCACACGTAGTGATGAGTTTTGCCAACTCTTATGTTCCTGCAACTCTACTGAGATTCAGTCTCACCGCTCTCATAGCCTTGTTTTAAACCCCAGCAGGCACCGCCGAAATATTATGCTGTATGCTGCAGCAGAATTGGAGATTAGGCGTGGTCAGACACAGAGGTGCACACTCACTCACGGACACGCGTGTGCGCAAATGATTGCATGATTCTCTTGGTGAAGATAATTAGTCAAAGTCATACTGGAAATAAGTATTGTAGCCGTTACAACATGCGCTCTTACTGCTGTAGTTTTGCTCTCATGTACAGTAGCCTCTCAGTTTCTGGGTGTGAGTAATATATATTTATGATGATGTCAACAGACAATAGGGTGGATTCGTCATGAGATGATGCTTCAGGCTCCTTTGTTAACACTTACCGTACCTACTTGAACAAAACAATCAAACACCTCATTTAAGGGTGCAGCACTTTATTCATAAAACACCATTTATATGCCAGGTTCACAATCCTTTTTTTAAAAATACGTTCTGGCTTGTTTATGGAAAGAAAAAGAAGCCAGGCCTCTTTCCAAAACGATCGTCTTTGTTCAGTTCTGCTAAAAGAAATGTGGCGCACCTAGCTATAAACTCTAATCACAGGTTTAATTCAGAGAAAATAAACTACAACTGTGCTTTCTATTCAAATTATTTTCCCCACTACTTAAAACAAGTGACTCGTAACCTTTGTGAATGACTGAACCGACAGCTGAGGAGGTTCTGAGAGGCTGACAATACAGGAATCAACATGTGAGGCTACTTTTCACACTGGATGAGTTTTAGAATATGCTGATCAATGCATTTCTTCTGGAAAATAGAATCACACTTGATATTTTATGTACCTTTGTTTTATTGGACGTGGCAGCAGAAGTCTCAATGACACATGTCTCTAAATCTGTGTCAGTAAAACCTAAACTATCAGAATATCTAGAAACCACAGGTACCACAGGGGTAAGTGGGAAAATATGTTTCTGTAACTTGGGTGAACTGACCCTTTTAGCTAGAAATTCCACATACATCACATGCGAGATTTAAGTGTTCACTCATTTTTAGAACAAGAGGGTCAATCCTGAGAAGAACCACACTGCTGTCTGCAGACCAGGCTGTAGCTCAAGGGGGTCTGAGAGGGGATAGGAGCCAGAGCTGCAGATTTGGTTTCACCCCTGGGTGTGCTGAGTGGAGGTCTGCTTCTCACACCAGGGCAAACAATATTTCACCATGAACCTGCAGACCTGCCCAGAGGATTTCCCTGCTGAACCCCCTAATGATGGAAAATTAACGCTCCACTGAGCTGAGCTAAATGCCCCTACTGACAACATCTCCCAACTATTTACAGCACGGGGCTAAAAACAGCACGTTAAGGGATCACTCAGGATATATTGCTGTTGATTTGGGCGTAATGAGGAAAACCTGTCAGACAAGTTTTGTTGTGAGTTCCACGAAGGGGAAGGAGATGAAATAGAGGGGGGAATTGTGGAAAACGTCCGGTGATAAAATACTATGAGCTATAATTAGAAATCAAAAATACCTGTGAGACCCAGAGGAAAAACACGCGAGAATTTGGGCCTTTGGGGGGGGGGGGGGGGGGGGGGGACTAAGGAGACACATTTATCTTCACCCGATATGAGGAAACCAAGTGCTGAATGGAGAAACGGTCTTTACGCACAGCGTGCAGACTCCTCCCAGACATGCCTGGAAGAAAACCTCTTGTTACAGTAGCTGCTGGCCACTGACAGAGACTCCATCCACGCTGACTGATGCTCAGCAACCCTGATGATTAGGCGTTTACATTTTGCAAGTTTTACGCGCAAAAAAATGAGGTCCTTCATTTCGACAGTGACAGTGTTGTGGGTGATGACAATACCCTGCATGGAAGCTATCCACGGATTGTACAATTTCGGACAACATGAGTTATTCTACAAAAAGAACAACTGCAAGGCGATTCCGGCCAATCTCCTCCTGTGCAACGACATAGAGTACACGGAGATGCGCCTGCCGAACCTGCTCGGGCACGAAACCATGAATGAAGTTCTGCAGCAAGCTTCGTCTTGGATCCCTCTGGTCCAGAAGCAATGTCACCCCGACACGAGGAAGTTCCTGTGCTCCCTTTTCGCTCCCGTCTGTCTGGACGATTTGGACGAGCCCATACAGCCGTGCAGGTCTCTGTGCGAGAGCGTCAAGAGCGGCTGCGAGCCCGTGATGTCCGCGTTCGGCTTCCCTTGGCCAAAGATGTTGGACTGCGACCGTTTCCCACTCGACAATGACCTGTGCATACCGCCTGCAGGCATCGATAACTTTGTGCCAGTCACCAAAGAAGGTATGGTTTCGTTTCCCCCCCCCCCCCAAGTATTGTGCGTAAATGCCTAATTAATTCCGTGGTGTATAAATATAATTCGCTTATCCGTCCATTTATTGCACCACCGTCCACTGTGATAACATCTGGATGTGTCTGTCCTACTTATTTAGGTCATTTCCGGTTAAAATGTGGTAGATGATATGATGTTCACCTAATCTAACTTCTCTTTTAGTGCCCAGGGTGTGTGATGCTTGCAAGGAAACGGATGAAAATGACAACGAAATTGTTGACAACCTGTGTAAGAATGACTTTGGTAAGTCCCCCCTCCTATTTTATTAGTTCAAGGTGGAGCTCAGAGGCCCCAAGAGGTCATGAATGGAGATTTCAAAAAAACGTCACTGCTAAATGTGTTTCATTAACTAAAATGTGCAAAGAAAGAATGTGTATTGTGACCAGGATTTCACTTTTCATCTCACCTATGGCATGCATTTTAGCACTAAACCATCAATAGGCCTTCTCATGGGGCTTCATTTTGACAAGTCAAAAAAGATGATCTTCACACAGATTTTGTGAAAACAAATCCCATATTTTCTCTCTTGCTTGCGCCAAGCTCTGAAGATCAAAGTTAAAGAGATCTCCTACATCAACGGGGACACCAAGATAGTGCCGGAGAACAAGAGCAAGACCATTTACAAGCTGAACGGCGTGACGGAGCGTGACCTGAGGAAGACGGTGCTGTGGCTGAAGGACGGCCTGCAGTGCATCTGTGAGGAGATGAACGACATCCACGCTGCCTACCTGGTCATGGGCCAGAAGTTGGACGGCCATCTGGTCATCACCTCGCTGAAGCGCTGGCAGAAGGGACAGCGAGAGTTTAAGAGGATTTCCCGCAGCATCCGCAAGCTGCAGTGCTAGGAAGCGAGGGGAGGGGATGTTGAAGAAAAAGTTTAGGAGAGCTATTTGCAATTATTCCTTCCCAGCTGTCACAAAAATTGCAATTATGGTTCATAGATTCCTATCTAGATTCCAGCAAAGATGTTTCTCAATTCCACATCCAAAAAATTGGCAATATAAAGCATGTCTGCTGGCTAAAGAAAACCTCTACAATTATAATTCTTATGGGTTTTCATGTTCCGAAAGGTGCTATGCTGATACATTCAAGCTACATTCACCATTAAGGGAAACATTTACATCTGGTACAGGTACAGAAGTGATTAGGTTTTAGGAGGCAAAAAAAGTCCCTTAAATTGTAGTAATATGAGATTTTTGTTTTCATCCATTGACTCCCATTAATTTTGCACTTCGTGAGCAGTGAGCGACCCCCAGTGGCCCGTATTAAAAGTGGCGCGTCTTCTCCTGGGGAGCTGCCTTTGCTGTCCCCTCATTAATTGCACTCAGCTGGCATCCAAGGTGTAAAGGATCACTAATTACATGGTTAGAGGGAAAAGTAGCCGAGTTTTTAATTCAGGATTAAAAAACAATGTAGGCAGATGTGGCTTTCTATTCCTGCGCTCGGGGGTGAGTTTAAGACGTTTTCCTTTTCACCTCTGGTATTCCCTGGGATTTTTTTTCATCATAACCTAAAAATGAAACTTTTTTTTAATTTTTCATGGGGACTTCCTCAAACAAGGTGAAATCATCATCAGTTGTTTGTTAAGGATCATATAAAACTCCTAAAAGGAACAAATTACATCACAAGGGTCAAAGGCCTTTAAATGATTAAACAACTATGAGTTTGAAGTCTTCCGAAAATAAAACTCTTTTCTCTCATAGTTCCACATAAATAGTTACTGATTCATATTGTGTGCTGCATAGTAAGTGAAGTTGTGATCCCAGTGTGCGTAGTGTGATGTTCAAAGACAAATATAATGTTAGTGTTTTTGTATTCCTACCGTTTTCTCAAGCAAAAAATGAGAGATAGCTGGCTATATTCTCTTCCTGTTCAACATTTTAATACTCTTGGTAATATTTTTGTACTTTAGTCCCTTTTCTACTCCAGGCTTTCATATTTCAGCTAAACGTTTATGTTGAGTTTCGGTTTGCTTCTTCACGATGTTGTTTTGATGAGTGACACAAGTTGTTTTTGGGGTTTTATTAGAGGATGAATATCTGAGTTTTGGTTGGTAGCGTTGATTTGATGAGCAGTAACTTGTTAGGCGCATATAATCAAGTGGCCCTGCGTGCGTGTGTGTGCAATGTAAAAAGTATTTTTGAAAGTATTACTGTGTAAATATCAAATACTGACTTTTATTGTTGTATAGTTTCCAGCTATTAAAAGCTGCCAACATCATGTTTTGAAATGACTCATTTCATTGTGCAAGAAATCAATACACTCAAATAAAAAATGAATCATTGCCACAGTTTGAATAATGAAAATAAACCTACAGTATGTATTATTGATGAAACACCGCCATCTAGTGGAGGTCATGAGTCAAACCTGGTCTTGGTAATAATTGGATGCATATGAGGCATTTGGGGGTGATGTTTTTGCAACACACTGTATTTATAGCTTCTCTTTTTTTCCAGTGGCGTATACCATGAAAAATACCATTGAACATATCGGCTCATAACGCTACATGAAGCTTGACCTGTAAGCGTAGTGTACATTCAATGGTTTATTGATTTACGGTTTACGCTTTTCATGCTTGCCTGTGTTTTCACACAAACTGTTTTACATTTTGACCATTAATTTCTGAGAAATGCAGGGCACTTATTTTATGTTGCTGATGCCCATTTGTTTTTCAGTACTTGGAGTACTATGGTACATTCTTGTATTGTGAATCTGAATGAGGCCTGAGGCTTTTAACACATTACAGGTGTTTTTTATTGTGGAAGAAGATGCCAAAAAGCACATTTATTGTACTTCGTCATAAACTTTGGAAAACTTTACCTCATTCTTATAGATTTCCAAATCAATACTTATGTATTTGCTGAATATCAAAAGTGTTGGTGATTAATTCTCTCACACTAGTGGAAAGAAAACATCCGAAATAGACATCTAGGTGTTTATTTTACTACACTTTGTCTATTTGGGTCCTAATATTTCTCCTAAATTCACCAAAAGTTAGCATTAGATAATGCCTCATTTGCATATTTAAACATAACATTTCGGAAAACTTATAATACAGAATAGAATTGGTTTTAATGTAAGCTATCAACTAGGGAAGTTTCATTGTGATATCCCTTCTTTAACATTTTCCCCATACCTGTAGTGTTTTCAAAATGTATAATGCAAATTAGCACATCTTTGATAAGATAATGCCTCATTTGCGTATTCAAACATTTCAGAAAACTCGTAAAATAATTGTCTTCATGTCTGTGATCTATTAGGGAAGTTTTACTGAAGATACTCTATCTGGTTTTACACACTTCACACCTTGATTCATGTGGCTCTGACAATTGTCACATGACTTCCATGTGACCTCAATGACTCACCTCTGGAGCTCTCGTGTGACATTATGGAATGATTGGCCCAGAAATACCTGGGACTCCCCACCGGCCAGCACAACTGAGGCCTTAAAAGAATGCTTTTGGTCTAGTGTACACCTACAGTCTAGACAGAGTTTCATTTTGACCTGACAATGATTAGATTGAAGTACAGTGTTTGTGTGTAGTCCAGGGTCCAACCCTGATGATATATTAAGTTAGGCTCATTTATGATTGTGAATAATTATGCATTGTGTGTAACTACTTGACTTGAGTATTTCTATTTTCTGCCACTTTATACCTCTACTCCATTTCATGTTGTTCTTTGCACTTCACTGCATTTACCTGAGAGCTATATCGACTTTGCAAACAAAACATGCAATCACTTTATTAAATATTTCTGATTGTACCAAACTTGAAGTAAATTAAATAGCTCCACCTCGACCCACTATATTAAAATGCTGCTAATAAGAATCAATATGCCAACCCATAATGAGGACTTTTTTTTACTTCAGTCATATAACAAATTGTATTTATAACAGTATGTTTACACTGTTATGGATACTTTTAAGAACAGTATCTGAATACTGTTTTCATCACTGTACTGTGTAGGCCTATGCACATTACGTCTCTAACACACGTGAAGCCTGGCAACATCAAGAATGACGACTCATTTTACTAATCGTCTACATTTTCAAAAATGTATTTCATTAATGTATTCATATTTCACTATTTTCAATGAATTGATTGAATTGTGGATTAGTCTGATAATATAAAATCATACAGATGGAAGAGATGTTTGGATTATTGTCTGTTTCCCTACTATACAGTATATCGTGTGTTTTTTAATATAACTAAGATCATTTACAGTAAACCAAGGGTGTAGGTTTGGTTTCAACATTTTTTTTTCTCTTCTCTCCTCTTTTGTGTCTTTAACATCTTTAAATGTGCACGTGCCACCTATATTCGCCTCAATGATATATTAATTATTTGTATACGAAAGCAGAAATGTATGGAAATGCCCCACAGGACTATTAAGAGCCTCCAATGGTCAGTCATCATGTATGCATCAGCCTATTGGTCCGGGTCTGGACTGCTACGGTACAATTACGCACACTGGTGAGTCCGTAACTGCGCAACCCAGACTGTATTACATTATAGTGCATCGCAGTACAAGGAAGAGAACCGCATTTACGATGCCTTCAAAACAATGGGAAAATCAAGACTTCTAGAGTGTGGGGGAATTTGTTGTGACACTCCAAATGTACTGATGTGACGTTTATGGAGCGGAATGCGTGGAAACCCTGTAAACTACCGTTGGGAAAATTTCCTGCTGTTGAAATAGTATTGTTTGTGATTCCCGTACAAAATATTAGCTAATACTTTTTTTTTTTTTTTTGCGAGGGTGGGAAATAAAAAACGTTTCCCCCCTCTTCACACTCGGGCTATGTGACACAATTTGCAAAAATAAAACAAAATCTTTTCTTGGAACCTTTGCTTTCAAAAGCTTGGGTGCGTTACAAAATCGCACCTCTCGCCTCAGGAATCTCAAGTTTACGACTGTCCTGAAGGCAGCGCTACTATTTCTATTTCTAACAGAGCTTCTTTAGCTTGTATTCAACATTTGTGTCTATGTTTTCGTTACCATTTGTCCCAGCAGGCTATAAAACCCCATTTGCCTCCCAAATGACGGCCGACGGTGAATCTTTGAGAGCAGGCAGGGCTCAGTTTGACGAAGATAAAAAAAAGTCCGCGGGGAAGTTCCCTGTAGGAAATCCCCCAAAGACTGTGCGGGGATATTATTCTGCGCCACAGCCTCGACACAAGTGACCTCCTCGGACCATTTGTAAAGTCACAGGGCTGATAGCGGAGGTGTCAAATGCTGGATTACTAAAAGACCGATCCGTCTGTCAAAAATCTACGAAGCCAACTATGGATAACGTCAGTGTAAACTCTGAGAACGACGTGAAACTCCGGAGTTGCAGCACGCTGAATACTCTGCACCATGAGACGCTGCAGGAAGTCGACCTTCTCAACAAACAGATTTACGTTAAGGACAATATTATTGCAGATTTAAAAGCGAGGCTGGGGAGATATGAGCGGCTCTACTTGTCTGTGGGAGATAACGAGTCCGTGGTCATCGGGCCGTCCAAGTCTTTGCTGGAGAGCTTGTGTAAAGAAATATGCAAACTGAAACAGAAGAGGAACGACATGGAGTTCAAGGCATCTCGACAAAAGGAGGTAAGACTGAAAATGCTTTTCATATGATGATCCATGCAGATGAGTGTTTGTAGGTAATGGAGCTTAAAATGGGTTGATGGGAGAAAAGTTAGGACAGTGACAGGTCTGTTTAATGTATGGTCTCTTGGCAAAAACTAATAAGCTTTAAAACCCCTCAAGTCCATATTTCTATATTCATGCTGGTGGTTATTGATTTGAAGTGTAGACTATTGTGATGTTGTATTGTTTTAAATTACATTATGTTGAGACTTCCTCATATACAAGTAGACTTATGATTGAAAATAAATCTACCAGAGCAAATATTGGTAGCAATAATCAGAATGACAGATTTTATTTTATAAATGTTTTTTTTGTATTATAATAAATATGTCAAAAGGTTACACATTGATATGAACTGATATGGCCATGCAACTGATCTCTCTTTCTCTCTCTCTGTCTTCCTCCCCAGGAGATCCAGAGGCTGACTGTGCAGCTCGGAGAGAAGGCGCTGGAGTTGGAGAGTGTCAGGTGTCAGCCGGACCACGAGAAGGACCGGGAGATCCACCGGCTGCGGGCGGCCGTGGAGGAGAGGGAGCGGTCCGAGGCCACCAGAGCCGTACTCTGCACGTCCCTGGCGGAGGAGGCTGACCAGCTGCGCAGCCAGCTTGGGACCACAGTGAAGGTGTGCCAGGAGCTGCTGGCCAGGCTGGAGAAAGATAAGAAGGGAGGAGGAGAAGTGGAGGAGGTGGCTCGGCAGCAAAAGTCTAAGGAGGTTTGTGTGAAACTTTGTCCGTGTTGAATATATTTGAATGTATCACATTCCACCTTTTTTTTAAAAATGCAGCATTAGAACTGTATTTATATTTGGAGGGCTCTGTTGTAACATCTCTTTCACCATTGTTCTACAGATGACAGATTCCTCTGACATGAGTGGTGTTAACGACCAAATCTGTCAACTTCAAGAGGAGAATCAACAGCTAAAGCAGCGAGTGGCATATGTAAGTCTTCACCAAGTTTACAAGTTGTCGTCGATGACTATACTTGTATTTTTCCCTGAAATAAGGGCACTAGAAAAATAAACAAAACATTTATACGCAATATTAAGGTGGTGCTGTTTTTTTTAAGTAAATATATTAAACTTGCTATTGTTGTTGTTCCTTCTTTTAGGTCCAAAGCCTGAATTCTCAGTGGCAGAAGTATGACTCCAGCAGGGAGGACTATATCCGAGGTTTATGTCAGAGGCTAAAGGAGACCTCTGTGCAGGGCTTGATGCCAGGGCTTGGCTCTATAAGCACCGGTTTGCTTCAACAGGAGATTTCCAGGCTCAACGGCTTACTCGAGGAGAAGATGAGCGAGTGTGCGCGGCTGAGTAGTGAAGTGGAGGAGCTGAGGACGCACGACAAAGAGCTCGTCCAGACTCTGGAGCAGCAGGTCTGTGCTACACCATGATCTCCATACATATCTGTATATTACGCTTCGTTTGAATCAGATTACATTAGTAGAACTGGACTGCAAACGGCTCTTTAGGCTTCTGATGTGTTTTGAAAACTGACATTTGAAGAAACAAGAAGACTAAAAAGTTATTTCTTTTCCTCAATCAGGTCCTCATCTACACCGACGACTTTAAGTCGGAGCGTGTCGACCGGGAGCGAGCGCAGGGCCAGATCCAAGACCTGAAGGAGCAGATTTATCAGTTAAAACAGCAGCTACACAAACAGGTGAGACGACAGCCCTCAAACTCTTGCATATATTCCATATTTCTTTTGTGTTTGCTTGTGCAAACCTAACCGTGTATGTACAAAATTGCCTTCAGCAGGGAGCAAGCAGAGAGAGCAGAGAAATGGTTCCCATGTGTCGCGTGCACATAGGGCACAGGATCACCTCAAGGCGCCATAAGGACTCTTCAGAGCCTCTATTGAGGACCCCGGCTGAGTTGCGGCAACAGCCCGCCGCTGCAGCCACAGCAGCAGCAGCCACACCGCGCCCTGCGTGGCACGAACTGTCAGAGCTACAGTGCCCGCGATGCTTCATCACGTTCAGTGACACGGACGCCACAGAGTACCTGAACCATTGTGAAGAGTGTGCCAGAAGATAAACGGAACAACACTTGTTTTAAAAAAAACAAAAGAAAAACACTTATCACTTGCTGACGGTAATCGAACACTGAAGAGCAGCACTACACGGCAGAAAATAACCTGAGTGGAGTTTCCAATTCGGAGAAACTTGACTACAAATGAAACGACTGACTTGAGATGTTAGTACATAGTGGAGCAAAACTGTACAACCCAAAGTTCCCCTGTTGCAAGAGAAATGAGTTGATCAGGCTTTTCTAAGTCCGCATCGTGAACAGTGTCAGGTTCTTAGTGTTCTCCTGTGGAAATGCAGGAGATTATTGTGGTAGGGAAGTGGATGTCAATGCAATATATCAAATGTCATATACCTCAATGTGTCAAATTACAAACCTGTTGCACTTTCTTGACATTTAGCCAAAAACTCAATCGTACGATTAAGACATTCATGACGCATAAGCTTCTTATTTTGGATAATGTGGTGCTATTGGTTGTTTAGTTTCGATTGAACTTTACATATTCTGTCCTGTAAATTATACATTCTTAATAAGACATTTAAAATATATATAACTATATTAATATTTATTCATGTTGCATAAATATTTGGAAAAGGTAAAGCCATGAAATATTTGTTTTCTGGTACACTTTTAGGATTAAAAAATGTTAATACATTATAACTGGAAAAAATGTTTTATCCATTTTTTTTTTTTGTAACACTGTATGTAAAGATTGTATCCCAACTGACAATAATATACTTATTTTTGGAGATCCTGTGCCGTTTCTCTTGAGCTGGCACATTATTTTTGTAATAAAATACTGTTTACCCACACTTTATCTTATGGTGATTTATATAGCTTTAAGTATGCCACATTATCACGCGGCGTATTTTAAATCTTGACAGTCTGCAGCCTCGAGCTGTAACCACAGATCATAGCCTAACCACGAAAATGTTGGCGCTACTTAATCTAAGTCTATGTGTGTGTGTCTGTCCATCTGTGTCACGTGTATGTGCTTGTGTGCGTGGTGGAAACCCCCTTCCGAGTGTTGCCTGAATGGGCATGCTGTACTGTCACAGCCATATTCCCAGCTGTTGTGTGGCTATAGCAAACACTACAGGGCCACTGAGAAGACCAGAGAGAGACTGTAGCTCAAGTTACATCCAACAACCGCCTGCGGATCAGTTGGTGACCAAAACATTCTGCAGTCACAGTGTCTGTGAAGTACCATTTTGACACATTTAGGTCAATAGTGCTGTTTGGGTGATTCACTTGTCATGGGTTTAGTGTAGTAAGCACAGGAAGCTGGACATCCCCTGTTTAAAAGGAAGTAGGCTGTTGCAGTGCACAGAAAAGACTCAGTCAAACCACCGTGGTGTCTGTGTGAGTGAACACAAGACACATTATGATCAAAGAACTACTTTAAAGCAAAAATATAAAACTGTTTATTAAAAAGGAAGCAACATGTTCTTCTTACAAATGAAATGTTGAATCCATGAGCGGTAACACTACTCTTGCTCAATTCAAAACTATCTTCTTTTTTTTTTATCACTAAAGCGTTACCAGCGTGAGCTAATGTTGGCAAGCTAGCAAGATATTGCTTTGAGTCACAGTCAGTCTTGTGTATCATTTATGGGATAACGATATACGTGGTTGCTCTTTAACAAAAGTTGCACTGTCTCACTATAAATACTATATCATTGAATATAATTGCTTTATTTGCTTTCTTACCAAGAATCCGACCAGAAGATGTTACCATTCTCTGTATGGTAAATATGAAGCTACTGTGAGCAGTCGGTTAGCTTAGCTTAGCACAAAGCTTGGAAGGAGGGGGGGCTGGCTATGTCTTACAGCTACACGGTAAACAAGAATCAATGGCACATGTCTGTACGGATTAAACACACAACATATAACAGTTAATAAGTGAGCTTTAGGGGTGCTGGTAGCAGGATTTTGTAACATTGGACAAAGCCAGAGCTAGCTGTCTAGCTAACTTAGCTGCGAGCGGTAGCCACATTTTAACTGTCATAAAAGAAAACCTGTATTTCCCAAAATATAGAATTATTTTCATGTAAATCTCAAATGTACTAATAACTAGAGGTTATTAAGCTATTATTTAAGAAACATGTTTAAAATAAATAGTGTTGAAGGACTACCTCTGAAAACAAAATGAAGCGGTTCGACAGGCCAAGTGTTTAAATGACACCAGGCAGCATCACATGCTAACTTACTCATCAGTTAACTGGGGAAGATATTTGAAAATATATTTAATTTACATATGGCTCTAATTCATTATTCATTCAACGATTGGTTCTTATTTTGGCTTTAAAGGGCAACTTCAGTAACTCGTCTGGAGGCCTTTGTCTGCATGCAGCCTGGTAGAAATGCACACAGCCCCTAAAAAGGCCACGAGCTGTCTGCTGGGGATTCTCCCCCCACCCCACCACACACAAACCCACGCATTTATAACAGGGTCTATAAGTGACTGAACTTCCACCCAGAAAAAAAACGCTCTACCCACCGATCTGAGAGTGGAAAGAAATAGGTCACAAGTCCCCCACCTGAGTGTCTGGGAACTTTTCTAAGAAACAATAGAATTAATAAAAGTCAGGTGACAGCGGAAGATCAGTTCCTGTTGGAAACTACATTCAAAGCATCAGGATGTACATGCTGTCGTATACTTTAACAAAGAGAAATAACTTCAGCCTGACACTTATCCAGACAAACACAGAATGGATAGATATATACAGCCTTTAATCTTATGTGTATCCTAAAAGAATGGGAATTTCCCGCCATCATGAGGGAATTCCCAAAAAAGCAGACAAGTTTATTATTTGAAAATAGAGCGTTGTCAACTTGAGCAGATCATTTTTGATTTAATGTATGTTGGTTCAGGTAGTTGGTATTAATGTTGGGTCGGAAGGGATTTTTTTTTTTTTTGTAAGAAAGTCCAGGGTTTCAACTATCAAAATCAGCATTGTGGCAGATGTTGTCAGGAACAAAGTGGGGGTGGGTGGGGTGGGGGGGATTCCCTCTTTGGAAATGTATGTGATCCTGAAGCGCTCCAGGCAGTCGACAATGAATAGATCAGCATTCTGATTACAAGCTACAAGGCAGCTGTGATCCCTTCTAATAATCCTTTTGGTGCTCGCCTGCCATTGTCAGACTGCTCCGAGAGCACCATTGTGTTTTCCCTCATCAACCCAGAATTCAGACAGCAAAGGTCGAAATAACGAAACCTTTTTGAAAGGACAAATGATGGAAATTGACTCATAAATCTATTATTAACTGAGGGAAAGGGTTGTCTTAAGTAGCTGTTATCTCTGCACATATCAAAAAACACAAATCTGTGCCCATGTCATGTTTTATTTAGATCACGGCCCACATTTGTCTCTCAAGACATTTTGCTCGGTGATTTTTGGCTCGTCTACGTTAGCGTAGTTTTGCGGGGCATTTGCTCAAATGTGGTAGATCCCATCTTACATCACTGGTGACTGAGAGTGAGCACGCCCTACAAACATGATTCATACCTGAAATAAATTATGAGTCAGATGGGCTCTGGTGGCTCTCACAAACTAAAACCTTTTGTCTTCCCTTGAATGAAGTACATTTACCACAGTTCTCTCAATCATCAAATTTGAGTGGTAATCTTTCATTGAGAAATCCCTCGGTTTTAAGAGATAGTCACTCTTTGAAAAGTTGAGAGGAAGCAGTCTGAGGAACATAACCGTAACTCACTTCCTCTACACATCCATTTGGCTTTGAACACGAACATACTGTACTTTCACAGCATATTTCAACTTTTTATTTTTAATCAAAAGCTACTTATTCTAGATTTACTTTTAGGCCGACTCTAGCTTTGTGCATTTGTGGAAATAGATTTTAAAATTAGATTTTAGCAACAAAAATGAAATGTAAATTGAAGCTCAAGGTTGTGGAAAAACACAAAGCTTTTTACTGCTGTTGATGTCAGTGCTTCAGTGCTGTTGTAAAACGCATGTATTAGCTCATCTAGATAAGCCAAAGCATGACCTCATTTCACGCTCACTTTTGCTCTGAGGGAATGTACTTGATTTCAAAACTGCCTCAAATCAATTTTCCCAAGAGCTTCATGTGCATACATCGGGGCTGCTTATGTAAATGCCTGAAGCAGCCCAATGGCGGCTACCTTTTTTTTTGTTTTTTGTTTAACATACTTTGGAATTGAAACTGAAGCTCGGGATCTACATGACTCACAGTCACAGTGGCCTTCTAGATCGATTATGACTGTCAATTAGTGGACTTCCCAAAAGGAACACGTATTTATTGGAGGGTGTGACTCACCCTGCAACCTTGTGGAGCTGCAGACATGCAGAGCAGCAACAATGGGTGAAATTCCTGCGCTGTCACAAGCAGTCCATGCTATATTCACCGGGCCCACATGGGCGTCAACACATGGAAGTGAACTTGAAAGGGATTTTCTCACACAAAAAAAAAGAAAACATCAATTTCAATCCAGCATGAATTTGTCTTTTTGGAAAATAAGCTTAAGATTTCTCGCCGCGAGTAACTTCGATACAATTTTCTTTTTCTGTTGAATATTAAGTTGCAGCAAATTAGCTTAGCTTAGCACAAAGAGAAATTATAAGCCTGGCTCTGTCCAACGGTAACATCTGCCAACCGTCACCTCTAAAACTCACGTATCAACACGTTACATCTCGTTTGTTTAATCAGTACAAAAAGAAGGAAGTGTAAAAACTACAGGAGGAAACATGCCCAACCGTTTCCTGGCTCTAAACGTTTGCCGGGTAAAGTAGCGCAGACGGCAAGAAGCTACTGATCCCAACCAAGAAATTGTCCGTAAAATAGCTTTTTACGTGCCATTCTTTTTAACAGATTAAACAAATACACTGTAACACGCAAATTAGTGAGCTTTGAGGATGCGCTTCTGTCCCAAAACTATTTCTTTACATGTATGTGTAGTTTTTAAGTGTCCATGTAGGAAATAAGATTCGACACAAGACGCATAATCCTGCCATTCTACTGTATTCCATCTTTCAAAAAAGAAAGACAAGATTTAATATTACTTAACAATATGTTAAAAGTAGCCAGTTTGGCTTCAGTGTTAATACAATATACACTCTATAACAGATTGATAGTGTGAGTATTGTTCTTTTTCGATTTCATTCTGAAAGTATTCTGATACAAGCTGGCTACAGGTCAAAAATAAAGAAAACAAAAACTGTAACTGGTACACTTTTACTCAACAGTTTGTTAAACAGAACTTAAAAACCAAAAAAGAACATTGTCAAGTATTACGCTTTCCTCCTTTCTGTGAAACAGGGTAGTTGGTGTGGTGGTGGGGGGGGGGGGGGGGGGACCAGCTGACCAAGCCCATTCCCTTGTCAATCATGTGGATGAGATGCCGTGCTAGGAACGGGAAACGATGGGATATTAAGCCACAATATCTCAAATACAGCTTTTAATTCATTACATTTCTCTTCTTTTTTTTTTTTTGCAGTTTCCATTGTCTCTTTTTTTTGGAAGGAAACCATCCAGACATAGTAAGCATCTTTTGACTATAGGTAAGCCATTAAAAGAAAAAACATTTCAGACCATGGCTTTGTAAGTCAAAAGAAATGCCCAACTCAGACTAAAAGCACACAAGCACGCAAGGAAAATTAATCAGATGTAAAGTAGCATTTTGTGATTCTTTGTGTCATTTAATTTAATTTTTGTTTTTAGTTCTGCAGGTGGATCGATCCAGATGGGTCCGTGTTGGGACCACACAGCGACAGGAACAAAGCAAGGCAGCGTGGGTGTGATTTGGGCACAGCAGGAGAGAAGTTCTGGGAGGACAACAGCTGGGTGGAGGTAAAGGGGGGGGAGGGGGGAGTGGGGGTTGGTACAGCTGTTAAGGTACTGATTGTGTCCCGACAGTCACTGACCAACAGCCTCAATGTGCAGCGAACGTAGCTTTCTTCAAACTAAAGTTTGACCAGTTGATGGAAAGCCGTTGGCGGGTCTGCCGGGCAGAATCCAAGCAAAACCTGCAGGAAAAAACAACAACACATGAACCTTCTGAAGAGGCACACCACAACATGTTTAAAGGTACTCTGTGAAGTTTTTGTGTAAGATTTCTTGCCAGAACACATTTTGTGTAGCTCTGAGGAATAACAAAGATTTTTCTTGTATCAGGGAAGGCAAGAAGACAATTTGAATGGTTTTAAAACCCTCTGTTTGTATCATTGTTTGCTTGCTAGCGGTTGTCTTCTTCCTCGTCTTTGCTGGCCAATCAATGTGCGTCGACCTCATTGCTATTCAACTGCCAATCAACAGAACAGCGTGTAACTGTGGAAACTGTGCTTGTGTATTTATCCACTTATGTTGCAATACACATACCTTTTGAAATATTCCACCTCCCTCTCTGTTTCATCCATTTCAGTGGTATCCAGGTCGATGTCTTTGGGCAAGAATACGTCATCTAAAACAAAATAGCATAAATGCATGTTAATTGCTGCGATATTGAATATATGAATTACTTTTGGAAGTGGATTATGAAATAAGTCTCAGAGGAGAACTTAGATATGCATCTTTGAGTTGGAAATTCTACACATAGTAGCTTTGAATAAAAAGGGGAAAAAGTATCGCTGCACATCTGAATGTAGACGGGTTTGTCAGACGAATAACTGTACCTGCCACAAGTGAGACAAACCGGAATCTTTTTCCTCTTTTATTCCTCCAACAAAACCTTCTACATTTAGCAGATTCTACACCAGATTGTCAAACATATTATCTAATTCAAAACTGAATTGTGATTCATAAAACCAACCTATTGAGGTGTTCATCTTGTCCCCCTTCTTCTTCTTGCTCTTCTTGGTCTTGCCTTTGGGCTGTGGGGATTCTGCACTGGGAGGTTTGCCATTCTGCTCAGTGTGGGAGGCTGGAGGGGGTGACGGGGAAGGGTTTGACACAGGTGGACTTTGCCTGTCTTCCTTTATTAGGGTCAACGGTTGTTGTAGCTGCTGATGCTGCCTTTTCCCACCGGCGCTTCCAGTGTTACACCTGTCCTCCCTCCTTGGTGTAGTGGTTGGGAGAGGAGCCAGGGCCTCGGCAGGCCTGATTCGCGTTGCTTTGATGTCTGGTGTAGTGGTGGGGGCGGTGCCATTAGCTAGCTTTGCTGCCACATCTGAGCTCCTGGGCAGATCTGGGGCTTTCTTTACAGCAGCCACACAAGTGGCCACTTTAGCAGAGTGCTTGGCCCTAACTTTACTGTTGACCTCCAGCTGGGATGTAGGAGTGCCATTGTGGAGGATGGCATGACAGTTGGGGATGTTGGTCTCAGTAGAAAAACCCCTCTCACTCGTGTGTTTCGGGCTGTGCTGTGTGTTGGGGCGGGGTAGGGGGTCTAATCTGGGTTCCTTCTTTTCAGGGAGCCTGATGAGGGTTTGAAGCAGTGAGTGTGACTTTCCGTTCTGTAGGTTATCTAAGACGTTCTGAGCTGTCTGTTTGAGGGGCTGTGGGTTGTTTTGTGGGGGAGCGGTGTTTTCCTTTGCTTTCTCTTTCTTTTTCTTCTTGGCAGCGCGATGTTGCTGCAGCTCTTGCAGCCGGAGCAGTTCCTTTTGAAGCGCCGCCTCTTCCTCTTCCTGCCGCTGTCGTCGTTGCTGCTCCTCCAACATCTGCTGCTCCTCTCTCTCACGGGTTTCTGCCTCCAGACGGGCCTTCTCCTCCATCTGAAGCACACAAACGTACACTTTCAGCATCACACACACACACTGGAGGTCATTGCTACTGTTTAGGTAATTGGGAGGGACATTTACCTTCTTCTGTTTATGCCTGGCCCGTTTGGCTGCTTTAGAACTGGAGGCAGGTTTATTGTCGGCACTATTGATGAACTGCAATAAGTCCTCCACCCGCCTGTGGTCCTCCACTCCTCCATCTCGCTCCATCACTGGTTGCTGCTGCTCCTCCCGTTTAGGCTGCTCCTCCTTACGTTTGGTCAGACGCAAGCGCAGCTTCTCTCGCATCTCTGCATAGTTTCGACTGGTAGGAGCAGCTGGGGGCTGGGAACGAAACAAAGAAACAATGCCCATTTAAAATCTATTAATTCTTAGCTTGAAACAAACTGAATGCAGATTTGAAATTCAAAAAGTACCCGAATCAGCATCCGCCCCAAAAAACATGTAAATTTGAGGTGAACATGCTAAATTCAGTGAGTAATAAATGTGTGCCTCTTACCCCGCCATGCCCGAAGAACTCGCAGTAGCAGCAGTCACAGTACTTTCCTTCTTTCTGGTTTGTGGAGGTGGAGGTGGAAGAGCTGTGCTCGGAGCAGCTGTCCTCGTCCTGACTCTCCTCCCCATCGTACGGCTGGTGCTCGTACGCCCCATTCCCCTCACAGCGATGGCCTTCGCAGTCAGGATCACTGAAAAGAATCGTACTTAAAAACGGGTCCCTAAAGATACTTCTTTTCATCACAAACGACAAAATCATATTTCTAATCAATTATGTTTGATTAATGTCCTTTATGAGCCTGTAGGAGACGGTGGTGGTCTTACCTGCAGACACTGGGTGGGGCACTGACGGGACCATCAGCTGAGGAGGCCGGCGGCTCGGCGGGCGGGAGGCACAAACCCTGGTGGGTCTCCATGAAGTCCGGGGCTGGGGCAGCCATCTTTGGAAACGGCTGGGATCCCATTGTGGGAAGGTGCGTGGTGGGTGCTGGGGGCAAGGTGGGGGCGGAGAGTGGAGGGAGGGAGGTGAGTCCTGTGGGACAGTTTCTAGGGGGGGCGGGAGCGGGTTGCCTATGGTCCTCTTTACCTAGATTGTGAAATACATCGTCTAGAGGAGACAAAGATATATTGGATGAGAGCATTGTCTAGTTCTTCTTTGTTCTTAAAAACATGCAGTTAATCACAAAGTTATCACACAAAAGGAAAAGTTAGCAAGAAATTAACTAGCACTCATATTTATAAGAAACAAGTTTGTTTAAGATCTGAATATATCCTTGAACTTTATTTTGTGGTCAAAACTGTAATTCCCAAACAGTTGCTCCTACAGCCTATTTTACCTAAAGAGTTGGGTCTTTTAGATGCTAGGTGGATGGGTGGGTTATTACTTGACTGGACAGTGGTGGCAGTGCAAGACACAGAGGACGTGGAGGCGGAGGTGGCCATCACTACTCGGTTGGTCTCCATGAAGGCATCCTGGAAATTGTAGAGACACTTCTTCTTGGCGCCACTCTTCTTCTGCTGTTTGGCTTCGGAAGAGGAGCATGATGACGACGACGAAGACGATGATGAAGACGATGACAATGACGAGGAAGCGGAGCAGGAAGGGGGCAGAGGGGTGGGCAGCGAGGGGTGTTCCCCTTGGGGGCCGATCGATGACGTTGGGGGGAGGGGCATGTCAGCGAGGGGCGGGCCGAGCATGTCACCTGTTGATAAATAATAAATCAGACAACTCGTGATTTTAACAGTGTTTGACTTGCTGCATTTCTTTTGTATGGATTATTTCTGCAGTGCCAGAGGGGCTCACCTGGAAGGGACTCGGGCAACAGGACAGATGGATTCCAGCTCTTCATCACAGCAGCATCCCAAAGGTTCTCAAACTTGAGCGAGAGGCACTGCAGTGAGCTGTTCCAGTCGCCCGCTCCACATGCACCGCCAAAGCAGTTCTGGTAAACGTGCTCCGGTAACGACGGGCTGAAGGCTGGCTGCTTGGCCGCTGAGTGGTTCGATGTGGGGTTTGGGGGCAAAGGCTTAAGGAAAGAAGAAATAAGTTACAAAACAAATCATGTCACAAGGTTGGGATTACGTGAAACTGATTTCAGCTGGTGTAGAATACTGTTCTGGTTTGCTTTCAACTCGGACTGGGTTCAGCCTGACCCCTTGTGGTGGAGAATAAAATGACAGGGAAACCAAGTGAAACTAGAATACAACTAAGCTCAGTATTGTTCCTGTAAAAAATCCCCAGTGATAAGGAAATTAATACATTTCCCTTAAAGGGACTCTCACAGCTATAATTAGACACATAAAGAAAGTAATCAGGATAATTGATATGTAGCCTTAGTGCTGTATGGGCTCAAGACTTGTCCTCACCTTGTTGTGTGTGAGAGGAGGACTGGGAGGGTAGAGCGTGGGGTGCAGCAGGGGCCGGGAGAAGTTGTGTAGGGGCAGGTGGCCGTGGATGTGGGGGTAGAGGTGGAGGGCAGGGTGGGTAGGGGGTGTCTTGCTGTCTGTGAAGAACTGGTGTCCAACAGCGGGAGGAGGTGCAGCGTGGAGGCGACTCGGGGGCAGGCATGTGGCAGGGCCCAGGGTGGAGGAGCTGGGGTCTTGGTTGCACACGTGGCATTCGCAGGCATGCTGGACCTGTTCTACCTGAGAGTGGGAATTTCGTCAATCCATGAATCATTTATTTCAAGCTTTCAGTGCTCATTTCATTATGAAATCATTTAAAAGGCATAACTGTGTAACAGGTTCAGTCACGGTAACAAAGAAAGCTTAGTAAAAAGGTGTTACCACACCTGTTGGTGGTTGTAAGAAGGTGGAGGGCTGATGGTCTTTCCTGAGGAAAGCTCCTCCCGCTGGCCTCTGGGCTCCCCACCGACCTCACCATCAACTTCCTCCTCGTCACCCTCTGATGAGCTGCTGCTGCTGGTCCTGTGAGGTGACTGAGACAGAAATGAGAAGACCCAATTAGGAAACAGGTGAGGAACAGCACACAAAAGCCGGTAGCCCACTCATAATGAACGTCAGTTTCATCATTCAGAAACTCAGGAGGGAAATTCACAACTAATCTTGGGCATTTTTTTAAGTAATATAAAACAGCGAGCACAGAACTCACCCCTGCCTTTAGTTCCACGTTTTCACATTCCCCATTGATGTCATTATGGAGGCCGTTCACAGCAGCAGTCACAACACTGTTCTCCTCATAACCAGTCATAGGGTAGATGTCCCCGAACTTACTGGACAACGGAGGCACTTCGTCATCATCACTAATACTAAAAGAAGAGGGAAATGAGTAGTGGTGTTAGCGGAAAGTGACAGAGGGGGGAATTATTGTTTTTAGGAAGCGGTGTGCAGTTATGATCTGTATGAACTGTGCTTAGATGAGTCGTTACAACCAGCGACCGGCTAACTTACAAAGTGTTGGGATCTCCTTCGGGCAGAATGAGCCTTGGATGCTGCTGAACGGTGATGGGAGAGCTGGAGTTGGAGCCAGAAGCTGAGCTGCCGGAGGAGAGGCTGGGAGGGTGCACCTCTGCCAGGTAGTCGCGGGGAGGTTCCCCCGGCAGGGGCAGCTTGATGTGGAGGTCCTCGGCGATGGGAGAGTCCATGATGCCACAGGTCAGGATGTGGGAGAGACTACAGTCATCACACGTGCACCTGTTGGGAGTCAGTAGAACACTATCTTAATACTTATGACAGTATTTTCTTAATATTTGTTATTAAGTATTCACGTTGACATAAGGAGTTAAACTCATGTCTTTTAATGTTTTTTTACAACATCTCAAAATTAGATTGTTGACATGATACAATATCAAGAAAAGATAATATGAACAAATGATTGCCGAACCTCACATATTGGGGATAAAGGGGGCAGAACTAAAAGTCGAGCTCACGGTGGCCTTACTTTGGATAATCGTTTTAATAACAGTTATAGACGCATCCATCAACATCGAACACAACCACCAAACGCAAACTGTTCTCACGCTTCAGCTCAATGATTATGTGAGAGGGACAGAATATGGGTTTAATTCCTTGTCAACTCAAAGTTGGGGTAAATAACAATACATTTTCTTTCATTTGTCAATAGAGGCAGTTTCAAGTACATTTTAAATTTGCTATATTATAGCCGCTTTTCCAGCAGGCCTGTGCATGCCAAGGACAGTTTTTCTCGTCAATAGTTACTTCCGGTGTTAGATCGCACCTTTAAGTAGAAATGTCTGCTGTCAAATACGTTAATGTTGGGTTTTCCTCCAACAGTAGGAAACTTGAATTTTGAAAATGTAAATTAACTCATCAAAAAGACTTTACAAGTCACTCAGTTCATATGATAAATGTGTCATATTTCACAAAGCAGAACTCTAGGTGGGTTTTAGGGAAATCGTGTGAGCGTATAAGGTTTTTGATTGTAGCTCCTTAAGGCCCACGGCCGTCAACAACATCTGGCTGGAAGACGGCCCTAGCTCTTAATGGCGCGATGGTGGAGAAACGCTGGCCGTTGGAAGTGACGCGATCTCAGTCCAGACAAACCAATGAGTCGTGGAAACTCACCTTCTTCGATAATTGCAGTTCGGGCAGTCTGGAATACTCAGACGAGATGAGAGCATTCTCATCGTGTCTGTGAAGTTGTGTTCTCCGGTGGGGGGCTTCTTACTGTTAGGCAACTATAAAGAGAACACAATTTTAGAAACTGCTCTGAGGTGCAGAACTACACATTTTAAATCTGCCAAGACGGCTCCGTAATATTGTTGTGTACCTGTTCTTCTATAAATCTTCTCTGCTTAAAGAACTCCCAGTCCTCCTTCAGCATTCGCTGCTTCGTCTTCAAAGTCTGGAAATGGGCAGATAATTAGAGCGTGAACTTCCATAAATGAAAGAAATTATAATTTGACTGTGTTCAGACGTCATTCTCATGTCTCTTACGTTTTTGCTTATCAAAGACTTGTGTGGCTCTGTTCTTTGGTTGGTGAGACTCTGACCCTCCACCTTAAAAAGCAGCTGCAAAAGAGTCACATCCTTAGAACGCTAATTACACCATCTTCACAAAGTACCACCTTTTCATAAAAGTACTGTTATTTCCTGTATTAAATGTGTTTCTGCTCTGTCTAGGATGTGTATACCTGTTCATCTACATAGTCATCAATCCTCTTCTCACACTCCTGCCATTCAGTAGCCACCGAAGCCATCTCCTGCTGCAGCTGATGGTAGCTTTCTAACAAGGTCCTGTACATATCTTCATTGTATGAATCGTGGGAAGCTGTGCCATGTCTAAAAAATAAAAAAGAGGCAGAATAAGACAGAGACACTTAATGGACGAGACGTGTGTAGAATTTGTGATCGCAAAGGTCAACAGTTCATTTGAAAAGTAAACACTGAATGTTGCACGTCGGTCCAATTTGGGTCAGGAATAGCAGATTACGTGAAAATGATGGATGAGTAACTATATCTTTCATTACACTAGTACAACTATATCTTACTTCAGCTGTGCAACCAGTGCAGGTAAACTGCTGTGCAAGATCGGTTCAGAGAACACCAGATTCTCAAAAAGGTGCTTGTTGTGCAGCTCCCACGTGACCTGGAATTTCTGAAGGTGCTCGTTTTCCTGAGGAAAAAAAAACATTTTGAATGATTGACAGCGACTAAAAGGCCATGAATTGCCTTTGATGCCACCTGCAGGACAGCTACCACACTATCTCTGTATAGCTCTGGCTACACAAAAGACAAACTGACCAGGGTGAGCAGGAAGCTGCTGATGGTGCGTGCAGCTTGACAGAGGGCGTTGTACTCCTCCAGCAGCAGGGAGATGAACTGGTAGGCCTGAGGAGGACCCAAGGCTGCAGCCACAGTCCCCGCTGGTCCTGTAGCCTTGGGTCCTGTAGATAGGTGCTTCAGTAGCCGCACCTTCATTTCCAAGACGTATTCACGCGCCTGCTGCTCCAACCGTTGATACAGTTGGTACGGGTCCTTCTCACAGAGTCTACCGGGGAGAAATAAAAGCAATTAAATGAGACTGGATTAGTGTGACTCGTCAAATGTGGACCGTGGTTGTGAGCTCGACACTGGCTGAGAATTTCACGGGGCATTCTCTTCCTCTCCCGCTATTCTGTGCCAACTTCGCTGCATCCTGTGCTTAACACCACCCAAGATGATGTGGTTAGTTTTAAGAAATGACTAAGCGACTGTCTTTTCCCCCCGATACCAGAATGATAATGTGTGCAACCAGACCTTTCTTTAGGAGGTAAGTCTTGCTATGTGAGCTTCAGACTGGACAGGTTGGCGTGAATGAAAACTCTAAGACTCTCAAAACTACGACCACATAAAACTGGTTCTATCCGTAATCTCCCCGTGGTTTACAGTTTAAAATGTCAGTGAGTCATGGCACAGCCGAAGATCCCGTTTCAACAGAAAGTACTTCATATGAAGGACATAAAGATGAGATTTTATGGGGCTTTTAATCTGACCGATACAGTTGAGATGGAAGTAGTTTCAACTTGTTGACATCATTCCTTTCAAAGGCTGTCAGGCCTGACTGTTCTTACAAAAGGCTTATTTCATGCATCCACAGTTCAATAGCGGCCCCTAGTGGACAAACACCTAAAAGAGTCGTTTTACCTATCGACAAGCTCCTTCATGCCCTCCTTGTCTCTCTCTAGGGGCTGGTCATGGTCATCTGCTAACGGTGTTCCTGTCTGACGGTAGATGCAGCGCACCAGGTAGCGAACCTCCGACCAGTGGTTCTGTAGCTGCTGTGACTCCCTCTCTGATTCAGCAGAGATCTCCCTGTTATTCAGGACATGAATTCATTAAGAACTTTAAATAAAGATTTAACAGTGCATTAGAATTGAATTCCCTTTCGAATGGCAATCACTCTGAACCGACCGTCTCTCGTTGCAGGCGTCACAGCTGCACACTGTATCAGCGGGCATTGGTGCGGTGAGGTCCGGGGCAGGGAGCATGGGTAGTGTCGGCACAGCAGTGGTCAGTCGGTCCCCCGTGGCTGCCTCCTGGGCCAGGTTTCCGTTACCCACGGGCATGTGCAAAAGGAAGTCCTGGCTCTGTGGGGAAATATCACAAACGGCACACTGAGATACAGAACAGTTTTGATGCTTTCCTCGAGGTACAAGTGAGCAAAGTTTGAAAGAAACTTGCTGCGTTGTTTGTCACGTCACAATTATTTCTGTTGATTGATGTGGGCTGCACAGTGGCGTGTAGTGGGATGCACAGTGGTGTGTAGTGGGATGCACAGTGGTGTGTAGTGGGATGCACAGTGGTGTGTAGTGGGATGCACAGTGGTGTGTAGTGGGCTGGCACTTTCGCCTCATGTTCTCCACGTCACAGCTTGGGTTCTCTCCGGGTTCTCTGGCTTCCTCCCCCAGTCCACAGACATGCCGCTTAGATTAATCGATGACTCTAAATTGCCCGGAGGTGTGAATGTGACCGACCTTCGCCCAATATCAGCTGGGGATCGCGACCCTGAACATGATAAGCAGCTTAAGATAATGGAGGTTTTGATGTCTTAAGTCCAAAACGTGCTGCGACGACACAATCATATGACTAACACAGTAACTGTTAGCATAGCATAATGTGTAATATAATGTATTTAGGAGTAATATCTGTATGAAGATGGAACGTCACAGAGGTCTGGACATTGAATATCTCAGCATTATTTTTACTCCTTGTTCACGACGGCAGCTACAAAGAAGAAAGATGTTCTGTGAGCCGACAACAGAAGACGTCCAGGAACAGTAGCTGGGATCGGCCAATCTAAGGAGAGAGTGTTGCGCCCCAACAGGACCGTCATGGGGTAAGTGTTTCTTACTTGAATCCCTTATTAAGATACACATCTATGTAACTACGATAAGAGCCGGGCTGGTCTAATCATGGAAAAGCTGCTGGAGCTATAATGTTGAATTTCTGAGCTTTCTGCCGCTGCTTCACAGTAAAAGCTTTCCAGTGGTTTGGCTCTGTTTACTACAGCGCCATGATATTTAGAGTCAGCATCAACCCCACTGCTGCGAGGATGCAGAGGAACAATACATTAATGAGGAAACCAAACCCAAGCCAGACAGCCAAGGCACACCCACAACAAGGAAACTCACCGCTCTGACATACCTGCCAGCCTTAACGTAAAGCCTTATCGTATAGTATATGAACCAGATCAACAATGCAACAGCTACAACCGCTCGAGGTACTCAATACGGTTTAGAGTTCTACAACTTTGAATTGTTATTGTTAGTTAAGAATTGACTTGCATATGTACAAGTGTAAACTTAGTATACCTTTCAATCACAGGTCAGTAAGGCAGTGTGTGTCTTTGAGCCCATGTGTCATTTAGTAAAGTGCACCTAACACGCTGTGTTACTTTTGAAATTCTGCTACAATATGAAACTCCCTATTTGCCGTTTTTAATTTCACATCTTTTGTTTCCTAATCTATCTAATCTAAGGATGTGATTGAGTAATGATTCAGGAACTTCCCAGAACTCAGAGACGTGTCATCAATGTGCAAGCAGCAGAATGATGCAGAATGTACCTCTGTGTGAATACAATAATTGTAGTCGGCAGAGATGACTACACAAGAGCTTACTTGAGGCTCAGGTCACACAACCAAAATGTAGTGAACACACAGCACTACAGAAACAACAATCAGCCTTTGGCTCTGCTAAAAAAATGAATAATGGAATATGAAACTACTGCTTATAGAGTCTATACAACAAATACCTGCTCATAACTTGCACTTAATCAAAGCACACAGGTAAAAACAATTCAATGTTCAATCCCAAGATGTTTCCACTTCTATATTGGTGTTGTCCTGACAAAGACACAAGCTGAGCACATAGCCAGGCTGGCTAACATAAAGAAGCTCTGTATATGAAGAGGCGTTAGTCTCAGACATCGTTCATACAGCATAGGCCAAAGAGCGTAATTACAGTCATGCTCTGACGTGTAAAGCAAATTCAACTGCAAAGTGTTGAGTTACGGTTACACATACTGAAAAGAATTAGTTGTTGTTGATCCACTGTATTGTCCTTTGTTTTAAGAACTTGACAGAATTTGCATTTTATGGCCTAGTTACTATTAACTAGCTGTAGATCAAAGTGGAGCAAAGTCCAAATATGAAATGAGAGTATGTTTGTAACATCTTTGTTATTTGTTTTTAACAGCAACAGCTGTTATTTCTGGTTGCTCTGCTTTTCTGGCAAAGCAACGGATGTGAACGCGAGAGCTGCACCATCCCCTGAACGACTGGCTGCAGCTGTGCGAGTTAACAGCAGATGTATCACTGCTGAGACGGATGACGTTTGAATGATTCCACAGTCTCCAAAGAACTACAGGACCCGCAGTTTTTACCTCACTACATCCCGCAAACGTTTTGCCCGTCATCTTTGAACTTCCAACACCTTCAAAACTCTCTCTCTACCCGGGTGTCTTACCCCCAAAGACTGCTCCAGAGCAGTGTGTCGGTCCTCCTTCTCCACTGTGCGCCTGCAGTCGGAGCACACCCACAGAGGCAGCTGGAGGGCGCTGGGTGTCTTGTTGGGCTGTGCCGTACCGTTCTGGCCCGCGATCCCTGCCTCTGGAGGCACGCAACTGTCTTTGCGCTCACATCGGCATAAGAGGCAGCTATCGCCGGCCGTGTAGGGAGCCCGCTGGTTCAAGCCGAACGTGAACGGGGTCTGTGGTGAGTATTTAGTAGGAGGAAGAATAAATCATAAAAAAGGTACCCAGCCACATAAGCATTCACATAAATAATAATTATAATATTTGAGTATAATAGAATTTTCAAAAAACATGGAAATCATTTAAATCAATATGGACTGTCAAACTAAAGCTTTTCTTTGAAAAAGTGTGCAAATTGAAAATAAATGTCTCCAGGATGAACCAGTCTGCAATGCAGTATATGTGCTTGATATCAAGGCAGGTCACACTCTCCTCCTTTGTATGGCATTGCATTCTGGGTACACCAGCTGTGTAAACCGCCATTAAAACACTGAAACTTTTTCTTCATGTGCAGCCTCCTCAGTGAGTGAACCACAGAGTGGCACAAACACATAATTACCAGTCAGGAGTTTCAATGATCTCCACATTGGTGCAGTTTGTCAGACAGCAAAATGCCTTTGGGGATTTAAAAAACAAAAGGTTGCTTTGCATCTAATTCAGCAACATTTTATAGGTGTACCAGGAGTTTCTCAATCTGTGGGAGCTGTGGGTTACTCAGCTTCATTCACTCCTCCAGCAGTGGTATTTTCTGGGGATTTCTTATCTTGACTGTATATTTTGGTAAACTGCAAAGGCCAGACGGGGCGTAACAACTAAAATAATCTGGTTCAACTCAGTATAATTGTGTCACAATTGAATACAACAAAAAAGCAATGTTCCTCACATTTTGACTTTCAATTTATGAAGTATTATAATTGAGATGTCTAGAGTAATTTCTTGTCAGCATAACATAAGCAGTGTTAACAAGATAACAAAAACACAACATAAAAAAAATAAAAGCAAAAGCTATTTTGTACACGTGCAGGGTGCATTATTGGATTCGTTGTATGTGCTGAATAAAATATTTTGTTCTTAATACACGCAAAACACATTGTTACAGCCCGAATGATTACACACTACATTGATGCACAAAAGCAGTACAACATATTTGAACGCACATGTCAATACTTTTATTTGAGCCGTCAATGAGATTAGTTTAGTTTTGAAAGAACATTTTGGCTTTTTGACAAGAGATTTTACCGGGATATATGGGGTAAGGCATACATTCAAAAAGCACTCATTTGGATTTAATGTCATCGTCACCCGATGCTGTGACATTCAGTTTAGCTGGTTATCTATGTTTGTGAATATTGATTTCACTGTCCAAGATCTTAACGGACGCTTTTTATCCAAAGCGACTTACATTTTAGATGCTATCATACCGTAGGCACAGCTATGGGAGCAATTTTCGGGGTTAAGTGTCTTGCTCAAGGACACATTGACTTGAACTAGTGGTGCCGGAGCCAGAGCCAGGGTTTGAACCACCAACCCTCTGATTGAAAGACGGCCGTGATCTCCACTCAGCCACAGTCGCCCCTTTCATATGGCTAGATGCTAACATAGTGCTGATAACGCATATGCAGCTTTCTAACGCCGCTGTCAAAAAAAGTGCTGCAGAGCCTGAAATCACTGCTGTAATGGATCACTTAGGGCGGGCTGTCAGAAAACGACGAGACCGGTTCCAGTCACGTTCCAGATGTGTAGTGCAAATACAGATGTTGAACCATCTTGATGTCATGCTGTGGTAGAGCGCACAACTGTTTGGTGGCCCCATCAGAATTTAATATTCTTGATATTTGTGAAAGTTCTTCAAGCACTTCAGACACTAAACGTTTAAAATTTTATGTGTAAAGGCAAACAAACAAAGAGCAATTTAAGCCCTCTTGTAGTGTGCTTCCCCTTCTAGTGTGCCTAAAGTTCTGGCATAAAGGTGTACATTTTTGATAACTCTAACTGTGGCTTCAGATAAACTTCTGAAACACCTAATGTGAACTTACCTGAAGGACCCCGGAGAAGTCAGCATTCACTGGTCCTTCCGTAAACTGTGGTGTAACACTGTTGCTTACCTGAGGAATACAAACAACTCAATGTTTACATAGAAGTGACACACACTTGATTAATCAGAGTTAGTGCACCGTAATTATTACGTTGTGAAGTCTAGATTACAGTTTACAATCTTCTAAAATGTGTTAAGTGACACTGTCAGGCCTGCTCAGGGAAGACACAGACTACAATATAAACATAATGTGTCCATAGCCAATGTTCAGGCCCCACTTGTACCTAGTAATATCTACTTTAAGGTTTCTTAGCTCTTTTGGCAATTTGTGTAAAAACGTATCGACTTAATTGACCCCAAAACTAACCAATGAACTTTTGAATCTACATCTTGAAGTTTAACTTTCAAACACCGGTCAGTTACAAAGAAATTAGCTAACATCTTATGGTGTCACTGTAACTTAAGGCTTTTTGTGCTTACTTGTGTGCCAATGGCGTAAAACTAAGCTGCTTTAGATACCTACAGGCGGTTAGTCTGTTTAGCTTGTTATCTGGTGAATATAACCAGGTTAAATTCTTTATAAAGCAAGAAAAGTGGAAGGTCAGCTCGTACACGTCGAGGCCCGACGAGGCTGAAGTTGTTAGTACTCTTCACTGTTAGCATTAGCTAGCATTCGTGTTTATCTGCGTAAAAGCAGCCTTATGGTCAAACTGTGTGGAACCATATGGTTCTCCTAAATCTTTCGTTTAGCCCACGTAATCTCCACCCAACGTACCTGGACTGCATTTGCTAATAAATAACGCTTCTTGGCGACTTACGTTGTTGTCGATTCAGCTGTGATATCTTAACTTGAGCTAACGATGGTAGTCACAGCGTTCGACACAAGTAGCCTAACGCTAATGTTTACGACAGTGTAATACCATATACCGAGGCCGGTTTGACTACACGGCTAGACGACTTGCTAGCTGGCACTGTACACCACAAAGCACAACAACCAGCATTAGCGGTAATTAAGCCAGTTAATGTCCAGCTGCGCATACGTTAGTACGCTAGCTGCCCTCCTCGCATCAGTGTCGGGCCCAAAATCTGATGTGTGTCGTTGATAGCGCTGCTAGCTAGTCACCCCGTTTTTGACATCCACCGGTTTACAACGCGTGACACTCTTACCTCTCCGTTTATGCCCGTGATGGACCCGATATTCCCGTTGCCCGTATTGCCAGTTGTTAAGAAACTGACGACAGAGGCAGGTGTTACTGTTCCCGCACAGCCAAGGGCCGAGGCAACCCCGGCCTTGCCACCGCTGGTGTTGCAGACAGCACTGCAACTACTGCCACCGCCCCGCTTGTTCTTCCTGCGTTTAGCCCCTCGTTTAGCATCGGTTGGACTCATTTTTTTTCCACAAAAGAAGCGAGACAACGTGCCGTCCACACTTGGCAGGGTCTCGAGTGGAATGCCTGGTGCGATCACTCGGGTATAAGTCCGGGATAGCGATTTAGAGACTCCCCAAAACGACTAGACACTCAGTTCCATCAAAGTGCAAAACCCGACTTCATAGATTCCAATATGGCCTCTAGCTGTGCTGCCTCAACTTGGCAGTTTGCGTTGCAACGCAACTGTGCGTTCCACGTACCCGGGGCTTCTGGGAAATGGAGTTTGTTGTGTATTATCACATTGTAGCAAGCAAGTGGAAGAAGGTGTACCGTTGTAGCTGAGATACACATTTTTGAGCAAGAGTTAACCAGCACATTAGCCTGTACATTATCGTGTTTTACCCAACATGTGGTAATTTTTAAATGAATGAATAAATAAAATGAATTTAACTTATTTTAGACCTTGGACACAAACTGCAATTAGCATGTTTTAACAGCAGGGGGAGAGCGCATGCAGCGATGTGCAAACGATGCGGTCTCTGCTTCTGATGACAGCCGAGGGCCCGCACATTGGGTCAGTCTTTCCGGGGTGCAAACAGCAAGCCTAGTCTTAAGCAGAGTCGAGGACCATCGACGGTACATTGGTAGTATATCTATGCAACGTTTGCATTAGCATCAGGCACACTGCCTTTCAAAAAAGACGTCCAGTACAGTACCGAGGATCTCAGTGAGCAACTGCTAACCGTTCGCAGCTACACAGTTAGCCACACGACCGCAGACAGGTGAGTTAATGTTGACCGAAAGTTTTGAATCGCCATTCCCTTATAGAGTTACACATCTTGGTGAAACATATTATAACGACCATTTAAAGTGCCTTTATTTAAGTTTGGTATAGGTTCGTTGTCTGCTGTTTCCCTCGGTTAACGTTAGCAACCACGTCAGCTGCTCTGATACACGTTAACTAGAATTAGTGGACATCCTAAAGCTAAACTACCGTAATATTTGTCGGGTGTTTTGCTTTCCGAATAACCTTAACCATGCAATATAACAAGGGCACTTCCTCATATGATGTGTCGTTACCAGCATTTATAAGTACTTTATTACTTTTGGACGCCCTTGCTGGTCACGTGACTGTGTGCTGCAACAGGTAGGCTAATTGTGCCACCGGCAGCGCAGTTTTGACTGTCTAACTGTGCGAGTAATGGCATCCAATGTCGTTTCTTCATTAAAGTACCCAACCTGACATAGTAATCGACATATAAATGGGTCATATCTTCCTGCAGGGAGCTTAAAACCTGGAAATTCACACCTTAGCATTGTCTTGCCAGCACTAAGCCCCCCCATGTGTGTATGCCCAAGGCGAAGGTTGGTTTAGTGTTTCAAGTGATTTCTTGTTATGGATGAAGGCCAGATCAAGTAGCCTATATCTGTAAATCACAAACTAAGGCAAGTTATAAAGTGATAAAAACCAACCAATAGATGGAAATAAGTATTTGCTTGGTTTGCAGGACACGTGCCAAAATGATCTGTCTATTTTCTGTCTGTGGTAACAATTAAGGCTATCTACTACATACCTTCACTCACAATAATGCATTTAATATTTATCTTGTGTTGTACAAAATTAGCAAGGAGATATGCCATTTCCAGCTACCGTCTAAAAATAGCATGGTAGGAATAGTTAAAAACCTGTTTAACCAGTCCGGGACTATTACATCCAGATGCTTAGAAAAAGCAGTAGCAGTACATTTCATGAAACAATCCAAATAAATAATAACATTCACATCCAGGTACAAACTGTGAGTTGGTTTGATTTGCACTCCTTTATTGTACTGTGTTGATGCTACTACAAGCTGTAAGATGGCTCGGTAGGACCTATTTATACCCTTCTATCTGTCTGTTTTCAGGTATGTCTGAAGTTAGTCTTGAGGCTGAATCGGGGAAGATCTCAGCCGAGGACTCTCAGATGGATTGTGAGGGGGCTGAAAAATCGGAAGAGAGTTTGAGTGAGGATGAGAAGCAGGAGAGTGTAGACGACAGTAGGCGAAGAGATGACACAGACGATGTGCTGTACGACGTTGATATTGACAGCGCTGAAGAAAATGCAGGAAACGGCGACGAGGCCATTCTGGAGGCGGATGAGGGCATTCAGAGGGAGAGTGCAGTGACGTGCAGTGACAGCGATGCTGCACACATGTCTGACAGGGTAGAAGATGAGGGACAGGAGACAAATCGTCATGTTGAAAGCGATGAAACACCCGAGGAAAGTGGAGATTCTCACACTGAAACAAAGGTGATGTTCAGCGCTTCCTCACTGTGCTCTTGCTCATGTTGCTTCTCCAATCTTTACTTGCTGTGATGGTGGTGGTGGTCTCTTTCCTATACATAATACAATCATCAGAGGCCTCAACATATTTGCTTCCCCCCCGGTAGAGGTGTCCCAGATTTGATTGTGCTTTGCTGGAGGTTTTAGGAATGTATCGCTGGTGTAGCTGTCGCTCTGTGTTGATGGTGCCGTTGGTGGCTTTCTTACTCGTGTGCTTCTCTGTGAGGTGCCTTTCGTGTTTGGGGGACGATCAAGGCCTCGTACATTTCCTCTGCTTTGTGTAAAATGCTGGCTTATCTCAAAGTGATTGTTGAGACGGATTTATTGTTCTTTATTACCATGCAATCTCTATGTATACTATGATAAAGTACAAGTCAGTAAGTATACACTTCTCTACATTTTGCCTTGTTTTCTTGGACAGTGACTCTTTGTGCACATGATGTGTAAATGACACCATTTCCTCACAATGGTTCCCTGTTTGTAAGTTGGGTACATTGAGCTCTTAACTTCTACACACCGTCAAACACATGACTGGGTGAGTGAAACAGATTTGGGGTCCTGACTGCACATTCTCTGGCAGTCCCACAATTTTTGTGCTGCTGGAATGTGTGACTCCTCACGCTGTTGACTCACGTTTTTGGGTTAAGTGCCAGCATTGCACGTCAGATTGCAAGAATTTAAAATCATCCTCTGTTTTTGTGAAGCCTCTTCATTTAGTAGCCTTAAAGGCATCACAGTGGGGTAACCCAGAATTGTCAGGTCTCACGTTAAGATACATTTTCCGTCCTTTCTGCAGCTTAAACCCGGCATTGTGCAACACTGCTGTGTCACGTTCTGTACTGTGAGAGGCAAGCCATGATTCTTTCCTCTTCAGCTGACCCAGCTAATTGGGACAATTAGGATATTGTTGTTATCCCTTCCTCCCACGTGCTTTTCGCTTGTATCCAGGATACTGAACTGTAGGGAACAGCACACGATGACTTGCCATATATATACAATGCCTTTTTATATGCCTGATTTAATTTGCAGCCACTTTGCTCCAGCAGGCTGACTTTTATTCGCAAACTTTCTTGCAGAGTGTTTGCAGATGTTGGGTTGGGTCGTATTGGCTTCGAGACCCCTGGTCCTCCCCGGATGAATCAGTTCTATTGCAGTATAAGAAGCATCTTGAATTGAGATAGTTCTGCAACAACCGCAGCTAAATAATAAGAGAACAAACGCTGCTTGTCGTTACAATCTGTCTTAATTTACACCCTGTTTTAGAAACGCATGCAATCGGAGGCGTGTCTCTCCCAGACAACCTGTTTCAACTTGATGTCAGAGGATTATCAGGCAGGAGTCTGGTTTATCTGCAGTAGGTTGCTGGACGAGCCTACCGGTGCATGTCTGTGCTGATCTGCCTGCATGCTGGCGTCATATGGCCTATTAAGTATTTATGTCTCTGTCACATGACACAAAGTCTTTGTTACACATGCCAATATGAAGACTTTGGTCTTTTTTAATATGTTATATTCTGGTTGAGCATGTAGGACTTCTTTGGTTCTGGCTTTAGTAGAGGTGGGTTTGACTTCCAGAGAGCAGGGTTTCCTAACGCGCACACATTTAACCCTTTACAAACGCACACATACAGACACATACAGTATCAGATGACATGTTGTGATCAATTATTTTTTTTTGTCTCTGAGGTCACTTCCTGCCAGTCAGCTTATGGTCATATACTACTTTATTTTAGAAGGACCTCACATTTAAATCTTCGTCTCTTTTAAGTTTAGCATCCTTTTTAATAGAATGAGCTAGAATCCAATATATTGACTCAGTACTTTAGGGAATTGTTGCTGTCAGTAAATACATCATTTTAGCTTTGATATGAAATGTGTTATTAATATAAGCCTATGATTTAAACTCACCCTTTTTTGCTCACACAGTGAAACCAGTCAGTCAGTCCTAGATCTCGTTACCATGTGGTCTGGTAGCTATTTGCATTATTTAAGACCCGTGTCAAGGTCCACCTATAGCTGAAGGAGCTTGTTCATAGATGAACATTCCGATTTATTGCTTTATAATACATTGTTTCTGTGTTGTCCTCTTTTCTAGGCGTGTCATTAATCCACATTAACCAGCTTTACCCGACCAGAGCTCTCGCATGTAAAGCGTTTACGGTGTTAGGTCAGTGTCCTGGTTCCTAAGTCCACAGTGATGAGGCCATAAATTGTACTAAAACTAACAGCTGCATCTTCAGCCTGCATCTTACAGACATCTAGTTTATTATAGGCTGCACAAAACCGACGTTGCCCCTGTGTCATTTGTATCCACAGGCACAATTAGAAGGAACCATGATTTGCATGTTTTCATAAAGATTATAGCAGCGCTTTCCTTGTGTTCGGTAATTATATTCGAGGTTGAGGAGAATTTTGTTCCATGCGTGTTTGCTGCATCACGGGATCTTTCCGAGTTTGACCACAAAATGGCCAGTTATAAAACATGACACACAGGGTTTAATGTGGTCTGAAGTTATTGATGTCACTGTAAAACGGTATTTTCTCGGAAACACTGACATGAACGTGGCAACGAGAAACCAGATATTGTCGGTCCAAAACATTACTATGGAGAACAGCAGATGTTAAGAGATAACGGCTTGATTCCCTTCTCCTTTTTCTTTTTTTTTTTGCATGGGTGGAGCCATTATGCACTTAACCTTTATGACGCATTATATCATGCGTTTACAATACTAAATGTATGCATGTAAAGACTGACGATAGTGCAATGCTCTCTGTAACGTATTCCATCCTGCAGTGTTTAGTAATTAAACAAACAGTGTTGTAAAATAGGGGAGTCTTGAAAATGTATGCCAGTTGTTGCACAAGAACCTCAGCGATCCTGCTAAATGCTGTAATGCTGCAACATAACTGACTTATACTTCACTAATCTCTTCATTCTGTCCTGAAAATTGATGACAAAAATCATAGAAAGAGGGCGTATTTACCTTGAATGTAGGCATGTTTATTGCAAACATGTTCTTGGGGGTGGCACAGTTTAGCTGAAATCAGTGTCAATTCTTGTATTGTATGTGTTTAACTTTCAAATTGTTGTCACCAATGTGTTTGCCCAGATATCCCACTCAATCATGTCATCACTATATGGAAGCCACAGCTTTTATCATCAATGTTGAGCTGCTGATTTCCACCATGGCCGTGTCCACAAGATGGCAGCCCACAGCTATTGTGTCCTGTTGTGTCCTGGATCCCGAGTCCTCTTTTCTTAACGGCGGTCTCTCTCTTTGACGTTGTTTGGGAAAGCTTTAAAAGAATAACCGGCTTCATTTCGCCCCTCTTCGTTACAGGAAGCCACAATGACTGAAGAGTCCCACAGAAGCTCAGCCGCTGAGATCCCAGTCACCAGCAATGGAGACCTGGATCAGAGCCCTGAGACCCTGTTCCAGAGGGTAAGGGCTTCGTTTTGAGAACAGCATCTCTCCAAACTGTCAATACGAGTTTAAACAAAACTTTGACGAGGTCTTCAAAGTCCTTTCTTTGAAAGATTGTGTTTGTATAAACAACATAACCCTTGGAGAGTTAGGATGTCTGTCAAGTTTTCCATCTTTTATTAAATTAACTCTGCTCCTGGATGAAAATGAACAGTGCAAAAAAACATGTATAATTTATGTCTGTGAAATATCAGAACACTTCATAAAACCCTGTTTGCAAATATACTCGCGCAATTAACCGATTACCAAAATAGTTGCAGATTCATTTTTGTCAACCAATTTGAAAGGAAATTCAACAAATCGTTGCAGATCTACAAAATGGGTTTCGTTCTGTGAAGCAGGGAGATTCTCAGACACTCTAGCTCAGATCCGTCTGCAGTGAAGGGCTTTAGTTGGAGACCACAGGGTGCCCGCTCGTCCTCATCCAATCTGACTGAGCAGGCAGTGTGCGTCCAGATGGCCTGCTGTTTACCTCTAATGGCTCCGCAGTCACACTGACAGTCTGTGGCAGGGAAGACGCCACAACCTCAAGAACGTGTGCAGCTTCAAGATGTTAAATCAGCCACTGAATGTATAAATGCATACACAGGTTTATCGTCGGTGCACCGTACAGCTGCCGCTCGCTACTTTAGGTTTGCAGTGAGTTAACTTAATAATAATAATAATAATACAGTTATATTTACGTTTAAGGGGAAAGCACAGACATCACTTATTCAAAGTGCGGCTGAACAATGAGTAACGGTTAGCAGACAGGAGAGAGCAGGTGTTTGGAGAGCATGTTTATTCATATTGTACAATCTATTGTACTTATTTGTGTGTACATTTTAGATGTTTGGTGACACAAATACAGAAAGTACATATAGTTCCCTGTCAGCTAGGATCCACTAAACCTGTTGATATAACCTGCTTGATTTCATTTTTTTCACAGGACTCTTACCCCAGTGGCCCCGGGGCCCTAAACCTTTCAGAGTCCTGTGTCACCTCCAGCAACTTTGCGTCAACAACAGAAGGCATCATTGAATCAGGACCGTACAAAGGTAAAACATCTCTGCTTTTTGTGTGTATGCACCGTTTCCTTACTCACCGGATTTATCTGATCGCTTTGCAGCATTCTGTGTTTACAGACGATCTTTCTTCTCCGTGTATTCCCAGTGCTCCACTTTTTGGGTTTTAATCTCAGTGAAATGTGAAAGGCAGACATTTGAATTTGTAAAGGTGAACATCCAATTGAATTTAATGAGTTTCCTCTGATCTCCACGTTGTAACCCTCCTCTCCTTTTCATCGTCATGCCCTTGTTACAAATGCAAATCTCCCCATAGAGCGGGGAGCTGTTGTAGCCCGTCTGCCACCATGTTGCCATGGCTATTTTCCATGTTATTGACACTGGTTGAGGTAGGCTTTTGTTCATTAACGCGTTCATCCTGCGACATGGAGAGAGCCACAGCGATAAGAAAAACACGGACAGGAAACCAACATCGATGAGAAGTCCTCCCCCCCTTTACGCTTGTGTAAGCTGGATGGTGACATACTAATGAATCGTACCTCTGAATATCTCCCAGGGTCAGCAAGCCTGCCCACGTCTCCCGTGACACCTGTAGCTCCCAGCTCGGCTGTCGCTAGCCGCCTGGCGCGCTCTTCCAGCGATAGTCAGGCTGAGAAAGAAGGTACCAGCAGCGAAAAGGAGTATGACTCAGATGATACTGAATCGTCACCATTTGCACACTGAATTAACCGCAGGCCTGTCGTGCCTTTTCTTGGTTTTCACCAGTTTCTTACCTGCTCCTTGGTCCCCACAGGCTGCAATCAAACCTTTCTTCTTCTCCTTTCTTGTTTATTGGCTCTCCAGTTTTTGTCTTTGCATAAGTCTGGGCTAACTGAAGTAGTTTTCTGCTTTGCCGTGGCTAATGAAATGCCTTGTACGTCACACACCTTTTTAGAGTCATTTTCTCAGGATTTCTAGGTCTGATGAAACCTCTTGATGCCTGAAGCATTTGCTTGGCTGGGAACACAACCGCTTTCACACTTAATCGCAGTGGGTTTTCCCTGCTTGTAACCTTTGTCCTTGCAAAAGTTCGTACCCATAGTCTCCCCTGGTCTCTCTCTATGGAGTCCTGAAAGTGACAAATATTGTAAAAGGTTGTCAGACTAGTAATAGATCTTTTTTTTTTTAATAGTTTTTTTTTACACTCTGCCTTTAACCCTCGTTCAGTTGGTGGGGACAAAAATCCTTTACTACCAATTGGTTAATAAAATTAAAAAAACATTTAAAATATTTAAAGGGACAGTGTGTAGGATTTGGTGGCATCTAACAGTGTGGTTGCAGATTTCAACCACATAAACGTGAAAGACTCTTGAGCCAGTGTTTGCTTCGTCCATTCTGGGCTACTGTAGAAACATGGCGGACTCCGTAAAGAGGAACCGCTCCCTGTGTAGATATGAAGGTGATTATATACTCAGGAAAACATAGTTATGAATATTATATTACATTTCCGCTAATGGATCCCCCCGTAATGCTACACACAGGCCCTTTAACTGACAATGATATTGTGATTATTTCAGCTATATTATTTACTTATCTGAAATCCTTTTATCTATATTTTGTCAGTTTCTGCGCTCGATATCTTCCAGCATTTCCCCTCTTGTGCCCAAACCACAATAAAGCACTTTTCATCCCTTTTTACTGTGACTGTTTACTGAAAATGGTAAGTCATGACTAATTGTATTTTAATGTTCATTGTGATTTTAATAACCGTAGATGTCATCCTCTAATGCCTTAAATATAGTGTTGAAGTTTCAGCGTTAACATGACAATCTCATCACGCTGTTTGATGATTGTAACACTTTCAATTGTACTTCACTTCATTTTCACCACAGCTCTCTAGCCTGCAAACCCAATAACCTAATCACCCACTAAGTGAATGACTTTTAATTGTCCAGGCTCGATGAATACACAGCCAAAGAGTGATGCGGTGGTCCTTTCAGATGACTTAAAGAGCCCAGCCATGGAAAAACTGGACCTAGTGAGGAAGTGGAGCATCAACACATATAAAGTAATCCTCTCTGTCCTTGATTTATTCTGTGATGTCCCTCCTCTCCCTGCTTCTTCTCTCAGCTCTCAATCTTTATCTTCTCGCTGTTCATTAGGGTGTTGGCAGAAAAAGTGAACTATGCCCCAAACTGAAAAACACAAATTGTTGATATCCTTTCTTGTTTTAGACTGTGTTGTAGCGACTCCCTCCCTCCAGCCACTCCTAATGTTTAAACATGCTCTGTCCTCTACAGTGCACCAGGCAGATCCTGTCAGAGAAGCTGGGTCGGGGCTCGAGGACCGTGGACCTGGAGCTGGAGGCTCAAATCGAAGTCCTCCGCGACAATAAGAGAAAGTACCAGAATGTAATCAAGCTGGCTCAGACTCTGTCCGGTCAGCTGTCCCAGATAATGCAGACGCAGAGGCAGCTGGGCGACGCCTTCGCCGACCTCAGCCTCAAGTCACCAGAACTGCACGTGAGTCCATATATTTCGATGCCTTGTAATCAATCAGATTGGGTTGGATAAACGGGAAGGGGCGCGTTATCATCCTCGCACAGTGTCCCGGCAAATAGTCATAAAATAATGCCGAACGTGTATCATCTGATCTCTGATCCCTTAGATTACTGTTTAACTTGTGATGCTTCAGTGGAATAGAATACAAATAGTGGCTTAAAAGGCAGTTAAGAGTCTTGCATAATTCAAGTTTGCGTCCTCCTCCACTTCCTCTGTCCTCAGAGATGATTTATCTTTATAGCTCCATTGTTCAAATACCAAGTGCATTTTTGAGTGAGTACATTATGTACAAAATAATTACTCTACATCATAGAAATATATGTATGTATTTTGTATCTCAGACATTGGTGCTCTTTTGTGAATTTTGTGCTGTAGATTAGTGTTGCAATTGCCGTTTTATTATGTTTTATTTAGTCTGCACATTCATTGATTTTTTTTGTTTTTATGCCTCTTCGACAGCCGTGGGCGGCAGCATTATGTTTTTGGGTCCATTCTTGTGAACGCAATGTCTCTCGGCACACGAGAAGGGAATTTCTTCCAATTTTACACAAAGGGACTCAGAAACCCCAGAAAAAATGTTTGGTCATAAGTCAAATATTTAAATGCTAATTATGACAATTTCACACAAAAGGGATTTTTTGACAGTCATGGATGCGAACCTGTGGAGGAAAACAATATCACTTAAGTGTGTATATATATATATATATATACAAAGTATATATATTTGTAAAATGTATTGTAATGTTGGCACCTGCAGTAGCCACAACCGCGCCAAATAAGCAAAGTTCACTAAAACTCGTTTGACTCTGTTCTTTAGGAGGAGTTTGGTTACAACGCTGACACCCAAAAGCTTTTGTCCAAAAATGGAGACACTCTGCTGGGTGCCATCAACGCTTTCATCTCCAGTGTGAACACACTCGTGGACAAAACAATTGAAGACACCCTGGTTAATATCAAACAGTATGAATTTGCCAGGTAGGTAATGCATGATCATGTGTGGGCACCGTCTCCAAACCACAAAATGTTACCTAACCGTTTGGAGAAAACGTTTCAGTCCTGGCTGTCTGTTAAGGTATTCTTTCAAACAAACAAAATTCCTTCTCCCATTCAGTGTTCCTCACTACAACACATTTGAACATATCCTTGAGGTCTAATAAAGAAACTGAATGCATTTCTCCTTCATAAAACAGTTCAGGGTTTACTGCTGTCGCCTGTCTTGCCCCTGTAGTGATGTTTGTTTTGATTCCCACACGTCTAGGGTTGAGTATGACGCGTACCGTACAGATCTGGAGGAGTTCAATCTGGGGCCACGTGATGCCACCACCATGCCCAAGATCGAGCTCTCCCAGCAGCAGTTCCAGATCCACCGCGAGAAGTACGAGAGGATGCGAAACGACGTCTCCGTCAAGCTGAAGTTCTTGGAAGAGAACAAGGTCGGCTTCAGAGTTGTTCTGCTCGACATACCTGCGGCCACATAATGGCTTTGCGTTCCAAGTGTGCTCACCGTCTCTTTGTTTCCTGTCCCCAAACAGGTGAAGGTATTGCATAACCAGCTCATCCTGTTCCACAATGCCATCGCTGCGTACTACGCCGGAAACCAACAGCAGCTGGAACAGACACTCAAACAGTTCCACATCAAGTTGAAAATGCCAGGTGGGGACAGTCCATCTTGGCTGGAAGAGCACTAATCACTCCGTTTGAAGCCCCAGCGGCTCAGTTTGACAGGAAATGTCAAAATCTACAGGACCCTCCCTTTCCCCTTTTCAACTCGACTGTCACTGCCTTTCAAACTTTCACAATTGTTAATCTTTTAACTCCATACGCAAAATGAAAAAAAAAAAACCTCCTACAATCCTTTTACTCTTGCTGTTAAATCATCGTTTTCATCTTGCAGTGATTTGAAATCATAGGAAACGCACTTTTGAACTGTTTGATAAATCTGATGAACAGGAGTTGCTGCAGTAAACACATTTGGAAACTGTAAATGGCCTTTTGCAATCCAGCATATGAATGTTGTATCTCAGCACAGCGGACTTGTTGGCTCTGTAAAGGACAGCTTCGGGATCAAAACGACTGCCTGTTACACATAATTTACTCTTTATCTGTTGATAAATCTAATCCGGAAGCTTCAGGAGACTCGGAACATGAATTCTTTCATGATTTGATTTGACACCTGTTGTGATAAACGGGGCAAAGCAGCATTCAGATTTATGGATCATGCATGCAAACTGGCCAGAAAACTCTGCTTTAAAGTGGCAGTTTGACATTTTAGGAAATGCACTTATTTGCTTTCTTGCTGAGAGTTTGTTCAGTATAAGGCTACAGACGGCAGACGGTTAGCTTTGCTTAGCTTAGCGTAAAGACTGAAAACGGTTAGCTGTCAGGGTAACCTGTCTCTCGCCAAAGGTGAACAAAATTCAGCCTACCAGCACCTCATAACCTCACTAATATAAAAAACAAAGTGTAAAAAAAGAAAGATGTGGTTTTAAAGGAGGTTATGTGCCTTAGGACAGAGCTAGGCTAACGGTTTCCCCCTGATCCAAGCTAACCAGTTGCCGGCTGTAGCTTTATATTAAACGTACAAACGTGAAAATGGTTTTGATCTTCTCGTCTATCTCTCGACCTAAAAACAAATAAGAGTATTTCCCAAGATGTGAAACTATTTCTTTAAATTGATATGTTAAAATCCTATTTATGTCTGTTCACAACAAATCCTGCTAGTTGTGAAATGATTACGCTGACAGGATGCTATTTCTAATCGATATTATTCTCTGTTTGGCATATGGCTGAATGGGTAAAAGTGTTTGATTCTCTTCGATGCAGAGAAAATGAAGGACCAGCCTTATGTGACTAAATGTGCCTTGAATTCTTGAATTTGTTCTTCTCTTCCCCGCCGCGCTTCAATATTTGATCTTGCTGTTGGAAAAAGAAGTTTTCTCTTCCAGTTTTGAGGACCAACTCTTGAAGGAAGAGAATGGACCAAACACACACACACACACTCTCGGAGGACAGTACAGTTAGAGCCTGTACAACTGTATATGTTTAAACACTCAACACAACACACGCATGATGGCTGTGTTAAAATACACTCCAAGAACATTCAGAAAGTCTAAATATGTTTTAAGAGTTCAAAGATATTTATCCATATTGCACACAAGCACATTTATGCATTTGAGACTAATTAAAAAAACAACTGTATATGTGAGGGGGAAAACCAAAATACGATTAACTTTTTGTAAATTTGAAAGACCAGCATCTTTTGTCTGAGCTGCTCACAGTTTGTTTCATCGGGCTACATAAAAGTATATTTTTCAAAGAGGACACACTGTACGCTGTTATTGATAACCAGCTGTCGCGTCCTCACTTTGTTGATTTGTACTTTTCCTATGGCTCACCATAGCAGTTTGAGAGTGTGAATCTTGTACAACAATCTCTTGTTTCCCTGAAATAGATGGATATATATTTGTAATTTTCTCTATTTCACCTTGTAGTTTACGACCAATGCTGCCATTTGGCTTTGTTTTTGTCTGTTTTTCCTGAAGACCTACAGGCTGATGCGCTAGTGGGTCTTTACCTTTGTGATGATAAAACATTAACACATGTTGGGAGAAGAAAAGGATTGCAAAATGTTGTGTAAACTCTTTGGGAAGATTAAAGTTTCTTTTCTTTATCATCTAGTGGTGTTTGTAGTAGCAGCTCGTATGAGAAGTCACCACCAGGGGCCAACAAAGAAATGTGAAGCGAGAAGGCTACAGCAGAAAAAGATGCAGACGTTATCGCTGAGGGGGCAAGAAACACTTATGATACGCCCCATGACATTTTACAAGTAAACCTTTTCTGCATTCATCCTGTTTTTTTGTTCCTATCCAGAAAGTCAGCAGTGGTTTGTAATCTGTTGACGTGGATTCAAACTGACTTGTATTTACTTAAGTCCAGGTGCTTTTAGGTTTCCCTTTAGGTTTTCATAATCACAACCCCACCACACCCTCGGGTATACACTTGACAGGATCTAGTTAATCCTCAGAAAAGCCTCGAGGATGTTGGTCACAGACGAGGTGATGTGTTCACACTGTCGATCAGATGATCACATCTGGCAAAGCAAATGGATTTCTTTTGACCAGACTTGCAGCAGCAGGTTAATGGTTCTCAGTGGAAATGAATGGAGCACTGCAGTCTTAAGATTTCAAGTCAAACTGCAATTTAAAAATAGAAATGCTTTATTAGTGAATGCATTTAATTCAGTAGCATAACTATTTCCACTTATTTTGTAGCTTAGTGATTTGTGCAGAAATTGGAAGGATGTAGGTACGTTTTTGTCCCACTGAGGAAGAGTAATATAACGAGGAAAATACATCTGGTCTCATCTTTGATTTAAACATTTTTTTGTAGACCTAGTTGTGCAAATACTACTTTTAAATCTAGTTTTTTATTTTTGTCTAATTCATTATTTTTAACAGCGTTTAATTCTCTGATTTAGCGTAAATCTTATTTTATACCAGCAGAACTTAATCTGTCTGATTTTGAGCTTTATTTGGATCAGAATGATGCTAAATGATAATTTATCAATTACAGAATCAGCAGGTTCTGCCAAATGCAAAATCAAATCCCAAAAGAAGACTTAAGAACTTTAATATAACTGTCTATTTACTTACAAGATGTAGAAGACTGGGCAAATATGTGAACCCCCTCTTCTCCAGCTTATCAATGGGTGGACTTGTTATGAACCTTTTTTCCTGCGGAAAACAAATCATCAGTTGTTAAATCATGATATTTAAGCAGCGATCGACATAATTCTGTCACTAGTGTAAAGCAAAAAAAATTCCTTAAAAACTGAAGTAGCGGTTTTTAGAAATTCTAATTGTTAATTAGATAGTTAAAAGTAAACAGGTTTAAGCAGTAAAATGTTCTCAAGTATCCAATATTTTTGCTGTTTTATCTCGCAAGTTTGGATAGATTTTTGGGATGTCAAAATCGTGACGGAGGAAAGGACAGCAGGATGAACATAATGATAGACAAAATAAAAAGAGACAGAAAGAAATGCAAAATTGTCCAAACCTCTCGCAATGATGTCTAAAATGCATGATGTCATCAAGCTGGAACAAGGCTGTTTTTCTTGAAACGAGGCTCAACCTTCAGATAAATGTGGTAAAAGTACGATATTTCCCTCGGAAATGTGGTGTAATAAAAGTAAATGTTTGCTAAAAATGTAAGTAAAGTGCTAATATCTCAAAACCAGTACTGGAAAAAGTATTCAGACCCTTTACTGAAGTGAAGAGCAATAGCACAGAGTCATTCTACTCTGTTACAAGTTTAAGTTGTTCATTCAACAGTGAAAAGCATGTGTTATGCACATCGGCCTCATTCAGAGTGGTATATACTTTATATATATTATTGGATTAATATTACAGATGCAATACCGTAAACGCAGCATTTTACTGTTGCATTTGGTCAAGATGGAGCTAATCTGAACTACTGCCAGATAAATGCAGTGGAGTAAAAAGTACAATATTCCCCTCTGAGATGTAATGGAGTAGAAATGTAAAGCTGTATAAATGGAAGCACAAGTACCTCAAATTTGTACTTGATGGCAGTACTTGAGTAAAACTACTTCTCAAGCCTTATTAAATGCACCTTAACACATGAACTCACCTGATGTCACTGGTTGAAGCCTTAAGATTGCACCAGTGGTCACCAGCTGGTCGCGCGCAGGGGACACGTGAACGCGCCTGTTCCACCTGGCCCTATCACGTACGAGGAAGCTCACAACACCGCCGTCTGCTGCTCTCTGCTGCTGCTGCTGAGTGGTTCTGCACTGTTTGTGCTGCAGGACGGCAGCACCAGCTCACCTGACCGGCTGATAACCTGAAACGCAGCGCAGATTTTCTCCTCTGAAAAGTATCGACCACTAACTCCAACGGTGTCGGAGCGTGTTACGTGTCCCGGCGAGCCCCTCTCATCCCTCCGGTAAGTCAAGCAGGACGGCACCGCCGCATCACGCTGTGTGTGTGTGTGTGTGCGTGTGCGTGCGTGTGTGTGTGTGTGGATGTGAGATGTAACGACCTGCTGCAACTGTGCAAAGAAAAGTCATTGTAGAGTGGTGTCTGCACGTTCAATCTTTAGCCAAGCAGAGCATTTGACCTTCCTCCCACTGTCTCTGTTAGCTTTAAAGGGGACAACAGAAGGTGTCCTGCAATGCAGTCGAGGTCCAAAATTACATCATAATGAAGATTTAGTTTGAGGCCTGAAGCTGTTGCACTACTGTACATTGGCAGTGTAAACACATGAGGAAACATTGGCATGTTGTTTCAACCTAAAAGGTGTAAATGTCATTCAAGCAACCACATTGCAACTTAAAATAAGGATACACACAGAGAAGAAGGTATGGTGCCTAGAATAAGTATGAAATCTCCTTTTGGGAGTTTTCACGTTTAATTGTGTTACACAAAAAAGACAACACGTCATTACAAGAATACACGCAATATAATAGTTTTCCATGTTGGAGTAACAGTTTCTATAGTTGAGTCTCTTTTTGCAGATGACTGAAGCTTTTATGTTTGGCATGATCCATACATGTTGTATTTGGGCTGGCTATAGTTTGCAATGTTCCAATATTTGCATTATATGTTCTGGTATTTGACAACAATGTGATATTTTTCCCGATACTTTCCTACAAAATCTTTGTTTTAATTAATCCAAAACTAGCCAAAGTTCTCCCTTTTTGAATGTCTTTTCCCTGCCAGTCACACGAGAACTTTGCCTAAATGAAACAGTTTTAAAATGTACTTACAGGAACTATCTGACCAAGAAATAATTTAACAAAACTGTGTTCTGATCTATCGAGACATTTGCTGCTTATTTCCAGTTTTTGACACTTTATGGTGCTTGAGATGGATTTTGTTTGCTGCCACAAAAGGTTAAACACAGCTCTGTATGTTCGATGGGCATTCTTATCCCACATTAAAGCGATTACTGGCGTAAGAAGCAGTGTTTCAGTGTTGGTGGCGGTTGTTGTGGCTTCACTAACGGAACGTACAGCCCTTTTAGTTCAGCATGTATGGCTTTATAACTCTGCCCCCGTTGGTTTTGTTCTGCACCTCAGACCCCGGCTTCCTTGGCTTTTGTACACTACTATACATGCTGAGATGAATTAGAGGGCAGTCCATTCAAGTGTTGGGAACAATACCCCTGTGCAAAAAAAAGGGTTTCTCCCCAGGTCAGGTCAAGGGAGAGGGCGGTGTCACCCCCACCCCCCCGGTTGCTGTGGAAGCCGAGAGTAACACTGAAAACTCAATTCTCTGACGTCATCCCCGGGGAGGACGATTCTGGGGGGGGGGGGGGCTTGATTTATTTCTGTGGGAGCAGGAGAAGTGCTAAATAGTTGTCGTCAACTCGAGTGGTCTTTATTTCCTGAAAGAATCTGTCCTTGTCTTAAAAATGCAATTTTGGTCGTCCATGAAAAACAGTCAAAGAGGATAAAAAAAAGAAATGCAACAAAAGAAGACAGAAAAGAGGAAAAGAATCAAAGTGATCTTGGTTGCGTGTCTGTCTCTTATGTCACACCCCGATCTCTCAGCTATAAACGTTCTAATAAAGACAATAAAGCCCAAAACAAACCTTAAGAAAAGTGTCGGCATCTTTTCAGCCCAAAAAATTTGAAAGAAGAATATTGTTTTGGGGATTTAAGAACATTGCTTAGTGGCTCCTGTGTTTTGCGAGTCTGTAATGAGACCTGAGTGCCTGATAGTAATATTTCGCAGGTATTAAACTGTATTCTAATGAAGCCTGCTGTGTCTCTGGGCCCTTGGGCAAACACTTTTCCCCGCCGCCATGTAAACATGTTTGCATTTCCCTGCTGTTGTCTCCATGGTGACCTGAACACCTGCCTTATTTGTCACCTATGTTTCGTCCTAACCTTAACTCAGCATCTGTTGGTTTGAGCGCGTTTGAAGTAAATCGTGTTTTATTCTGTTCCAAACTGTGCGATTAATCCGTAATCCTCCGTGGCAGACGTTGGTTTTAATGCTGCAACGAGACTGTGAAAGCCAAGAGGCATGGCGAGATTTGCCTGAAGCTGATCTTGGCACCGGGCTCAGATTGCTGGAGCAACAATTGCAGAGCAGAGGCCGAGGTGATGCAGACGCAGTGGTGTGCTGCAGGCCAGACACTGATCACCTGTTAACAAAAGAACAAACGGGAGAAGAGTCAAAGCTCTGTTTTTGAGCCGTAGCGTCGCAGATGGTGTACCCTGTCCCATCTCATCCCTCCTTCCTGTCATTTCCTCGCCCGAGTGGGTTTTCTTTCACCTGGTTTTCTTTTTCTCTGGGTGAGTGATGCCTTTGTATTTTTGTTATTAGGCGATGTGTGTTTGTTTTATGATCTGAAGCTTGATTTACTTCTGGAAAGTGTATCTATCAGACAGTTTTGTTCCTATTAGAAGTGGGTCATATGGATTAATTCCTCTGTGTTGGTTTTAATTCTGATAACCATATATAAAGTGATATGAAAGATATTCAGTTCACGACGCTGAAAAAAATGAGATAAGCAGCAAATCTAACTGTTGTTTCTATGATTAGATGAATTCCCTCCTCAGTTACAGGTTAGCTGACTGTAACCGGTGTTACAGGTGAGCTAGTCCTTAATATTAGTCTTAGCTCAACCCGTCCTAAGCCTGTTTAAACAGCCATTGCCGGAGCAGCATCGCGTGTTCTGCAAACTGGCAGCTTTAATCTTCAAAATCTGAGAACCTCGTTTCAGACACAGGCTGTTATTACCAGATTTATGCTAAGCTTGGGGGATATGTCGTGTTGGGGGCGACTGCATCTGCACACAGTCTTTACAAAATCCTTCCTTCTCTGGCTCTGCAGGTGTGTGTGTGTGCAGTCAAGAGTTTTTGTCAATATGCATCTCCATTAGATTGTTCTTCATCATGCAAGAACGGCATTTATTACATGGTGCTATGCAGAGCTGATGTAAGATATATGATTTGTGACAGCGTTGGCAGTCTCTGTGTTTCAGCCGATCTCCAGCTTTTAATTCCAATACATCTCATATTATTAATATAAGATAAAGTAAACAACTCAACTCATCTTTATTTTTCTAGCACCTTTCATACAATCATGCAGCACAAAGTGCTTTACAGGGCAAAATTAAAACAGCACAGACAAAATACAATAAAATAAATAAATAACAGACAACGCTAGAATTTTGTAAGACTAAAAATAGATAAAAGTCACAAAATAATATGGAAACCAGTGATTAAGACTTGAATACTAAGGCAGTAAATGACTTGGCACCATAAGTCTAAGCCAGGCTAAAATTATACATTTAAATAAACACAATAAAGACGGTAACTTTGGCGGATATCTAACTCTTGTGGCCGAAGCCTCAAATTGACGTCAGATAAACTTTCGAACCCTTTTTTGCAGAGAAGAACTGTGGACTTTGTCCTTTATCACTTACATTAAAGCACTTTAGAGATTCTCTTTACCTGACTATCGCTTTGAGACAGACTTTACAAATGATCCTTTTAAAAAAACTAAAATGATGAACCCATTAAACACTACTGTAGCACCAAAGAAATGACTGTTAAATGCATATTATCATGCCAGTTTTATCACACACTATTTATAGTATTTTTAAAGTGAGAGCGCCGTCATTCCCATGAAGAGAAGCTCAGTCACTAGATGATACGGTTGCATTTCATGACTCATTCAACAGGACTCAGAACACAATGCCATAATTATTTGACTTAATCATTAATCAGAACTTTAAGAGCCCCAAATAGCCTACTAAGTGTTTCCTACTTTCCAGACTGCACTACATAACCCAGAAACCCACATTGCTTCCATAAGAACTCATGGCTAAGACTCGTCAGTGTTGTCCAATTGTCCTTTTAATTAAAAAAAAATACCCACGGAGTAGTTTATTTTAATCCTCCAGCATCATTCGCTAGATTACAGTAAAAAACAACAACTAGATAATTGAGATTTGGAGATAATCTTGCTGTTTACCAAACTTTCTGAATTGACAAGACAGCGCTGTCACCTCCTGCTGACAAGCCTTCCTCTCACACTGAATGGGACTTTGATGCAGAGAGAGATGGAAGGGAGATTGCGGCCTATTTATAGCAACGCTTGTGAATCGTGTGCCAATTTTGAGACCGGGCAGAAGAACATCAGGGACAGTTTTAAGGAACATTTAATTGCGCTGAAGATCGAGCAGGAGCGTAATTGTTTTTTAACTAATTTAAGAGGGCAGCGCACTGCAGACTTTAAAAAGATGCTATTTGCAGGAGATGTCTCACTTTTTCAGGAGCATTTTTTTTCTGTCTCTTGCCTCTTAACATCATTCACTTAGAATGATTACCTTACTGGTGACGAGTCAGACAGAGATCATCCTCTGCTGACATTCAGCAGACAAACCTGTGATGCAGAGATCCATGTTCTTCAATATGGCAGGTTTAGTTTCACATGGCATGAAAGTGCTAAGTACTGTACCTTGGCCTCCTCACTCTAGACACATAACAGCATGTAATAATCCCCTTAACACCAGTGTTGCAGATTTGAGAGTGAAGAAACTGTTCAGTTTTGCTCGAGCCACGTTAATCCCCCACGTCCAGCCCACTGTATCATTGTTTTTGGATGTAGCCTGACTCATTCTGCAACGTCATTTCTGAAGTTCCACGTCACATGCTGTAGCTTCAGCCAGAGTTCCCTCTTTGGTGCTAAATAATGACTTCCGGCTTTTTTACCACGGATTAAATTAGGGATGGTTTAGGAAACAAAGAGCCTGGCAGGAGCAGTGACTTGAACTCTAACAACGGTTGAACAAAAGTTGAAAGCGAAGCAGACTGGTTGCAGTGAGTAGAGGAAATGAAGGAGACTCCCATGATGAGGATTATCTGATCTGACAGTTAGACCGAGGACTGACATGCTCATTGATGTATTTGCTCAAATAGTCTAAAATAGGCTAAAAGCTTAAGTGTTTTAACTCATCCCTCAAAAGGTGATATGGAGCTAATTTAGTCCTTTATGTGTTAAATATCCACCTACACACAGTGTTTATAAGACTTTGTAAAGTCTTATACAGCATTGATTTCAATTTACTCAACCTTCAGAGGGGATATAACATATAATAATTAAAAACATTTTCACTATCAAAGGTCTCAGATATTCTTTCTAGTCTGTTTGGATCAGTAATGTTGTTTATAAGATGTTTTTGTAAGTGACTTTAGTAATAATCTGTCGGTCAGACCTCTGATATATATGCGAAATTTATACGTTGACCTGAGATTAATTTGTTATTTTTTTAACCGGTTTATCCATCCATCTATTTATCCTTCCATTTTCTGGTGCTAAAACGGGCCCAGGTCGGGTTTAATCATGAATAAATGATTAGGAATTATAGTAGTGAGAAGCACTGACACATAGTATGTGACATAAATATCAATGAATCCATGCACTTAGTCTTCAATTTAAGGTCTTGAACCCTGCACAAACGCTGACATCAGCCGAAAACGTGTCTATTTTCTAGCGATAAGACCCAGAAGTTGAGTTTCTTTTACCCTTCAACAACAGGCTGCTTCCTGCGTCATAAATATTACACTAAGCCATAAATGTACACAGGTGACTTGCTCCTGGGTCAGCACCATTGAGTGTGTCTCTGCTCAGGACAGCAGTGTTTAAGTTAGAAGAGGGGTTACTTTATTCACGTGGACATGAATAATTTACTCTGTCAGGTTTTGCCAGAGTTAACTCAGAGAATACAGTCATAGCGGTACCAAGCGCTCAATCTCTCAAAATATTTGATAAATCCAGGATTTCCTGAATAATAGGCTCCTTGTCCACAGCGTTTCCCGATTAGACTACTTTTTCTGCTGCGTTCTGTTCTGGTATAGTGTGGTGCATTACACAACCAGTGGCACGAGGTAATAAGTGACCTGCAGTTCACCAGATATTTGATATTTAGTGGGTTACTTAAGCACATTTTGTCCAATTTTTTTTACACGGAAGCAATGTCCACTTTATTTGACCGAGGTACATCGTGTCTGAGGAAGAGGCCGGGAGCCAAATGTGATTTATGTAACAGACCAGATTTATATGGCTTGAATACATTAGTGCTGCAGTTCATCACCTTCCGAATGGTGAACTGCAGTCGCTCTGCTGTTGCCTAGAACCGCTGTACTGTAAACGCTTGGCTCTGTTTGCTACACGCACCTAAAAGGTGCCATTTCATATCCTCTGTGTGTGAAAAGAGCATTTTTGGCGGCACGGTCCTTTTGTCTTTGGTATCTGAGCAGTAGTGGCTGTGTGTGTGTGTGTGTGTGTGTGTGTGTGTTTTGTTGCTGAGAATATGCTCCACGCTCTCTATTGTGTGTCCTCTCTATTGTAAACAAGACATGGAAATCAGAGAGATAAGCCGGCGCTGGGAAGAAGAGCAGTTGTCAACTATTAAATCAAAAAAAGTCAAAAGTGTCTTACTGCAGCGTCTTAAATGTGAATATTTTCTTTTTAAACTGAATATCTTTGAATTTTGGACAAAACAAGACAATTGAGAATGTCATCTTGGGCACTGATCAACTTTTTTCACTATTTCATGACGTCGAATACACCAAACAACTACTTTGATTAATCAAGAAAATAATCGACAATGAATAATAATCTGTAGTTGCAGCCCTACTTTGATGAGAAGTAGACATGACGTCCTTTTCATCCAGGAAGTCCCAGAAAACATACTGAGCTGCTGCACAACACAGTGTTTGTCTGTTTATATGTATTGTACCTTTTTAGGTTCCGTACTTCAGTCATTTCAATGATTGAATCTGTTAATCTGACAGGAGAGACACAAATTATCATTGACTGACTGGAAAGCACAAAACAAACACATCCACAGTTTGATGGCAGAATCAGAAGGATTGCTTCCTGCTTGAACTTGTGCTAAAAGCTTCATTAGACCCTCAATCAAAAAGAAAAGGAATTAACAACAATCGTGATAATTGCATTTTTACATTTTTTAAGCAACAAGACAAATAACGTCTCGGTGATGATGAGTTAAAACAAACACATCTCAGTGCCACTAAAGTCCCGTCTGCCCCCCACCCCACACACACACACACACACACACACCACCGTTTGGACAAGTAGATTAAAAACAAACAGGTCTGACAGCGACATCCCACTGAGCCCCACACAAAACGTCTCTCTGCTAACGAGCGTTCCCATGGTAATGATGATGGAGCACGACTGGGCAAATTCCTACTGAACGCACCTCTTTGCCCCCCCGGGGTCAGTGACAGACCTCGGCTCTGCAGGGTGTTCACTGACCCTCAGCAAACTGAACTGGAAGTTAGCAGCAGGGGATTATTAGAGCAGCCGGTGGCGCCTTGACCTTCAGCATTACAAAGTTGTGAGTGAGAGCGGATTGTATTTGTTTTGGGTGGCTCCCTGGAAGCTTGTTGACAGTTACCTCCGGTTAAAATCACTAGTTTTTTATAGAACAAGAAAAGGAAAATAATCCGGCTGGCAGTCGGAGGTCTCTGTGCTTTTTGTTTATTATGAAACTAAAGATGGGTGACAAATGAAAGTACGAGACCACATGAAGTGGATTTGGCATAGATTCTCTAAGTCTGTAGACTTCGACTGGAGGGATGAATGCCATTCTTCTGAAAGATATTTGCTCACTAGGTGCTTTTGTCAAAATCTCACATGGGTGGATTAAGATCTGGTGACTCCAAAAGCTATTGCATAATTGTCATACTCCTCAACCTATTCATGAGCTGATAGTCAGATAATTCATCTGCGAACCATTTTAAATAATTTTATCAGTAAAAATGTATTTGTTTCAAACTCTAAAATGTGATTATTTCCTCCTCTATTATGACTGTAAACTAGATATCCTTGGGTTTTAGACAGTCAATTTAAAAACATCACAATCACAATGTGTTGAGACTTCTTAGACCAAACAATTAGTTGATTACTCAAGAAAAAGATCAGTAGATTAGTCAACAATGAAAATAGTGGTTAGTCGTAGTCCTAACTGACACACAAACACGAGACAAACAACAATAGAAAGGTCCTCTAACCAGACACAATAAGTCTCCTGGCTCGTCTTGGGTCCTGGGTTTGGTCTCAGTAAGTGTTCCCGTCAGAACCTCTACCTCGGATTTGTCTTTGATTCCTTGAGACCACTGCTGTCCATTTATACATTCATGTTAGCTTTGACCTGCTGATCTGGGCTGTGTTACCTGTCGAAGACTAATGACAGTGGGATATCTCTTGTCACTAATAAAGACTGATAGGGAATGCCTCGGGGTCGACGACAGGTGGTTCTTCAGCCCCACAAACTGTGTTCATTCACGGCAGCAGGTGGATGTGGGGAATCCGGACTCACTGACTGCTTTTCTCTCCCTCAGGGCTTCTCTGTATACGGTTACTAGACAGGTGTGTTTCCTCTGTAAAGCATTTTAGGCAAAGGATGTCAGGTACAGCCTTGTTGGTTGGTTGAAATATAATTAAATGAATGTCAAATACCACACATCCATCACTGTCACAGAGCTGATTTCTTTAGAGAGGCAGGATTAATGTACCTGGAGCCTGAGCACAAAAGCGCTGCATTGAATGAGTCCTAAAACCCGGAGATGAGTTAGCATGTGTGCACGTCTATGGCACGTTTATGGTTATGTGCTGGACTATTTCTTGGCCAGGCACAGTGAGTCTCAAGACTTTGATTTATTGTACTGATTAATTAAACAAGATAAAACATGTTAGTGAAGTAGATGGGTTTTTTCTTTTACTGTTTCACCCTGTTTCTAGCATGCTAAATTAAGCTAATCCAAGCTAACCGCCCCCTAGCTGTAGCTTTCTATTTAGCGTGTGTGTGTGAGAGTGTTAGCGATCTCTTCATCTAACTCTCTTCAAAAAAGCAAATGCATTTATTCCTTAAAATGTCAAACTATTCCTTTTTAAAGCAGCTGAGAGGACCAGAATAATGAGAGAAAAGGTAACAAAAGAGACGGGACAGTTTAACTCTTTGTTCCTTAGTTCTCCATAGCATCTGTTAGATGTAGCCACGTTTTTATAACACCACAGAAGAAGATGACTCAGCGTGAGGTCAGATGTTCTCACACAGTCTTATGAATTAGACATGATGTGGTGTGGTCCAGCTATGAGGACAGCTGAGTGTGCAGTCTGATGTTAGCAACGTGAGGCCATGTGTGACGTCTGCTTTCTTAATTATTCATCATCCCTGGGTATCAGGTGGAAAAGGCTGCTAACTAATCGGAGGTTCCTACTAAGATATTACCAAGTTTTATAAGATGAGACTTGATTCTAGAAACCACAAAGTGGTCACGCATGCAGTGTTTTGTACCAATTATTTATTTATTTTTATCGACACGCATCCCAAAGATAGAAAATTACCAAATTATTTCTGTTAACCCGCTGACAGCAATTGTCGCCCTCATCCACCACCATGCTTTTTGATTTATCTCCTGTTTTTTTTTGTCAGAAGCACCACTCATCTCTTTGTTTAGGCCAAGAAGAGTATCAGATCACTGTAAGTGAGTGATGTCTTGTCCTGAAACAGAATCAGTTTCCCTCCAACCGAGAGCTACAGGGCAACCGTTGACAAAGAGAGAGAGAGGGAGGGAGGGAGGGAGAGGGGAGGGGAAGTACTTCCTTTCCTTTTGTTCTGTGAGGTTAAGACTGGTTGTCTTCTCCCATTGTCATTTACCACATTATCAATAACCAGTTAAATAAATTATCCTCTGGTGTTTTTGAAAGACTGTTCTAGAAAAAGTTTGTAGAATGACTCACATTTTAGAGGTTTAATCCTCTAATAGTGTGCAGTTTACAGATTAAGCTGTGCTATCGTTTGTTGGCCTGGTACCAAGACATAAATGTCCTTTTCAGTTGCTTCGGAGGGATTTGCTATCACTTTCTTTTCAAGGGTAACCTTGCAGAGCAATCTGACAAAGTTCGACTAAATTTCAACTTTCTTTTTCTGGTGCCCTGTGTTGTTTATTAATGGTGTTACTGCGTGACAGGCTCTTATGGCAGCAGATGACTTGAATACATAAGAGGCCGCTGGTTGTTTTCCATTAAACTACAGTCAGTCCTGAATGTTGAATGGCCAACAGTATCTATTCCTCTGATTTAAATCAGTAAATCTGTCTGGTTGGGTTTTTAGTAATTGTTGGGTTTCACTTGGTTACACTTAGACTGCCTCTGCGAGAAATAAATGAATGAAATTAATTATATTAACACTGAACCAGGAATAATTGAACAGACATACAGACATTTTATTGAGAATTTATTTACATTTTATTTATTTATTTGACAAATTCACTGATGTGTCTGTCTGAAGCAAGAGCAGTACAGATCCTTTGTGCTGCATAACATTTTTAAATGAGACTTTTTGTTTTAACCTGCAATAACTTTGTTATCTCTCTTAGTGGCCCGCTACATGAGAACTCCTGTAATGGTATTTCTTTACGTAGTATATATTTCTACTTACTTAGTATATATATATATAACTTTGTTGAACTTCACTGTGTCTCTGTTGTGTAAAAGAAGAATTCTCCATTGCCTGTGCACAAAGATAATAACTATGAGAATGTTCCAGCACCAAGGCCTTCGGGCCGCCTGTTTTGGTTGCTGGCCGTTTGTTTTTGATTGTGGTTTCTATCATTTTCTTGGTTCTTCCTCACTGAGACTGTACGCATTCTGTCGTGATGATTGAACACAGTAGAGAACCTCTGCTTTTTGGTATTCTTTATTTCAGCATCAAAAGAGTCACGCAAAGCGCGTATAACATTGTTCCACCAGACTCCTTAAGAATGAAAATGATACCAAACTGTGTAACAGAAGCTAAGCTGTGGGTGTAATGTCTCTTGACCATTACACACACCAGAGCCTGACTTCAAAGCCCTTCAAAAATAGGAAAAAATAGGATTTGCCATTTGTGAGCCCCTTTGGCTGGGTACCCCTTCTCTTTTGATCTGTCTCACCCCTTAATTTCCTCCCTAATTTCAGATTGTCCATGACAACACGCATGACTACCTCTGTATAATCCTGTCCTCTGCTGTTTCTTTTTTTTTTTAGCTTTCGTAGCTCCATGGCCATCGCCGCTGCCGCCCGCCCTCTCCCTCCGGGAGGTAACCTTCAAAGGCTCTGCTCAGCACGATGGATGACCAGCTGAGTGATGGAGATGGACAGAATCAAAGGACGTGCTCCCTTCATTGTGACCAGATGAAGGGACGTCTACCTTCTTCCGGCAGTGAGGGGACGTACACTGCAGCATTTTGATGTTCTTCAGAGCAAATTGACGCAGTTAAAAGGAAATCTTTTGGAAATTATTTTTAAAAAAGAGGAACCACAGCTCATATGCTGACTGCTTCTCCCTGTGATGCTTGTTATGAGTTGTCCATCCACAACCGATGAGCCAGAGAGCTGCAGCAGCGAGGGAAGCAGCTGCACCACTTCCTCCATCACCACCTCTGACCCCTCCTCTATGTCTGGACACACTCGCACCTCCCTACCTTCCGCCGGCGATGCCCCTCACACCTCTAAGCACGAAGCTCCCCCACCTCCTCCCCTTCCGCCCCCACCCCCCACCTTCACCAACCACAACGCACGGAAGAAGCGCCGCGTCCGCAGCTTCTTCTGGAAGCCGATACCGGAGGAGAAGGTACGCGGGAAGCCCAACATCTGGACGATGGCGGTGCGGCAGCAGCAGTATCAGATCGATGTTCGCTCTGTGGAGGAGCTGTTCGGGCAGCAGGAGGACCCGGCGACGGGCGCACGTGGGGGGACGCCGGCCTCTGGAACCTCAACCCGTGTCTCCAGGTCTCGCTCCTTCAAGGAGAGCAGCAAGGATGAGGTGAGTGTGCTGACACCAGCAACGCTGGAAACAATGTTCATGAACCAAAGACGACAGGTGACGGTGGAGTTAAGAGTGCTGACACAGTGATTATACATCAATCCTCTTAGAATTAAAGTGGCCCATGTCTGGTAAATAATTCCCTGGATTTACTTCAGACCAATAAGATTACATAAGTGCCCTTATTTGTGATGTGTCAATGTTTTCACAAGTTTTTTTTTACTTGCTTGACTCGAGGAAAGTGTTTTATTCAACACTTGTATTATTTTCGTCTAATTTGAAAATCTTAAAAGGTTTTGCACACCATTGAACTTTGTCACTTGTAAACTGGGAAGAAACCAGAAATCAGTCACAGTCAGGTCTGAATCTTTCCTGATGAAGGTCTTCCAACTGAAACGCTCTAAAATTTGTAATGAACAATATTAGATTATTGTTATTCTGTTTCAGTCCATGATGCTGTCATTACAAATCTCAGCTCTCAGCTTGATTCGTAGAAATATGGAGTCCTAATGCCTACAAACTCTTACAACCACTGCCATTGTTTTTGCAAACATGTGCATAACATGCTGGTGACCTCTGGTCCTGAACTGACGGGATCAGAAAGTCCCAGATTCATAACCATACAATGCTACAGTACAAAGCTCTACCCTGCTCCCCCTGTATTAAGATATCCCTGCAGGGACAAGTTAGGCAACAGTGCTCAGTTACAGCTTTGCTTTGAGTGTAAATGATTTGTGTTCATAAACACAACAAAAGCATGCTTGCGTCATATTGGACTCCTGTAAAGTAACATTTCGTGTCACAGAATAACTGGCCTCTGTGTCCTCACAGTGAGCTGGCTGCAGCTGGTCGAACCTCAAAGTAAGCAGTTTGCAGGGAAAAGTTGTTACAAAACACTCCTTTGTGAGTTTGAGATAATGCACAAAGAAGCATACTGTATCTCCAGTTGCTACTTTTTGTGTATTATACATGAAATATTGTTTACCAAACCGTACATTGATGTCACGGTCACAAGGGAAGTAGATCTATATTCATTATATTAGGGCTGCAAACAGTTTCACTCACAAGTAATCAATTATTTATTGATTGTTCCGTCTATGAAATGTGACAAATGCTGTCAAAAAGTCCTCAGATAACTTGTTTTGTCAACAGTCCAAAACCCGAAGACATTCCATTTGTAATTCTCTCACACAGAGAAAAGCAGCAAATCTTCACACCGGAAAAGACTGAACCAGAGAATATTTGGCATTTTTGTTTGATAAATGTCTTAAAAAATGAATTGTTTATATTAACGTTTATGTACATACAACATACAACAGATTTACTGTCAACTAATCATTTAAGCTCTATATTACATATCTTTAGGTATGTTGAAGTTCATTCTTCTTCTTTACTTGTCTTCCTCCTCCTCACCTGTACTTCATCATATTTCATTCAAACCACAAAAGTCTCTAATTGCTATTTAAAAGCCCTAATTATGTCTTGTGAGGGAGCCTTTTTTAAGAATGTACATACTGTACTGTCACCTGTTGCCATTGTTGATGGAGGAGGCGTGAACCAAGTGTGGCCCGGTGGAATTTCAGTGTCCCATAGTGTGACTATGGGTGGTGGTGATGGTGGGGGGGGGGGGGGGGGGGGGGGTGTAGTGCAGGTAACACAAGCAACAACAATCAGAAGTGGTTAAAAGAGGGGAGGGGTGTGGGTTCATATGTTTCATTGGGTGTTTGACCACATTCATGAATCACTTCTCTCATTTGTTTTCAGATCAGCATCCTTGACTCCAAGAGGGGGATGAATGTGGGAATTTTCCTGAAGCAGTTCAAGAAGTAAGTCTTCCACCTGCTTCACTACCTGATGGAAGACCTGCTTCCATAAAGCTCAGTGGAGCATTTACAGATTTCAGGCAAATACAAATTAAATAAACAGCCTGAAACGTCTTAGTAAGCCTGAAGCAGCTTTGATGCTCCTTGTTATGGATTCTCTCTGGAGTCTAATAAGACTTGTTATTCCCTCACTGGTGTTTTAATGATGGTGGTGGAGAGTGCTTTCCAAAGACTGCTTCGCACAGCTTTGTGTTATTTCCCGCATGTCAGTTGATGACCATACAGTTGCTGGTTTGTGCGGATCTAAAGAGCCAATATGATTACTTTTGCTTTTATGGGGAGTTGATGCATCGATGACTGGAAATAATGCTCCAGAAGTCGTATGGGCAGATGTGTCGCATGACAAAACTCTTGACTGTGAAAGAGCCAAAACATCCAGCACACCCTGACGATCACTCATCGGCATTTTATTCATGAATGAATTTTACCCGGTGAAGGTCTGAACACTGAAATGTGAGTGCGCTTTATCAATTTGATGGGAAATGCCACTGTTCTGTTTGCCCCGTAAGTCAAGTCGATGTTATTTATACAGCCCAATACCACAAATCAGGCTTTACAATCTGTACAGCATAGGACACCCTCGCTTAGGATGAGACTGATAATCTGTAAAAAAAACTCAGGTTCCTCTGCCTCCTTTCAGTGCTCGTGAGATTTGAACGCCACCGAAGAAAACCAACCAATCAGAGCCGAGGAGTCTCTAGCGCAGCTGTCAATCACTGATCGTGAACTCCGATCAAACTGTCAAACTCGGCAGTGCTGATCAAATATGAATTAAAAGGTTTTGTTGCTACATTGCCTAAATTTCACATCAAATGTTTTCAGAAAGGTGTTTTAGTTCTGGAACTCTCGAGATGTGTTTGATCGTTGTGTTTTCTGTCTGTCGTGTGGAGCAGAGAACACAAAGTGCGTTCGGTATCTTTCTTTTTGCATGGCGGTGTATTTGCATGGCTCCCCACTGTATTTTAATGACATTTGAATGTCAGCCATACTGCACTGAGTCAGGACCTCATCACTGTTTATTTTTCTGGATCTCTAATATGCATTTATCCTCTGTCCTATATATATATATATATATATATCCTATCCTATTACTGCTTTGAGTCGGTTTTCCCAATATCATTTTAAAGTGCAGAACTCGTCATATAGCATTTAATACATTTTTCTTTCAGCCATTCAGCAGTGTGTTGTATCAATATCCATGACTGTTTTCATTAGTGTGCAATCACCGCTTACTTGAATATTAATATCTTTTTCTCTCTTATCAGTTCATGAGAATCAATAATGCAACAATCCCTGTATTCAGGCTCAAAAATAACACGCGGCATGCAACTCTTATGTAGTAACAAAAGAGTTTTCATGCTGTGCCAGTTTTGAAAATCTATAGTGTCCAAAATGACTGTTCTACTGTTACAACTACAATGATTGTTGAGTCCAACTGTGGCCTGAAGAGTCGGATTAACATGTATCTGATACAACAAGGGTTGAATATGATGAGCCTCAAAGGTTATCACCGAGCTACCGCACCAGGTTACGTCATTTTGTGAAGTGTCAGCTTACTGGATATTGTTTTGTTTATAGCAGTGATGTAATTGTGTTGCAGCACTAGAGACTTGGGTGTGTCACAGATCAATGTCACTACAGGTAATGAAACGTGATTGAAAATACGTGTTGAACTGTGAATATCGTGTAGTAAGAAGGAGCAAAGAAATGCTCACATATGCAGTTGAACATTGTCATCATCAGAATTTTGGGGGATTTGTTTAGTCCCTTTGTAAACACAGAGCACCTGTGCTGTTCATCAGTGAGTTTAATTGAAATAAACGTCAATGTGTTTCAGGTCCAACCGCTCCATTGTTGAAGACATACGACGAGGAGAGGGAAAGATTTACGGAGCGGAGCTGCTCAGAGACCTGCTGAAGCTCCTGCCTGACGTAGAGGAGGTTTGTGTTTATGAACGTCTGTGTGGCTTTTAGCAACTTCTGAATAGTGTGAAGGTTTTTTTAATCAAAAGACCAAACCTGGGGATAACAGACTGTGAATGTAGATAGAGGACAATAGAGCCTGCTGAGCTTCCTCTTTCTCTATTGACAGATCAAGAAACTTCAGGCGTTTAAAGGAGACCCAGACAAGCTGACACTGGTTGATTCCTTTATGTTCCTCTTGATCCAGGTGCCTCGGTGAGTTGATTTAAATGTTGTGTACATAGTGTCATTCAGTCAAAGAGAGAGTCGACCAAAGAGAAAAGGGGTTCCACCGTCAATTTTGGGAGTAAGGATTTGCATTTTGTGGGAACTTTCCAACAAACATTTCCCTCATTCACATGTGTTCATTCAAAAGTGTTGTATTTGTTTAGCTTGGACAGTGCATTTAAACTGTTAAATTAGCAAAGATTGGCATTTGTAAGCTCTTCCCAAAACGTTAAAATTACCTGCAAAGATTTAAGTCTCTCCAAGTTACTTCTGCTCGTTTTTCACATTTAATGGGTTTTTTTTCCATTTCATTCTTCCATTTCTTTTCTTTTTGCAACAACACTGGGTAATAACATATTAAAGTACAGTTGTAGTCACTACGGGGTGACTAATTGAGAAGTAATACAATAGCATTAAATGAAGTAACTACTTTTTAAATGAGTCATGAGTATCGGGAGGTGCATCCATCAGCTCACTGCCACTTAGCCTAAAATAAAATTCCACTGACCTTAGTTTACTTTTATTACTTACTTTGTTTAGTTAATTTGAGAGAAGGGACAATGCAAATTGATTAATACACATGGTAGAAAAGGCCATTAATTCATCTGTAGTTACAAAAGGCTTCTTAAAATATATCAGAGCAAAAACAAAAACAGGGCATGAAGTTTGAAGGTTGGAAAAGGACACAGAGGTGTATGTCTGCACTGGGGTCCAACAGCGGCTACACTTACTTCATAGGCTGAGGGTCTTTGGTGTCAACCAGAAGGTGTTGCTTCTCTTCTACCACGCCATAGTTGAGAGCGTCCTGCGGTTTGGCATCTCAGCCTGGTTTGGCAACCTCAGTGTACATGTTACTTGTATGTTTCCAAGACAAATTTCCTTCGGGACAATAAAGCCTATCTTATCTTGTCTTATCTTGTTTTAATTGGTTACTGAAAGATCTTAGGTGTTCAGTTGTCTGATGTGAATGGGAATTATACTGTATTAGAGTATATAGTTGGCCTGTGACCAGCTTATTGAAAATCATACAATGTAGAAACATCTTAGCAGCCTTTGTAGACATGCGATTTCTAAATTGGCAATAACTGGACCCTTTTTTATTAACATGTGACTTAGAGGAGCAGTTGGAGTCAATAAAAACCTCAAGATATTTGAATCCACTCACAACCTGTAATTGTTCACCCTCTACAAGTATGTGAAGGTCCCCTAGTAGATAATGTTCCCTCCTGTTTCCCCATCCATCATCCTGGAAATGATGTTTAGGCTTCTCTGCAGACACAGAGCCAGTTCCTCAGATCACAGATTTAACGGCTTCGTCCCCGACAGGTTCGAGGTTCGGATCGCGGCCATTGTCCTCCGCGAAGAGTTCGTCCCTTCCTGTGCTGTGATGAGCCGCGAGATCGATGTCGTCCGCGTCGCCACTAAAGGTATTAACACACGGCTCCGCTGCCTTCACACACACACTCACACACACAGTCACATGTGTTCAGACAGGTGACCCAGATATTTGAGCTGCTGAACAAGAAGTAGGAATGGGTCACCTGAGATACGGTGATGTGGGGACAGAATGGAAAGACGAGGCTGTGTCATCTTTGTACTGTTGATTTTTTTTAATCCTTATAAATAATACATTCAGTCACTCTGTCTACGACACTTTATTTATTATATCTAAATGGTTTGTATACTAACTTATTATACTTTTGTTTTTGTGGGACTAATAAAGGATTCTCTTATCTTCTCTTATACATTATCTAAATTATAAAAATCTACCATAAAAGTTTGCAAAAATGACCCATATTGATGTTTAATTTCAGTGGACGCCTGTGTATTACCTCAGTCTTTATCAATCTCGTTGCTAATGTTATGCTGTACATTAAACATGACCGAACAAGACTAGGAGTCTACAGCCATGCGAGCAGCCCTCTGTTGCATATTGTGGCGCCGATTGGTTTCCCCTCCCGGGGGACGTACACAGTATGACGTGTCTCTATATGCAGATATATTTACTGTGTTCACCAATTTGAGTTTATGTTAGTATGCTAACAGCTAAGGCTGATATGAATGCCATTCATTCTGCAGGTATTTGGTAAACCAAAGTATTGGACCTATTGACCCGGTGGTAGCACTGAATATAAAGTTAAGGGTTAGAGAGGGATGTGAACGTCTGAACTAAACTTCACCACAATCCATCTGATAGTTGTATTTCAGTCTGACCGACTAACATCGCATCCCTTGAGCTACAACATGCTTAAAATGCCATGTGTTGTTCAATTTGTAATTTACAGTAAAATGACACACACACACACACACACACTCTCACACACACACACACATTGAGCACACATACCTTTATCTGTACCCTCAAACATTTTCTCAGTGTTTATAAACTGAAACTGTTAGAAATACTTAACAGTGCCTTTTTGTTGCAACCATCCTGTGAGCCAGTGTAATTTTAGCTGAGTCACACTGTCCTGCCGCTCTGTGGTTTATTGGATTTTTCTTAAAGCCTCTTCTACAGTACTGTGACCTTTTCCCTGCAATGCAGAGCCATCAGTTAAACACTGCATGGGACAAATTAAGTTGAACTTTTGTGACACCATTTAATTAAAACGTTCAACGGTATGGACTATTTACCCTTTCTGTTAGTCCCTAAAAGGGCAGCTGGTCGAAAATACATTTATGTCGTCTTTCTATTAGTAGGAGTCATTCTTCCTGCTAACAGTCGTTCTGTGTGGAGCTGCTAAAGTGAAGTAGTGTGCAATGGGCTGCTGAGATCTGCTCTGGATTCTCTTTAAGTGAGTTTATATTGATCTCATCATATAGAGCTGATGAGCTGCGAGGAGCTTCATGCCATCCTGCATCTGGTGCTGCAAGCTGGAAACATCATGAACGCTGTGAGTCCACCTAATACATTAACATCATAACATCATTCTCCTATCGGCTTGATTTAAAGGATTAGACTGGAAATATTTTACAAATAATTTACTTTTTTTTTTTTAATATAAAGGTTAAGTAATTTCCTTAGTCAGCTGGGCGCTGTAGTTTTTGTTAATTGTTTCTCAAATAGGAGTAAATCGAATGCAATTGGTAGGAATGTTTAGCTGAGTTTAGCATAAAGACCACATTCTGTCCGAAGGTAAGACATTTACTTTAAAGCTCACTAATTAACATGGAATACTAAAATTGAGCCAGGCTTGTGTCGCCCCCCCCCCCCCCCCCCCCCATGTTCTTATTTAACTCGTGAGACGAAAGCAAATAAGAATATTTCTCAAAATATCAACTTATTCCTTTAAATAAATTGGATCTTTGTCACAGAGACGAAGTACAGAACATCACCAGCCTTATCCGTCAACGTCTTGTCTCTGTGAGATCTTTGATTGGTCCTTCTGCGCTTCTCAGGGCGGTTACGCAGGCAACGCTGTGGGCTTCAAGCTGTCATCCCTCCTCTCATTGGCCGACACCAAGGCCAACAAGCCGGGCATGAACCTGCTGCACTTTGTCGCCATGGTTAGTGAAGGCTTCAGTTATACAATAATGACGCACACAATACCTTTAAGAGCTGTCGTCTGTAACCGAACACGATACGGCAAAGTGGGGCGTCAGAAAATTACCATTTAAACACTTCTCCGACACAATGTCAACATACAAGTTAATATTGAAAGCTTTACAGCGCTTTTGATTGTTGCAGGTTCACTTAGTGGGATGCATTAAGTCAAACCTCTACTCTATATACTTTACTAGATAGAATATCATACCTTCTATTGTGTGAAATCAAAGTAAGGCGAGACACATTTTTCGTCCAATAGTCAGCTGTCAGACACAAATAAGTTATTTTATATAAATCTTTCTCAGCAGTGGTAGATGAGTAAACAGACTGCAGGAGGTCAGGTGGACAGCAGATGGTGACAGGAAACAGAAAAGAGCCAAGAGAGGCTGGCCAGGCACTTGCATAACCAAACAAAGAGCGGTCCTGCCTTCACAATGCAAATGATGCCGAGTCATCATGCTCGGCAACAAATCAGTTTGGATGTAAACTGTGTGATCTGTCTCACTCTCTCTCTCCACGCAGGAGGCAAAGAAAAAAGACGAGAAGCTGCTCAAGTTTCCAGAGAAACTGCAGGATGTCCAGAGCGCCTCCAGGTAAACTGCAGACTAAGTCGGAAAACGTAGCTGTAACAAAAGAGACATTACATGGCGTAATTTGTCAGTGACATATTTTCCCCCAAAGGTTGTTTAATTTCAACAAACTTAATTTGGTTTGTGGTATCGTTAAAAAACTGTGGTTAGCTTGCAGCACGACTCGTCCTGCACCGATCACATTTAAAGCAGCTTCATATACTATTTAATAACACCAGTAACTCTGAATTTTGAAGTATCTAAAGTTCTTTTATGTTTTATTTCTGTGTGGCCAAAAGTCATACAACCGTTTGATCAAAACCGCAGCTTTAACATGTGTATTTATTGCTGAATTGACAACAACATCCAGCCTCTTTAAACACGCGGACATGTAGTTCTTTGAGAGTCGTGTTCAGAAGGCAGTGTGATGCTGGTGGCTGTCGGGCTACGTCAGCTTCACAAGGTCGTCTCTGTGTGGAGACAGTACAGCTCCTGCACCAGATTACCCCTCCCTCCCTCCCTCTCTCCCTCTCTCCCTCCCTCCCTCGGGATATGTGAACGTTTTTCTCACTGTGGTCATATCTTCACCTTCAACGGATGACATTCTGATCGTGGGTTCAGGAAAAAGTTGTCAAATATTGCCATGCTCAGCAGTATTATAAGGACAATGTGATTGATAATCACCAAAATTGTCTCTAAGCACATTTTCCTGATTTGAATTTCCCTGCTGTAATGTTTTCATGTAGGATCTCAGTGGAAAACATCGAGGTGGAGTTTTCCTCCTTATATGTTCGGATTAAATCCCTGGAGGAGAAAGTTCAAGAAGACCAGGAGCTTCTGCAGCAGCTGGAGCCCTTTCTGCAGGTGAAGCAGCAGCAGCATGAAATACTTTAAACACACAGACACACGTACAGGAAGTTGGATCCAGGCTACTGTACATGCTGACTCAAGTGCTTTAGATAATGACACCCATAAAAGTGTAATGATAAAGAAATGCATGTGCCTGATGTCTCAGAGTTCAGCGCGGATGCTGCAGGACCTGAAGAGACGCAGGCTGGATCTGCGTAAAGAGGGGAACGCGCTCATCGACTTCTTTTGTGAGGACAAGGACACCTTTAAGCTGGACGAGTGCTTCCGCATCTTTCAGGACTTCTGCATCAAGTTCAAGAAGGCTGTGAAGGTCAGTTTTAGTGACATGATAATTCTGGATTGGTTTACAGCTTTTTGTAGGGTCGTGCCTCATTCTAGCGGGTAATAATCACATCGTATCAGGGATCAGGGAACACAACGTTGTAAAAAGAGGTCAGACTGGGCAGGAAACCCAACAAGACAAATGCACAAGTTTTAAATAAACCACCGTAGTCAAGTGCAATTGCAAAATGAAAAAAAACAAACATGTAACAGTAAGATTAACACCCAAACTGTTTGATGTAACCATCCATTACAGTCAGCCTCACCTTTCAACTTCAGCTTTAACTTTATTGTCCGCTGGGGGGGGAATTGTCTCACAGCCAGGTAGAACATAGATCTACTTTCTCATTCAATAGATTTTATTGTGCAATTACGGATTCTTACTGACGTTTCGTGTGGACTCACTTTAGGTTTTAATTCCAAGTGACGTGGTTTAAATACTGGCTTAAGTGTTAGTTATTTACAACCTGTCTAATCAGACTTACTAGTCCAGTGCTTCCTTGTGGCCGTTGGATTTGCTGGCCATCAGATCACGGACACGTTGGATTTTTCCAAAGTATGCGTTGTAACCAAACTGTTCCACGTCAACAGGAAGTAAGACGTAGACGACAGGAAGCCGGGCTATAAACAAAATGTTTTGGCTTTTCCACTGCGAAAACTGTAATTATGATTAATATATGATGAATAGAAAGTAACATGCCATTTTCTCCGCCCACTCATTTCTTTAAAATGTATTTGAGGGTTTTATCACATAAATACGTGACATTTTGCTTGTTGGATAATCATGAGAACCAAGCTTTGGGCGGTTCTGTCCTATTCTGTCAACCAAAGCACTGTGCTGTGATAAATCATGGCTAAAACCACAAAAGTAAGCACCATGTTGAGATATCTGGGAACTATCTAGTAAGAGTGAGTTACAGGTGCTTGAAATGTTTATTTCTTACAATCCAATTTGATATTAGGATTTATTTGTGTCCCTGTCTTCTTCTGTAAACATTTCTCCACGCTCCTCTTTTTCTCAGGACAACACGGACCGTGAGTTAAAGGAAGCGGCCAGACAGCGTCGTCTGCAGGAGTTGGAGGAAAAGCGGTTTGCTTGGTCGGGGGCAGATCAGAGCGGTGGATTTGGCCGGAGCAGCAGCGAGAACGACGTGGAGATGCTCACCAAGGAAGGCCTGCTGGACTTCTTCCAGCAGAGGTCTCAGAGTCCACACAGTCCGCTGGGACGCTCCGCCAGCGCCCGCCGCCACCGTCACACCATGACCTCCATAGCGGACCGAGAACTCCAAGGATACCTGGAGCTATTCGGAGGCTCTGGGAATCCCACTGACTACTCCAAGTTTAACAGCCTACCTCGGTCGGGCCGCGCCGTGCAGCGGAGGACGACCCCCTGGATCTTAGCCCAGGACGACAACCGCGAGCTGGGCTGCGACAGACAGGCGACGTCTCCACGTGCAGAAACTGAGCCAATCAGCCCGCTGGCCAGGTTTTCCTCCTCTGGGCTAAATGATAATGAACCATACAGCAATAATTACTCATCTGTGTCAGAGGGCAGCGCTCTGCCTCGTCCCTTTTGTGTTTTTCAGAAGTCCTCCCATCTCCCCAACCCAACGATTAGCGGCCACATGAACGTTAGTGTAGAGACGCACACTTTAGTTCGAGGTCCTCAAACTTTCGACCTACCTAGTCCAAACAACAATAGTAATCCTATGCACTTTGTCAACCAGGGGGATGTCGTGGTGACTGATTTGGAAAAGGACAGACTGTTCCTTCCTATAAATCTGGACATCCTCCTACATGATAACGTTTTAGCGAGAGGAGCCGATCCCAAGGTGGCCTGGGGAGGGAGAATAGATCATCCCACACAGGCTGGCGTCTCTCCTGAGAGAGAAGAAGAGGACAACAGCACATTTTCATCAACAACCTGCGATACACCCCTCCCACTAGATCCGCCTGTATCCAATAAGAAACCATCGGTTTATATACTAGACTGCACAGAAATGGACTGCTCTGTCACCTCTGATTACTCTGAGGTTGAAAGCTCGTCTCTAACGAAAGAAGGACTTCATTTCAGAACGACTGGCCGCAGGAGGACCGATCCGGAGAGCCAGCAAGATCCGAGCTCTCTATCCTCTAATTTGGAGTCCATGTCGCCCAACGACCAGTCGGTCTCAACCAACGAGCTTTCGGCGCCCAAATCTGTGGACGCAGCATCCATGACCCCGTCTGCTACCACAGAAGAGTGGGACACAGAGAGCTGTGACACGGCCGAGGGGAAACAAGGTGCGGAGAAAGATGCGGAGAGAAGCAGCAGAAAACCAGCGCATACAAAGAGCAAAGCCAACAAAGCGCCGAAGAGCAGCGGAGGTCACGTTGTGCGAACGCTGACCAGCAGCGAGACCCAGGGCATGAGGAAAGTTGTGCCCATCAGCAGGCTCACAAGGACGGGTGGCAGCAAGGCAGCAGAGAGACCTTTGGTGCATGACAGTGGAGGGTCGCGCCGGCCTCTCCGTGACCAGAGCACCCCAGCGAGAGGAAGGAGCGAGAGGACCACAAGACCTCCTCGACCCTCCAGTCTGCCTCCGGATGAGTCGAAAGATCTGAGGGAAAGCAGCATCACAGGCGGCGTTTCGAGATGGGCTCGAGATTCGATTCCGAGAAAGGCGTCCATCCACAAGCCGAGCGCCAAACCCCTGAGGAACATCCCCAAGCCTGCGCCCGAGGAGAAGATGTGCCGCTCCACCATGAGAGCTCTGGCCCAAGCTCAGGCTCAGGGGGCCGCTTCCTCCGAGAACAGCAGCTGTCCCACGCTCAGCTCAAAGAACGCCTCCGACGTCCCCGGCTTCGCCCGCACCACCGTGGCTTCGACCTCCAGGACCAAGAGGGAGCTGTCGGCCCCGTCCGTCCCCTCCACCCCGTCTCGCAGCCCCTCGCTTCCGGGTCGACATAGCCCGGTGAAGCAGAACAAGTTGGCGCCCACGGTTCCAACCGGCGAGGAGCGGCCACAAGGGACAAGCCTGCGACGGGTGCAGAGCGTGAAAGCAACCAGTCGCAGCGCCTACCGCAGCGGGACTCCCCCACCACCTCCAACAAGGGAAGATATTCGTAAGACTAGTAGCATTTCTGAAAAGTCCGTCCATTCTAGAGACCTGGTGACGTTCAGCAGGGGCGCTAAACCAAGCTGGAAATGAAGCCAACGTGGTGGAAACAGACTGCAGAAAGACCAGAAGAAAGAGACTTTTTTTTTTGCTCTTCTACGATGCAGACGTATCTTCTCACATCGTGCAGAAGACAGGAATCTGAAAACACGTTCTAAGCTATTCCCACACTTAAAGGTTCCTCCAGTAGATTCTGTATCAATTGCAAAGAGCAAGATGCAATGAACTGCTCCACATGTTCCTGAATTTGTTGCTGTTGTTTTCACAACTTCCCTTTTTTTAATCAAAGGAGGGGGCATTAACTAAACTGACAAATGGCAAATTGTTGCTTTTACCCAGGAGCCTCTTTGCCTGCTTAGCTGTCTAGTAACTGTATACGCTAGTGATGATGTTGTCGTTGAACACCACTGACTATACCATGCTGCTAATTAGCGCCGACAATTTGAGACTGAGTTTCAGTGTCCGTTTCATTCAGGGTTACAGGATTTGTTGTACCTTATCTTGCTGCTGTTACGATGTATTTTCGTTGCGTTGCGTCGCTTCTGTTCACTTTTTGGTTCCTTTGCTTGATACCTCATAAAGATCTCAGTGGCCTTGTACCAGCAGAAAAGTTAAGAGTTAGTTAATTTGTCTCCGCGTGATGAAGATGTAGATCTGATAAACTGGTTTAAACTGCAATGTCACTTTTTACAAATCCCTGGTATATTAATATTACTACAATATATAAAGTCACAGATTATAAGCCAGTGTATACCGACTGTGGTACTTGTTGTACCTTTTGTATGTAAGTGTCAGTAGTTTGTAAATGTGTTAGAACTCCTCCGTAATCTCATGGGGTAGACGTGCACGTAGGAAACGTTTCCTGTATACTGTAGCCTAATACACGATCAACGCTAATGCTTTGAGGGAAAAGGAGCGAACGCGTCTGAAACAACAGTGAAATGATCATCGGTCACGTGATTATTTTGTCGTCATCTCATATTTTCTCTAGGTCAACAATAACTGGTCATACTTCAAAGTAGCCCCAGTTTTTGTCTCTTGTGTGTCTGCATTACATATGAGTCACAGAACATCTGTTATTCTGAAAAAAATCAACAACATTTACAGCTGTTTAAAAAGGTATTTACAGACTCTCTTATAATCACGTGGAGCAAAATAGAATCTATCTGTTAAAAACACGATAAATAACATCTGTGTTCCAAGTTCCGACTACATTTCCTATGCAGGTAGCTGGAAAAATGTGTCATTTTGTATGTCACAAGAGTAACATTAACACGAAATTTTGTATGAAAATAAGGTTATAGATTTTTGTTTCACGTCGTACAAATTGGGCATGAACGCATACATTTGTGTAAATGTTTCCCAATCCAAAGATGGTAGCAGGAATTTTTGTATTATCAGTTTTATTTGTGCATATTGATGTTGCATCGTATTGTTTTATATTTTCATACAAAATAACTGGTTTATGTCTCTCACGGACACTGTGTTGTTGGACGATATATTGTCCCAGAAATATTTGCAATAAACTATTATTGCCATTTTAAGACCATTTTATGCCACTGATGTACTGATAATAGAATAGCACAAAAATGCAAGTACAACATTCCCAATAAATAAAGACATAGATAAAATAAAACGGCACAATAAATACAATGTGCAATGTCTGCGCTGTGCCCAAGTCTGATAATGAGAAAGAACTATTATCATTTCCTGCTACCTGGATGAGAAATGTATATTATTTATCCTGTAAAGCCGTTCAGCTCCATTACTCGTATGTTATGGTTTGACATGAGAGGCACAAACTGAAGCTACAGTTCAGCCCTGTTGATCATTTCACACCACTTGCCTTTCAAACTGCATTGTGCCATCGCCTTGATGGCAGCAACACTCACAACAGTGCATTGCCTTAAAGCTTAATGTAGCCGACCCTTCACCAGTAGAAACTTCTCGATTGTAAAAGGAGAGTAGAAACTGCTGCTACATTCCATCGCACGGAGCTGAAACAGCAACTCCTGTTACACGTTGTACATAATGTAAAGACATAGTATTTTTCTGACTATCAATATGTTTACATAGCATTGAAACATGAAGGGTAAAAGACTGAAGTGAGTGAGCGCACAGATGTTTTAAAATGGTCCGAGCAGCCGTATCTTTCACCAGAGTGTGTTGACATGTGGCGGATGTCTTCCTGTTCCTTGTGATGCAAATTAGGGTGATGAGCCGATGACACAAAAGGCCCAGCAGTGTGACATGCCACTGTGTGTGTGTGTGTGGCCTAAAGGTCCCGATTCTCCATCAATCTGACGAAAAGTCAAAAAACAGTGAAAAATGCCCGTCGCAGTATAACATCCTGAAGCCCAAGTAGACATTTTCTAAATGCTTATTTTGTCCAAATCCAAAGATATTCACTTTACAATTATGGAAGTAATTTGCTGGTTTTCTAAGCACATTTGAGAAGCTGTGACAAGAGAATTGATTTGATCATTTTTGCACAAAAAGAAGAAGTTTGATGTTGTCAAAATGTACTAATGTTCTTTCTGCTAATTGATACAGCTCTAATTCAGCTCTAAAGTAATGACTTTTACTTGGCCTGAAAGAAAGACGTCTTTAATTTCACCTCGTAAACCATGCAGTTTAACACGATTAAGAGCTCTGGGGGGGGGGAAAGCTAGTAAGTGAACCTTAAATAACGACCGTGATACCCATTCAAAATATTCTTAAAATCACAAAGATTGTTCAAAAGAATCTACTCTTTCAACAATTTTATAAACCTTACAAACAATCATTTCAAACCAAGGAAAAATGCGTCTTAATTCCTCAACATTTGTCTCAAGGTTTAATTACTTGAATCAACGTTTGTGTACACTTAAAAGAAGAAAAAGGACACCCAACTTATTTTGCAACTTGAGTAGAGATGCTGTTCCTCCAACCTGGACACAAACGTCGCTCCTTTGCACTTCTCAGAGTCGTCCTTTGTGTATCCCACAATGCCCCCTGCTGACACCTTTTTAACAGGCCCCCCCCCCCCCCCTGAGCGTTACAATGGCTGCCCTTTTACTTTTCGTCTGACTGGCCTGCAGCAGTAGAGCTGCTGAGGAATTTAAATACGTACTCGCCCTTTTCACCACAGCTTCCATGTTACGGGATGGTTCCTGTGGTAACAGTCCAAACATCAATTACCATTGCTCACCAAAGGCCCCGTAAACCTGAAAGGTCAATGGCGTCCGCAAACGTTTGTCACGTGATATTGTTTCACGTCCCTCTACCCAAACCTTTCTGTTATTTAGAGTGAATCTTTTTTAATCGTTACCTGCAGAGTGTCTGATTCTCTCGTAGTAGAAACATGTATTCCCTCTATTTATCTTTCACCAAATGATTAAATGTGTCTTTTGTTGGCATTCTTTTATCCCCAAGCAAGTCTTTTGTACACTGAAAAGGAATGACGAGTTTTTTTTTACTCTGTGAGGAGAACGGTCGACGTGTCCGCTGTAGTCTTCACACCTGAAGTAAATACATGCAGGTGCTCCACCGCGCTGCTCGGTCTGTTACAATCTGAAGTCTCACCGTGAAAAAGAAAACACTGATCACTACTGTATCTCTGATGATGACGTCTAAGAAATTAATAAAAATCACATGTTGCTGTGTAAACAGAAAACTGTTTGTTGGTTTTACTTTATCCTAAATGTTTTTATATATATATATATATACAGTGTGTGTATATATGTATATATATACTGTATATATATATATATATATATATAAAATGAATTTGTAAAATTTAAATAAAAAATATGTCATTCATTTTCTAGAATAGAGAATAATACTGGTTATTTTAGGGGAAGTGTTGAACTGTCATCCAGATTATTGTCAACTATGTATAAGATGTATTAATAAAAAGGGAAGTATTATAGGAAAGGGAATCACAAATATTGACCCAAGTTCAGCTTGTGATCTCACACACACACCCACTCTCTGTCCCCTCCTCTCCACACTGATTTTGTTTCAGTTCACACTGACAGTTCATCTGGTTTTCACTATCCATTGGTATTGATTGTGCTTTTGGAATCTATCCCTACACTTGTATGTTGAGTATAATTCATATGGCAGTTAGTTAAAGATGAATTTAAATGTATATTTCCTATATATATTCCAATAATATTGTTATCATTAATTATTTTGGCCATGATAATCCTGTAGCATAAATCTGTGATGGACACAAACCAAATGTAGGCGGTAGAGTTATTTCTAGTAAAACAGGTTCTGGCAGCAGAACAGAACAAAACCACTTTGATTATTGAGCCTCGGCCTCTAAACCACCAGAGTGCAGCAGAGTATCTCGAGTGTCAGCCGTCCTGTTAAAGACCTGCATACTTTGCAATAATATGTCATTTAGTTGTTTTTTTAATATCATCATGTTGGACTGAGTGAATGGATAGATGTGACTTTAGCTGCCATATCGAGGCCAATCGAGAGAGAGAGAGAGAGAGAGAGAGAGAGAGAGAGAGAGAGAATCACATATAAACAATGAGACTGTAAACTACAACTAGACCAGTGAACCTCAAGTAACACGTGCTTTCTTGATAACTAGTAGAAATAAATTATTAATATAATGGACAAAAAGCTAGAATGCCAAACATACTGTTGTATGATGTGTCTACAGTATATAAGCTATATACTAGAGAGGCATTGACCAGCATGTAATGTATAGCATGAGATGTCAAACGTCTGGTGACTCGGCTCGTTTATCTCCAGATCAAAGTTGCTGTGTGTGAGGGATTATGCTCCTCTCAATCCCTCTTTATCCTGCAGCTCAACCGGGCATCTGAGGAGCAGGATCTTTACTTTCACGGGTCCTTTTCCTTTTTACACGTGAACCACAACATACATCTGCTTGGTTCTTTTGCTTTTTTATTTTGATGGCTAAAAGAGCAGCTCGAGCATGTTCTCCTGCTCGTCAAGTAGACAAGTGGGATCGGACAACAACGTGGACAGGAGGGCGGCCTCAGCAGCAGCATTCCTAGAAAGAGTGAGTCGCAACTTCTGTCTGTTTTATGAGCAATTATCACGACAGCAGTCGTTTCCGGGGGTTTAGAAACAAAAAGCACATATTTTTCTGGTCACTTTCAAATCCTCCTGCTCTGAACGTTTGCGTATTTGCAACCAAAATACAAAATTGTAAAATTAAATGAGGCTCTGACCTTTTACTGCATTTTTTTTTTTTTGTAAGCCTGCAATCTTGAGTTCATGTGAGTTCACTCTTCCGAGATGGTTTGCTTTGTAACATCAGGTGACAGTCTATTCAGAGTTTTACCCCCTGTCGCATTAAAGGACAGAGTGTCCCATCAAATCTCTCTGACCTTTAACAAATACACTATACACATAAATAAATATATGCCACCATGCTGGGATTTCTTAGACTCATTCTACTACAGCTACAGGGATTATCAGTGAGAGATCAACAAAAGACCACTGAGATTAGCAGCCAATTCAAATACAACGGCCTATTTGTAGAGGACTGTCCAGACTGTACCTTTAAAATCATACAATAAAGATATGCACTTTCAAAATACTTGTCCACGCCTTCTTCCTTCTGTCTTCAGATCTACATGACATGAACGCATGGTGAGAGTCAGGACACTGAACTGACCCCACAGACGCCGAGAGAGACAGAAGACACAAAGAGACAACTGGAGGAAGTAGACATGGGGTGAGACACATACAGTCGCATTTAACAGTTCATGTGATGAACTGCTTCCCTTTCCTGTTTGGACGCTCCTTCTTATGTTGCATTACGGAGGTGAAAATGTTGTCTCTTTCTTTAGTTTGGTAATATTATTGCAGCTTTTTTAACTATTTCGATAATCGTTTCAGTCCTTTTTTGAGCAAAGATGACAAACATTTTCTGGCCCCAGCTTGACAAATGTGATCACTTGCTGCTTATGTGCCATATCTTTGGGTTTTGTATTAAGAATTTGAAGATGTTTTGTTGTATCCACAATATGATAATCAACATATAATCAGAATAAGTGTTGGATGCAGCTCTTATCTTGAGATTTACAGTCAAATTATTGTCCGTTCATTGCACACATTATCATTGCTGCTATTTAAATGAAATATTAAAGTACCACTAATTGCATCACAAGTGGTTTCTGAAAGCACGTAGGAGCCAGTGTACGGTTTGAAGACATGATTTATTTTATACTTGAATTTTTAAAAGCTTCTTAGACACGGCAATTATTTTTAAAAGATAAAAAGCCTCCGTATCTGAGTCAAGGTCCAATTTTATAATAAGTCTCATTTATAGCACAAAGGGTGTGTGAAATAAAGTTTCCAGTTCTTCTTGCTGCTTCTGCTATCAGAACATCTCATCACTGTAAATAGAGTTAGTTCAAATAAACTGCATATCAGCGGTTTTTCCTGGTTACAGTCGCTTCATTTAGGTAGTACTGTACATTGACCAGCAGCCTTCCTCATAACTGTTTCACTGTAATGTACCATTCCCACGTCAAACTTTCATTGCGATTTGGTTGTCAACATATTTTCAATCAAAACGGCATGAATGAGACAATAGAAGTTGGTCAATTATTCAGCAGCCATTCACAGGACTCTCTCTGCTAATCCCGCCATGCTCGGCTGGACTAATGACAGCAGCAGCTGCAGACGGCTGCGCACCACGAGCAGCATGAAATGATGGTCAAATGATGCTCTGAATATTCTGGATCTGTCCTTAAACTCTGGAGTAGGTCGGAGCCGGGTTTACAGGACCAACACACATCTGTGAAACTTGAGGTGCAGGAGTCACTGACTGTTTGCATCTTGTTTCTTTGATGCTATGATTTCTTCATCTAGTTCACTCAAGGCAAAATACATCATCGGTTTGTTTCCCATTTGAAGTTAAAGCATATGTATTGTCTCTTCATAGCTTAATTTCTCATGTTTAATCCTCTAAACTAGAGCAAACAACTGTTGTGCCTCTAATCTGGTTGAATGGACTCTTAAGTTTGAGTTTTATAGCAGTTAGAGTACCTGTTAAGTTATTTAAAGAAAAAAGAAATCTTTGCACCGAGCCTGTGATTGTGCACTGAATGCTAAGCAGGTGTCCTTTGACTGTGACACACACACACACACATTAGTTTTCTTAAATAGTTGTGAGGCCTTCAGATGCATCTTGGTCACTCCCTCCCCCACACGTCCAAACAATAAACCGTACCGCCTTTTTTCTATCACACAAAATCTGTAATGGAAAAGGAATGCAAATAACTTGTTTCTGTCTTTCATGTCTTTTCTTTTTTCTTTTTTTTTTAATCTGAAAAGAGTCTTTCATGGACTGCTGCATAATCTAGGGTTGTCACGGCAACATCTTCCCTCATAAGAGGGGAGGGGCTTGACTGGAAACCACAGTAACTATACTGGTGCTGGGATGTCCCATCAGGAGTAGAGATCTTCACCAATTTTGTATTTTAAAACGATTTTTTTTTTAAATATGATTTGTTCTTGTTTATAGAAGATATTCTTGTCATATATTTTCTACACCGTGCGTCTGTTCTCAGCTAAAGTTTAACATTTTAGGAACTATTATTGTTCACTGTATGGAACACCAACAATAATGATAAACTTTATTGAAGTGCACCGTTCATAAAAGAAATGCAGCACAAAGTGCTTTACGATAAGGGACAATATACTTAGAACTATACTTAGAATGAACATAGAAATTGGGAAAATACGATAAAAAATTAAATTAAATTAAATACATAGAACGCATAATACAAGATGGAAAATAAAACCCACTGAATAATGATAATAACCAGGACCCATATTTGCAGCATGCACCTAAACGGTACAATACACACGGCAGCAGCATCAAAGAGTCTCTTCTACTCTGATCTTCTATTTTTCTACATCTCTGGTGGAGATTGGAATTTCTAAGACGAAATCTATTTTCACCTTGAGTTCACAATCATCCAGTGGGTTAGCTCGCCTGGAGGTAAAAAGAGGCAAGAGGTAAAGATCAACAGACAGAGGTCAGAGGTCAGACGCGCACAAAAGGCCAAACATCAGTGGTGACTAGAAATGGGTAAAAGGCTTAATGTATGCTAAATATATAACAGCAAAAACCTCAGAAAGAGGAGAAATACTAAATTCTCTCAAATTCTAACCACACAAAATCACCTAAAAATCTACTTGATCGTAATATCAGTGATTATGATGATTATGATTACAAGATGTGAATGTGATAAGATCACGTAAGAAAACATTTTCATCTTGTAAAATAGAGAAATTCCAAACAAATCAACAAATTGCACCACAATAGCAGTAATGAAGATACAGTACAAATACAGTAGTTGCAGCTGACTGCAGTGAAATCCAGTGAAGCTATGTTATTTGCTTAAGGCAGTGCATTTGTTTACAAATAGAAATCACATGTATGTCTTATGTCCTCATCAACTAACTCCATCTCAGCTGCAGACATGTTTGTTTAGTGGTCTCTACTTGTAATAATGACTTCAGATTTTATATTCAGAAGCAATTTTTCTTTTAGTTCATCAAACATGACAGAATCGGCTTTAGTGACATGACACAAACGGCCTGTAAAACCACTGAAGGGGAAAAAAACAGAAATAATTTACGAATGCTATTTTTACACGTGGATGTAATATTGATGAGCTTCTTTTTCTTTTAACGTGACTGGATTAGCTCTCACTGCATCCGGCTGCGGGCGCCTTTCCCTTTTATTTTGTCGGCGGGTCGGATCCCTTTAATAAGTGAGGTGGAAGTGAGTGAACGCGGCTCTCAGGTCAGCTTCTCAGTTGTGTGTGCAGAGCAGCAGACAGGACGGCGGAGGAAGAGACGATCACAGCAGTTCAACTGGGAAAAGTCCAGAAAGGATCACCGCCTGTCATCTGATATACATCCGCATGCGTCGTTGTAGTTTTCACACCGGCGGATAAAATAACATTTAGGTGAGTGAATCGCATCGTGATGCGTGTCTTTCTTCAGAAAACGTGAGCTGAGATTGAATGCACGTCCGCTTGGTTCTATGTGAGACTTTTGGATAAATGCACAAACCAGAAGGAACTTTAAAAAAAAGAAATGCAGAATTACATTTCTGGATTAACATTACATATGCATCCAATCGTACAAAGTGCTACACTTTCTGTGTTGGGTGCTAATTGAGGAGTTCAATAATCCAATTTACAGCAACAGCAGGTCTTTTGCCAGTACATGTCTGCAGCATGATGAGCAGCAGGCTCTTGTGTGTGTGTGTGTGTGTGTCAGCATCTTAAATCTGTAGAAACTTGAATGGACCTCTGTACTGATGCACTTCATGATTTATGAGTCAAACTGGATCTTGTGCATCAACATGGCTTGGTGTTTTATGTGCATTATTTCATGTGCATATACACTCGGTATAAATAAATATTCAGATATAGTGTCACAAAAGGAGACTTTAGCAATAAAGTTACTAGTGCAAATAAGGTGGAAGTAGAGCAATTGTATGTGTTCTTGCTATATAAGAACGGATATTTAGTTTTCAGTGATGATTTTATTACTTTTAGTTTAACTTTTGAGTAAGTGCAATTAGGTTTGATATTAAAGATGAATACAGTTTACCACACAAGTGACATAATCTGAATAATTATTGCTTTTTCTGGCAACAAACGGGTCAAAATGTCGGCTATGAGTCTGATTTATTCTGGAAAATAAGTGCTTTGGTGCTAGCAAGGCCAGCAAAACTAAGTCTATCACGTATAATACAACATCAACAGACTTGACAGGTGAGAAAGGAAAGGCAGTTCATGCTCGTCAACAAAGATTCAAAAAGTCTACATCTAGCTTTTGACTTAACGATCAATGTACAGTAGCAGAGTCTCTGTAAAAACTGTAAAATTCAAAAAATTCACTTTGTTGCCAAGCGTTGGATGAAAAAGTGAATACCACTCTTGTATCTGTAGGCCTGTACAGATGCAACATGTTATTTAATGAACGTTAGAGGCTTTTATATCTTTGGAGGGAACCAGGCTCGTTGTTTCACCCTTCTATAGGACAGAGCTCGAGTTCACAGCTAGCTTAGCTTAGCATAGAGATTGGAAACACGGGGAAGCCGTTTTCTACTGTACGACGAGAAGAATCTTCCTGCTAGCGCCTCTAAAGCTCACCACTTGTATTCTTTTTGTTTAACTTGTGCACAAACGGCAATGTAAAATTGACCAATTTTCGACTTTAGTGCTGTTTTCCTCTGCGTCCAGTCTGTCTGCTAAAGTAGGCTAATCAACTCCTGCTTCTTGCTTCATAGTTCAATATAAAAACGTGGGGCCTTCTCGTCTAACTTTTTGCAAGAAAGCCAATCGAAACATTTCCCAAAATGCTGAACTGTTAACTTTCAGCTTGAACACTTTTATCAAGTGAACACAGCAAAGATGATTTTTAGACTGGATAATTACTCAATAACCATGATTAATTAATAGGAACACTTCTTTATGCATCACTCCATAAAGATGATGTTGAGTTGCAGCACTGTTGACATCACTTTATGTAACATTGTTCCAGCAGCACATCACCGAGCCATATTCACGTAATTAGATGGCTCCATTCATCCTCCTGGATAAACTTAAAGTGGATTAACGTCTCATTACATGTGACTGCTCCCTCCTCTGTCTCAGTGTGTGAGAGTGTCCGTCTCCTCCTTTTGATGTCTGAGCCCTCGTCTTTCTACTGCAGCTGTTTTTTTTAGTCATTGTGACATTAGAGGTGCTTGAGTGCAGTAAGTGATTCTGGTAACAGGAAGTAGAGGTGATTCAGTAAAAGCTGCATAACTCTCCCACCACTGCAGTACGCTGTGCTGCAGCTGCAGCTGCAGCGCTGCAACTGAGGGAGTATTCTCCTGCTAATCTAGGAAGCCGACCAAGATGACTCACTGCACTGAAGTAATGCAACATGTACATTTGCCCTCACTTTTGCATACAATACTCGGCTGATTTGTCACAATGCATTACATGTCCTACATAAAGGCTGCTCAGGTTATTTAAGTAAACACCTTTTGAGTTAATCCTCCAGTCCAATAATCACCTCCGACTGTATCTGGTCAGAGGCTTCTCTGACATATTGCCAACAAATACTAACTATTACAAGCTTAACGAAGGTTGGATTAGTGATGGTATTCAATCTGTCACAGACAGAAATGTATTACAGCGTCAAGTATCGAAAACTGGCATCGAATGCATCCTCCAATTCTCTTCTTTACGTCTTTGAGTTCTGATTGAAATGATTTTGCTAAGTTTTGTCTGTTTTTGTTTGGACAATATGTAACTATCCTAATTAAAAAAATAAAAAACTCTTGTAGAATATCAAGTTATATAAAGGTATCAAAGTACTGACTGGACTAGCACTAGTATTGAAAAATGTCAAGCAATGCAATAGGTCTAGGTCGGATTTAGTAACTATTAGTCTTAAATTCTGTTTGCTTATCTACTTGTTAAATTTACTTTCATCTAGTTGTGTTTACGTCATTTTGTGAAGTTAATCCAATTTTAAAATGGCACTTTGGTAATTAACTATTTCTTTCTAAGTGTATGAAGATTTGTGACCATCGTCTAGTATTTAAATTTTACCGTCTCGCCTGGAATAACGTTTTGTTTGTTTGTATAGTAAGGTGACAGTGAGCATTTGATCAACCAGATAAAGCCACACATCTGTTTCCATTGCAAATGTCGACTGGTGTTGTTATTGATGTTTTCATTCAGCTGCCGGCTTACTGGCCTGTGACACTTTTAACCTCTCAGGATCAATGGGCATCGGTGCTGTGAGCTCTACAGCGACGTTTGTCTGGTTAAAGCTAATCGATTAGCATTGGTCATCCGCCAGATTAGCCACTCTTGAGTGAATAGTAGCTCAGTGTCTGAAGTATTTGGAGAAGCCACAGTGTGTTAAGGGTTGTAACATTTACTGCAAAACACAATAGGAACTTCAGGGCTTGACACTTGTTCACTTAGACAGCTGTTTGATCGGTGGATTCTGCACAAACTGCATTTAAGTGGTTTAAAACACCAGAGTGCCACAATGCATGTTGATCAAGTCAGTAAGTCAGTTGTCTTTTTGTTTAAAGGTGTACTGGGGGGGGGGCAACATTTCACCTCTACTACTGGGTCCATACAATCAAATTTTACAGTCATCGGTTATTAAAAAACTAAAATGTGTTGCTATAACTAACCGCTAACTGAAGGTCTGTCTCCCGGAGTCTCCGCCCACCCTCCTCCCACCGAATTAGTTTCCTGGTTGTGGAGAGGGCAGAAAGAAAATAAAAAGTATTTTTCTGCTATTTTGTATTTAATCCAATAAACTAACCATCAAAACGTACACAGACCCTGTACCTCCAACGTGATTGACAAGCCCTCTGGACGGCTCTACTTCTTCGACTCACTGCTGCCTCTCGAGGTAAAAAGTAGTATTACAGGACAGGACGGTCCAGGGCTAGCTGGTTAGCATGCTTATCAAAGTAGATATCTCTGCAACACGATACATAGACCTCTTTGACATAATGTCGAAACTATACATTAAATAAAACGAGATACATAGTAGTTGGTTGTATTATGATCTCAGCTCTCTACTTGATGCACAAACATGTGAGTGGTGATCTTCTCATCTTACTCTTGGCAAGAAATAAGTGTATTTCCCAAAAATGTTGAACTAATAATTTAATCTATGAAATGTAAAAATGTGGAAAATTGACTATTATAAGTTCCAAAACCCCCAAATATTCACATTCATTGAAAAGCAGCAAATCCTCAACACACACGAACACACTGATTATTCTGTAACATCCAGCTTCATAATGTCTGGGACTGAGGCTGCGATTATGCGAGTTCTGATAAATTAGCTTTAAATTGAGACTTCCTTTTATAACAACAAATACTTCCCGTGCTCTCCGTCACAGCTCCGGCTCAGTGTTTCTGCATTCTCTAACAAGCACCATCACATTGTAAAGTGCATGTCGTGCTCCAGCCAGCAGGGGATATCAGCGTTGCACAAAAGGAACACTGCCCACCCAAATAATTACCATAAGGACCGACGATGCTTCTGAAGCAAACCCAGATTTTGATGACTAATTGGTTTTATTTGAACACAAACAAAAACAGGTTGTTCATAGCAGCCAGCATTGGTGTGCGCGGTGTGTTTGTGTCCAGGCTGACCTCTGTTTGCATTTCAGTTCTCTCTCTGTCTGTTCTTTTGCATCAAGGTCGAGCAACTTGTCTTCGTTTTCTTTGCTCAAGGGAACAAGAGAAGTAGTAGTTATATCAACACTAACAAATCCACAAATGGTATTCTTGTTTTACCTATTTGTCTAATTTTCTGCACACTGGGCTACTATTAATCATTGGACTCCCTTTAATTACTCACACTATCTCCTGCTGGATTGTTAATTTAGCATAAAACATCACATTTAGTTAGTTCTCTGTACTTTTCACATGTATTTTTCTTATTTTTGATCACCTCTTCATGCTCTAGGGATCAACGTGGCATCATTACATATATATATATATATATATATATATATATATATATATTTTAGCTGGTTGTGGATTCAGATTCTGGAGAGATGTTTAGCCGGTTTACTTTTACTTGTTTATGCAAATGACAGTTACGTAAAGTTTAAAAATAATTGATTCATAGTATGGCCTGTGTCCACGTGGAGCCATTTTCTATGCTGTAAGTAATCCGGTTTAGTGAGAGTGGATGTAGAGAAGGAAAACAGATGCATTTGGATAATAAACGCTTGAGGGGCATACATGTCTGTGTTTTGTAGTGTGTGTGTGTGTGCTCCGTAGGAAAGTGTGTGTGTTTGGGTGTGTACAACCTTAAAAGACAGAATGATTGATTTTGTTATCGTTTCTCTGCCAAGATGGAAGTATGAAAAATGTGGTAATGAGGAGAGGGCTGCTCTCTTGGCAGCAGGTGTCAGAACAGGATGCTCATTTTGCCGTCATGTGTTGAGATATTTTAACTCAAGTCTACAAACATTCAGTAATGAGATACTGATATAAACACTATTGTAAATACTGCAAAAAGGCCCAAAGTTCAATACCGTTTTGGTACTGACCATGATGTGTCCATAGCATATTAGTGAAATGTTGACTTTTTCTTTGATTTGATGGTTCTTGAGGTTAATAAACAGCCAGTTGTGAAAAGCTGTTTTGGAGCTTTTGATCATTTCACATTATTTTCCTCAGCAAACTGTTTGCTCGGTTGTTGTGAACTTGTTCTGAGCACTTAAGATTAAAATCACTTGGACCTTTTGGTGAAATTGTTTGCTCAACTGCTGTTTCCAAGGTCGAGAACACGACTGCCTTTGAAGAGTACAACTAACATTGTAGAAAAGTGTTAGATTATAACAGGACTATGAGTCTACAGGCATGATAGCAGCTTGATTAGGTTGTGGGCACAGCTGTGCTTTGAGCTAACTTCAGCAAGCTGACATGGCAATGTGGACATGCTGATATTAAGCGATGTTTAGTGTGTTAGCATCCTAACATTTGCTTATTGGCGCTAAATACGACGTACAGCTGAGGCAGGGGGGGCAATAACACTTCTGCAAGTATTTGTCCATAAACCAAAGTATTACGCCGAAAAACACACAAAAGCAGCAGCGAGCTGCCGTGCAAATGTCCACTCTGAACTCAGCAAGCTGCAGCCTTTTTGAATCTGTAGCGAAGTGCGGCGAAAAATGTAATAATTGCAGCTTTCCTGGTGTGTTTTCGGCATTAGACAAATTAAAATGTTGACCTCACTTTGGAGCTAAATGAAGAGTTGAAGGGATCACCAAAGCCATTAGGTATCATCCTCTGGGGACACTGAATGTCTGTACAAACTTTCAGTGTGATCCATCCAACAGTTGTTGTGATATTTTATGGACCGAAGTGGTGGATCGACCGACCGACATTTCTATCCAAAGAGCCATGCAAAAAACATGCTTATATTTCTCTGAGTAAATGTAAAAAAATGTTTTGGTTTATCCTGGTGATTTGTGGGTAATGTAGTAGCAGTAGTTAAAGAGTCTTTCTGCTGCGTCATCTGTCTTGTTTACCAGCTTTGCTTCAGTGCACCGAGTCCCCCGGGGCGAACAGGACAGATAGTAACATGCTTGTTTAGCTGGTGAATAACTGCAGTTTCAATCTTTGAATTCTCGTGTTCTGTGACTCATTATTCAAAGGATTGTTATGGTTATTGTGGCTTTCATTGTGGACCATCTTGTTTCAATTACTGTGACTTTGGCCGACTCTTTAATTCTCACGGCAACTCTCAGGAATGGCAATTGTGCGTTTTTAGCTTTGACAATTTGGACCGATGCCCTTTTTAAAACATTATGTCATTGCAGCTCGCTGCAGGGAAACGCTCATGAGCTCTTGGGGCCTTTCTTGGAAATGGAGATAAAAATTGTGTTCATGACATCAGGGTTCAACTTAAGCCATCCTTGTTTTACAAAATAATTTGGCTCCTGTTGGAAAGTTTCTGCTCTCTTTCTGTGTGATCCTCCGTCACTCCTTATCTGTTTCTCCTCGTTGTGCCTCTGGGACTCTTGCCCTCACTGGCCCCGCCTCCTCCATTCTCACTAAACCCTCTGATTGGTCCGAGCTTCCCCGTAGAGCCCTCCCCTCTCCGTCTCCGCACACTCAGTGGCTCCCTGTCAGTCTGTTTGGATTATTGTAACAGCTCAGGCCTCTCTCATGCGCTGCCCTCTCTGCCCACTGCACACATTACCACAGTTCATCAGAGATGAGAAGGATTAGGTGACAGAGAGCAGCGTTTGTTTTCACCCCGGAGACGAGAGGAGGAGAGGGGAGCAGCCATGGAGTTGAAGTAAGTGTGTTGTTTGGGATTTAAAGATGGAGAGGAGGGTTGGAAAGAGTGAGAATTAGATGGAAAAATAACATGAGGAAAGTGAAAAGGAAATATTTATATTTAAAGGAAGGGGAAAACTGTACAGATGCTGTTTTGGGAAAGTTCTTGAGTACAGTGTTGATGAATTGATTCTATTTTCAGTCTGTTCCTGTAGCAGGAAAAGATTCTCAAAAGATGCTTCTGATATTCCAGGTTATAACCTTTGAAGTCTTGTGAGCTAATACTAGAAATACAGGTTAGTTCACGGTCTCATGTGTCCGCATACTGAAGGGGAAAAAGTCCCAGCAGATGTGCTTCAGGTGTGCAGGTGTATACTTTACTGTATGCTTGCAAGAAAATATTTGCTTTGCTCTCATTTCCTGTTTTCTGTTTGTCATGCTCAGTGGCCTCAGCTGGTCTGTTTTGAAACCAAGAACATGTGCATTGGCTGAGAAAAAGTCAAGTCAAGTCAAGTCAAGCTTATTATGCAACCCATAGATTACAGCATACCGTAGGAGACCCTCGGTGTGGTTAAAAAGCTGTTATTTGAGCCATTACTTATCAAGTGTTTCTCTCTTTGTCAGTGTGCGGTAGAATAAACAGCAGTAAAAAGCTGATGATCAGCTGATGAAATATGACTGAAAGTTATGCATTGACATATTTATCTTACTGTAACGCTGGTAACTCTTCTTCTGACTACATTACAGCTGTTTTCAGGATGTAAGTAAAAAACAGCAACACATTTTTCACTGCAATTCAGTCCACTTTAATGGCCAAGAAAGTTGGAAAACAAACATGATACGACTGCTAATGTAATGTATAAAGTGTTATGTAGCGAATAGTTAGTGAATTTAAGAGGTGCTGGAAGGCAGATTATTATTATAATACGTAGAACGATGTATTACTAAGATATCATCTGTACACACTCTAAATGGAGTTTAATCATATTGTTAACTATTAGTGCCATGCAGGAGGATTAAGGATCAACTAACTAAAAAACTAAATCCATTCATTATGCATTTTGTCTGGAGGTTGAGTCAGTGTTTTTGCTTTATTGCATGCTGGTTGACAGAATGCACTACGCTAGCACATCTGTTGGCCTTACATGCGCTAACACACTCAGGCACCCAGACAGGACATCGCCTTATCTTGGGTCACCAGAATGCACGGTTGACGGATATGTAACCCAGTGACGCAGTGGCATTAATTATATTCACTCAGAGAACAGTCTTTTTCTCTAAAACATGAAACTTTAAAGAATAGTCGGAAATTCTGTTGTTTTTTTTCAGGAATAGCACTCAACTCCTTTTTATTTTAAATATAGTTTATTAATCCCAAAAATCTCTTAAAGCTGCCCAAACAAAATGGCTAAAACAGTGTTCACTAAATTGCTTTTGAGGTCTAAACCCCCCATATACCAGGATACTTTCATCTGTGCAAAGATGCTGCAGCTGAAGTCGCGCTCTGCAGCTGTAATCTCTCATCATCCTGTTCCCAGTGGATGCTTTTAGGTTAGCATGAGACTGTTCTTATAATTCAGGAGAGGGGGTTATGTCGCCCTCTCCGGCATTATAGGCATGTGAAAGCGCTATAGATACACTCCGCTGTTTAAAGTTGGTAATTATTTAGCAGTAACTTTATTGGAGCTGCTGCTAAATAATTACAACATCTGGAGAAAGGTAGTCTCAGATTTGAAGTATTTTGTTATGAAACTGTTTCGGCGCTGATGAGCCCGTGCGATTACCAGGGTCACCATGGCCATAAGCCTTATAGACGCACCATCTGGCTTCAGGTGCTGAGAGGATTTAAAATACAATAACTGCTGAAAACAAACAAACTGCATCAGTTATAATGATTTATATAGTGCGTTTCTATAGCCTTTAGTGTCAACACAGGCAGAGCAGCATGCAGTTCATGTTGTCCTCTCCTGATTATGGTGATTTTTTTTGTGTCATGAATGACTGTTGCCTGATGTGTGAAAAGTAATATAAGTCTTATCTTGTGCACCCAGAATGGACGGTTGGCCAAGTGACTCATTGACATCCTTATTCATTCAGAGTGCAGCCTTTTTTCTCTGATGCCTGTAAAATGTGAACAAATAAGGACATTGATGGCACTCTCATACTTGTGCTTTTAAATAATGCAGTTAGCTTAGCATAAAGACTGGAGCCATGACAGCAACATGACCTGAGGGATGGCAACGTCAGTCTGTTGGTCAAAATATACTGGACGGATTTAGATGGTCATGGTTCCCTTAGCATGAATCCTTAATGACTTTGGTGACCCCTCCCCCCCCCCCCCCCCAACATGTCCTCTATTGCCATCTCTAGGTTAACATTTGTGGTTTTGCAAAACTATGGGATGGATTGCCAAAACGATAGGTACACACTTAAGCATATTTCCTAAAAAAGTCAAACCATTCCTTTCAGCACATCAGTCTTTGTCACTCGTATGTTAACTTAAACTATCTTGACAAACTTTGTAGCCTACTTTGAATTTGCTCAAGGTCTTCAATCTGAAAATATTCCCGTCTCTAAGAGTTTTATTCATTAAATACAAGGAGAACAAAAATATTACACATAACAATGTATAAAAGTGCAATGAAAACAATAAAAAAAAAAACAGACAGTAAAATCTGACTTCAAATTGCTGATTAAAAACAAAGCGTGAAAAGAGCAGCTATAAACTGTCCTGTGACTCGACTCTCGGTTGACACCAACATGGAAACACAGCAGTGAACCTGCATGTTGACTGGACTCTCGGACTTCTGACCTGGCAAACTAATGAGTCCTCCATCATAAAACATCATTTGACGTTTGACAATGTGCAGGTGAAGTGACACAAACGAGCTGATCCCCCAACAGAGATGTCAAACAGAAACGCGTAACCGATCCGTCTGTTTGTCTCCACTCTGATTGTTTACATTTTGAAAAGCAGGCCGTGTCATTATTCTGCGGAGTGACGTGGCATTATGTGTGTTTAGAAACGGAGAGCTGGTGACAACAGCTGAGGTCAGTGCTCTGGAAAGATGGATGGACACCAGAGGGAGACCCAGAGTAACAAACAAACAACTTCAGCCACAATGTAAACCCAAATATAACCTAAAATATACATAGAAGCCTGCTTTTAAAAACTGGAACGAGCTGGTTAAAAAATGACAGCTTGCCCTAGATTCTCTACAGACAGCAGTTAAAGTTTAATGTTGGTTAGCGGTGTGTTTCCTTTGTTGGAAGATGAGTGGAGAGAGCTGTTTGTTTTTGTTCTATTGCAGCGACCAAGTCAGTCGGAAATGCTGCTTTTGCTGCAGTCTTTGACGTGTCTTAATGCATCAGTGATGATGTGGGTGTGAACAGTGAAGCAACAAAGTGACTCATTTACTCTTCAGAGTGTGTTAATGTGTGTGTGTGCCCCTCATACAGGCCTTCTAGTCATCGGTCCTGCTGGCTTCTGTGAACAGTAAGGGACCTAAAGTTGGGGGTAAACAATATATTTCTTGCATTATTGGGCAAAAGTTCTATTTAACTTTTCAGCATATTCTAATTCAAGTGATCTGAGAGAAAATTAGACTTCTGCACCTCCTCTTGGCTATGTTTTCAGGCTTTAGGAAATCTAGCTTGCGGGGTGAGACTTTAGCCAATCACAGGTCATTTCAGAAAGAGAGCGTTCGTATTGGCTGTGTGTCGAAACAGCTGAGGTGGTTGTGCAGTGTTGGCAGTGTCGATCTGTTGGTTAGTTGGTCCACCACTTCAGTCCTGACTAAAATATATCAACAACTACTCAATGAATTTATTTCACATTCAGATTGCAGACTGTGCCTTTAACCAATCAGAAACAGCGTGATGAAGAAGCGTGTTCGTCATAGAAGCTGGTTGCTCTGTTATTTGCATTATCCAAATTAAAGGCAGCCTCTGTGACCTTTCATTAAAGGTGTCCTGTGGAGCATCCTGTGGACTTTGAAGTAATTTTTTAGTTTTTTGTTCACAAGGTTACCGTCAGAGCATAATATGCTATATTTCTTTCGACTGATGACAAAACCCACAATGTGATGATCTGTCTCTCGATGCATTCAGCCTACTCATTAAGAGTAATGAATCCAAGTTGACCGTGCATCTGCATGTTAATGCTACACACACAAAAGTTACTTTTATGTTTTCGTCTTTCCTCCAGAGTTGCATTAGTTTCTCTTGTTTTGTGTCCCTCTCCTCTGACTGACTCTCTGAGTTTGGCAGGCGTTGACATGAGATCACTGGAACAGCCTCGAAGCTGCCAGGCTTACAGAAATGTGTGAAACAACTCTGTCAAGAGCAACTGAGGTTATTGTTTTTAATGGAAAAGGTATGAACACTTTAAAAGAATCGGAGTACTCCCCCTATGTTATTCGCTGATGGATGGAGAAGAACGTTTACTTTATTACCTTGTACTTAGCAATCATGATTCTATTAAATCTTTCAAATTCAGCCTCTGGCTCTCCATATTTGTTTTTGCTCTGTCACTGCAAATACACTGAGTCAGAATTATGTGCGCACACACACACACACACACACACCTACACACACACACACACACCATGCAATCAGAAAGAATCCTTTGGCTTTAACTGTATTGGTCGTGGCGGGGACCCATAACTGCTGGCCCTTTTTTTTTTTTTTTTTTTAAATTCTTTTTTCCATTTGCTAGCTCACCAGCCGTCAGCCAGAACTCGCTCACACACCCCTGATGCTGCACATGCTCGCTGCACTGCAGTGAGCCAGCATTTATTTCAGACAGAGAGGGAGGGAGATGAATGGATGAGATGAGACAGACTGAACCAAGACTGATGGGAGAGTAAAGGAGGGAGGGGTCGGAAGAGATGATGTAAAAACTGACAGACAATCTGGCTAAATCGCCCCTCCTCAACTTCTCTCACGTGTGTGTGTGTGTCTGTGTGTGTGTGTGTGTGTGTGTGTGTGTGTGTGTGTGTGTGCAAACACACCGAGGAGCCGTCTCTCTCACACACATCCTGTTGTCTCCCGTTTGGCTCGTTGCTGCTACCTGGAGCAGAGCATCGTTTCAGAGGGATTTTAGTGCCTGTTTCAGTCACATGGAGCCAATGGTTCGGTCTGCGTACTGGAGTGGCTGACGCCTGTTGATCGGCCTATAGATGCAGCACTGTAAGTCTTAATTATTCCTGTTATGAGCCAAATATCTGGTGTTGTTTCAAGCTAAAATTCTTGCATGATTATAACTTATTTTCCCTTGGAGTCATTGCACGCTAAAAGGGTAAAATTCCAGTCGTTATTTGCCTGTTTCACGAGTGCCCTCCGCTGCGTGTTAGATGACGGCTCCATCCAGCAGGAATCAATCCGCTGAGCTGGAGCGGCACTGATTATGTAAGAGCAGAGCGTTGTGAGGCTGCTGCAGCCCTGTGCACCGTCAGCACCGGGCTGCTTCTGTTGTGGCCGTCTGCAGGATTTGTTCATTTCACTTTTATAATCGGTGTCGTATTTGATGCTTTGTTGATCTGCTTAATCTGGCCCGTGGAGCTGGTGAATTATTGACATGCAGCCTGAGACCTGAGCTTGTGCGTCTTGTGTGCGTGCGTCTGTGCTGGCGTACAGCTATATCTTGTCACTCAAATCTCTCATTTATGACACATGTAATGTGTTTGTTTAAGCTCTGTGCTGCTCAAATGTAAGGCTATAGATTGTGATTGTTGGGGTTTTGTTTAACTCATTAGTCTGCCACTACGGTAACTTGTTTCTGCTTCTCCAGCTTTGTGAAGCGGACCTGAGCTGCTCAACACATAACTATTCGTCAGCTGGCAGCAAAAACATTACATACCAGCCATGTGACGGATTGGAAGCGTTGGTAATGACCTCATTTTATCCACCGCTCTAATTTCAGGCTTACCAAATGACAATGTTGTCGTTGGAGGCTCTCATATCTGCTTTCAGAGAGGGTGAAAGAGAGGAGGATGCTTGTATAAAAGAGATTTAAGAAAGGCGAGAATAGGGGAATGAGAGCATGCACCGTAGAAAGACGTTCAGTACCTGAGGGCTTTCCTCTCAGCAGCAGAGGTGGCCTGTTTCTGTGCCTGTCTTGAATGCGAAGAGACAATAAAAGCACTGACACACTTTCTGTGTCTAAGTTAGCTGCCAGAGAACGTTACAGAAATGTCCGACATTGAAATACAGGAGCCATTAAAATGGACGTTTCAGATAAACCCGGAGAGCAAGTTGGTATGAGGAATCATTGTAAATATGCTGCATGGTTGTTTTAAAGTGTTTAGTTTTGTAGGTTAAGTGTTCCGTCTCTCACTGATGAGTGCTGAACACAGAGTGCCGTGCTTTCACTTTATAATCAAATATTTATCACTCAAAGTGCCTTTTTCATGAGGAGCATCAAGCCACAGCGGCAGCTCTGATTTACTCCGACTGTCTGCTACTGTGCTGGTTCCCGACATCGGGGTCGAGAGCGAGATAAATCCTGCCATGTTTACTTTCACAGACTTTCCTCATCATTACGGATGGTTTTACCGCTTTAGGCCTCTAACAGCGATTAGAATTTCCTCACGCTGCGGGAGATTCCTCCACTCCACCTCATCCTCCACACTCCATCATAAAGTAGTTTCGTTTTTCTTGTGGAGCATAAAGGGACTACAACTGCATTTTGTTGTTTATGTGCTGTACGATGGCAATAAATGAACCTTTTAACTGGATACGAGAGTGAAAGTTGTTGGTCAGGAGCGAACCGTTAGCCGGGTGGTTAGGGCTCATACAGCATGGGCCAAACAGGCCTGAGCAGAGAGTCCTCCCCCTACTCTCTCTCTCCACATATCATGTCTCTCTCCACCTCCACTATTAAATAAAGGCATAAAATGGACGAAAACTAATAGATAAAAAGAAAATGGTAGCCAATCACTTGCTCGCTTGAGCGAATAAGCCAAACAATTTTTGTTTTGGATATTGCTACCACATATTGCGTCCCACTGCACGTCAGTCGGGATGACGTCAGGCTATTGAAAAACACTTTTTAAGCCTCTGGGAAAGTTTTACGAATATAAAACCTCAATGGATTAAAAGTTAACTATAGAGAGAGTAAATGGAGATGTCCTGTCAACAGTTTTAGTGTCTTTTTATAATGGTGGTCTACGGGGAAAATGCTTTTTGGGCTGTAAGTCATTTCCTCCGTTAGTAGCCAGGCTGTATCCAGCTCAACTTATTGTCACAGTGGATGCTGAAATCACCATGAGCCAAGAAGTTTGGGAACAACCTTTTATCCTCTGTCAAAAGAGCTCTATCTCTGGACACACTGGACATAGCAGTCTGTCCTTTTAAAGTTTTCAGAGGAATAGAAATCCGTCTGCCGAGTAAAGATTGGGTGAAGGCTACTAAAAAGACTTTGGGGTGAGACTGTTTCCAAAGATCAAGAATGGACTTTCAATCTCAAAGTTTTGACCTCTCACTCGCTTCACAACCTCTCCGATGTTGTATCTATTCCCAGGCTGACTGATGAGAGTAAAATAAAGTATGGAAATAAAACATAGCAGTTGGTTTTGAAGGGTTGTTTTCAGTCACTGTCTCTAATACTTCTGTGTTTATGAGTTTGAGTTGAAGCCTGTAGTCACAGGCGCTGATCGGTGTGTCTGTTTGTGCGTTTGGCATTTCCTCTCTCGGTGAGGGGACGGAGGGAGGAAAGGCATTTTGCCTCTAACTTTGATCTTTACAAGCGCACAGATTTCCACTCGCCTCCACAGCTCGCCCCTGCGTGTTTGATCATACGTCGTGTCTTGTGGCTGTGTCCTCGCTCTGTCTCATCCTCCCTCTGTTTCTCTCTGCAGGGTGCTGGGTAAGAGGAAGAGGGACTCCTATGTCAGAGTTTTAGGATGGCCACTGAAGGCTCCACTATTCCCAGCCCCGTGGTCCGCCAGATTGACAAGCAGTTCTTGATCTGCAGCATATGTCTGGACCGCTACGAAAACCCCAAAGTACTGCCCTGCCTGCACACCTTCTGTGAGAGGTGAGTGGAGTTACCATGATGTTTTTAAGTGCAGATCTACGTGTTTTAATGTTGTGAATTATGTGTAACTTGATCAGGTCTCAAACTCAAAAGTACGATTTAGCATGTTTTCTGCGAGAAAGGGATGCTGCTGGTAGTAGATGCAGCAATAATACTCAATCAATAGTCTAATGCTTTTGTACATTTTATTATTGTTTCACATGACGCGCATCTCTGCTGTTAACTTGGGTGTGTTGGTGCCATCCTCTCTGACAACCGGCCTTTTGTTTCTGACACAAAAGAGAAACTGTGGACTGTCGCTTTTACTCTGGCTGCTTCTGGAGAGCCATTAAGCTGTCGGATTCAACGATGAAACAGTTTCTCTTCTGCTATATCTGTTTCACACATATATTTCTAGAGTATAATTTTACTTTTCGGAAGTGTAAAGAGGAAAATGGTTATATAAATACCTCACATTTCATTCTTTGGATCCGAATAGAGAACATTTGTTGTGAAGTTAAATTAAAAATTGTATCTATTTTTTCTCTTTCCGCCCATGATTTTGATTGATTTTATCTGCCTGATAGCAGCAAGCTAAAAACTATATTCAACAATAATTTGTAATAATTGCAAGAGAGATCCAAGAGCATCTAAAAGCATAAATGTAATAGAACATTGAATCCTAAATGTCAGAAAGGCCTTCTTGCACGGACCTGAAGCTTCCTCTGCCAAAAAGTCTTTCTGACGACATCAAACATGATGCTAGGTGCGGTCTGTGCGTTTATCACCACACTGGTCCCTAATGTAATGTTGCTCCACATTAAAGTTATTATGTGCACGTGAACAGTCTAATGCAGTCCAATGCAACCCTGTGTTGCGTAATGATAATAAATTATCTTTGAATCTTTGAAACTCAGTTTGTAGAAATCTACTTTCTACCATTAGATGACATCAAATGCAAGAATTTCACCTGTTTTCATCCACTTTACAGGTTGACTGACTGATAATGAACTGGTAGATTGTGTAATGTGTGTTTGTTCAATTATTTTCCTTTTAAAGGTGTAAATAGATGACTTAGAAAATTAGAAGAGCTCCAATTCTGACCAAGTATCTTGTGGAAAAAAAGAGGCTTCCTCGTTCAAAAATAGATAAATTAACATTAAACCTGCTTTGTGAGTAACAACTGCATATCTACTGTACATCATCGCTCACTTTATATATCTTCTCGGTGCAACACACCTACACACACTACTGTACACCTCCCACGCTGTTCTCCAGGCCGTTTCTTTCACATCAATCTCTACAGGATGCTCCCACTCTTTAATAATCCCCCCCACCCGTTCTCCTCCTCCTCCTCCAGGTGCCTGCAGAATTACATCCCGGCCCACAGCCTCACACTGTCGTGCCCCGTGTGCCGCCAGACCTCGATCCTGCCGGAGAAGGGTGTGGCGGCATTGCAGAATAACTTCTTCATCACCAACCTGATGGACGTGCTGCAGCGGGCGCCGGACAGCCGCAGCCAGGAGGCCGCCGCTCTCGACAACATCACCGCTGTGGCTACAGGCCAACTGCTCACCTGCCCCAACCATGGAGGCAACGTAAGACTCGCACACATTGTCCGTCTCTCTGTTTCTGTTGGTTAGTTAGACTTTAACATGAAGTTCAGACCTAAAAGCCATCGCATCTGAACATCCAGTTGTTGTTTGTCAAGTATACATGTGTATAGCCTCAACCCAATATTTAAATCTTACATTTTTCATGTTGCTTAGGTCATGGAATTTTACTGTCCGCCCTGTGAGACGGCCATGTGTCAGGAGTGTACGAGTGGTGAACATGGAGAACACCCAACTGTGCCTCTTAAAGACGTCGTGGAACAACACAAGGCCTCGTTACAGGTCCAGCTAGACGCCGTCAAGAAGAGGTACAACAGCAGCATTACGTCGACTTCCTAGTGCAGAACGGACTTAATTCACTTTACACCCAAGTAACAGCCATCATAACAAACGCCATCCTCTTTTATGTGCGTGCTCTGTCATGTGACTGTTGATTCAGTATGTGAAAAATGCCTCCTCATGCCTCCGGTTCCTCCGTTGCTCCCAGGTTGCCAGAGATCGACTCAGCCCTGCAGATGCTGTCAGAGATCCTGCTGCAGCTGACCAATCAAAAGGGCTCCATTGAAGACGGCATCCATACCACCTTTGACGAGTTGCAGAAGACCCTGAATGTCCGAAAGAGCGTTTTACTGATGGAGCTGGAGGTCAACTACGGCCTCAAGCAGAAGGTGAGGTGACACGGCCTGAAACAAAGTAATTCGGCTGACACAGGCAGTGTTGTTTGTCGCGCCTTTTATGTTTGGTTTAGACTTTGGTCCCTATAATGATAACTGTTTTGAGTTTTTTTAATCGGCGTAAAGCACTATGCGTTCACTATCGACCTCTTATTCTCATAAAGAGGTTTTTGAATATATAACAAAAGGAAATAATACAGAAAGAAACAATAGAAATGAACATTAACCTAATTATAATCCGCTTTTAACCCATTACAGGCTACTCATCAGGCTAGTTTTGCTGAACAGTAGCCGGTCTGACAGGCAGTAGGGGGGCCGGGGGGAGCCGGTGCACCACCCCCATCCAAACAAACCAATCACTCAGCCTAGTCAGGAGCCTGCTGCTGCTGCCACCGCTCCTCAGGGAGCTCCATCACATGGGTTGCTAATGATTTCCAATTCACGGGCTGGTGCGCAGCTAACGCACTGGAGCCCAAGGGAAAGTCAGATATGTGACTTTCAGCTGTGTTGTGGTTGGTAGCTAGATGGAGCCAGTGTGCTGTATGCACGCTCTGGGTGTGTCATGTGCAGCGAGGAAACCGCGTACAGCTCTGCTCTTTATGGGAAACCCTCGATACTCCTCCTCCTCTGAAGCTTGAGCACTATTCTCACAGTATGTACGGACAGTATGCCAGTTTTCAAAGCTACACTAATTCATACTCTTAAAAAGAGAATGAGATAGTGGAGGGGAAAATATTTGACTCCAGGGATAAATGGCTTAATGGCCTCTCTTGTTGGAGAAGAAGAGGAGTGGGATGGTCAGATGAGGGGGAGTGTGTTTTGGTGCTTTTAAAGAGGGCGTGGTGATGTCCCAGTAATGAGGAGGAACAGTGAGAATCTGCTTAAAAAGCATTCGCAACAAAGAATACCAGAAGTATGACAATCTGAGATATTTAATGATCTAAATGTGACTTGTATTAGCTCGTTATTAGCTAAAATGGTAACACTTGCTCATGTTATAAATTAAAACTATGAGTTTGTGTGATTAGTTGACACTAAACGGATCATCAATGTAATAAGTTACTTTGGACATTGGTTTATGTGTCTGCTATACCAGTAATTAACATTCATTTCATAGTCAAATCTCTACAAGTCAACACAGGATGGCATAAACATATCTGATATTCATCTGTCTTCATGGCCAGCTGCTGCGTCTGAAAGTTGTTAATTTTGCAGAATCGCTGTGATGGTGCCAAGTCATGCAGTATGCTTTGTTTTTAGGCAGTTGTTGCTCTGTCAGTTTTCACTTACCCTCTGTACTTGATTTGCCTGTTTGTAGAAGTGCTTTCTGTCAGTTTCTCTACCCACAAGGTAACCCTGCTGCCCCCTGGTGTGTGTATGTGTGTATTAGGTGCTGCAAACCCAGCTGGATACTCTGCTGCAGGGCCAGGAGGGCATCAACAGCAGCTGTAACTTCACAGAGCAGGCCCTGAGCCACGGCACCGAGGCCGAGGTGCTGCTGGTGAAGAAGCAGATGAGCGAGCGTCTCGTGGAGCTGGCCAGCCAGGAGCTTCCTCTGCAGCCGGGAGAGAACGACCAGCTGGACTTCATCGTGGAGACGGAGGGACTGAAGAAGTCCATCCACAACCTGGGCTCTATTGTAACGACTAACGCGGTGGCCTCAGAGACCGTGGCCACAGGTGAAGGCTTACGACACTGTGTGGTGGGCGTCCCCACCTCCATCACCATAACCACCAAGGACAAAGACGGAGAGCTGTGCAAAATGGGCAACGCCGTCATCACCGCTGAATTGTCCTCACCTGATGGTAGCAAAGGTGAAGGGGACATACTGGACAACAAGAATGGCACTTACGAGTACCTGTTCACAGCTCCTAAAGAGGGGACTTTTAACTTATCGCTGCGTTTATACGAGCAACATATCAAAGGAAGCCCCTTTAAGATAAAGGCCACCAAATCCATAGATGTGTCGTCGACTTCAGAGGGCGTCAAGAAGAGGCTGAAGTCTCCGGGCAGTGGACACGTCAAGCAGAAGGCCATCAAGAGGCCGGCCAGCATGTACAGCACGGGGAGGAGGAAAGAGAACCCCATCGAGGACGACCTCATCTTCAGAATCGGTAAGAAATATTTAATGTCAAATATGCACTCGTATATTGTATGTGTGTGTTTTTTAAAATCCTTAAAACCATATCAAACCATGCCCTCAAACAGTTTTGCCAAATTTAGCAATCTTGTTATTGATTCTAGCTTCTAAAATGTGAGGATTAACTGCCTTCCATCGTTGTACATTTAATATCTTCTGGACTCTTGGGTCTATTTTGTAGACTTTACAAAAAGATACAAATGTTGCAGCTTTTCACTGTACCATTTTTCAGTAATAAATCAATGTTTTTCACAGCCTTTTCAGTGCAGGTTTGACAGAAACAGACAAGAGGCATGACAGAGTCAGTTTACTAAAAGATGCTTGTGTAAAAATGAAGCATTTTGTCTCTTTACATACTGTTGCATCATGCAAGTAACTTAACTAAAACTACATTTTTAATATAAGCTTGACATTAAGTTCGAAACCAACAAGTAACATCTTCAGTCTAATAAAGGAACGAACAAACAGCTTATACAGTATATACAGTGTCAAAAGAGATATCCAACAATTTAAATAACTGCAAACAGTCTCACCTAAATGCCAATACAAACACTGTAAAATCGTGATTTATGCACAAAGTCATATCAGTTAAAACATTGCACCTTGATTGAGTTTATGAATATATTCTAGTCTGTGATTTACCGTAAGTCCACTAATATATTTAATGTTTTTTAAGGCACAAAAGGAAGAAACAAAGGGGAGTTCACTAACCTGCAGGGAGTGGCTACCTCTTCTCTGGGAAAGGTGCTGATAGCAGACAGCAACAACCAGTGTGTCCAGGTACAAATAACAAGTGTGCTGCAGCTGCTCTCAGCCTACAGATACAGCAGTATGTTGTATGTATAATGGAGCACTATAACACTATCATTGCCCAGTTACCTTAAACAGCGCTTCCTATGCACTTTGCCATCTCACTGGAAATAAACTGTAGTAGGCCTTTTGTAGAGCCTTGTTAGTTTTAAAACTAATAAACACCAAATGGACGCATTTAAAATCTCTTGTTTTTATTTCAACATATTTAACATGTTTTGTGTGATGCAGATTTTCTCCAACGACGGCCAGTTCAAAAGTCGTTTTGGCGTGCGCGGCAGGACTCCGGGTCAACTGCAGCGGCCGACCGGAGTGGCCATCCACCCAAACGGTGACATCATCATTGCCGACTACGACAACAAGTGGGTCAGCATCTTTTCAAGTGAAGGCAAGTTCAAGGTAAGTCAGGATTGAATGTTTCATCTTCATTTGATACCAAGACTGTCGATAGGACAAAATGTTATAATATCTGATGTATAGCTAGAAAAGCAAAGTATCAACGCTTGATCTGCCTGTGCACCCCTCACCGCCATGTTGGTGTTTTATCAAAGGGACGACAATAACAATAGAATATTACCACAGTGTTTGCTGCCATAAGTAATGGTATTACATATTATATCGTCCCTTCAACACTCCCTCTACCTTTTTAGAAATGTTAAACTCTTTTGATTGAGATGTTTTTTTAATAATTCAAATAGCCCCCATTTACAATTTTCACACCTGCGACAACGACGTGTACATTTTCACTTCCCTCTTTAATCTATTTCATAAATGCTAAAGAAAGTGCAGATTTAACCATGAAAATCAACCGTTTGAGTCTTGTGCTTCGGATAGACTCTTGAAAATTGTCTAATTTTCCTACTTCTAGTCACTGCCGGGTTTAAATAACATGTAAAACACTGCCATGTTCCATTTAGGTCAGCCTGTGGTTTATTCAGTGAATGAAGCCTGTGTGTGTGTGTGTGTGTGTGTGTGTGTGTGTGTGTGTGTGTGTGTGTGTGTGTATATATTCGTGGGATGTCTCATTTTGCATTCTGTTAAAGTATACACATACAAACCTGTACGTTTCTTTAGCAAATAATGTAAGACTAATGACTCTTAACTACATGTAAAACAAACTGGGGTTTAAAATGCATACTCATTTACTCCGATCATACTCCCTGAGGTTCCCACCATGAACTATGTGAATTGTAACAGAAATGTAAAATCCGCGACTTCTCCAGAACAAGATTGGCTCGGGGAAGCTGATGGGCCCTAAAGGCGTGTCGGTGGACAGAAACGGCCACATCATCGTGGTGGACAACAAGGCCTGCTGCGTCTTCATCTTCCAGCTCAACGGCAAGCTGGTCACCAAGTTCGGTAACAGAGGCAACGGCGACAGGCAGTTTGCAGGTACACTCAATGGTAATATGTGCACTTCCCCCGCTACAGTCTCACTCCAACCAGCTCACACCTGCATGTGGAATGAAGACGAATGCTGAACCAGGAACCATAAAGTTCCCATTATCCTTTGACTTCTGAGGGGTTTTTAATATTTAGATGAGTAAGGATTTCACTTAAAAACATATAATAGACTTTAATATAGTAATAACTCAACTGTACTCAAAAAAAGCATGTAGTAACATTGATCATGGTACAAAATATTTCCAGTCTTGTTTTATCATTAAATGGGAAATAATTCATTTGCATGTCAAAAACAAAATTCATCCACTGCGAGGTTGTTTCCTAAACCGAACTGCCCGTTTGATTTGGACAAACGGCACAAATCTGAGACTTTGCTGTCTGTTATTTTGAAGGGCCTCACTTTGCTGCTGTCAACAACAACAATGAAATAATTGTGACAGATTTCCACAACCACTCAGTCAAGGTGAGTGCAATATCAGAGCGGTGGAAGTGTGTTACAGTACGCAAAGATGATGATGATTAGTTCATACTGTAGTACTAGAAATGGTGGCTTGTATGATACTTTTCAGACTTTCCTCTTCTATTGTACATTCTTAGTTGTTTCCCCTCTAAGTGTCTGATAAAAATATTATCAACACAATTATTTAGTTGATGTATCACTATTTTTTTTTTTTTTTGGAAAAACAAAATCTAGGTGTTCAACACAGAAGGTGAATTCTTGCTGAAGTTTGGTTCGAACGGCGAGGGCAACGGCCAGTTCAACGCCCCCACAGGAGTGGCAGTGGATGTCAATGGAAACATCATAGTAGCCGACTGGGGCAACAGCCGGATACAGGTCGGTGCAAATACAAGCAGAGATAGACTTTTACCCGCTGCTGCATTCACAGTTGTTTGGATTTCAGTACGTGTCTTTATGGCTGATGTCTACACTGTGCAGACCGTCAGGTGTAATGTGATGTCATACAAATATCATTTGAATTTAGTTATTATTTAACTCTTGTGCCTTTTTAAAACGTTTCTCTGATGTCCATAAAGGACAAAAATGAGTTTTAAAAAAACTGCCATTAAGTTATATATTATTTTCTACTTTCACAGTTTCATCTTTTAACTAACTTCAGTCCTGATCATAACGACCATATATTCATTTATTTCCCCCCAAAATGTGTTCACAGCCTGGAATATGCCAATGATTGGCAACAACATGGAAGTTGACACACTTCTATTTTCTGTACATAAAAAAACTCTCACTTTTTACCTTAGAGAACAAAAATGTCCCCTTCCTAAAACTGCCATAAGCATCACAATGTATTGATATTATTTTCCACTTTCACTGAGTACGTTTTTTCAACTAACATCAGATCATTTTCATTGTCTAGGATATGTCAAAGATCAGCAAAAAGATGTATTTTGATGTATTGCACAAACGCATAATATAGCAGCAACGCCCCTACTGGAAACCAGGAAAAGAGCATGTACGGTTTCTGCACCACAGGCCAATTATGAGAAGCTGGTTCAATCTGGTGGCAAATAGTAAAAGAAAACTACAATTTTGAAGCCAGGACTCAAGAAGCTGGAGATGATACAATGCATGTTTTATACTGTAAAATGGTTGTTTTAGTGTGTAGTACTGCTTACTGCTATTATTTGGTGTTCTTAACATTGCCTTGCCACACTATATTCAACGATTTAACGACTTTATTGTTACTATAAACTGCTAATGAAGTGGGAGGCAAAGCATCTTCTGGTGTTCTTCCAAATGGAATTAAAAAGAGAACACTGACTTTCTCTCTCTCAGGTGTTTGATGGCAGCGGTTCGTTCCTGTCTTACATCAACACATCAGCAGACCCGCTGTACGGCCCGCAGGGTCTGGCTCTCACCTCCGACGGACATGTTGTGGTTGCAGATTCTGGCAACCACTGCTTCAAAGTCTACCGCTACTTGCAGTAGCCCTTCTTTCTCTCAGCGCACAAACTGTACAGTGTATAGACACACACACACACACACACACACACACACACAAACACACACACATGCACTCGTTAGTATGGAGCGACCGGCAGATTTTGCACTCACCCACCCACTCACCCTTGAATCATGCTGTCGTTGTGCCATCTGTGTGACTGTGTTAGAGAGATCTATTTGTGGTTTGAATGAAGTGAGGGGATCTATCTCATATTCACAGATGGAGGCTGCTGACTGGTGCTTTGAGGGGTCATTCATAACCTTGTTCACATTCCATCTTAATTACACTGATTTAAAAAAATAAAGCTTTAGTATTGTACATATGTTAGACCTTTTTAATTGCTGTGATGTGGCAGGAAAACTGGAAAAAAAAACAAAGCTATTGCACTTGTTCCTAAAAATCACCGGTTGGACACTGTTAAGTGAGATGGAAATTTAAGTAAATACGTATCTAAGTCACCTGAAAATTAACGGGAATTCTAGTTCCAGCGACTGCAGCTTCCTGGTAAATGCTCTTAAGAGTCGTCACATTTTGCCTGTTCACTATGAAATAAAAATATTCCACCCACTGTAGGTAGCAGGGTATTGTAGAGCATGATTAGGCATCTCTATGCATGTTGTTTTTACTAATAAAGTAATGAATATGTTTTAATCTGACAAAATCACTTAAAGAAACTTTGAATGGAAGACCTATTTCAATTACAATACTTCTATCTACTATGTGAAAATGACTGGTCGATGTAATTCCTCATCAATTTAAATTAATAAACGTGGTTATATAAAGTAAGCTGATAACTTCTGCTTAATTGTTTTTTCTAAAACCACACCGTGCGTTTGTGTTGTGCAAGACGAGTGTGATTGTGTTGTGCTCAATTAAGGGAACCAAACAAAAGCCACTTGATATGTTGACTTAAAGATTTGGTGTGATTATGTGCAAACATCTCAACAGCAGAAATGCTGAAAATAAAGTCAATCTTCAGACACATCAGTGAAAAGGTTTGTTCATCGTGCTGCAATGCAGGTTTAATCCATCATCACCTTCACCCCTTTCCACGTGCTCGTATGTCTTTTCAAAACAAAATTAAAAATACTAACAAGTTGTATTTCAGTAAAAAAACTAACTATTTGTCTATCCTCAAAAATTGAGGTGTGCGTTGTAAAAAAATGCACTGTGCTCCTGTTGGAGTCAAAATGTGTTTATCCTCAAGCACACAGTTTTCAGTACTGAATTTGGTCATCCATTTTCTACACAATCCTGTCTAATGATTGGTTTTCCATTGTCTTGTTTATATTTGTAATGCCAAATGGAATTAAAGTGCCCATAGGAAAGACTATTGTGATTGTAGTTTATTTTGTTGTGTACTTACTGCATCAATTGTAATAAGATGCATTCATAGCTGCTGAAAACACTGTGTTAAGATGAAATAAAGCTTCTTTTTTAAACATTTTTTTATTAAGATGGCATCTGAAGACCGACATTAATCATATCAGAAATGCAACTTGGTGTTCTGGTATTTCTCCCTGCAGTGACGATTAATCAGTATTTTCAAAATAATTGCAGATAAAAAAAGTCGGCACAGAACACTAATGTTGTCTCCCAGTAAAACAGCAGACCTACTGAATGAATAACGTTTGACTGAAGACGATAATAAGGGTTTTGTTATTATGTAATGTCCCTATTTGAGCAATGTTTTTATTAGACAGCAGAGGGCATCAGAAAATCATGACGTGAACTCAAACATCGCTCCTCCTAGTTAAAGTAATGCTGCCTTCATTTGCAGTCGGAAATGATGATGACTCAAGCGAACACTACACTAACGACCCAAAACGGTGGCAAACATGACTGTTTTACCCTCTTACAGAACGTCTCGGCACAAATAATATATGTGCTTAAAACTGAGCACATTCACCGTAGCAAAACGTGTTTGTTATAAACTTACATCCCCATACTCAACACGGGAGCTATAGAGTTTACGAGGATCAGTGAAGGCAGCAAAAGCCCCGTGACAGTCTTCCGCGGGAATTTCAGTACTGGACGAATTATTTCTTTCCTATTTGGATTACAAACTTAACAACAGCGCTATAAAACATATTGTAAAGCAAACCATTCATGCCAGTGGACGTTGCTGGCACAGCCAACGCAATACAATGGTAAGCAGATGTTCACCTTTACCCGCTGTTGATGTGATGCTCTCACAGACAACCTAGCATTACCAAGCTAGCTCCAAGCTAATGCTAGCGTCAGTTAGCTGCTAAACGTAAATAACGTCTCCAAGTTGATATCTGGAGTTATACACTTACGTGCCACGTGGTCAATATTTGCCGTAATTCAGGATGTGTATCGATAATAATACAATATGTAATATCTTCCTCGCCGAGTACATTGATGTTCAGTGCTGCCTCTGGTGGCCGGAAGCTGTATTACAACAACAATGAGGTAGAAGCGCAGACGTGCAAATCTAGGAAAATCAACCCCTCATACAGTGTTTCCTGCCACGTGCACAGGTTTGTATTGCTGCGTGATATAGTGATATTAACCAGGTCTTATGTTGCTTTGAATCTGTTACAGTCAAAGAAGAAGGGACTTAGTTTGGAGGAGAAGAGAACTCGCATGATGGAGATTTTCTTTGAAACGGTGAGTTTTCCCTCTGCAGGAGACCAACTGAAGGTTGAAGTAGGAATCATATTAAAAGTAACCATTAAACCATAATGTTAGGCCTCAATGTCCCCTCTGTCTGGATTACACTGTGACAGTGGTGCTCTACAACATTGTGTCACTAAAATTAGATAAAATCAGGCATGATTAGAGACAAGTTAAATAGTTCCTTTTCGTATGATAAATAAAAAAATATATATTTTTAATTTGTTCTCCTATTCTCTTTGTAGAAAGATGTGTTTCAGCTGAAAGACATTGAGAAGATCGCCCCTAAGACAAAGGGAATAAGTGAGTAATGATCAACTGTTTTAGTCGAAACGCATCAAGACTTTTTAAATGCTCCGTTAACTTGTGTCTAGTGTTCAAGTTTGCTGCCTGTTTAAATATATATATATATATATATATATATATATATATATATATATATATCTATGGGCCTTTTTGTGTGTTTCCCCCACTGGCCTCTACTAAATATATTAAATAACTCTAAAGGTTAGTAGAGACATCTCTCTATTTTAAGAAAATAAAAACATGAATGTGGGAGTTGAGTCTGAACAGGAGCATAATGCACTACAATGTATTTTATTTCCCTCCGTGTTTTTGTTTTGTTTGCAGTTTTAGCCCATTTACCACACTGGTCTCATGACATTGAGTTTGAGTGCCTTTTATTGTTGCTTCACTTTAGTTGTTGAACATGAACTTTAATCTGAGAAGTCTGCAGCTGCACACCCTGAAGTGTCAGCCACTACTGAAAGGAGCAGTGTTTAGGATTCAGAGGCATCTAGTGGTGAGCTGGCAGATTGTATCTGAATCCCCCTCCACTCACGCTTCCCTTTCCAAGTCGGAGAACTAACGTGGCTTTCGGGTGATGTAGAAATGCTAGAGGCTCTTGCTAGTGCCAGTGTTTGGTTTGTCTATTCTGTTGAAACTCTGCGGGCTCCGTGAGGAAGACCCACATGTAGGTATGAAGGGCTCAATCCAAGCTAACAGTGCACAACAACTCTTACTAAATAATATATTCCATTTCTGCCAATAAATACCCCTAAATCCTACACACTGATCCCTTTCAGACAACTCATGCATAAGAATGTATGAAAAGAATTGCACAAAAGCACCAGTTTAAATCTTGTCTTCACCAGAGATGTGCTCATACGTTTCTTGGAAATAAGTAATTCAGCGTGAAACAAAAGCATGAAACAAGGACTACTAATCAACAAAGAGGATATGAACTAAATAACAACATTCAGGACTAATACGCATAGTTGTATTACCTCAATACGTGAACATTCATAGAAATACAAAGTATGATATGTTTAGAACTGTCGTGTGTAAAACCTTGATGAATACCAGCGATGGTCTTTTAAGTAAAATACCATCAGTTTATTTCCAAAGACCACAAAGTCGGTGTCAACACTGTTGCATTCTTGAAAGCATTGTGGTGACATGCTTGCAACATGACCGTGGCAGCCAGGGTTAGCTGTTTGCCATCTTAACTGTATTTAGTCTGTTTAAGCAGAACCAGACAAATCAACGGCAGAAATCTCTCAGTGCAGTTGAAAAGCTTTTGGTTTCAAAGCAAGCACATTCCCTCGATGTCAACGTGGAGACATTATGAGTGTTGAGGGAACATTTATAAATAAAAACGTGGATTTTTAAGACCCGCAGATGAGGGGAGGGGGGGGGGGGGGGTGAACTGAGAAGGTTTTTTAGTTTTAAAGTGGACATAACATTAATCAGGAGAACCTGGATCGTGTTGCTGTGATTAAAAGCACATGTTTTTGTCCCCCTTACTTGGGCATGATGTAGTTACTGAGTGGTGGGGGGATGGGGGGGGAACAAGAGATCTGTGTTATGGCCACATTTTTCTGTCGAAGAGGAGAACATGTGAGAAAAGGGGCCGTGGGAGTGATCTCGGCTCAATGAAATAAAGAGTCGTAATAACACACTGGCAGCCATTAGAAGGCCCAAGTTGAAAATGCACAAAAAAAAGCAATTTGATGCCCATGAAGACTGAAGACACACACACACACACACACACACACACACACACACACACACACACACACACACACACACACACACACACACACACACACACACACACACATACACACACGCACACACAGGGTTTGGTTGATCCATCCAGAGTGTTTTTCATTTTCAACCCTCGTTTCTTTGCTGCTGTTCAACATCCTCTCAAGACTCCGCTCCGCTCAGCTCTTAACGCAGCAGATGAGCTCTTTCAGTTTCACAGTGAGGCCGGCTGAGCTAAACATGTGGGAGTATCACATTTCACCGCTGACACCGTTCAAGATGGAGCTCCTGCTCTGTTACATCATCTCACGCAGCGTTCTCTCAGAGAAGCATGAAACGGCCACAGAGGCTGCAGATGTGTGGGTTCGGTCGTGTGAACATTCGAGTGCTACGCTTTGCCAGTAAAAAATGAGACCCGATGCTGACTTGTCATTTTTTTTAAACCCTAAGTAGAATGCAATATTGTATCCAACACTAGATGCATTTCACATCGCCTGAAGTCCTCCAAGCTTATAACAATCATACCTCTACTATGAATCGGTCATGCACAAATCAATAATCCACAAATGGCATCAACTGCTGGGAAGGCAGTGTAATAATAGCAACTGAAGGATTGTGGGAGTTTAATGTAGGAGGTGTGCTCTTCCTCTCTCTCTTTCTCTCTGCCGCTTTAAGCTCCCATGTCTGTGAAGGACGTGCTGCAGAGCCTGGTGGACGACAACATGGTGGACTGTGAACGAGTGGGAACGTCTAACTACTACTGGGCCTTTCCCAGCAAGGCTCTGCACGCTCGCAAGCACAAACTGGAGGCGCTGCAAACACAGGTGACACGAAGAATAAAACTCCAGCTTGCAGGTCGATGCAGATCGTGTTGCTCTGAACAGCCTGTGATGTACAGCATCTCTCTAGAGCTGACAATGGATTTTATGAAAGACTGAAAGCAGATTTTCACCAAAGGCTGCGTTTTTCTCTTTCTGTTCTGACACGTCTCACTGTAGTTTACAGTAAATGAGGTCAGCACGGATCAGAGAGGGCTTCTTGTAATAGAAAGTCAAGACAAGAATGGGAAGTGCTACTGGTTTAAATTATAGATGGATTTTTCATTTAATTTTCACATTTTGAATATTCAAAATAAACGGAGACATTCCCAAATACAAAAACAAACCAGTGATCCCTAATTCTAACTTAAAACTGAGACTCTGTCGTGTTGTGAGAGATGAGTTGACGCAGAGAGAGAGACACTGTTCTCGGTGGCAGACAGATGGTGAGAGGGTGGCGGCGACTCAGAGAGCGACGGCCACCAGATTTCTGTGACAGAAGCTAAATGATGTAGAGCAGCGATCTGATGTGTGATAATACCAAACGTATTACAATATACGGTCATAGTGGACGAGCCACAGCAGATGATCATCAGATGAACTGTAGACTCCTCAGGTAAAACATGACGGTTGACATTATATCACCCGTTAACACTGTAATGTAGATCTGTATGCTTTGTCGGTCTGTTGGCTCTATAAATGTAATTTAACGTACAAACGAATGACACGGCTTCCTTTCTTTCGGACATATTAATCATAGAGCATGCTTTAACGGTACATTTTACAGCCCTGTAACTGGCTTTTAATGTCAATAAACCGTTAACCTCTAATGAACCGGTGAGCAGTCGTGAGCAATTAAGATTTTAAGGTTGCATGAAGCCGTTATAAGCTTTAAAGGCAAGATGGCTTCTGCTCTCAATTAGTGCTAACTAATTGGTTGTTCTCAGTAACTGTTCCAACACTTTTAACTTCAAACATTGCATTATGGGAGAATACAGGAAAGCCTCCCATTTGCTACATATTGACTGATGTAAGACTTGTTTACTTTAAAGATTTCTGAAGCGAAGCAGCGGAAGGCGTCTGTGCAGAAAGCGGTGGGAAAAGCGACTGTGGGACGTCAAGATACAGTAAGAATATTTCCCACACGCGTCCACACCTTGAACATAAAGCTATAAAACATTAAATGACAAATCCATGTTGATTATACTGATAAAATGCGTAAATGATCTGTGTCTGTGTGTAGAAGGAGAGAAGCTCTCAGCTGAAGGAGCTGCAGGCTCTGAGAGAGGAGCGAACTCAGCTGGAGGCCGAGGTGGAGAAGTACAGAGAATGTGACCCCGAGGTCATCGAGGACATTAGTGAGTACAGATACAACATCAAGTCACCTGCGATCACTGACCAAAGACGCCTAGCTCTGATTGGTCTCGTGCATATCTAACGAGGTGCAATCAATTGATGCCACTGGACCTACAAGCTTGTTCTGCAACATGTGTTTTGTGTTGATAGGCTTTGACAGTTGATAGAGTCAGCTGACGGTACGCTTGTAGTTTTGGACTGTAGCTGAATGCTGAGAGTGATAGACTCATCAATGAAAAAGATGGGAGTCCGGATTCCAACATCAGGTGGCTCACAAAGGCAGATGGTGACATCTCTTATTCAGAGGAAAGAGTTGGGCAACGGCCAAGAAACAAACCTTGAATGCGTGGTTTCACACCCGAATAATGAATACAGAGTTGTGCATGAGGAGCTGGTCTAATTCAGTGAAGCCTCCCACAACCTGTCAAATATAGGAGTGATAAAAATAAGACGTCGATACAAGCCCGACATTAACGTTGTTCTTTTTAAATAAAGTATGCAGCACATTAATCATACAACACTGACGTACATGTATATGAATGGAAAGGATACCAGGAAAACCTCCCAATAACCAGTGTAACAGTGAACTTGGCCACCAATCCAAATCACATTGTCGTAGTGCTAAAGAAAAACATAAGCAGGATGTGGGAAATACCCTAAAATTCCCTCCTCACATGTTATCCTGGATGTTTAGACAGCTCTAAATAAGGTGCAAGAAAGAGATTGCTTTCGCTAAAAACATGTGACTACACACATATTATGTAGTATCATCATGTGAATGCAAAATGCTTCTCTTAGTGCATCGAAGGACTGCTCAGTCAACTCTAAAGTGTGCGTCCCAAACACAGTGGAACACAGTTCATTTGTGTCTCACAGGTCGGGACATGATCGTCGAGAGTCCTCGTTTCTCTCGTTTCTCACGGTTCAAATCAAACGGAGGAAGTTCAAACTTATCGCAAGTGGTCACCCGAGATGCATTTAAGCGCGCTGCTGTGTCGGTTTTTAAACTCAAGGCTTGAACCACAAACGGGTTACATGTTGATAGAAGGCGGTACGTGTGAACGGCGGGAGCCTTCCTGTTGACACACACGGAGACGCGGTTCTTTTTTTGGGGCTCTTTAACTCACATGTCAGTTTTAATTTGTGGTCTAAATTAACCGTGCAACCTCTGACCTCTCAGCTTCAAGGGTTTTGAAGTTTATAAAAAGACAACGGCAAGGCCACTGGCCATCACTTATTGACGCGCCTCTTCTTCAGTATGCGCACACAATGCCCCACAGCTAGGAGCGGTATCACAAAAGTCCTGTAGTTCATGTGACAGCTGACCTTTGTGTACACATGTGACTTATGAGGTGTCATAAAACAATATTACCTGCACCTCCTAATGTTACACCAGATATGCATTTAGTCTGTACACACTTCTGCTGTTATTGTCCACGTGAATATTGTTTGTCTCCTGACAATCACGGCGACATGAAGGTAATAATTCCTGTAGTCCGAGTCAGATATTTGGGCTTTGTTGAAATAAAGTTTAATTTTGTGGCTCAGGGAGGCAAAGTTAAGATAAATGTTACAGTTAATTCCAGGTAAAATAAGTCTATTAAGACTCATCTATAGTCCGCTACGCAAGTACTCCAGTATATTGAGCATTTGTCCCGGTACATCTATATTATTATGGCCAAAATCTCTCAAAGAATTTAGCCATAAAAGTTCTTAACTTTGATTTAGATGTAAATGGAAAGTGAACTACAGCTGCTGCCACATGTGTAGCGACTAAATATTCTCTACACAGTGTGGTCGATGTGTTTTTTTGTGTTTTTTAGCTCGGTGCCAAAACACCAGAGACATGACTTCATGATCACATTGTCAGACCCTCTGCTGTAACTCTGGTGCCTGTGATCAACCTCTTGCAGAGCGTAATCACTGCAACAGCTGTTGGATTCCCAAGTCCAACCCCAGGAAAATTAGGGGGGGGGGGGGGGGGGGGGGGGGGGGGGGGGGTCCACTGCTATCTGAAAAGAAAAACATTTTATTACCTTCTTCAAATATTGAAATTTAGATAAACCCTTTAAATTATAATAATAATGCATTTTAATTAAAGGTGCCACTCAAAGACACCTTACAGGCACAATGTATCAGGACATAGAAATATCAAACAGTGATGTATAATAACACGTTAACCCAATGAATCCTCATCGGTGCTAAACTCAATGTGGCCGTTGCAGACAGAACCGGTACGAGTCACGCTCGCTGCTACGAGTGATTTAAGTTGGATTCTTCAGGTTTAAAATGTTTGACAATGGCTACCGCTCCCATCGATACCAACAAGCTGGTGATGGTAAAAGGTGGGAGTTGAAAAAAAAAAAACACCTCAAAGAAATCTCCGCCACAGGCATGTATGACTCTATGTAAGATAAGATAAGATAAGATAATCCTTTATTCGTCCCGCAGTGGGGAAATTCACAGTGAGGAAGCATTTAGGATTCTTAAATGACTTGTTTACCAAAGGAAACATTGTTCGTGGTCGTCTTTGTTTGTGTACTACAGTATGTTTTGCATGATATTTGTTATGTTGTCTGCATTGATTTTATAGGATTATGTAACGGGTTCACTTTCAACATCTGGCCACGGGACACCAGATTATAAATTTTATGAGTCATCTCAGTTTACGAAGGTCCGCGATCAGAAGTTATTTAACTCCCTCCCACTTACAGCTGCTATCTATCAATGTGTGTTTTCATTGTTTGCATTCTCAATAAATGCTGAAATGACAAGAGAGTCAATGACATAACCACTGCTCATGTCCTCGAACCAGAGCGCGCTTCGTTGTTATTTTTTTTTTGCGTGACAAATCGGGGAGAAATCTGCCAAACCTGCTGTGAATTGATTTGAGGACGCAGCGGCCCAGTCGTTGTCGCAAAGCAGCCAAATGTTCCTAAAGTGATTGTTCCAGGTGCCTAGCAACTTGTTTGTTTGTGACCTGCTGTTGTTCTAGGATCACTTTAGACTTGAGAGGGATGTCAAGTCAGAGCGCGTTGTTCGGCTCTCTGTGAGGGCTCTCGACGGGCTCTTTGTCGGCTAAACTGTCCACTCGAGTTTAATAGTAAACATGTTCATCCAGTGTGGCTGTAGCTACCCAACCATCACGTCACTTCCCTCCATCAAAGGATTTTGTTTGCTGCCTCACTTACAGTCCACTCTCCCCGTTTGTTTTCTGTCCTGTGTTCAGTTTACTACACAAGAACATGTCTTCTTCTCTGAGGTCATCAGCCTGTCAGCTGGGCTTTCACATTAAGCGCTTATTTGTTTGGCCTGTTTTACATTCGCACAGCATGCAAGTCTTCTTCCATAAGCACACACACATGCTGTAGATTTGCAACACAAGATGGACGTTGACGTTCTGTTTCTCTCATCTGTAACACGACTCTTTTCAGTCTTTACACACGCACAGCGGAATTTAGTGCAACTCATTTTGCTGTTCATCCTTTGAAAGCGCTTCGTTGTCCGGTAGGAGTGTTTAAGCTTTAATCACAGGCCTGAGTTGATGCCTTAATCTAGACCTGACCGTACGTTTACCTGATCAAATGAAAGAAACCGTAACATTTTAGCTGTAGTCTTTTCCGTCCATTGGTGTAAATAATATTTCACTCTTGCAAAGTGAACACACAGACTGTATAATGCAAATGTTGATCATTCCTTTTGTTTTGCAGGAAAGTCAAATGTTGTAGCAAAAGAAGCCGTTTCCAGGTGGACAGGTGAGGCCTCTTATCTTTGTAACGCACTTTCAATAAGTCGAGCCGCAACAATTTATCAATCATTTGTTCGGCAAGTATTTTGATAACCGGTTAATCATTTAAGTCCTTTCTCATGCAAAACATTAGATGGTTTCAGCTTCTCAAATGTGAGAATTTGCTAGTTTTTATAGTAAATTGAATAATTGTAACTTTTTTTTACTGTTACCTGTTGTTTTATAGACCAAACAGTTGATTAATCAAGAAAGTATTCAGGCAGATTAAACAATGATCACTAGTGCTGCAACTAATCTGCAGATTATCTGTGTGATTTAATAATTAATCATTTTGGCTTTAAAATGTCAACGTAAAAAGAGAAAAAATGAAACCGCAACAATATGACGTTTTCAGATTCCTTCATAGATATTCAGTTTAATATTACAAGCGACAAACAAACCCATCAAATCGTCACATTTGATAAGCTGGAACATTTAACGTGTTTGCTTGCGAACGACCTCAAACAATTAGTTTTCTGTGGATGGACTAATTGATTAATGATCTTTGCAGCTCTGATCAATAGTTGCCGGCTCGTTGCCTCTGAATATTCAGTTCACTTATTCCATCGATTACTCTTTAGAGCACTCGGGCTGTAAGGGCACTCGGTGTCCAAAATGTCACCTCCCTGCAACACGTAGGCGCTCTTCTGTGTGCATTCATTGACCTGAGCGGCAACCTTAAAGACAGCTGACCTTTTGGGGATCATGGTAACCAGCCGGGCCTGTGGTGTTTTGACTCTTTAGGGTCAACCTCGCCTCTTAACTGCTCCACAAAGTCACGCTGTCAGTTTTCGTTGGCACATGTTTGCTTCACTTTCATAGAATTATCCTCATTTAAAGAAAGTATGAGTCATTTCTGCCTCTTCTATGAGTTGTACTTCCCTCGTCTAAATGTGGACACGACTTAACAAATACATGGAGCGTTTCGTAACAGCGCCTTGTACAACAGCTGTCGTAGAACAAGTACAATGTGTACTTCTTTTTACTAGAAGCTGTAATGTCGTCAGGTGTCACTTACCACCAAAAGCACAATGTCATCCGCTGTGTGTCAATCAGCTGCATTTTTAAACACACTCGTTGCTCTGGTGCATTCTCACCAAAGTCCACACAGCAACGCCTAATCTTCTGTTCATGTTGGAGGAAGTGGCTTTGTGTGATTTCATATAAAACATTAAACATGCACAGCTATAATTGCTATGTAGCTGGCGTTATTTCAGCTTCTGCAGGCCTCGAGTCACAGCCCCACTAAACGTGGCTGCAACTTCAAAAAATGAAGTTGGGCGACTTTAACCCGACGCCTCGTCGCACTGAGACACACCCACGCAGAAAGGCTCACACACAAGCACCGACGCAGTTAATCACTTGCACTTGAACTGAATTTTGTCATATCAAAGCTGGATTACAGTGATCCAACAGGACTCAAGTGAAAGGCATCACTAATAGCGTTATTCAGAGTCTATTGACTTAAGATCTTGATAAGACTTGTGCTAGCCTACAGGAAGCTGTTTGATTTATTCTTTAAACGAGTGACGCGTCCACAGCTTTCCGCTTGTCTCCTGATTCCCTGCTCACGGCAGAGAAACTCGTGTTAGATCGTAAAACAAACTGTTATCTAGGCTACTTGTAGACATTTGCCAAGACTAGGCAATTGTTCCACCTCATCTTGGTGGTTGCGGGAAGGTGCTAAAAATGCTAATTAAAAATGAATAAAGAAAGAAAATGAAACCACAATTAAGTATCAAACGGGAATCTTTCTCAACACACAACAGTTCAGTTTCTCTTTTGACAGATCTATGGCATCGAGTCTGCTCTGAGCAAGATGTTTATGCAAACTACTGGAGCACTTTGCTTTGGTATCCAATGACTGCGATCTCGTTAAGGCCTTTGACCACAATCCCCACAATTTGCTTTAAATGATCTCTTAAATGGTCACTGGTGGGAAATGTTCCGTGTTCAGAAAGCAATAATCAAAAATGACTCGGCTTTCACCAAATGAGCCACGAGACCGAGGATTTCTTCTTGGAATGAACCATCCCGGACCGACGCTTCTATCTATGATACTATCATTTATATTTTGGCTCGCTAAACAAAGATTTTCATTTCTGTTTTCAGACAATATTTTTGCCATTAAGTCATGGACGAAGAAGAAGTTCTCCTTTGACGACAGCCGCATTGATAAAGCCTTTGGGATCCCGGAGGATTTTGACTACATGGACTAAAAGCTTTTTTGTTTACCAGAGCTCATAGTCGCAGTAAGCTAAATAATAAGTGTTAAAGCTTCAGTTTGAAGCCAGTGTACCTGGTCTCAGCAGTCGTAGTTTATGTTCTGTGTGTTACAGTGAAAGCCAGGCCTTTTTATGGGCTTTGATTAACGACGGGTATCAGTAATGTGGCGGTGGCAGATGGACTTTATCAGCCGATATGTTGCTTTGGTGCAACCAGAGAAGAGCAGCACCAAGCATGAGTGGCTGTGAAGGGTGAAGGGCTTCTGTGAGGAACACAACCTAGTAAGCCTGACTTTTGGGACACCTGTTGGCATGAAAACTGAGAGCCCCACTTTGATGATGGAAGGTAATCTACACCGAACACATCTGTGGAGCCAATGGTCTAATTTAAATGGTTCAAACAGATGGTTTGGAATCAAATCCTTGGGCTCTTTTTTTTCTCTACCTTTTACCTCTAAAAAGTGCTTTTAAGCAACATCGAGTCCACTTTGTTTACAAAAAGTGAACAGGAGAATTAAATGACACAGGATACGTTCAGGATATGTTATGTGTACAAATGCTGTAAATATTTAAAGTACGTTTACGTTTTTTGCAGAACCTCTTTTATGGTGCCGCAAATAAAATGTCCCCCTTTTGAGTTGTACAAGCCGTTTTCTGCAGTTGTGTTGATTCTAAAACGTATTGAGTTTACAAATGTATTTACACCAGGCCTCCTTTCTTTTGTGCTTTCAAGTCTTTAGAAATGACCACTGAAACATGACCAAATCTGTCACAAAGGCACATTCTTTTCAGAGCTACGCACTGTGAACAAAAAAAGGAAAACTGTTGTCATGACTTGTCGAGAATGACTCTTGCACTGCTTATTTTCCTCCTTTTTTTTCGCTGTCAAACCCGCTCCCAATGCAGAGTGTCAGAGTGTTTACTCGGCAACCTAGTTGACAAAGGCCAGTGTGTCTGAGTTTGTTGATTTACATTTCAAATGTGCTCGTCTTACTCACGAGTTAAGTTTTCTTTCCAGCAGACGAATGATATGCAAACATATTGTTAGTTCCCGGTTGAGTCATGACTTATTTATGATGTTGCCTAGTGCAAGTTATATTTTTATCTGCAGGCCATCAAAGCATACTGCATGTATAGTGTTTATAATGCTACCAAATGCATAAGATCGGTTATACATCCGGATAAGGATAATCTACTTATAACATGTGCAGTGTTCTTACATGTTCCTTGTTGGAAATGTTCCAACAATGATCCAGAAAAAAAACAATTTGACAATGCCTACCTGCAGTTTTGTTAGCTGGAACTGCCCCACCCACAGGAGAGCAACCCGGGTGTATATTCATGTGTGTACCTGCCCAACCTGTCCTGACTGATTCATGTGTTTGACATGCCGAATGTTGAAGCGCTCCTCGAGGGTTGTGCATTATGTTTTACCTCACTGTCTCTCACTTTAAAGACGACTGTTAATTGAAGCTTTTTGGCTGAACGTGTCTTGGGATCAACGATGCCATCATTAGGCCAAGTAAAGACTTTCACTGAACCTAAAGTATAGGCCTAAAGGAAAGACCTATGATTATATAACACTGAACTGGTGCATACATATTGCATGCAAGGTATACTCACAACAATGCAAGAAAAAGTCCTGCATTCAAAACCCTACTTTAGTTAAAGTATTGTCAGCAAACTGTACTTAAAATATCAAAAGTGAAAGTACTGGTCCTGCAGAAAAAGGGCCCAAGTGACTGATAATGATAAGATTATAAAATAGTAGCAAAATGTACAAGTACTTGAGTTCTTCCACCACTGTGTTCACGTCTGTAGGGTGCTGTTGTTTTGGGGAAGTATTTAGATATTTGACTTAAGTAAACAGAAGTACCATGGTCTAAAAATACTCCTGTAAAGTACAGAATTATTATTAGCAGAGTGTACTTGTCAAAAGTAAACATAGTCATTATGCAGAATGGCTTCTTTCAAAGTGTAATAGTAGCATATATGTTTTTATATGTAAAAGGTAACTAAGCAGTGTTGGAAAGTATGAGATACTGTACTGATACCATAAATTCTCCTATTGGCGACTTGACATAAAAAACACAATATTCTAATATGATAGGAAGCAGTGCAATCAGCTTTTATTATACTGCATTTCTATGTTTATACTATTGCATTTTTTTATGGAGGACTTATACTACTGTAACAAGTATTTATACCCTTTATTCTAAGAAAAAGTTCAAGTAAAAAGTACAATGTTTCTTTCTGAAAGTATAAAGTAGCATATAATGGAGAGTACAAGTATGTCAAAATTGCACTTGTGGTAGTAGGTAGTAATGCATCATATAATACAGGCATATAATGTGTTTTTGAGTAACAGTAAAAGTATAAAGTACAATGAGATAAGTAAAGTAAGGACCTCACATTTGAGTAAATGTGTTCAGTAACTTTCCACCACTGTAGGGTACGTTATACATACATGAATATCTTTGCATGATGGGGCTTTGTTTTGTTTTGCCTTCAGCAACAGACACGATAGCAACATTGTTGCAAGTGTCAGTGCTGCCTGTCCGATGTGTGTGAGCGGGGAGGGAGGGACAGAGGAGGGAGGGAGCTGCTGCTGCTGCTGGGTGAGAGAAAGAAAGACCAACACAGCGAAACACAAGGCAGGCTGCAGGCTGAGAGGGCAGCATGGCGGGGCTTCAGGACTTCCACTGTCACAGGAAAACGTGGATCAACATACTACTCGGAATACTGCAATTACTGTGCGTACAGCACGGAGGGGCTCAGCTGCAAGGTTCGTCCTTTTACCTTTTTATTTTTCCCCGCTTCGGGGGTGTAACGTTAACGCGACCGGAAAAAAAAAAAATATGTCTGACTTGACAGTGGCACGAGATCATTTGTACACATTTTATGTGTTTTTTTTATGGGGGTGAACATGTTAAGAATGCATTTCTTAAATAGCGACTCGAGGCATATTTATGTTTTTACCAACATGGGAGAGGTAATGTTTTGTCAGCCTGCTAGTCCATGCTAGCTCTCACTTCCCTCTGCTGTTTGGTTAAACCAAATAATACCTCGTTCAGGGGGAGAAGTGGCGCATTACCGGGACTTTAACGGGGACACTTCCCGGTTCCAGCTACCTCTGCAGTGACGCTTATACGTTGTTGTGAGCTGGGTGAACTGTGCCGTGTGTGCTGCAGCAAGCAGAGATGTTTTCCAAGTTCGTTAGCCACTGAGCTAACCTTCCTGCTAGTGAAGCAGCTAGCGCTCAGCCTTTGTGAGCCAAGGCGAAGTCATTTCCTCACTTGTCTGTGTGGTTATCATCCATACCGCTTCAGTTTATTCATTTGTTATAACCCGTAGTAAAAACGGGAGACTGGTAGTTTGTAGTTTTCTTGCTTTAAAAAAAAATGGTGCATTTGCAAGCGGTTGTTGTTTTTTTTCCCCCCATGTTGCCCAATTTCCAACCCAACAGCTCATTGAAAATTGTATTTCTTTGCTCCCACAAAGCCCTGAGTCAGATGTCCACCAGCGTGGTCGAGGTCTGGCAAGCGGAGGATGCAGACCCATTAGTCCAACTTCAGGTAATCATAATTCATTTCTTGCTGTTTGTATGGAGGAGGATTTATGTGCCAGATATGCATGGAGCACGTGTGGGTTGGCTGCTGCATCCCCATTGTGTTTGGCTCCACTTTGCAGCCAGTTGTGCATATTACATGCGTTACATGTGAGGGAAATATCAGTGAACGTACACGACTATTGTGGTTATACTATTGTGTAAATGTTGTAGTTATCGAACTAGTGTACAAGTAAAAAAGCAGCGCGGGAGGCCACCTGCCATGTGGCTCCTCCTTATTTTCTTTTGTACATAGTGTCCATTGTGGAGTTCAGTCTGTAGTACACACTGAGCGCGTGCTAGGAACGAGGAAGTATTTTAGTACTACTTTGCAGTTCTTTCTTGCATACTACATTTTAAATTATATCCAGCTTCTTTAGCATGCATGTTATGCTTTTCATGCTTTTTGTTATGTGTTTTTTTAATTTTTATTTAGGATCAGAGTTATTTCCTAAACCTGTTCAGGTAGGCAGCTGTGAGTCATGGCGGGAGACAAACACAAACAGCAGGAGTTTCTACTGATAACCTGTCATGAGGTCACCAGCTGACTGTCATGTTACCTGAGGGGGGTGTGGCATCTTTGTAAACAAACAGCTTGATAGTTAGGTTACTTTGAAAATAAGTAAACAAATATATATAATGATGCATTTTTCACCAAAGTAGGGTTGATCAATAAGTAAAGTCTAGCGTGGTGAATGGTCGGCTAATGGTAGTCAGGTTTGCCTTCCACAAAAATACTTTTGTTATTTTCGTTGCTATGTTTCGCCCAGTTTCTGAAATACTCATTTTGCAATCTGCCCACAGCAGTAATTACCACAGACATGCCCAGACCAGAGATAACGCGAGGAGTTGATTCACCATCGAAGATCATTCTTATTTGTGGGATTGGTTAAAATGACAGTGTTAGAACATGTTTTTTGTCCCCCCACTCATTTCTACACTGCAGACAGATGGCAGAATTGTTGACATTGTTAGGTGTCATGTTTAGATAGGCAGTGGAGAATGGAGTAACTGTCTCAGTTACATGTGCTGTGTGAAATAGAGCATGACATGGATGTCTTTCATCTGCATCCCAGTGCTGCTGCTGGTCAGTTAGATAAGTAGTGTGCTGTATGTTGCTGCAGGCACACTGAAGTGGTGAGGAAGGAGACAGATACAGTGTCGTGTGCCATGATGCATTGTAAAAAAAACTCAATCCAGATAGCAAATTTGGGCAGCAGAGATCATAATTGAGCAGATGTCGTGTGTATAACTAGAGCTGGTAATTGTTGGCATCTTCACCTCAAGCCTCTTCCTTGTGTTGTTGATTTGAGGATCGTGTGTTTGTATTGGCTGCAAGTCTGAATAGGTGAACTCTAGTCCCCCAGTGATTGTTTGATTACTGTAGTTCAGGGTTTTCATCTCTTTCTTCTGCATATTCGAGCATCCTGTTTGGTATTCAGGCCCCTGTATCGGGTTTCAAATCCCTGCATTGGTTTTTAAACGTCCCTGCAACTAGAATCCAATTAATTTACAAATGGTGCTGCTTTTGAATATTCCTTGTGCTTTTTTTTTAATGGCTCACCTGCGGCAACGGCATATGTTCTGTCATTGGTGTGCTTAATCAGCTGGAAAATCAGTTTTGTCTCGTTCAATTAAGCCATCAGCGTACCGAGCTTTAACGCTGCTGGGGGCAACGCGGGATATGATGCAGGATAACACAAGCATACACCAGTTAGAACCTGTAACTTTTGCCACGTTTAGACAACAGATATGTGACGATGGATAGAATCAGTATTTTCTTTATATTGCATTATATATATGATACTGTTAATAGATCACAACTATAAATAATGTCTGTTTTCCTCTTATCCAGGAAAGTAAAGGCTGGATCAATTATGATCCCTCGTTTATCACACATTGATGAATCCTGTAGATCCTGATCTTTGATTTGTAGCATGCTCTGCACTGGCTTAATTTAACCAATGACATTTAAGAGTTAGTCGCTGCCTTTTGTACAAAACAATCTTATCTTCACTGGTCGACAAATCTGCATCATCATGAAGCCACAAGGCCCCAGGTTGTTCCTATGGAAACTGTATGTTCTGCGTGTGAAGAGACCGAAGCTTATCTCTGCAGACCATGCATGGTGGTGCACATAACCTACTGCACCGTGGGTAACAGTGTTTGCACTGTTGTATTGTACAATATCCAGTCACTTACTCGGTAATCCACGCTCAGAAAAAAGCTGTGTTCGTGTTCATTGGTTGTGGTTTTGATGCAGTACTGCTGGTGGGTGTATTTTGAAATGTTTAAAAAGGGTTTCCTCATTTTGCAGACCGGCCTCATTACGAAACTGGAGAAGATTTACATCCCATTATCGCACAAATCAGGGTTTGATCCACTTGTGGCAATGAATCAGTCAGTTGTCAATAATAGCAATAATGCTGTGCCTCACAGCACCATAACCAGCAGAAAACTATATCATTAACTAATGAACATACTATATACAGTGCATAAAAAGTACCAACGTTTTCTAGTGCTGTATCAACTTGTAGCCTGAATACCAATTACAGCAAGTTGTTTGCGTAGTCACTGATGTTCAGTCAGGAATCCTCGATGCACAGTGTGAGATCATGTACAACAAACTGGATGTTTTATTCTGAGACACTCCGCCAACACTGGCAGAAGTCTCTGCTCTCTGTCCAGCCCTTTTGAGTCCGGATGGAAATGTTGAAATGCCCGTTTTAGTTTCCCAAGACTGTTCCACTTATCTGCTTGGATTTCCTGGTTTATTTACAGTGAAATTTAGATTTGATGCAGAATAAAACCTTTTGACTTTTCCAAAAAAAATAAGATGACAGTGAAGCGTATCAGAGCAGTTGGTGGTGTTACACTCATAGTAGTCAGAAGGCAGTTTGGTGCACCAGTAGACCTGCTACCCACAGAGCCTCCTGATGTTCTCTCTAGGCCACAGAGTGAGTGCAACATATTGACTAAAGAGTATTTTTTGTTTCAGGTGGAGAAGGAACGAAGAAAAGACGTTCTTCCCCTGGAAGACGGGTAAGCATTCTTTTTTTAGTTTCTAACTCTTCTGCGGTGAAAGCATCAAACAGATTCTTTTCTGTGGAGGTTTTTCACACATTTGTAAAGCATTACACACTCATGACAGCAAGCCGAGATGAAAAGGTGTCATGGAATTTAAACCTCACTTTACTCGTTCAAATAGCGGTCAGAGAAAGCCGCGCGCGCATCAAGCAGTTTCAAAAAGAATATTTAGAGTTGTATGAAGTTAATGAAAGGTTTCCACCTGTTCACCAGTGGCACATGGGATGGGAATACGTAGAGACTTTCCACCAAGCCACATAATTACCAACAAACCCCAAACCAGCAGACAGATTGCATCATACATACATCATAGTGCAGACTACAATTATACTGTATGACACGGAATGAAAGCAGGGCTTTCATGTGAATATATTCAACAGACTACAGCTTATAGTAGAGCTCTGGTAAGTGGTTTATTGGATGTGCACAATTAAACTGTAGCTGTGGGGTGGCATGTTTCTGTATTCACACAGACAAAGGGTGAGGTGGCGTTTCAGGTTAATGGGACCGAAGGTTTCTAAAAGGGCTTTTAAAAAAGTCTTCCCCAGTATGCTGGCGACGTTGTGTTGGTGAGTGAGGGGGTGTGTGTGACGGAGAGAGTTCTGGGGGCGTGTGTTTAGAGAGGCACAGAACCAAATTCCTGACTAATTTTAGAACTCCTTGAAAGAAAAAGCAGGGTAGGTCTTTCTCTCTCCCCAGCTGTTTTTTGTTCCAGCAGAAAAAATTGTTCGGAAAATAGACGTTTGCAGCAAAATAACAAGAATTCACGGTGTTATTTAGTACACGCTTGCTCAGAGACGGAGCGACCTTTTAAGGCTTGTTTATCCATTGTTAAATGTTTTTTTTATTTTAAGGCACACGTATTCTAGCATTTGTACTTGCTTCTGCTCCTTGTTTGTCTTTCTAGAGAAGCGATGCCAGTAATGTAAAGAAAGAACCCAGCCCTTCATATACCTAAACCGGCTTCATATGTTCCCAAAACTCAAGTGTTACTGGCCTAGAAGTTCATACCCTTTTAATAAAGGAGCAATATAAGACACTCGGAGCATTAATATAGCAGGAAAACAACTGTGCTATGTAAAGATATAGTGGAGTAATGTCTACGTGTGCCGCCGCTCTGCACTGCTCACATCCAGTTACATTACAGTTTATAACGACGTCACCCTCCAGTTCCCCGTCAGGTAAACACTGAGCTCCGTTCGTTAGCTACAAGCCGCGTCGCCATGTTCAGAGGCCATAGAAATGCTCCCAATCTCATTGTGCATCTCTTCAACAAATACCAGTTTGGATGACTTGTCTGTGCCAGTTGCTGGTATTGCTGTGCTTGATCTTAATGGTATCTTACGAATGTGTTACCCCAAGACTGAACAAGTCTGAATAAAATAATGGATTATCTCAATTTGGGCTTGGAGACAAAAAAAACCCGCATTTCAATCTTGGGTGCAGAGTTTAAAAATGTGGTTGTTTACTAGCCAGGTATGCATGTGATATTAAGTTGTGTTATTATGGGAAAGGTAGAATTCAGTGTTTTTAGAGCGTGACACATTTTTTTTTACATTTGTCTCTTGTTATTCCCCACACTTTATGAAAGGGCAATACTTAATTGCCAGAGTGCTCCTCTGAAGTGGCACACTTTCAGTTTTGATATAAAGTTCATCTGGGTCACATGCAGCCAACTGTTGCTGAACAGTGTGGGAATACGGCTATTTTTAATTCCAGGGAGGTGAGCGGCAGGAGGAGGCTTCGTAGTGCCGGTTGACCTCCAGAGCTGTGGGCTGTGAGGCCTCTCCTGCCAGGGTTATCAGGCACTTGGCAGGCCTGCCAGCGCTCTCACCCAGCCTAAAGAGCAAAGCAGATACAGAGGTTCATGATATCCCTGTCTGCGTTTAGTCTTCTGTCAAAATGTCTTAGCTTTTAGCTCTTTTCTTTGTTTGTTCTTTCATTCTGCTGCTTTAAAGAATATCTACCTGACACACACCTCTTTATTCTTTAGTGTTGATACTGTGGCACATGTGGTGTTCATTTCAGAGTTCCTCTTATTGTTTCCTTGTCTTCTCCAAACGCTTGTGAAACCAGTTGACCTTAACTCTCCACCGGTCCTCACCTCTCCCCCGGAGCACGGCTGAGGTCACTGCTAACATTGACTTTATTTGAGTTAGATCCAGGGGATCAAATAGCGCCAAACATAACTTGTTATTTTTGTGCTGTGGCTGTGGACAGAACCCCTTGGTCCACAGCTCAGTGGCATGCTTGTTCTGAGGCAAACTTTTTCACAAAGGCCAGCTGCTGTTGAATTCAGAGAAAACTGAGTTAGAAATACTTACCCCGTGGTAACTGCTCTCTAAACCTGACACCAGATATCCAAATGAAGTGTTACACCTGCATGAAGCAGTGTATTGTATGCTGTCTTTTATTTATAATCTACTTTGAGATAAGTGTTTATGTGATGTTGAAACTGCTGACCTACGATTTCAAACATTGCCAGATCTGCCTTTATGTACTGTCTGCCATCACACAGGACTCCTCTGCAGAGGCAGACGGCCTCATCTCCCCTTCACTTTCGACCCCTCATACGCTCACCGGTTGAAGCACTTGTGTAAAAGAAAAGTGTCCCTTTTATCAAAGACCACGGCCAGCTTATTTGTTCTTTTGTGTTGTCGAATTGCATTTCTTATCATGGGCTAAATTCACTTTGCTTTGCACGCCAGCTGGATTCAGCGGAATCGCATATCACAAAAAAAAAATAAAAGCATGTTTACTTCCACAGTATAAGTGCTTGTGTGATCTACCGGTCTGTCATTATGCTTACTCTAGATTTAACCTCAATTAACTGAGATGCCCTGGAGAAGCTGTTACTTGTTAATTCTTGATACTTGTTTGGACACTAAAGCATAGATTGGCCCGATTGGAAGGTAGATAAAGGGTTGCTTCTTTTTTTTTTTTGTCTTTGTCACTCCTTTTTAATGTATTTTTATTTCTGCTGACTCAGCATCGACCCCTTTTTTCTTTTTTTTTGCTTCCTCGTCAATTTACCACATAGGCCGATCTGCCGCTCGGAAAGTGATTCAGTTCAGTAGAGCTTTGGCACAGGTGGTGAGTTAACTATGTGTAGTTAAATGAAAATACAACCAGTAAACTGTCGCCGTTTTTAGCTTTCCTCTGCAGAAATATCACTCCTCTGAAACCTACACCACCACTAATGAAAGTGTCCTCTTTGGTAGTTTACAGAACCGTACGTAATTCATTGTGCTTGACGCGTCCTATTGCTTTCGACCGTTGAGAATGTCACGTTCCTAATTTTGTCTCCCAGCTGTAGACTAGTTCAGCGCTAACCACACTAACCAAAACAGAAGATACATGTCTGTACAACACCGTCAGACCTTCCTGTAAACTGTGGCTGTCCCCACTGTTCACAGATTGAACTGAGATCAGTCTGATATCCTGCACATTGACTTCACATTGTGTGAGAACATTTGCACTGGACAAGCATCAGTATTTCTATCAGCTATTATCAAGCTGTAGTCTGTTATAATAACCCTGTGTGCATACATTATATATGTAAGAATGTTTATTTCAGGGAATACTTTGGAAAACCCCACAACAAATATTGGCAATATAGCAGCAAACAACTGTTAGCGATGTAAAGATATAGTGGAGTAGTCGGTCCACCTGAGCAGGGAATAAAGTCGCTCACCCTGTGTGTTGTAATCCGGGTTTCTGGGTTTTGTTTACGTGGCCGGGCCGGCCACACATACCTTTCAGTGCACGTGAGCGTGCCCCACTGGTTAGCTCACGGCTAACTGTGCCTGGTCCAATAACAGATTCATTGTTTCACATTTAGAGTCTTGCAAATCCCAACAGCTGCTTCCTTCCAGTTATTAGGAATTGCTTTATGAGACATGTCCCAGCAGTGGGAGAACGTGTCACGAATCGTTTATATTCGTGGTAGAAACTGTAAAATGCTCCATAAGAATAGTCACATTTAGCTGTTTTTTATCAGACAAAGGTACAGCTGATTTTCAAATATAATAAATAAACAAAACTAAAATGTAAGTTGGATATGTTAAGGTAGGGTTAGCATCAGGCAGAAGGCATATTTAATCTATGTATTAGATGTAAAGTGAGGCGCTTTAGGGCTTCTGAACGAAATTCTTTATTACTGATCATCATGCAAGCTTACAAGACTAGGCCTGCACAGCTTGCGTGTCATGTTACCAAACGCACAACAGACGTTTTGTGTTATAGTCTAATGAGAGAAAACGAAAAGCACTTTCACTGCAATTTGTTCTGGAGTTTGTATGTGGTGTAAATAAGATGAACTTGATACTTGGTATGATACTTTGATCCAGATTTAATGCTGACGGGAGTCCTAATCACTGAAAAGTCTGTATGTGGCCTTACAGCCTAACTAAGTCTGTGAGCACTCAGGTTCTGGTATATTTTTAATTGTTAGCAGTGGAGTCTTAGTTTGGGGAATGTTAGTCAGTCTGTCTTGATTTAATTCAATTTCCCCTTAAGTTACTTTAAAAAGACCACAAGAAGACGTCCCAAAATCCTGAGTTTTGATTCATTCTTTAATTTTACAATAGCTTGTCTTTTTCTGGGCTGTCGCTGTCAAAGTGTGCAAGGAGCCAATCTAAAGATATAGGCTCCGAGGTATAGAATGAAATGTAACGCAAAAGAGTATTGTCCTGTGAAGCGCTAGTGAAGACAAACAGAAAAGTGATCTCCTGAAAGATGGCGACATGAACTCTTGAGCTATTCTCCTTCAACCTGCTTTCGTCTGTTGGTCAACAGCTGTGCGAGTCTTCTGTCAACTCGGTCCAGTCTTGCTTTCACTCTCTCACACACACACACAACCTCGGATCAGCTGCTGCTTCTCTGCTTCAAGGCACCAATTCGCAGAGCTCATTAGAGCAGGATGTCTCACACACACACACACACACAGTTGCCAATAAAACACAGTGTTGCTCCAAAAGTAGCTGCAGGAGAAACATCGGAGAGCAGAGTTTCCTGTTTTAACCCTGACTTGTGGTTGGTTGCTTGTATTTAGCGTTCCCTATATCTTGTGCACAGCAGCATACATTGTATGTGCACCTGCTATATTGGTCCACAGTAGGAGGTCCTTATATGACATTGATATCAGCCTGTTTACAACTCATAACTCATTAAAAATAGCCCCTTTCTCAATCTGCATGGTTTTCTGTGGTCTTCCCTGTGCTGTTTATAGTGCACAGTGTCTGTGTAGAGATATTGTCTCGCTGCTGTTGAGTTTGAAGAAGTCCAGCAATGTCGTGTCTTCGGCTGCAGCTGCAAATCTTCCCTAAAAACCATTCCAACCTTTCCAAGTTGGACCAGACGCCAATGACAATACGAGGACAGTGAGGGTTGGCTGTCCCACAGGCTCCATGCATCATGAACTGAGACACCAGCTCTTACAGCTCCGGTCAGATACGTCTGCCCTGATGGTCTGATCGATGTTGTCAACAGTCTCATTGAGGAGTTTATCCAGACGCCTTTTCAAGACTTTTTGTCTTTTTCTTGGATTAAATATCAATAATAACGTTGTGAACTATGACGTAGTTGTTAATGAAAAAGCAGGCATTGAGCAGCCATACACGGAGACTGCTCGGGCCGGCCGCAAGAAGCATTATACACCCATTCTGAGCTAGCTAGCATGCTACTTTATTAGCATGCAAACGGTGAATCAGCAATATCCTGCAGAGTTCTTACCTGACTTCTCTGGAGAGTCACTACCTCGCATTAATACTTTGCGTTTGGCAGCGTCTCAACTTGCCGACAGTGATTTGTGCTTCTGTGTAGGCATGATGCAAACGTTGGTGTAGCTGTTTTCATTGTTTTCTTCTTCTTCTGTTGTATTTCTCGTAGATTCTGGTAAAGGAATAGCTGCTTTGTGTACGGTAGAACATGTAGAAAGGTGACAGTATTTTCGCTGTGGGTGTTTATGTAACATTAAAAAGAAAGTTAAAAATCAAACCCTTGTTTGATGATTTGTTCAATATTAGTCATCGTGTCAAATGAAGTGTTATGTAACAAAATTGAGCCATTTGTTTGTGGTTGCAACCTTCAGTGCAAGTGTGTAATAACTTTCATATGCAAAGGCTTCATTTGAATTATGCTACTGAATTATTGACTCCCTTTTTTGTGTGACGGTTATCTCATTTCTGTGCTGGCATGATCATCGTCCTTCTGTTCGGGAAGTTAGTTCACAGTCCAAACTGTTCCTGCCCCGGGCTGCGTCTCAAACCCCTGTCACATGGCGGGTTAGAAAGGGGACACAATGTTCTTGTCTTAAGGTGTTAGTAAAATATTGAAAACATAGATGTTTTTTCTTCTCATACAATCAAACTGATGACATTCAAATACTTTTCTTTGGACTCATGTTTTGTGCTTTCTCTCCTCCACCAGCTCCTCTCTATATACACGGGAGAATGGGAGGCCCTTGCATTTTCAGCCCCCAGCGTTGGAGTTTGGGACGCAGTAAGTTCTGTTCTCACTTCCTAGTTTTAATATGTCGTGCCTCAACAAGCATAGATGTTGTTCGTTTCGTCCAGGAAATGACGAAACCCTTTATTATATGCCCCCAAAAACAAAATGTACTTCATTTCACCATCTCTGATCTTGAGTGATGTGGAAAACTCCACTGAGTTAAAATAAGACGGGCGTCATAGCGAAGTGACCTGTCGCTGTGATGAATGCCACAGAAAGGGAAGGTTTCATAAAGCAAGGGGCCCTCCAACCTTAAAGAACAGACAGGATATCCAAGTATGGCAGTGCGCTCCCTTTCCCAGCATCCAGACACATACTGGAGAGGGTTGACCCCAGTCAGAAGGGTTAAGAATGTCACTGTTTGCCACCGTACTGCCAAAACAGAAAGAATATCAGACTGTGGTCGGACTGTAGTTCCCATTGCTCCAAACAGTCAACACAAGGAGCTCCTATTTTGTGGTACTTTGTGTCATACATGTGGAATGTAGAAAGCAGGCTAATCACCAACAATCCTCATATTACTGGATAAATGTTTTGAGACTGTAATGTAGCTTCGGGACATTTGCAGTTGAGCTCAAAACAGGAATATGAATATAAACATCCTCCACGTCAGTCTGTGGTTTCCTTTTTTCTCTGCCTACGTGAGTCTTAATTATACTCTTCAACTACACCAGAAGTGTTGAGTAGTAAGTATATAAGACATGTAATCCTGAAGATCTGACTGAAGTGTCTCATGTGTTCGATTTATTGAAAAACACAGATATAGCAATAAAAAACTAAATATTAAAAGTTCTACAATGATGCAGCTGATGTATGTTACAGACGATATCTGCAGCACACTGCGTTATGATGCGGTTAAGAACAGATCCTGTCTGCTCATGTCCAAAAATGTGTGCAATGCAGTGTGACATTTATTCTGCAGCACTGCACACTCGTCCAGATTGATAGCTGGATCTATAAAAGTAGAAAGTATTGATTAGACCCCTCTGATCTAAGATCTTAGGCCATCTCGCTCTGCTCTGGTGAGCATGTGTCTCTGTGGCTTTAAGTGAAAGAAAGGTGAAAGTCTCACAGACAAACAGGAAGTGAAAGAAGCATCAGTTGAGGCACCTCAACAGAAAAGGTCAAGAATGTGTTATATGTTGTAGAATTCTTTTGAATTTATGTTATTTCTTTTTACCAATTACATTTTCTGTTCAAAAGTTCTCAAATTAAAGCTGAAATTTGCAGTAATTTCTATTACACTCTACAATGTACTATTAGCTTGTGGATAACTATATAGATCTACAAATGGAACTGACCTTACTCCACATAAAAGGGAAGTTAAATTGAAAATCTTAGCGATTATAACTTTTATAAAACACCCTTCATAATTACGGGCATATATAAATTGTTATTATATTCCCCTTGTGCGAGAACACGCAGTTAGAGATTTGTATTTGAGTTAAATTGGAAATATAATGAAATCATGAATTTATGTGCAGATTATGTAATACTTGGTCGCCTTACTCAACAAAAGTGCGCTGAAAGGCTCCTTTTGCTGTCTGTCGCTTTGAAATGCTCGGACCAGACGGGACAGGTACAGGCCTGTTGCTTCAGCGCTGCGTGAACGCTGTCGATACTCGAAAGCTGGCACTGACATGACATAACCTAGATTAGAGGTTAGTTTGGGTGTCGCCAGGCAAAATATGTTGAGTAACAACATGTCACTGTCAAAGATTATAGCAGCAATGGCCAAACCCAGAGAGCTAATCTGTGTGCTGATGTAACCCAAAGCTTTTTCACTGCCACCATTATGTCCTTATTTGAATATGTGGTTTTACTTCTTACACTGGGGCCTTTCTCAGATTAACTTTACATTTGGTTCCCATCTATTGACAAAGAGGCAAGTGGCTGGTTTTCCTCTTTTGGCTTTCGACTATTGACAGAATGCAAAACTATTATTCAGTGACTCAGATGATTTATTGCTGTAACAAAATGACTTGGCTAATCTCCAACCTTTCAACACTGACTCATAGATAGATTTAAGGCGGATTTAAGTTTCATTTAACATTTATTAAAATGAAAATATGTAATTCTTTGCCACCACAACCACTGTGGTCTTGATGAGCACCAGAAGGATCTAATCAATTTGATAAAAGCTCCTTAGATGCCTCATGAATAAGCAAACTCATAGATAATTGCGTATTTACAATATGGTGCCCTTCAAAGCGTGCCGTGGTGCTTCATGGGTAAAGGTTGTGTTGAGCGCCCGTTATTTATAAAGCTGTTCTGTCTCTTTACAGGTCGCTGGGGCTGCCGAGAGCTGAGACCATATATATACACAACCCCAGCCAGGAAGTTCCTGTGACGCTGCTGTCAATGTTTACATCCAGCAGGCAGTTTTACATACCTTTCTTTCACAGAAGAGTAAGTGTATATGTTTGCATTTGTGTGTGTGTGTGTGTGTGTGTAGCTGCACTCTACTGTGTATTCACAATTATTATTTCTCTGTGTGCCTTTGTCTTCGTAGAAGTGTCTGATAGAACTGTTTCCTCTCTGTCTTAGGTGATCCCACCCAGAGGGAAGGCATCGTTTAAACTAATTTTCCTCCCGTCTGAGGAGGGCAATGTAGAAAACACATTATTTATAAACACATCGGCCCATGGGCTACTGTCATACCAGGTCAGTTCCATTAATACATCTCCTGCTGTATAGTCTCAGATCACGTTCTGTTGGGTTAATGTGGTGAAATCCCACCTCGTGGTCCTTCTTCTGTCCAGATACTAGAGTGAAAGACACTCACATGTTGGAGGTGTTACCTCAATTAGCTATGACGAGAGTTTACGAAAGAAAACTTTAATCACATCAAACTTTGATTTCTTTTGTATTGTGATCCAAAATAGCATCATGCCAGACTGCTGCTCAGGACATAGCTGGCATCCACCATGTTTGTTTTCACTTTCCGTCCCGCATGCACAAACTCATAAACAAAGGAAGTCAAAAACGCCATTGTTTATGGTATTTGTAAATCATGTAAATCAACTTTTTTTTAAAAACTGCCCTTGCTCTCATGCTCTCTGCATGATCAGGACCTGAAAATATTGTCACAAGAAGATCACTTTTAAAGTAGGAGACATTATGCAGAAGGTGTTTCACACAACTAGTGCTTTTGTTCTAGAACTTTTATACATTGTACAAACAACAAGAACATTGTAAATGCTTTTGCTTTTACGTCACCTTAGTAGAGCCATGTAGATTAATAGGAATACAGTCTGGAAATTCAAATGCATTCAAATGCTTCCAGCTGCTGTATCGTCTTACTTGCACTCCATTCCCTGAGTCTGCCTTGTGGTTCCACCCTAGCTGGTTGTGCTACCACTTAGTTTATCTATTCAACTGTTCGCTGTAGAGATTTACTCCAAATACATTTGAATTGTGTATTTTGTTGTAGCGGTGAGTTTTGCCAATCTCACATTCAACCTGCACTGCAGTGTTTCTCACATATAGCTTATAAATGACAAGCAAACACGCCCGGACATGCAGACACTTGGACTCCCTGCACTGCCGCCAGCAGTGCCACTCCCTTCACGCGTCTCAAAGACATGCAAACGTTTTAGTCGTTTGCCTGTTATATTTATGTTGCCAATGAAACCAACAACACAAATCTTGTGGGCGTTTTTCTCAACACACATATCGAGTAGAGTCATTCTCTTTCCTTCCAGTTTCTGTTTGATTGTAATAAAGGCGCTATAAACCTGTTATATGGCTTGAATTTAATTTTGTCCTCAGTACTGTGGTGAGACACATGCTAATGACTGAGGAAAGATCAAATGAATAAACAAGTTGTAGGGCCTAATGACTGCCATTTATGCTTTATTAAGGGAAATCCTTTCTGCTGTTACATTATGAGCAGCTTACCTACTTTTACTTTATTCATAATCACAAAATGTCTGCTTCCATGTTATACGAACTGCTCAGTTAAGAACCACTAAACAACACTACTACTTTTGTTATGTGCATGCTGTTGAGGATCCTTTTTCTAAGCATGAACTGTTCCTTTTCCAGGTATTTGGTGTGGGAGTTCACCGGGGTTCATTAAAGTCTGTCCGAAGAAAGGATAGTCAGCTAGTATTCCCTCACATCCAGAGCATTAAGCTGACCCAAACTCAGGTATGTATTTAAACGTCTTTGTTTGTGCAGTCCGTGCATAGTAGCGACTAACAGCTCTTCATTGCAAACAGCTGATTTCCCTTTTCCTGCCGCCCTGATAAACAGACGCCTGCACACTAACACACAGAGGCTTTGTGATACACACTGACAGGCTCTTACTGTTGTTAATTCACTGAATGTGTGTGCAGTCAGCATGGAGGAAGTCACGCAAACAATCCCTTTATTTTTTCATGCTAAAAAATGTAAATGTTTGTTTGCTGAGTACAACCACCAACTATCCATTTTAAATGACGCATGCAATGATTCATTTGCACATGTTTCAAAGCCATGCAAAAACACCGAACACCAATGACAAATTCGTGCACGGTTTGAAAAGCACTGAAAGTGTGTGAGAAGCTGTCTGAAAGGAGGCCTCGCCTCCACAACAGGAAGTACGGTTGGCAGTTGCAAAATGTCAGCTAGCAGCGAGACTTTAGCTGTCATATTCACTCAGACTGCTGCTTATGCTGAATGCAGTCTGTTGTCCTCTCACCACGCTCACCATGTTTCAACATATAGTCAACAAAATGTTTACAGTATACTTATAATCATCAAGTTGGTACACTTTCTCCAAATTCATATTGTTTCAGTTTTCTGTCATCTTTACATTTCTGCTTCATTAAACATATATTTTGAATGAATATATCATTTCTGATGATTTATTCTCCAAAGCTGATGACAAGGCCTTGTCTGTTTGTCGGATATTTTTTTAAAGTTATTATAAAATAGTTGTGAAGTCTGATCAAACTGTGTCTGTTAGAAGCAGAAAGAAGAGGAAGTCCCTCTCTTGGTATTCAGTTCAAAACGAAAGGGGGAAATGGAAAGCTCAACCTAGTTTAGACATAATTACCATGACAGTTTTTTTAGAACTAAGTACTGAGCAGCCATATTAACCACTGACCATATCTAGAATGAATTGCTGCATATTTTTGGGGGTCGGGCAAACGGAGTTACTGTATTTTCTCCGGAAAGAAGAAAATAGCTATAAAATGGGACCAGAATCAACAGATAGTGTACAAAAGTAATTTTATATTTAATTTACTGACTGATAAAAGTGCAGTCATGTACATTTGTGGGGTTTTATTTGATACACAACTTCAGCACTTCATTTTGTTACTAATAGATGTTACTACATTTTGAATTATTGTCGACGTGGTAGAGACTTTAGTGTTATACCTGACAGCCTGCCAGTTTAAATGCAGATGTACTGAATGTGAATCCAATATACCCCCCTTGCGAGGTCCACCATGATCCGCATTGGAATTAGGGATTCCCTGGACAATATTTACACCATGTTTAAAGCTGGCAGGAGTTGACACCCCCAGAGTGTTCAGTTGTTCAGTTGTCTGTGTTTGCAGACCTGTGAGTTAAGACAGACGTTACTTCTTTTAATTTGTCCAATAAGTGACCAAACCAACCAAAGCTGCTCTGTTTCATTGAATTCCTATAATGTGTAGTGCATGGCTAGCACCACTAGAGTTCAGTCATGTGTGGCTTTGTAATAGCTACTCTCATTAAAGGCCTTGTATATAATAGAATAAGATGACCACCCAACTTGATGATGTTTGTGTATATATATTCTTTAATGCTTACATTCATCTTTTAAACCCCCGATGGTCTGTCATGCTGTTTCTCCTGCAGGAAGATGCCTCCAACATCACCATACTGGGTCTCCTCCTGGAGTGCAGCTTACCGAAGAGTTTGTTCAACAATCCTCAGGTACTTATTCAAAGTAGTTCTAAGACGTATTCATCTTATATGATTTTGACACCCCAAAATGTCACTATTCTTACAATTACAACTACTCCTGTGAATAAGCCCAGATTTATATCATTTCAAAAATATTAGCTGCTGCACACAATATGTCTCCTACTTTACTGTAAAGTCACTTCTCAGTGCACTGAAGGGTAAGTTGGGCAAGTTGCATACTGGACCACAATGGGCTAACAAACTAGTTGTGGTGTCGTTGAGACAGAGAGGAACTATTTCACCTCGATACTCCACAGTCTTGTAACAACAAGAATTGTATTAATTTCTCTGAATTATACTTGTTAATGAAACGTTTTGTGAGCAGTCAGAGCGAGAGAAGGACGGGCACAGGGTAGACTTTGTGGAAAAACACAGAAGTACAAAGGAGAGCATTTAATCCGATTTATTTTCTGTGATGTATGATCCTGACACAGTTGTTAGCTCGGTCCTACTTTGCAGTGAGTAGTGAATCTTTCTCGCTGCTCTCGTCACGCCCTCTCCTCTGAGCAGAAGGCCAGCGAGTCCGAAACTTAAACAGACAGCCGGGCTTGTCATCGGGAGCGCCTTCTGTTTCCTTCAGGACCCCTGAGGAGGGTGACATCCCATGCCAGACTTTTAATTGCTCTCTCCAGAGACGCTATAATTAACGCAGGGCTCCCAGTGTTCATGTGGCGCAATCGTATGACGCAAAAGGCGGCTGCAGACAACCTAACGATATTGTCATAATTAATTATTGTCATAAACTGTGACATTTGGCTCTTATCCAAGATCAACACCTGCTCCTCCGTTAATGTTCAAGACGACGCTAGTATAATTGAGAACTGGCCTCTGGTCAGTGTCGATACTGCTCACAGATTAAATGAGCCTTACAGGAAAGTTAGCAGTGGGCTTGGTTTCAAGGGATTAGGTTCGTTATTGCATCCGTCTACAGGTCGTCAAGTGCCGATTCGTCCACTTGAGATGAGCCCTGGTTTTCGGGGAGATTTTCACTCTCCCAGTACTGACTTGTGAGCTTAAAGAGGGTGTTAGTCACAGGGTGTGGGGGTAGTAGTAAGTTACTGCCTGCTTGTTTCTGTCTGTCAATGTACAGCAGGTATCTGGTTACTCACGGCAAAGAAAGAAAAAACATAGTTTTTCCATCACAATTTGTTTTCTTTCCACCGTCTCCTCAACCATTCAGCGAGGCTAGAGTCACGCCTGGATATTTCCCATTATTCTGGTGTGCTAGAGTGCTCGTAGAGGAAACATTTTTGCTTATTCATTGGCTGTAGTCTGTTGTAACTCAGTCAATCACCAACTCAGATACATTACACTTCTGGCGGCCAGTGTTTACTCCACAAAAAAAGAATATATATATATATATATATATATATAGTTTTTTTGTGTATTTGTCTTCTTTATCTTTGTTAGTTTCTGTTCCCTGTTTACTGAATTTCTTCTTTCTCAAATGAACTCCTCTCTTGTTATCATGCTTGTCCTTCTGTTTGGTGCATGACTGGTATGTCTTTCCTGTCCCGTCCCAGGGGTCCTGCCTCCAGAGTGAAGAGCGCCTCAGTCTGCAGATTAATCTGTCTGCGCATGGTGACCGACCCACTGACCTGGACAAGCTCAAGCCTTACGTCATTGAGCACATTTCGGTGCTGCTGATGGCCCCCACTGCTGGGCCGGCTGCAGTAGGTGGGTTTGATTGACCAGTCTGACCCAAAGCAAATTAGCTGTGGGAAGGTGCCAGTGTTGCACTGACACTAGTGTATTGCTGCTTCTTACAAGAGGTTGAAATAGTGTTTATATTTTGATGCTAGACTTAAGGCTCTTGTTTTTTCCCTTTCTCCTGATTCTTCTTTACTTTGACTCTGGGGGGAAAAGATGAGATAATGTTGATGATTCTGCTGCTGTCAGAGGAAAGAAACATAAGAAGACATCAGTTCTGCTTTCGTGGGCTCACTGTCCAGATTAACACAGAGATCAAAGATTAAGTGAGCGCAGCTGCATTGGTACTGTAAATATTTTTGTCGTGATGTTCGTTCACACAGGCTTATTGGAGCACATCAGCAAACCAAATTTTGTGTTTCTAAGAACGTGCCATAGTGTCACAGTTTTTTCGTGCGGTATTAGACGACTTCTGTCAGCAGCAGATGGTGACTTCTTGTATCTTCTTGTTATGACTTTTAATTTTTTTGCTAAACTATGTGACCATGGAGGTCATTTTTAATTTTCACTTTTTTCATATCTTTGCTCAAGAAATCAGTCTCTGCCAAGTTCTCTTAATGACTCATAAAGAACGTAAAGGAGACCTTTCCATACTAGAACATGTAGATTTGTACATACATCAGGATCAAATATAACTGTGTAAACCAAGCCATACATTTAGTATGTTATACTGCACATATGTACACTTTTTATTCATATGACCTATTTTTCTTCTTTTTTTTTTTTTTTTACAGGGGAACCAAAAATAGGGGTTTATATGTTAAATTCTGGAGACAAGAAGCTCTGTGTAAAGGTGAGATGTTTCTCATTGTTTTGCTGTATTATGGGGTTTATAGGTAGCAATTTATAGGCTTTGACAGGATTATTTTTCTCCCCAGGACATGCAGGTGCTATCAAAAGTGGAGGCCAGCCTGGAATTGAATCAGGTTCTTCTGAGACCAGAGGCCAAAAACTTCAGTGAAGTGGCAACACTTGCCTGCAGAGGTGACCAGTCATTTCAAATTGCTCCTGCAAGTAGTGCCTGTGGTGTATGAATTGGTATTAATGGTTAGTTAGTCCTGATGGGCAGGTGGCACCTTGCATGGTCGTGTATGAATGGGTGAATGATGACATCCACAGTGTGGGTGCGCTCTGAGTGGTCGGAAGACTAGAAAAGCGCTGTACAAGTGCAGTCCATTTACCATTTACATTTAATGGTGGGTGGAGGTAATTGCATTTAACCCAAATGTCCCAAGAATTTTTTGTCAACAACCGTTCTGTTTCATGTATCAGGTGCATCGCCGGGCCATGACGGGAAATGCATGAATCGTATCAGTTTAAAGATTCTGGGAAACCGGACAACTTACAGCTTCCCTGGACTACATATCACACAGAGGTAATGTCATTTCACACGCACGTTTTGCTAAGAAACCTTTAGAATTTCAGCCGAGCTTGATTGCCAAAGCCTGATTGTTTGAGAACACTGTGGCTGTAGCCACTGTCAACTTTGGGCTGGATAGCCACGCCCCTTACCTTTTTGTCTGAGGTGTGTCCACATAGTAATTAAGATAAATCCGTTACAGAAATAGTTAAAAATGCGTGGATGATCGGGAAGAGCCATTAACATGTGATATCATGGTGTAATTTTGTTGTTTTTTTCTGCAGAAGGACCGTGGGGGATTTTTTCAGCCTGTTCCAGGTGAAACAAAGAGACGCGGACCAGGTGGATCTGTGGCTGACGAACTCCCTCCTCTTACCCGTCACTGTGATGAATGTCAGCCTCTCACAGAACCTGCGGGGAGTAATGAAGGTATGCATCATTGCCTCGAAGAATGATAGGAAGCAGATCTGATTAGACGAAGATAGAATGATGATCATTTAATGTTCTCTTACTTTATGCTGAGTGTATTCTGGCACACTTGACCCTTTTTAATCATAAGGATCCCAAGTTCAGAACAGGACTTGACACGAATGTCTCTGCTGCCCCCTGTCTGTCAGGTGATGAACTTCAGCGCTCCACTGACAGTTCCTCAGGGCTGCTGGCATATCCTGTCCCTCCAGCTGCTCAGCAGGGCCCTGCCCGTCAACCAGGTGTTCACCCTGAGCCTGGACACCAGCCTGGGCACAGCCCTGCACATTCCCCTTTACTTCCACTCTTCTCCTTTCAAGGTAAAACACCAGCCCTAGTAGCTACAGTAGTAGATTACAGTGATCCCCCTGATCACTATAATCTGTTTCTAACAGTGATCCACACTAAATGTACGCCAAAAAATATTCAAATTCATAAAACCTTGTGTAAGCGTACTACTTGATTACTACAAGCAAATGAATTAAACAGCATTTGTTTAGGAATGATTCTCTTCCAAGCTTCTTAATCCATATAAGCGGTTGATCCCTGTAACAGTGATCACTGTTAGCGGTCTTCCACTGTAGTGTGTTGGGTTGTGGACCAGTGTGCCGGATCAGATGTGGTAACGGATGATGTTTCTATCAGCAGGGGGACGTGGTGTTTGAGGGGGAACCTGACTGTGGACGTACTTGCCCTCTCAGATTGTCTGAAACAGGTGAGACGCCACTTTTAACCTCTTGTGTGAGAGAAAAAGTCATCTTTTTTTTAGTTATTAGTGTTCATATATTTATTATTAATTTTCTGTCATATCCTATCAGGGCGTTCAGATTGGCAGCGGACCCTCCTCCCCGACTTTTTCCCTTCGTCTTGGTCCATAGACAGCAAACTGGCTGCTGAGCTCTGCTCTCGATGGCAGAGCCGCAAAGACAAACTGTCTTGCAGGTCGGTCTTAAACGCAACACGCACGTTTCCTTTTTCATGCCATTATGTGTATTATGATCCATCATTACACACCATTAACATCATTAACTTTGTAAATCTTTTTGTCTTCTCAGGTGGCCCAGACTCGCCGTAGAGACGTCTTTTCCTCTGGACTTTGGTGCTACACCCGTCAATGAGAGCAAGGTGGGTGACACTTCATGACTACTCACTAAAAATGATGTGCATATGTATATTTATCTGCAGCAAAAATAACACATTTCTTTGTTTCAGGTGAAGACATTCATGCTGAAGAATCCTTCGTCTTCAGTGGTTTCTGTCGAGATTCGGATCCTCTCCCTGTACCCGGCCCCCCTGGAGGCTCTGGACCTCTTAACCAAATGGTACGCTCAACTACAGTCGTTTTGTGCCTCGGCTGTTTTGGAGTATTGTACCATTGTTCCTCCAGCACATCCCTTGAGATGATTTGTCAAACTGTTTTCTCTGTTTTGATCGACAGGTTTAATATCAGCCCCCTTTCTGTCAACATCAGCACCACAGAGTTTTCTCTCTTGGCTTCTCCCCTCAAGGTGAGTCCTGAGAATGTTCCCGGGAAATAAATAAATCTTTTTCGTATTTACTCATTGTTTTTTTGGCTCCCTATCTTACTTGGCATTCTTGTTGTGCTTGAGTGTTGCCTATTGTGCTTTCCCTCTAAACCTTTTTCCCCTCTTTCTGTGTGTTTGTGTGCAGGCGGGGGAAAACGTGAAGGCCATAACAGGAGAGGGTGTCCTGCGTCTGCTGCTGCAGCCCTGGGAGGCCAGAGAAGTTTCTGTGGTCTTCACTCCCTCTGAACACAAACCCACCACCACCATTCTCATCATCAGGTACTGATTCATATTAGTAGGATGAGTTTGTTCATATGTGTATTTAGGTTATGCACTGGTGGAGGATTTTGGAACTTTGGAAGAGATATTCGCAATAGTTTAGAATTTCATCGACCTTTTTTCCAGCCGAAAAGAAAGTGGAGGCAACTCTTTTCCAATTAAAGTAGCAGCACTAGCTCCCAAAGTCCCTAAATCTAGCAAGAAAGTTGCTAAGTGGTAAAAAATGACAGACGGTCCGTTCAGGCGTCCCTCTGAATCCACTCCCCCAAAATAGTCATAATGGACGTAAACAACAAACATGGCTACTGTTAGTACTCACAGCTGTTAGCTAGCAGAGTGTGCAGACAGGTAAACGGACAGGTGGGCCGTCCAAACGTCTCATTCGGCTCGGATGATTGGATGGCCGACAACTTTTTTTTTTTCTTCTTTTCTGTCAAAGCATTTGATTTATTGATTGCTGTCAGGTTGTAATAAGATTTTCAACAAATATATTTTTTAAATACATTACCCACCTGAGCTGTAACGATGGCTCTGTTCTGTTCAAGTATCCCAGTAAGCTATGACGACAACGAGCAGGAACACACAGCACCAGGACCTTGAAACCAAAGCAGCTAAATGTGATTTGTAAAGGAATGACCATCACCAATACATGTTGGAAAATCTTTCTGGCTTTTTGTGATATCTGGAACACTTCATTTTGTTACTGACGTATGTTTTTATCAAGCATATTGAGTGCAATGGTCTGTGAACCATGGTCTTTGTTTGTCTTTTTAACCGTGTTACAGGAACAACCTGACGGTGTTTGACATGATGACGGTGCAGGGCCACGGGGCCAAAGAGCTGCTAAGAATTGGAGGCAAACTGCCCGGCCCAGGAGCCTCTCTGCGCTTCAATGTTCCTCAATCAACTCTAATGGAATGTAGTGATGGTGAGATTAATGTTTAAACTTAATATTACTACATGACTTATTAAGTAATACACTTTATTGGTACATATTCACTATTAACAGAAAGATAAGGCAAACGAAAGTAAAACGTTCCTGCTCGTCTCTCCCAGGCCTGCGCACCAACAAGCCGCTTTTCGCCATCAGAAAGAGTTTCCGGGTGGAGAATGCAGGAGAGCTTCCTCTGACGGTCATGTCAATGAATATTAATGGGTACAAGTGTCAGGGATTTGGCTTTGAGGTCTTGCAGTGTCGCCCCTTCAGCCTGGACCACAACACCTCCTCTGAGATCACCATCGCGTAAGTTGTCACTTAGTGTTTGAATAATGTCAGTTAACTTCTTCATTGCTATATATAAAAAATGGAAAAAGTTATTTTGGCAGTCCCCACATCTTTTATGTCAATTTCTGCTTTCTCTCTTCCCTCTTTTACTTCCTCATACCTTCCTCCTCCTCTATATCTTGTTGTTATGTCTCTTTTTTTATGTCTATTTCTTTGTCTCTCACTCTCTCTTCCTCAGTTTCACCCCAGACTTCACCTCATCCTGGGTGATCCGGGACCTCACCCTGGTGACATCACGCGGCACCTCTTTCCCGTTCACCCTCAATGTGACGCTGCCCCACCACATGTTGCCGCTCTGCGCTCAGGTGGTTCCTGGCCCCAGCTGGGAGGAAACATTCTGGATGATCACCCTCATCTTCACATGGTTAGTACCTTTTAAGTCATTTTTACTTACTACATCCGTGGCCGGATGTATTATGTTTTAAGGTTGACCATCGGGAATGCCTGGAGAGCACGAACGTCCACTTGGACTCAAGAAGAAAACTAATGGTCAAAGGCCATCGCAAAACCTCACAAAACACATTTTTGGCCATAACTCGTACTGTTTTATCTGTTTTTGTTTCAGCTTCTCCCTGTTTGGTGTGTGTCTGATGGCCTTCCATCAGGCCCAGTATATCCTGAGTGAGTTTTCCACACCCACCATCAGGAGCAACCACAACTCTGTCCTGTCGCGGGATAACGGTCCAGTCAATAATATGGCACCTAATGGAGTGAAGTAAGTCCAATGTCTTTCAGCAGTTTTAGGCACATTGTGAGACTGAAACTCTTTGCATAAAGACAGCTATTGCAAGTGGATTAAACAACTTAAATTTGTCTTGTTTGTGTCTTGTTTGTGCAGTAAAGCAAAGGGCAGTTGTAAGAGCTATGTGGACATCTGTCACAACTCAGACAAAGGTAAAGGGCGTGGCTCTCCAGCCCTGGCCAACATCCCCACCCCTCGTCCTCAACCATCCTCTAAGAGAGGCTCCTTAACCACCCTGTCCCAACCAAAGAAACACAAGGTTTCACTCTATTACACCAAATACAAGGCAAGCTCATCCACAGCAGTGCCTGATGCTATGATGATGGATGAAGACCATGAAGACCTCACAGCGGACCCTCTTCTGACCCCAGACCCTGACATCTGCAACAACAACGAACCAGCTTTCATCAGTGTGCTGGATAAAAAGATGTCTGCAGACTTTAAGGAAGACCCCATAAGCACTGTAGAAGATAGAGTGCCAGCAGCAGTTATGTTTCCCATGGAAATTCCTGCTTGTTTCCCAGATAACGTCATAGTGGGTCCAGGACCTAGACCAGGCCTGTTACTGTGCAGTCCTGTAGAGAAGAGCTGCACTGAGCACTCTGCAGAGAAGATTGGCTCTGAGAAAAGGGACAGATCTGAAATGGAGGTAAGGAAGGTGCTGAAATGTACCGTGTGCCTGTATTCATTTAGATTTGATGTCTTTTGCAAAGCTAATAATCCTAATGACCATCTTTACTTAATGTTCTTCTGTCTCCAGCTGAGAGAAGACAGCAAAGGCCAGAAAAAGAAAGCACAGAGCGCAGAGACTGGCACTGCATCAGGAAATAATAAGGGAAAGAGGAGTCGCAGGAAGACAGAAAATGTCTCCAGGTAGACCTCACTTTACCTCTATTTTCATCCATGAATCAATTCATATTTATTCTGATACTCAAGAGTAAAATTCAGGTCTTTTTTCTGTATTGTTTAAAAAGTGAGCAAAGAGCATTAAACTGTAGTGAAGCTAACTGCGACCAACACTGTTATAAAGCACCAAACCGTAAGATACGATGTGTTATAATTGTTTCTGTCTGATTACTGCCCTAGTGCTCCTGAGCACAATGTGGTAGTGATACCTGAAAGGGAGAAAGAACCTGAATGGAAAACAGGGGACCGTAACCTCAGTGGACCCCGCAACAGGAACCGCTGCTGCATCGACTCCAAGTCGGAAGCACCAAAGCCTGGACTGAGTGTTGAGAGCCCCCACAAACAGAACGGTGGGCATACCCCTGACCTGTCACACACTTCTCTGCAGCTTTGCTAACATCCGAGCGCTTGATTTTAATCTCACTGGCCGTGTTGATGTCCGGCAGGTGTGTGTCCCGTTCGTACTCGCCGGAAGTGTGCTACGGAGCGGCATGGTGGTGGAGTGTGTGAGTCGGGCTCGGACTCCGGCAGCTCGTCGGGCAGCGTGCGGGCCAGCAGAGGAAGCTGGGGCAGCTGGAGCAGCGCCAGCAGCATAGAGGGAGACAAAGACCCCCATGCCCGAACACACGCCTGCACTACCTCATCCAGAAAAAGTAAGGGACCCTTGTGCACTACCTCATTTAGAAAAGGTACACTTAAGGTACACTAGTTATCTAGGAAAACCAGAACTATTTCTATACTATTAAGTTAAATAAAGCCCCTACAACAAAGTATATGATCATCATGGTAAACCGACTGTAGCTGTATTTTGGTCACAGATGAGAAAGGTCAACTACATTATTTTGACATTGGTGCTAACTGATTTTTGTTTTGTTGTTTTTTACAGGGGACTCCATGCAGTACGGCGTCTACCCAGTAGAGAGAGACTGCTACCAGACCGTGAATACAAACTACAAGGCTCTCAGGTACCTCAGCAAAACATGTACAGTCATATGTTACACAGCTATGTGTTCATTCTGTTCTATTAGTGTTTCTATTTCCACAAAAATGGTGTCAGTGTTAGATTTGACTAAAATTGTGTATAAAAGAGTCAAATCTGATGTTTCTATGTATCCACTTTGCACAAAATGTCAGATTATAATGAGTATTGTTTGGAGGGAACTTTTCATCTGTTTCCTGTTTAACTTTTTCCTTTTTCCTGTTCAGCATGAACAGTTTGTACCGTAAAGACACGTGCCAAAGCCCCGATCCCACAGCGTCCAGCTTTGCCCCAAGTTTTGCTGCTGTTGCTGCAGGAGTAGAACGGAACATGGGTAAAGACATTCATAGTGGATACATACTTTATGGGGGGTTTTTTTAAAGTCTAAAATAAACACTTGTCCACGTCTTCAACAAGTATGATTTGTGCATTACGTCTGATTTCTAAAGAGAGGTTGTTATTTGCTTCCTCAGACCTGACGGGTCAGTATTTGCCTGAAGAGACGTGGTCCGCTCCATCCATCCCGCTCACCAACGAGTTCAGATACAACACCACCGAAGCGCTGCCCTACATACCTCAGCCAGCAACCACCGCGTCGTACAATGGGTCAGTGTTTAAATGCAGATTTGTTCAAATTCTAAACATAACAATTTGTATTATATTGGCAATGAATTTTTTCTTTTAATGAGAAATTCATCACCGAACTGCAGCCATGCATGTTCAGAACAGAACAGAAGAAAGTTGGACATTAAATAACCTGAAAGGTCAGATATTGTCTTTGAAGGGGGTGGAGACTGAAGCAGAGCTAATAAGAGAGTGAACTCTGGACAGAAACATGACTCCTGCCTGCGTGCATGAATACTAATGCGGTTGTGTCTGCTAGATATGAATATAGGAAATTGTTAGTCTCAACATCGTTGTTTAATACTCTGTAACTGTTCACTTTCTGTGTCATTCATATATAAACTACTACCTATACTCTGTATATCTGACCTATAGTGTATACACCGTAATCCTATCATACTTGCAGCTGTTTATTCTGTATATGTTGTCTTACTAAACAGACATCTGCATTTCAATGCAGAATTTGTCGGCAACGGGACACGATTTTTGTATCGGAAGAATTCTGGTTTTCGTTTGTTTTACCATATTTATACGATTATAACTATTTCACTGCAATGGCAACGAAGAAGAATCTAATCATAGGAGGAGAATGGGTTAGTGTTGAGAAACAGGACAGAACATTGTTCCTCTTTTTTTGTGCCAAAATGAATCTCCTAAATACAAACGGCGGCTGCTGTGTGCAGTCGTCTGAGAACTCTATTACTTATATGCCGCTTCACCCCTCTGTCTAAACGGCTTTTATAACTGCTTAAAATAGCCTTTTTAGTAAGATACTGTGTATCTAGTGCTGCAGTAATGTGTCCTTGTGTTTCAGTGTTGCAGTTTTATCTCTCTGTTGAAAACCATTGGATGAAATGTTTCCTTGTTTCCCCCCCGCAGGTTTACTTGGACTAGTGCCAACAACCATTGCAACAGTCCCTACACCTACCGTGAGGAAAGCAACTACATAGGTACAAAGTCATGCCATGGAGTTTTCTTACACCTTAATCCAGTTATATACTCCTCTCTCACTCTGTACTGTATTTATATGTGACGATGTAGAATTAAAACCTATTTACTGAGTTACTGGAACAAGCATTGACAAGCATGTGTTTGTTCTAATCTTCTCGCAGGTAATGGAACATTTCAGAGTGGTTTTCCCAGTCAGGAGGTCCAGAATGTGCACAGCAATCAGACCAGCTGGAGTGAGGAGCAGCCGCAGGAATCGACCTCAACCTGGGACACAGCAGCCTGTGTGGGCAGCAAGGTGAGGAGCCACAACACTCAACTCAAACGGGTTGATCAGGACCAAGTGGTCTGGCTGCTCAGCTGAATATTAATAATCATATTGTCATTTCCTAGAACCCTAGGGATATCTTCAAATATCTTGTTTTGTTCGATCAACAGTTCAAAATCGAAAGATATTCAGTTCAAAATAACGGGTTTGTAGAATAAACCTCGAAAATACAAGCTTTTCTCTTTTTCAACGGTTGCTTAGATAAGGCTCACATTATTACTGATTTATTGTCTGTCGATCAATTTGTTTAAATTCTCATTACATCCTGACAGCAAGCAATAAATCAAATGCTCTGATGAAAAAAAAATAAATAAGGAAAACTAATAATGAATAAGAAAATGATGGGACGGTGTACCGGCCTGCGTGCACTATAAAGCCCTCACTGCCTTGTCAGCAGAGTCTTTTTACAAGCTGCTAACTAACAACAGCCATGTTCATTGTTTACGTTAATTATGATCATATTGGGGGGGGTGGCTTTAGGGGGAGGCATGAAGGGTCGGGCTGTCAGTGTCTGAAGCTACTTTAATTGGTAAAGAGTTGCTAACACTGGGCTAATTCTTTATAATCCAGCATACTCTTGCTGGTTGCTCTAATTTTACATACCCAAGCTTCTTTGCAGCTCGAGTATGTTGTGAACAACAGGGCCTCCACCAGCAAGGCAAGGCCATCAATATCCATAATTGTCGTGATAAATAATGCAAGAAACGAGAAGTTAATTCCACGGAGTTTCACTTCAACAAAGATGGACAGGATGTGGTTAAAGTTGTGTAATGAAATAAATCCCTGCAGTGGGGTTTACACAAAAATCAAGATATAAATGGCGAAACACCGTGGGAAATAACAATCTTTAAAAGTTACACTGGTGTTACTTTAAAGCTGTGTGCAACATGAACCGGGCCAATCAGGGAGCAGATTGCTGCCTGAACCCTGTGATTACAATCAAAGATTGTCAAGTTCCTTATTGAACACTGAGAGCACCTGTGATTCACATTTAATGTAAAACTGGATGTTTTCATCTGTTGTTGTGTCATTTTGAACAGCAACACACACACACACACACACACACACATACACCCTAAAGACAAAAGTGGCGTTTCTGTTGACTTAGAAGGAAGTAATTTCCTCTTGTGCTTTCATCATTCTGCTCTACTTGTCAGAACAGAAAGGAGGAACAAAATCGCCCGGTTTAATAGACTGTCTTACTTACTGAAAGTGGGTTTCCATAAACTTCTCTTTGATTTGCTGCTTCTCCTTTTTGTGCAACTGCTGTTTAAAAATACACGCTCAGTATCAGTTCAGTGTGCACTTTGGCACATGTGCAAAAATAAATTGCAGCACACGATTGTCCTATAAGCAGAAAATGTACCTTTTTGTTTATTTTAATTTTATTCTAATACATTTTAGTTGTATTTTAATTGCTATTTCTGTCGTAATTTCTTTATGCTATTATATTTACTGTTGCTTTCTTCAGTAGAAGTTTATTGACAACTTTAAAATATTCTGCCTCGGGAAAAAATCTGTTCAACCAAAGTTGCTGGATGCTGGATTGTGTTAAATAAAAGGTAGCTGATGTCAGATTTAAAAAAATAAAAATAAATGTATTGTATGTTTGAATTTTTTACGCTCAAATACTGGTCTCAAAATTACAGGCTGAATCCTAATGGCATGAAGTAATAGTTGTAGTACTGTGTGATTAAAAACACACATGAAACTAAACTGAGATCAGCGAGTACCTCTATCCAAAGATTCATAAAATAACTGCTCAAGAGAGAATACCTTGTTAAATTCCAAATGTTACAAGCAGCACGTAACATCTACTTAAAGTGTCTTTACAACAAAGACACTTTTCTGTGCTCGTGCATGTTAGAAAGTGTAGAAACAGACAGGAAACCAAAGCTCTCCAGCCAGAATCAAACCGGAGACGTTGCTGTTAGCACTGGTCACTGCGACTCCTCAAGAGATTACCCTTTTTCTTGTTGCTGAGGATCGACAGAAACTAGAGCGGGAAGGTCATTTTTAATTTAGCTGAAAGGAAGAGACGCTAATGAAAAGCAGAGCAACGACAGCCAGCTCATCACTGCAGGGAACAGACAGCCAAGTGGCCCGACGGTAGCGGAGCCCAGTGACAGGTAAGGTCACAATATGTCACGGATGTCCAATACTGGGATACAACTTTGGACAGAACCCAAAGCAGCTCCACATATCAGGGAAAACAAGTGGTTGAACAGCTAACATCATCTCTCTCTCTCTCTCTCTCCCTCTCTTCCTCCACAGCCATACTTCTCGGGTACCCGCAGCCTCTCCCCCATGTCCAGTCTGTTTGGGTCCATCTGGACGCCTCAGAGCGAGCCCTACCAGAGCCACTTCCAACCCGAGCGATCGGCCCCGATGTCCCCCGTGTCCCCCGTCACCCCGCCTCATTCCCCCTTTACCCGGGAGCCAGAGGGGACGTGCGCACCGATCCAGTACTCCAGCTTCAACCCCTTCGGCCCCCACATGAACCTGGACATATGGAACTCTTCCTCCAACCGCAGCTCCAACTCGCAACTCTCCAACGACTCTGGCTACGGTGGAGACGTTTAAAATTTAAAAATAACAACGCGGCAGGCCATAACGATATTTGCAAACATATAAAAACGTTGATATGTAAAAGAAAGGAAATAAAAATGAATGTTCTTTTATCATTAATGGGGAAAATGTGAATATTCCTTCTCTTTTATGTTCCCTTTTTCAAATGTTAAATGTTGTGAAAGGTTAAGCATTTGTTGTATATTTTTCTAGATGTTTTGCAGTTTTGATCATAGAAAATAAAAAAAAAAAAGGTTTTGTACTTCAACAGGTTTTCTTTAATTACGTTAATGTTAACTTTATCTGTCTACCGACGTCTCTCTTTTTCTTTCTTAGCAAACCGCTTTGATAATTTCAATCACTTGTCAGAGCCCACAAGTCCATGAATGTGTCATCATTTTAGTTTCATCCTCTGCTTTATTTTTCCATAGAAAACAGGCTTACAGCTTGCACGCTTGTCCTTCCAGTGGAGAAAACGTGACTTGGTGCCATGTAGGCTGCCCTACATGATAGAAAACGCTCTGCTCGCTGGTGCCCCACCGCGTGCAGCCAGCGCCCTGCGTATCACTCGGCGGGGATCGAGGCATTATGTCTTCCGGTTGTTTTATCCGTCCGTCTCATTCTCAGGAACGCCTTGAACGAGTGTCTTTAAATTTGGCACAACCATCCGCTTGGACTGAATGATGAACCGATCAGATGTTGGTGGTCAAAGGTCAATGTGAAGTCACAAAACACGTTTTTTTTTTTTTGCCATAACTCAATAATTCATATGCTCATAATGACAATTTCACACAAAGTGACAACATTTTGGACCGTCGTGCAGCTGCAACTTGACTGGTACAACAGCAAGGTGGTAATTATAGTCCACCACTGGTTGTGTGTATGTATGTAAATATTAATAAAACTAAATAGGAAATAAGAAAATCTAAACCAAAAAGCACAGACTCGAAGCAAGATTTCCAATAATGTTGCTCAGAACCGTCTCGCTCTGCCTGGTGAAAGGCCGTGTCTTACATTCATTACATCACAAATAATATTGACGTGTGAAATGGATGATTGTGGAGTTCCCCTTAAATTTAATTTATATTAGTCCTATAATTTATCCTCAGGGGAATATCAACAGCAAATTTCATAGCAAACTGGCTGTTTGTTGCCCAGATACATTTTGCAAACAAGTGTTGGTCAAGGAAAGTGGTTCAGATACTTTGTCTCGTTCTGGACTAACAGACATCACCACTCGTAGGCCCTGTTGGCAAAAAAATGATGTTTGCTTGTTAAAATGCCCAATCCGATCGGAGAGCGAGTTTCATCCATAGTTTCTAAATACTGTTTATATCCACCAGTCGATGCTTTATAATTATTGTCCCTGTGCAGAGTCAAAGGGGTGCTGCAGCTTTTCCCAGCTGTCATTGGACGAGGGGTGTGGTACCTTCTGGACAGGTCACAAGTCCTAAAACAGACAAATGGACAAATTCATATTCACAACTACACACAGCTAAGAGCCTAACTTGATGCTTCTAGTGAGGCTGGTACTATTTCTCTCTCAGCCTCAATACAATAGCGTTTACATTGTTGTCATTATTCTCGCCAAGAGTTTTGACAAATATTAAGTTCATATAAAAGATGGGAGTTCCCATAATTACCGTTGCTATATTTATGATGGTCGCAGAATGTATTTTGAGATGTGGGAAGTATTTAGCAAACTAGAGAAGTGAAAGAACAACAGTGAATGCATCTTTCTGTCATGCCGTGGTGAAGAGGGAGAAGTGATTTCAGCTGCGACACGCCGAGACTCAAGGTATTTTCTCTTTATTTTCAATCTTATATCATGTTTTATGGAGTGTGCTGCTGGAGTAATAATAGACTTCTGGAATAGGTGATAAACTGTAATGGCTTTTAAAAATTGACAAACTGATTTATTTAATTTGAGTTAAGATAATGCATTCAAAGAACCTGCTTGGGTCTTTTATTTGAGCAACAAGTACTATATAATGGATGAAAACCTTTTCATTGAAAAACACAAATTCAATTTAAATTCTGTCGATATAATTGACCAAACATGTCGGTATCCCTTAAACACTGAAAAAGCATCTAACAACTTCAGTCAATAATTGGTCTTTTTCCTGAACGACATTTTGAAATGTCACAGTAAGAAAAGCACAGGTGTGCATAATATAAATAATGATTGCTGGATTCTATTTAGGGTCCTGGTATTGTGCATGTCGGCTCACTGTCACACTGTCGAGCCTCACTGGGACACAGAGCCATCATTAATGGTATTGGTAGCGCCTGTGTTTTTCCTACTATGACAGGTGAAAATGTCTGCTGTGAAAAACACCTATAGTTTAGTGAATAACATTGTTTTTCCCCCAAAAAATATGGCTTTTCTCTGTTTTTATTTTCCAAAAAGGCCTTTTGGAAGGAAGTCATTTATTAGATGTGTTTTATTTAATATGTATCTCAGATGATGGAGGGGCCGTTTGATAAATATGACCATGTGTACAGTTTGTCACTTCTAGCCACAGTCAACAATTGTAGTTTGTATTCTAAGATTGTGTTGGACAACAGTATGCAAGGAAAGACCTGATGGTTGATTTTCTTTTCTTTTGTGTTTTATAGGAACTCAAGATGAGAATCCCGACATTTCTCTCGTTCATCCTGCTGCTAATGCATCAAAGCTTCTCACTCTCCAGAGCACAGTGTCACAGCTGTGAGCAAACATCCTGTAACTGCTCGGGACAAAACCTGGAGACAGTCCCTGAGGCTCCTTCAAAGCTCATCACTGAACTCGATCTCTCCTTCAACGAACTGTGGAAGATAATGAAAAATGACTTTGTTGCATTTTCCCGTCTGCAGTCTTTGATCGTGAATAACAACAAAATCCAAACGATCCACGACGAAGCATTTTTCCCGCTGACTAATTTGGAGAAGTTGGACTTGTCCTTTAACAGACTGGCAAACTTGTCTGCTGGATGGTTTGAAAACCTTTTATCTCTTCATCACTTGAATCTTTTGGGGAACAAATATAAAATGTTGGGTCAAGGCAACGTTTTCCAGCCACTGAAGAGATTAAAGACCTTACATATTGGAGGCCCTGACCTTCAATCTGTCTATCAGTCTGACTTCTCTGGCCTCAGTGTTCTTGAAGAGGTTGTTTTTGATGGAAAGAATCTGCAGTATTACGCAGAAGGAAGTTTAAGACAAATTGGGCCACTCAAATTTGTTACACTTGGTCTTAATGGTCCGTTTTGGAGAAATCCAATGCTCGTAGAAGCTATACTGTCTGATGTCGTACACCAAAACACAACCCTGACACTCACTGACACATTGTTCTCCACAGAGCATCAAATCCGCCCATTGAAAATGGCCAACGGAACTACAAGTGTTATTTTCAAATATGTTACGATGACCGCTCCGGCTATCATGGCATTTCTGCATATTATGTCGGACTCTAATTTGACTAAGTTGGCACTTGTAGATACTACACTCCTCATAAGTCTTTCGGCTAGGATTGTATATCCCCAATACATGAACTGTTTGGAGACTGTTGTCTTCAAAAATGTTGTTGTCCCTCAGTATTACAACTTCCCAGCCCTCCTTTTCTTGCGACCTCTGGTGGGCATGATGCGAAGAGTGTCTCTGCTAAACTGCACGTTTTTCCTCTGGCCTTGTCAGTACTCTGCTGATTTCTCAAAGCTTGAGTATATGGACGTCAGTGACAACTTGCTTAGTGATCTGCTCTTCAGCGAAATGATGTGCGATGGTGATGGTGGTCTTTGGACTCTGCAAACCATCAATGTCAGCAGGAATCACCTTCAGTCGATCAACAGCCGGCTCTTCACCAAACTAAATAAGCTTAAAAACATCGACATGAGTGGAAATGCGTTTCATCGTATGCCTGAGACTTGTTACTGGCCGCCAAGTCTCCAGTTCCTAAACCTTTCATCAACACATTTAACAAAAGTAACCACTTGTTTGCCGGTGAGTTTAAGAATCCTCGATCTATCAGACAATGACTTGACCGTGTTCAACATCAAACTACCTTTTCTCACAGAGTTATACATCTCTGGCAACATGATCGTTAGGTTGCCAGACGGGGTTTTATACCCTCGTCTCACTTTTCTCTCCATTCAAAACAACGGCTTACAGACGCTCAGCAGCAAAAATCTGAATCGTTATAATAATCTGAAGAGTCTGGAGGCTGGTGCTAACAAGTACGTCTGTTCATGTGACTTTGTAGCGTTCACGACGAGTCACTTGACGAGTCCTCGAGTCACATTTGTAGATGATTCCAAGTCTTACGTCTGTGACTCCCCTGACGCTTTGAGAGGAAAGAGTGTGGCAGAAGCGAGGTTGTCGGTGTTTGAGTGCCACACAGCTTTAGCGTTTTCTTTACTCTGCTCAGGCATCCTGGTGGTGTTACTGCTCGTCGCTGGTTTGTGTCACAAATTCAGCGTTGTGTGGTATTTGAAGATGACCTGCTACTGGCTGAGGGCCAAGAGGAAGCCAAAGTTAAAAAAGGGAGCGCTCGAGTATGACGCCTTTGTGTCCTACAGTGAAATGGACTCTGGTTGGGTGTATGCACATCTGGTCCCGGAGCTGGAGCAGACTGAGCCTCCTCTCCGGCTCTGCCTCCACAAGAGAGACTTTGTTCCCGGAGCCTGGATCTTGGACAACATCATGGACGCCATAGAGAAGAGTCACAGAACTCTGTTTGTCCTTTCTCCGCATTTTGTCAGCAGTGAATGGTGCAAGTATGAGCTGGATTTCACCCATTTTAGAGTGTTTGACCAAAACGACGACACAGTTGTGCTGATTCTTTTGGAGCCCATTGACAAAGAGACCATCCCCAAAAAGTTCTGCAAGCTGCGGAGAGTCATGAACTCTCGGACGTACCTGGAGTGGCCTGATGATGACGACCAGATCCCCAGGTTCTGGCACAGCTTGAAAACGGCTATTAAAAGACCTGAAAATGGGAACTGATTACGGTTTGACAATGTGGACTTTTAATTTCAGAGTTTTACTTTGCAGCTTTTTTTCTTTTTTTAATCTGTAACTTTTAAGAACCTTCAAATGTCACTTTCAGTTGGATGAATGTCAATAAAATGTCTTTGGTCATAAATTGGGCCTGCTCAATATCTGTTGCATCAATTTATTCTTTAAACTCATTATCCCGTCCTGGTTTTCCCAATGCGTACTTCTCCGGCAACCCTGCCTCCTAAAAAGGACATTTCTGTACTTTTAATTTGTCGTGTTGTCAATTAGGTTTTGTGAGGAACTCCTCGCGATTCCCTTTGAAGCGCTACATTTATGCTAACCGTGACGGAGGGAGTTTGTTTGGGGTGTAAGTTGGGTGTACAAAGTTCAAGTCATATTTATCCTGTTTAACATCAGAGGGATAAGCTACATCTTGCCTATCCCTCTGATTCACTGGGATGCTCTACAGCTGCACAAGCCTTACGATGCTGTAACTAGGGACAGTTCATTTATACGTTTTATCTAAAATTACAAAGCAGAAAGTGAGTTCACATCAGTAAGCCCTTGAACAAAGTACCTATAGTGTGAAATTATGTATTTACGTATGAACGTTTTGATGACGTATACAATTTGTGTGACAGCAAAAAGGGTCGACATGAAAAGTTAGTTTAATATATTAAATTATAATGTCACAAACTGAATTTATTCTGTAAGTATACATTACTCATCGTGAACTATATTCAAAAATTTCAAAATTTTGGTTAACTATTGTAGCTGGAATGATTTTTCTCGTATTTATATGATGAATTTCATTGTGTGTGTGTGTGTGTGTGTGTGTGTGTGTGTGTGTGTGTGTGTTCACGTGTGTGTTCATGTGCTTGTGTGCCTAAAAGCGTGTGTAATTCATTGTCAGGCTCTTGAGAGCTGACATATTGCCGCTATTGATCTTTAGTCCTAAAATCAACACAGAAGCCTGGATACTGATGACAGGCAGGCCAAGGGAGTCAGGGTGTCCTGATAACACACACACAAACACAAACACACATTAATGCTCAACATGCACATATAAACAGAAGCACATGCACATATTTACAGAGTTACAGATGTCTGTGAAGGTTGGTGAAATCTGATATAGTGCAGGACTTAATCGGCGAGACTTAAAATCATTAAATCATTGCTTTCATGTATAAAAGTACATTTATACACTTACGTGTTGTACATACAGTAACTTTAATTGATTCTGTGTTATATACAGTAAAGTCAACCAGCATGACTTTATCTCCCAAAAGCAACATGGTACTTACAAATATTTGGCAGCACAAATTCAAGTTTGAATCTGAATCCACTATACTTAATTCTACCTGTTAAAATAAAAGGTCATATTTATCAATTATTGGAAAGTTGACTGTCTATATTTTTTCTTGTAATATACACCCAAAACATATACAAAAAATTGAATAAATTGAAAATGTTAACACCTTCCCAGCTAGCTGGTAATAAATGAATAGTCCTTGACAGGAAAGTTCTCTACGAAATTCTTTCTTTTCTTTCTTTCTTTTTGTTTGGAAATATTATAAAGCTGTCCTGAAATGTCAAGATTTTATTTGTCTTTCTATAACTTTCACGCTATAACTTTAAGGCAAAACCGTGTCTTGTTTTTGGGAAATCCTGTTATCATATTGTACGACTCTGAAATGATAAAGGTGACATTCTTTATTTTTCAAATTCTCAGCAAAAAAAAAAGTATTATTATTACGTATTGTGTGTGTGTGTGTGTAAGTCTGATAGAACGTATTCCTCTGTGCCATAGATCTCTATTATTGCGCAAACACTAAAACTAAAAACACAGCAATGCCACACTGTTGCGATGAGTGACATGTTCCCTTATTATGAAAAACACAGGTTATTTTGTGTCGACACACCGTCTTGCTTCTGTAACAACTCACTGGAGCGCCAAAAACAAAAATTCTAAAAATAACTTTTTTTCTGCCCTTCACTATTGCTAAATGGGTTTAAGTAAAATGATGCAACCCACCCTGCCATGCAAAGTTTGAACCTGCTCATCCGGAGCAGTTTGTGGCTCGAGGGCACTTTGTTCACCTCATCCACCCTGAGTCTGTCTTCCAACAGCCTTTCCAAGTTTTTCCAAGTCAGTCAATAGCCACGGGTGTGTCTGAGGACACAATCCTCTTTTTGAAGACGAGGATTGTCAGTTTGGAAGGTTGACGTGGTTGACTCTTGTTTGATGTTGTGTCTTTATGCTTCCCACTTAAAAGAACATTATAGTGCGTCGTGTTTTGAGGAGAGCCACGTGCGACCAGGTTGTACTGTATCTCAGTCTGCTGATGTGGGTTCAGAGTGTTCCCCTTTAGAAGTCAAAACAGCATATGATTTGATTTCACGCTCTTTTATCCTTTAACTAGCCTGATAACAGGGAAGGAAAAAAGCAATGATCTTTGTGTGTGTGTGTGTGTGTGTGTGTGTGTGTGTGTGTGTGTGTGTGTGTGTGTGTGTGTGTGTGTGTGTGTGTGTGTGTGTGTGTGTGTGTGTGTGTGTGTGTGTGTGTGTGTGTGTGTGTGTATAACGACTCTCCATCATCTCCTAGCAGAGGATCCATTAGCCTTGGACCCCCTCCCCGGTTGCCCAGTGATAAAGTAAACAAAGTGTGTTTGGCCAATCCGGCATGCAAATATTTGTTCTGGAAGCTACCTCATCCTACGAGACACACACACGTCTGCAGCCGTGTGCTGAGGTATATATACAGTGGCGAGCCTGACGGTCCAGTATTACATATGCAAACACACATACAGAAAAGTGGATCCATCAATGACCCAGGACAGACCTTTCCTCTGACTTCAACACAGATTCACCTGAACCTGGCAGCTACGGTAATACAACTTTAACTTTTTTTAACCAATTTTAAGTCATTATCCTGTCAACAACAAACTATTATTACTTTGTTTCTTCTGTAGTTGACTCTTCAGTGTTGAGAAGCCAACAATGGCAGCAGGCGTCATAAGAAACTTCCTCATTCAGGCCCCGACTCCCGCCTACTTCCCCCTGATGTTTCAGCACTCTCCATGCAAGGAAGACGAAGATGTGGAGATGCTGGAGGAGAAACCGGAGATGAGGGAAGATGAGGAAGAAAGAGAGGTAGATGAGGAGGAGGAGGATGAAGAATCTGAAGCTCAGGAAGAAGAGGAGGAATGCTTGGAGGTTTTCCTAAACCCTGCCAACTACGCTTTGGATGTGACCAAGCAGTTGCTGAGGTTTGCGGATCTCATCAGCCGTGACGTCCAGCGGTATTTCGGCCGCTGCTCTGGTGATCAAGAAGCTTGTGACATCTACAGCGACTCGGTCTCCGCCACGACCAGCGGGCGTCTGCGTTACTATGATGACCTGCTGAAAATTGCAAGAGCGGGAAGCCCAGAGCAGCAAGAAAACAGCATGGTGACTTGTGCTGACGACCAAGGAGTTGGAGTTGCGAAGGGCAACAGCAGTTTGGGGCCCTTAGCTGAACTGTTCAACCAAAGGGGCCAGAGTCAGGGCCACAGCCGACCGATGATCAAGCGGCTTCTCCCGCTCAGTTTCTGGACTGAGCCGATCCCCTGCTGCTCTCCGGTCAGTTTCAGCAACACACCTGACGTCGCACACACACACGGCGACACACCTGCACAGGACAGCACACACACAGACTCTTCTAACACACACACACACTGCAACCCGATCCCGCATCACAGCACACACGCACTCGAAAACACTCAGCTGGACTTCAGTGACTTGCTGGCATACTGGGATCCAAACCCAGAGCTCACACACACACTGACGGAGAACACACACATGCAGCATTAAACACAACAGCTTTATTCACATCCTTTTCACCTTTGATAGATACTTGTAAAAAGTTTAATAAAAAAAGTTTTAAAAAAACAGAAACAAATCAATACGTGTTGTGCTCACTTTTCTTCTGGCAGCTTGTCACTGCAGCTTATCGTTTATCTAAAGGATCAGTTTCCCAAAATTACAAAATACAGGTTTTCTTTATTACCTTAGTTGTTTTTAGTCATACAGACAGCGCTGTTGAAGCAAAATCTAATTGTTTCAGGAATTGAAAATTGCCTTATTCTTTTTAGCTCTTGCTGACCTCAGTGCTTTAACTTCCCACCTTGCTGCTGTGACGTACAGGTGGACTTCAGGACATCCTGTCGTCACAGTTGTGTGTGGTTACAGGTTTCTGTGAAGAACCAGTAAAGCTGGGTGTGGTCAGAGGTGAAACAGGCTCAACCAGAGAGGGCAGTGAAACCCTTTACAGCCTCCGGTTACTCTTTAGATCTCATAACTCCCCCAACTCTCACAGTGCAATACTTAATTGCTCTTTTTAAAACCATTTCAGGGGCATTTTATGCCTTAAATTAGAGAATCAACAGTAGGTCCTTTCTCACTGTCAAGCCGGGGACGGTCTATGGTCAGGACCTTGACCCCCCCTGTAGGCCACTAGTGCACCAGTACTCCTTTAAATTTATAATTTTAGAATATGTAGAAAAAGAAAAATCTGTTTTCTCCAAGTTTTTGATTGAAATCAACTTGTTTCAAGTATTTCTTACAGTCATTTTGTATTGAGCAGCACAAATATAATTAATTTGACCTCCGTTGTTTTGAAGTGTGGGCAGTTGAGCCAGATATCTCAAAGCTTAAGCACATTCAGCAAAACCCAAACAATCTGCACAACCAGACACCACTAAATTGGGTTAACAGACCCTTTAAATGGGATTAAAAATACAACCGTCCCTGGAGCAACATGTAGCATGAATCTGCTTACAATTTCACTGTTCATTCCCTAATAGCCCTCAAGTCTGGATTTTTTTTCGAGTCCTGTCTTTTCTGTTAAACGGTAAAGAGAAGAGAGAGGCGAAAGTGTTTGGATTTTTTTAAACAGAAATAGTGAGATAAGAGAGACATGTAAAATAGGGAGAGATAGAAATGTGCTCTCAATGTGTTTAGTTAAATGCGGGTCTGATAAGACCCAGAGAGAGGAGTGAAAAATTAAAGAAGTATACACCTGTATATGCTAACATCTGGCGGGTGTCGGGGTCTGAAAGCTAAAGATGCAATAAAGAAAATAATCAAGAAAAAGATCAAGTGGGAGGAGAGAGAGAGTTCTTGAATCCAGAAAGTAAGGGCACAGTCAGTTTTCCCAATTCTGAATCTACAGGGCAGTATTTGATTGGTTCAGACTGGAATGAGTCCCCTGCAGGCGCACCATCTGATTGGGTGAGAGGGAAGGCCAGTGAAATTTTGACACACATCCATCTTGGACACATAAAGGTACAAACTTTCAGTGACACATGTGAGGAGGCACCAGAGCAGGTAGAGAAAACGCAGACATGAGGACGCACACGCTTTTGATCGTAGCTCTGCTGGGCCTGCTGCTGTGGGCCTCCTGCTCCCAGGCAAACGACACAGAATCCAAACAAGAAGAAACACAAGAAGACTCATCGAAGGAGACGACAGAAGAGACTCCAGGAGAGGAGGAGGAGGAGGAGGGGGAAACCGAAGAGGCAACAAAAAAAGAGAAAACAACAGAGATAGAGGAGGAGGACAATGTGATGGTTCTCCACATCAACAACTTTGACAGAGCTCTCAGCGAGAATCAATATCTACTGGTTGAATTCTGTAAGTATAGTTACTTTTATATTACGTTTGTGATGCTTTTTAGTACAAACTTGGCTTAAGTGGACCGTCATTGACCAGCTTTGTGTTAAAAGGTGGCAACTTGATTAAAGTACACATGGAGGTTTATCCTTGGGAACACAAATGAAGCTGAAGAAGGGCATGAGTTACAACTGAAAGCTTCAGGAATAGCTAAGCGCTTGAGTATAGAGTATTTATCACAGTATAAATGTCATTTTCTCTGTTCTGGCCCTCATGAGCACTGAGGCGTTATCTCAAGAACGTGCAAACACGTGGCCTCTCCTGTCCAGATGCTCACTTGCTTCAACTCTCCCACAGATGAGCTCAGCACTGCCAGTGGAGAGGACTGGACAAGGAAAAGAGCAAAGTGGATAAAGGCTGAGCCAAACTGCCACTGTTGCTATCAGCAGCTTATTTACATGTGTATCTTTGCATGCGATAGCACCAAGAAGAAAACTGAACAGAACAGAGTAGCTGCATGTCTACTGCTTTGATTATTGATTTTCAGTATTTATTCCATGCTGTATAAACAGATCAACTACATATTTGTGTGTATTTGTGTGTGTGTAGATGCTCCCTGGTGTGGCCACTGTAAAAAGCTGGAGCCTATTTACGCTGAGGTTGCTGGGCTGTTGAAGGAGGAGGGATCGGCGATGCGTTTGGCCAAAGTGGAGGCCACAGAGGAGCCTGAGCTGAACCTGGAGTTTGACATCCAAGGCTACCCTGTTCTGAAAATGTTCATAAACGGAGACCGCAAGAAGCCCATCGAATACACTGGTAAACACACACAGACACACACACACAGACAATGTAACTGTAGACTACTCTGGTAAAGCTGCTTTCCACTTTCTCAGATGCACAACTACATGAGCCTACGTCATCATTAACTGTACCCTGAAGAGACGTGCTTGTGTGTGTGTGTACATGACTATGACGTGATTTAATTTATTTGTGTGTGTTTTCCAGGTAAGAGGACAAAAGAGGGAATAATCCAGTGGATGAAGCGTCGTGCAGGCTCCGGTGCTCCGGTGCTCGACTCAGCAGACTCTGCAGCTCAGTTCATCGAGTCCCATAACATCACTGTTATAGGATTCTTTGATGTACGTTTATCTATTTTATTTATCCTTACTAATAAATCACATGATCACATATTTATGTTTACATTCACATTTTATATTTTGATTTGTATCTATATCAGAACCTGGAAAGTGAGGCGGTCGAGGTGTTCAAGGAGCTTGCTTTCAATTTTGGTGACACAGAGTTTGCTCTGGCAACAAGTCCAGAGGTTTTCCAGAAGTATGAAGTTAAAGCCAACTCAGTGGTGCTCTTCAAAAAGGTACGAAAATGTTGTGATACTAACTGAGAGGCACATAGTCAAGTGTTTTATAGAAAGACTGAACCAAGATTCAAGAAGAGACGATGTTAGCTTTGCTGCCATCTAGTGCAAACAGTGAGTTCCATTTGAGGAGTAAATGTCCTCACAAGGATGGAAAGATGAGGATATTTTGCTGATTCTGACTTCTTTAAATTTTCTAACTTTAGGAGTTCGATTTACAATCTTGACATGGCTTAAGTTAGGTTTAGGGTTACATTTAGCCATATAATCAAAGGTAAAGAAAAAGATTAGGCCTGCTACTACTGTATTGATGTTGTATTATTATTATGTAGGAATACATCAGTTATTATTTCTATCAATTAGTCAATGACATTTCAGAAAATAGCCAGAACTACTATTGAATTATATTATTTGTTTATGTTTCATCCTGTGTCATGCTTCAGTTTATGCACAACAAATTGTTTGTCTTACATGTTGGGGGATACTGAACATTCCAAGGGTCAGAGCCTCTGAAGTGATTTTTACTGATAGAAAGTCAAGCAAACAATTACAAAGAGACACAAACCTGACTGCAAAGAGAGACAAAACGACTATAATAAACGCAGAAACGACAGATTTATCTAATTTTATTTCTTTCAAGTCTTGTGTTGGGCTAATTCTGTGTTTTTCTTTTATTGTGTTTTGTGAATATTTGGCCAAGTGTTTTATGTGAATGTTGTGACTGAATCAAATACATGTTCCAGGGGCTGAAGGTTTGGGTTGACTATCAATCCAAACACAAAGATATTGAATTTTCAACGATATAACAGAGAAAAGCAGAAAAATCAGCAACTGTTTGCCAAACAAACGTTTGTGTGTTTGCTAGTTTGACGAAGGCAGAGCGGACTTTTCGTTGTCAGAAGAAGGAGTTCTGATCCCCGCAAATCTGACCACCTTCATCAAGCAAAACAGCCTGGAGCTGGTCATCCCATTCAGCCAGGAGGTAACACACACACACACATTGTTAGACATTTTAAATTAAATGTGAAATTATGTTTGAAGTTATATTATAACTTATATTATGTGTGTGTGTTTATGTGTAAACACACACACATTTTAGTTTATGTACGCCTTATGTGTGTGACATTTTAAATTAAATGTGAAATTATGTTTGAAGTTATATTATAACTTATATTATGTGTGTGTGTGTTTTCAGACTGCAGAGCTGATCTTCAACTCTGGCATCCATCTGCACAGCCTGCTGTTCATCAACTCTGCTGTGGAGAGTCAGACAGCCCTGGTGGACGAATTCAGGACCATTGCCAAAGAGTTCAAGGGCAAGGTAACAGTGCGTGTGTGTGTGTGTGTGTGTGTGTGTGAGAGAGAGTATGTGTGGGGCTAGGACAGTGTGTCTTTGAAAGAAAGTCATTGACATAAATCTCAATTTAACCTTTTTGTCATTGCTTTTTTTGTCTCCTCTTTATGTTTATGTGTGTGTGCGTGTGTCATATAGATGCTGTTCGTTGTGATTGACATAGTAGCAGCTATGTCTTCTGTGCTCAATTACTTCGGCGTGTCCGAAAAAGATGCCCCCACCGCGCGCCTCATCAACATGGAAACAGGGCAGAAGTTCACCATCGCTACCGGCGATCTCTCCATAGATTCACTGAGACAGTTGTGCCAGGATGTTGCTGGCGGCAGTGCCAAGGTAACAAGCACGCATGAGTTTGATATTCGGTCACGCTGCAGGATTAGACCCAATAACTAATAATGCTGTCATTGTGGTGCAGCCCTACTATCGGTCTGAGGAGATCCCAGAGGACTGGAATAAGGAACCAGTCAAAGTCCTGGTGGGAAAGAATTTTGAGTCCGTTGCTCTGGACCCGACCAAAAACGTATTTGTGGAGTTCTGTAAGTTCATCTGTCAGTCTGCACTGTAAAAACTCAACTGGAAATTAGCAAAATCAACTCATCTTTCTTTCATTGTGAATTTAAAATGTGTGTGTAGATGCTCCATGGTGTGGACACTGTAAGGATCTGACTCCCATCTGGGAACAGCTGGGCGAAAAGTTCTCCGACAGAGATGACATCATCATAGCCAAGATGGATGCCACTGCCAACGAGGTGGAGTCATTAACCATTTCGGGATTCCCAACTCTGAAATACTTCCCAGCTGATGGCAAAGAGGTAGCATACATGTTCAAACTTACACACATGTTCAGAGCACAAGCGCTGCATACAGACTCAAAGAGCTTTTGATTATTTCCCAACATGCCCTCCATCATTTCTTCTTCTTCTCTCTGTTAGGTGGTCGACTACACTGGAAAAAGGGATCTGGAGACCTTGTCTCAGTTCCTGGAGGATGGAGGAGTGTTGCCTAAGACTGAAAGTAATGAGGAGGAGGAAGAAGAGTTTGACGAGGAAGGTGGTGGTGATGATGAGGTCTGTATTTTTACCGCTACTTTATATATTTCTCTTTGTATTATAATCCACTCACCGGTCTCTCATTGTATTTTCTTATTCTTCTGTTTCAGGAGTCTGCTGAGTCTGCAGAGTCTGCAGAGGTACCGACCAACACAACATCTAAGGATGAGCTGTGATGTCACTTTGGTTTTTTCGACCAATCAGTATCTTCCAATTTTTCTTAATGAAATTAATTTAGGTTAAAAACATCAATATGTAGCTACTCATTACTATGTTGAATGGCTTTTAAACTCTGTTTAGGTTTGACTTCACATGATTTTCTACAACACAATCGTCACTGTATGTAAATATTACATGTCATTTTTCATGTCATGAATAAAAATAAAAATCAAGACATTGTTAAGTTTGACTGGGACTCTTTCTGACTTTTCACAGTGATGAAAAACATAAGTAAGTTTAACAAACAAGATAGTTTTGTGATAAATGAATCGGAAGCATCGACATGTGCCATGAAAGTAAACAGTGGAAAAACAAATAAGAGGGGAAAATATGCTGATAAGGATGAGATTAAAAAGGAGATGAAAACAAATGGAAGTGCAACAAAATAAAGAAACCAAGATCTTCAAAATCAAGTGACTTTGTGACTTCAAGTGACTTTGTTCAAGAGGAGATTGAAAGATAAAAACACTGTTGTGTCTCTAATTCCTAAGTGACGTCAGCAAAACGGAGCATTTTTGCATTTTCTGAGAACATCTTGTAGAACATAGATTAAGAACAGACGAACAGAAATGACAGAGTTTTAATATGTATTCATGGTAATTAGCAAAAAGTATGTCACTACCTAGTGTGAGTACCAAGATACAGTCTAACGAGACTGTAAGAGTCCACAGCTCTGTGAGGCCTTTAGCGCAACGCTAACATTAGCATGCTAACAGGCTCACAATGACAATGCTATTTGATCTAATGGTAACAAGGGAATGACAGTTTTGTTAAATCTAAATGTTTTAGCTATCACGTCTTATATGATGTGACAAAGAAGAAAAAGATTAAATGTGACCTGAAAGGTGAGAGGGCGGTTACATCAGCCTCTTCATAAAAATAAATAAAAACAGACTTTTTTTACTTTGATATGAAGTGAACTCCTAGAAAAGTCTTATTATGAAAATAAGAATGATGAAATTGCAATTTACAATAATGAGTTGAGTTTTAAAAATCTTTATATTTATCTGTTTATATATTTCATTTTGAAGACTTTGGGGCTTCCATAGCTTATAACCACATCGTACTAAATAAGGAGGGTTAAAGTAAAGAGCTGGAAGTTTGAATCCCTTTTTTAAACTTTCACCAGTAAAAAAGTCTTGAGCACAGCAATTCATAAAGAATAGGTTCAATAACTCCCATTATACCTTTTTTGAACCAAGATACTGTGAATATTTGGTGATTCCTATGTAGCAGATATAAATGCTAAGACTCACAGGTAAGTTTTCTACAGAGCTATTAAGTTACTTCTTTATTTTCACTAACACAAACAATTACTGCATATCCAGTCAATACCTTTACATCCACAGTTTTGAATCCATTTTATTTATTGGTAAACCATTTATAATATTCTATGCAAGTATTATAATATCACGTCTTGGTAATTGTATTATAAATAAAGTGCCTCCAGAGAATGAGGTAGCAGATTCATATGAGGAAAAGAAGGTGAGTTTGTAGCAGGGAAACAGGTAAAGAGGGTTTGGTTTTCAGGGAAGTCAAATGTTTCTAATTCCAGAGGAGAACAGGTTCAACAGGCTTTGCTGTCACGACTGTCACCAACATGGGACATGATTCAGCCGAGCTTCCTCATATATCCAAGGTAAGACCACCGCTCTGATACATCTCACACATCACATTGTTTAATTAGCGACAGAGGACTCGTACGACTGTCAACAGGCGGTTTGTTTATGACAGAGGCAGGTCTGCTCGTGTTTGGATCAGACCACGGCTTTGGCTCGGTTTGCATGAGTAAAGAAAGTCTCATGTGAGCTAAAATTACTTGGCTGCATTCAGCAGGTGTGTTTGACGGCAGATGCTGGTGGTTTGACGTGAGTTTGATACTGTTGTTTTTAGGACACTGATTGGCATTAAAGCATATTTTGGATAAGCAGCGATGTGGAATCACATGACTCAGCATTAACTGTGTTCATACTATTGTAACATTGAGTTCTTTGAACTATTGTGTGTTTTACTGAGCTTTTGGTTTGTGTTAAGATCATAGTATGACGTACAATAATAAGTAGTAATACTTAATGCAGTGGTGGAATGTAACTAAGTACAATATTGAGGTACTTAACTTTATGCTTCTTTGAATTTTACTCCACTACATTTATCTGACAACTTTAGTTCTGTCACTTTGTAGGTTCCTCAAACAATTGATGATGTATTATTATGGATTAAGCTACTCAGCAGAATAGTCCAGTGAAATAATAGGTATTTTTTTGAAATGGTCCATTCTGCATAATTAATACTCTGGTACTTAAAGTAGATGTTGATGCTATTGTACTTTTACTAAAGTAAGACTTTGAATGCAGGTGGGCACTTCACATCAATCTAATGAGAGTAAAAAATATGTTCTCTCTGAATCTACTTTACAGTATTTGTATTTGCGTATATTTAAAGTGCTCCTGAATTTATAATGTTACTTAGTCAATACAACATTGGCACCATTAACATGTCGTCTACTTTGTCTCTGTACTGACTAAACAAAAATGCCGCAGTGTGTGCTGTGTTGGTTTAACACTGTCACGTTAAACCTCACCGGTTCAGACTGGTGAACGCACCGAGATCCCAAGCGTGCTGCTCTCTATTGTTCACTCTTTAGCAGTGGAGGGAGGAGACGATACCGGTTACTCCCACAACAGAATCGAGCTGCCGAGTTCATTGTCCTCACGTACACTGGGCTGGTGGACAGAAGCTGTTTTTGCCAGTTAGGAGCTCAATATAAATGGCAGCGAACGCCACTTGGTGGAGCACATAAATAGAAAATCTGCAACTAGAGTCCCGATCTACATGACGTGCTAGACATTCATGTGACACGTGATAGTTTTCAGTTAGCTGAGTGCAACACTTCCTTAGAAAGCAGTAAAATGTTCAAAGACACCCTACAATGTAATGAAATCCTTAAAACTATTCTGGATCTGAAAAGTGTGTCTGACAATGGACAATGAGTTACATTTATTTAGTCAAACAACAAGCAATTAGTTATTGGTTGCGACTCTAGATCCAGATGAAGACACAGGAATTTTGTAAAAATACTACTTAAAAGGTTAAGAATGTAGTTTAATGCTTAATCTCTTGTTCCATACATTTTCCAATTTCATTAAATAGTTTTTAAGATCCTGCTAACTAACAGATGAATTAACACTTCCAAAATGATACAATACAATGGAACTTTATTCATCCTATAGGAAGTTATTGTGTCAGAGTTTGATCAAAGATTTCAACAGAAGAATAACAAAAAAACAGTAGAATATAAATATAAACATATATGAACAATAGAGAAATAATTATTAAGTGTAAAACTAAAATAGAAATAGTAAATTACGACAACAAAGGATTCAAAACAAGAGTAAAAATAAAAGTGTATAAGAAGTAATACTAACACCATTGCTGAATAGAAAGTAAAATAGAAAAGTTTGTTAATATTGTGCGTGATATTGTATATGATGTTGAAAAAGTAAAAACTCATCCCCATGAAGACAAATTCCAGTTAATAACATGTAACTCCAGGTTTTTACTAAAGTAAACACCATGAGGTTCACCACATGTGAATTATCCGCCTCTTCTCTCCGTCACTAGCTTCCTGTTTGACTGGATGATCTTCTGATGGAACCCCCTTCGTATGAGGAGGCCAGTCTACACCCTCCTGCTCTGGGCACAGCACCATTCAACATCCTCCCTCCCCCCTACTACCACGCCTCCCTTCACTCACCCCCAACACCTCCTCCCACCTACAGAGAAGCAGGTAAGACAAAATCTCTCTTTCCCCATTTATTTCATCCACAGCAAGCCGGCTAAATTTGAAAATGCATCGTTTGTTTCTATGTCTCGGGCCCTCTGTCCACACTAAATTTGTATTTCTCTCACCCGCAAACTGATCTTTCTTAAAACAGTATGCAGGATGGATAAATCTCAAAATTAAAAAGCATGAAAGATGATTGCAAAGAGCAGAAGGGGGCAGAAAGAGCAAAGTAACAAGGCCGTCTGTCCCAATTTGATGTTTTGCGTCCACATTAGGCCTTTCCATGTCGTTTTTTGTAGCGATGTCAGTCCATAGAGAAACGCCCAAACAACATGAAACGACTAAATCTCTTCTTCTTTGCCCTCTTTTCAGTTGTCAGCAAACATCTGGTGAGGAGTGGGAGAGACAGCCCACCTAACCAAATCATTATTTCATGGTCGAGAAAGACGTCTTCTGACAAAATCAACATAAATGCAGATTCCTGACTACAGCTCTGCTGTGCAATTAAAATGAGCGATCACAGATATCACACACATCACACATATTCATATATGCTTACATCGTCGTTTTGGTGAAGCGGCGTTAAAGATATAATCTCTGACGGCAGCGGTAGATATTTTGGCGTTGGAGGGTTATTAACATTGTATGACTGAATAACTGTTCATCAGAGTGAGGCCTGTGGGAAGAGACTGTGTTTGTGTCTGGTTGTTTTCATACAGTTTAGCTTAATCTGGAGTGAGGGAAAAAGATGCTTTTACAAATTTAATGTGGACATATTTCTTTTTTCCTAGTCAGAATCCAGCCTAATCCTTTTCCTGTACTGACTGTGCCAAATGCTGGGACGTCACAAAACTATGGAACCATAATCCATCCGCTGACACAAAGTATTAAAGCTACATCTTTACTATCAATCTTAATTACACAAACCAACTGTGTGGATGAAAATAATATTCAATCGCTGATATCCGTCCTGTGCCTTCTGAATACCAGTTGGTGGAGCACCGTCCTCCCGCAGCCGACAACCTCAGCCGGCAGTAGTGACGACGCAGCCGTCGCCTGTTCCCGTCTCTGTGACACATCTGGGAGACGTCCCTGCTCTGGTACGCTGCCCACACTGCCACAGAGTTGTCACCACTAAAGTCACGTACCTGCCTGGGAGTGCCGCCTGGTGCACATGTGTGCTTCTCACAATGATGGGGTGAGACAAGCACACACACGTGCATGAGTATTTAACATCACAGAGCCAAAACCAGCTTTAACGCCTTGTATTGTGCCTCTGCTTGTTTGTGTTTGTTTCAGGTTGATCTGTGGTTGCTGTCTGATTCCGTTGATGATGAAAGGTCTACAAGATGCACATCATTCCTGCCCACAGTGTAAAAACCATCTGCACATACACACAAGGTGACACTGTGAGGATTAATATGGCTCCTCTTGTCCCAATACCACTCGTATTTCTGTCACAACAGGGAGGAATAACATGTTGTCATAAGCTAGGAATGGAAACAGCTCACTGTCCATCTACACGGGGAAGCAAGAATGTATTTAGGTGATGACAAGTGTGTGATCTAATATATATATATACAGTACACACTAAATATATTGATATAGGACAGAGGAGTAACTTATGCGGTTTGAGAAGTTTTTAGAAGATGTTATCACTGTAAAACTGCTGCTGCTTTTCACTATGAAGGAAACAATTTCCATCTTTTAACCTACCGGGGGTGACGAATACCAAAAATATTACATTTTCTATTTTAATATGATCTTTCTTTTAGATGTATGAGACATGTTTGGACATTTTAAGGCACAGCATACGCAGACATTCCTAATACATAGGAGGAAGGTAGGCCTTTGTCACTGTTGACCCTCTGTAAGAGTGTATTGTGGGGGTTTATACTTAAATAAATGAAGAGGAAAATCCATCCTTGCATGTGCACACGGCACATTACCACCAGTGTGAAAGGATGCTTTACAACATTACAATACAGAGGACATTTATGATGAATATGATGATGTCCAGTCCAGGGATTTAAGTCATAGTTGTGTTTATGGTTTTTTTGGACAACTGTATTTTCTATAGAATATTTAAATACTAAAACAACTGAATCTTTGTCTTTTTCCAAATGTATATGAAGCTTACATTCATGTTTACTTTAATGATGAAGAAGGAATCAATTCAATCAATTCAATAGCCGACATGATTGTCTTTGGTAAAGCAAACAAAGCCTTTTGGAAATGTAATTTTCTGAACATTTATTATTTGAAGGGCCCTGCACATCTAACACAAACACACACAGGCGATTGACTTAAAACACTGTTAAAATCAGACTTTATTAGTACATGCCAGTGGACCTGATGTAGTTCCAGCTCTGCCCAGCTTTAACAGGTCTAATCAACCAGAGGGAGTGAACTCACCTGAGTGAACTCACCTGTGTGGTCAAATATTAACACAGAATTGGAACCTAACAACTCAGATTGATTGACAGAACTTTTAATACAAAGAGGTACACAAGGCAATAACTAAACAAAGTTTTTGGTTGCTGTAAAAAATGTTTACATCAGTAAAGTTTACTCATATTGACAGGTTTACAATTTAAAACTATGATGAGTTGAGAAACACAAAACTCTTCAGTTGTGTACACTGTGCTTAAAATGTATCTTGTAAAAATACAGATGGGGTCTTTATGTTTGTATTGCTGCGATGCATACTTTAATATATCACTTACCGTATGCACAACTCCAGTCAACCAGGTTGATTATATTATATCTTCTAACCTCTTTTTTCCCAATTTAATTTCATGTCGTAGATTTACTCCACCAGAAATACACAAAGTGTTTGTATGTGATATAATGTATTTTATAGACTTTGTCACCTATGGACAGACCCAAGCTAGCTGTTTCCCTCGGTTTCCAGTCTTTATGCTAAGCTAACCGTCTCCTAGCTGTAGCTCCACATCTAGCAGACAGACAGTATATCAGAGTGAGGTATCAATCTTCTCATCTAAACCCCTGCAAGAAAGGAAATGAGCGTATTTCCTAAACTGGTGAACTATTCCTTTAATAATATAGACTTGATATAATAAAGGCCATTCTTATTAAAATGAATAAACACAAAAGCAGTTTGATTGATATTCGCTGGAGTGCAACCCTTCATATATGCTGTGAAATCGACCTGACGTGCAATGACTGATAAAAGCACCTGCGTTCCCTGTCGTTGTTGTAGTAATGTGTGACACTCAGTATCGCTGCCAAGTTTGATTCTTTTTCTTAAATCAAAATGTTGTTGTATTATTACTTATCATTCTATCATATTGATAGGGAAATAAATATGGTCTTGGTTACTTTGATGACGCTGTCAAGGTGTTTTATTTTTGTCACGTCTGTGGAATTTTTCAAATGCTTGAGCATGTGTGTTTGGTGAGTGCGTGCTTCCATTTTGACCTTGCTGAGGCTAACAGTGTTAGGCAAAGGGTATTTAGATATTAGTGATATACTTGATATGAACGGCAGCCAATAGCAGAGATACAGCAGGGCTCAGATAGGGAAGTTAATCAGCGACAGACTGGTGGGTCTGGTCGGCTGATAACAAAAGCATTCACAACTACCAGCTCAGCACTGATTCACACACACATACAAACACACACACACACACACACACACACACACACACACACACGCATATCAGCCCTTCATTTCACCACTCCCATCATACCTTTGTGTCAAGATTGCTCGAGTGTCCAGTTTGTCAGTCTGTAGGTGAGCAGTCATGAAGACGCTGTTGCTGCTGGGGGTGACGGCCTTCTGTCTCTGTGTGTTTGTCGCCGCTGACAAAAAACCCGAGCGACACGCAGGCAAATCATCCCCGGAGGAGGATGACGTTTTACAGCTGAAGAAAGGAAATTTCAACAAGGCACTGAGAAAATATAAGCAGCTGCTGGTGCACTTCTGTAAGTTTCACACACAGACACACACAGCTTGCTCTTGACCTACACGCTTATATATTGACCGTGAGCAATGACACCATAAGAGCTACGTAATGGTTTGAAAAATGTCTTATGGATTGCAGCAAATTCACCATATCCTTAATTACTTATTCTTTTTATTGTCAAATAAAGAAGTACTCCGAAATCTAATTTAAGTAAAAGTAAAAATCATGCATTTCAAATTTTACTTTACTTCACTGGATTATAACTAGTGATGCAATTATTTGTTCATCATTTTACTGTTGCAGCTGGTGGATGTGGTAAATTATCAACATATAACTGTTGCTGGGTAGCTTGTGAATTTCACTTGTGTGTTTGGTTTGCATTATTAAAATATATATCTGAATCTGGAAAGCAACTAAAGTTATCAAAATAATGTAGTGAAGTAAAAAGCTCAGTATGTACAAGTAAAGTAGTACTGGAACAAATGTACTTACTGTGTGTGTGTGTTTCTGTGTGTGTAGATGTTCCTCTGTCTGGAGAAGGCCATCGTATCTCAGCCGCGTTCGAAGGCGCTGCTGCAGAGCTTCAGGGGTCAGAGGTCAGACTAGCCGTGGTTGATGTGTCAAAAGAGAAAGACCTGGCGAAAGAACTCAATGTGACAGGCCTCGCCACGATCAGGCTGTACATTTCTGGAGATAAACACAACCCTGTGACTTGTCCTGGTATGTTTAAATACTCAAAACATATAGCACTCTAGAAGGGGGGCTTAAGGCCCTGCTAGCCCCTCCCTCCCGCCACCATTGACACTTGCTAAGAGTCAGAGGAGAAAACTGAAACCTCTTTCATGTCTGAGTAGTAAGTCGACCAGAACTGGGAGAGGATTAGCTTAGCATAGCATAAAGGCAAACGGGAAACATCTAGCCTGACTCTCTCAACAATTCACATTTTATTTCTCGTTTGTTTGATCCTAGAGTCTTGTCAGGTGAGGTTTCCAGGGAACCAACAGAGACTCCAGGAAGTCGCAGCACCTGGCTACAGGTTGCCAAGAAATAGTTACAGCATGTAAAATGTGTTCCTTTCACATTTCTGTTTGTGTGCAGATTAAACAAATTAGATATAACATGTAAACCACTCAGCTTCATGTTCTTCTTTGGAGAGAGCCATGCTAGCTGTTTCCCCCTGTTTCCAGTCTTTATGCTAAGCTAAGCTAATATTGGATCTAGCTCAATAGTTAACACGCGGACATGAGAGGGAAATAATTGAAATGTCAATAAATTATTTCTTCAATATCAAGGCTGAAAATGATTTGTTTTCCTGGATTGTGATAAAGTTCCTCTGAGCTCGGCGTCCATCTTAACCTGGCTGAAAAGGAGAGCGGGGTCTGCTGCTGACCTCATCGCTGACCTTAGCCAATCAGAGGCCTCAGAGGAGCTGATGGTGGTTGGCTTCTTTAAGGTGAAACCATCTGTTTAATTTTCCAGCTTCTCACTTGTGTCAATCAATTGTCTGACTAACAATTTGCATTTGCTTTTACGTGTGTGTGTGTGTGTGTGTGTAGGAGCTGAATCACGAGTACGTCCAGGTGTTTTACAATGCAGTCGTCGACCTTCCTGATATTAACTTTGCTGTGACACAGAATGATGAACTTATCACCAAATATGGTCTCACACATGACGTTGTACTGCTGTTGAAAAAGGTACTTTAAATACAACATAAGCCTCCGACAGATGGCTGTATTTGTCTGTCTCTGTGTTTTCTTAGTGCTGACTCAATCCTTTGCATTTTGGATGCAAGGGATTGGATTTAAATAATTGAACCATCACATCAAGCTACTAGAATATATTAATTCATCCATTGCTTTCTTACCTGTTTGTTTGTTGTGTGTGTGTGTGTGTGTGTGTGTGTGTGTGTGTGTGTGTGTGTGTGTGTGTGTGTGTGTGTGTGTGTGTATGTGTGTGTGTGTGTGTCTGTGTGTGTGTCTGTGTCTGTGTCTGTGTCTGTGTGTGTCTGTGTCTGTGTCTGCTGCAGTCTAAGCTTATCCAGGCTTACAAAATGACGCCTGAGACATCTAAAGAGATGCTGATCATTTTTATCACCGTCTACCAGATGGACCCCGTCACTGAGTACACGGGACAGGTAAAGTATCAGATGCATGGTACATTTTCACACACATACTGTATAACTGCTCTACTTCCAAACCTGGAAATGTTCTGTGGGGTTGGTTTTTTTTGCATTCAAACTCTAATTAAATTGGTTACTTCACCTTTTTAAAACATTAAAGAATTGTTGTCATTGTTAGTTTGTGTGAAGAGCCAATACCCATTTTTTTAAGGCCAAACATTTCACTTGATTTTGCAGATTTTTTATTCTTCTGAAAAATATTTCTATTACATATGTAGTATTAAGTAAGTAATGTGGTACGACATCTTTGTTTTGAGAATTAAAGGCTCACTTTGTTGGACTGGGACTGAAGGGTGGATGTAATTGTGATGGATCATTGTAAACTAAAACTTCAGTAATATTTTGTGTGTTTAGATCACACTTAGAGAAACTTATAGAGGTCTCTGTAGACCTTTTTTTATATTTTAAAACTCCACTGTAAACGAAACATGAATTCAACTAACCAGATGTAAACTGCTGTAGAACTATGGTGTAGGTGTTGTCTTCATTCATCTTGCTATGAAGAACCACTCTGGCAACATACAAGTAAAGCCACCAAATGTTAGTAAAAAGTTGATTTCCCCAGGGCAAGACAGTGTCCCAACACAGCTGATATTTAATTCGACAGTTTGTGTTTGCTGAAATGACCTCCTCTTGTTAATGGAGATGTATTTATGTTATTCTCTCTCTTGCAGACAGCCACTCAGATATTAACATGCCCTGTGTTAAACCACGCCCTGCTGTTTGTCAACAAAAGCTCTGCTGCCTTTAAAGAGATCCACTCTGCCTTTAATGGAGCTGCAGAAGCCTTCAGGTTGAAGGTAGAAACCAAACAAATGATTTCAAACAGCAGCACTGAAACACATATTATTTATTATTACAATAAGCCGATGGAGTACTTCACCTTTGCATGTGTATGTGTGTTCAGGTTTTGTTTGTGTGGGTGGACGTGGATGAGCCTCGTAACGGCAGGCTGATGGAGTACTTCCGGGTTCGGGACTTCGAGGCTCCTCTGATCCGACTGGTCAACCTGACGGACCATGTGACCTATCACCTGCCCTCTGACACTCTGGATGTACAGACCATAAAAACATTCTGCCAGTCCTACCTGGAGGGCAAGGCTAAGGTAACGCTCACTCTCGTTCAGTGTGCGACACATATAACAGGAACTGGAGAAACAGCTTGAAACAGCCTGATATGAATAACGTGTTTGTGTTAATGTAACAGCCTAAGATGCAGAGTGAGCCGATACCTGAAGGATGGGACAAACAGCCGGTGAAGGAGCTGGTGGGAATGACTCTGGAGGAAGTCGGCTTTAACCCCAACAAGACTGTTTTTGTCCTCTTCTGTATGTAAATTTACTTTTTATTTCAAAGCTACCCAGTTAGCTTTGATGTTTGGGAATTTTCTGAATAAACACTTAGACACGTAGGTTCATTCTGGGCTAAATTTGGTTTAAAAGTGTAACGTTTAGATACGCATTGTTTTAATAGTAATTTAAAGCTTACATATAAAAGAAGGTCCGTTACATTCAATCCTTTGCCAAACAAGTTCACACAAGGCTGAGTAAGTCTATCACCTCTAGGGAAAGCGCTCTGTATTTCACAGAATACCGGAGCTGTGCTGTTTGCTGTCTGTGGCGACTTTCCCGCACTGGCGCAGTGAATATTGGGTTTTACCTCAGCCAGAGCTAGTAAAGAGGGCAGGAAGGGGGAAGAGACAATAGCAATGGAGCAGCAGCTAGAAGTATGGTGGAACCTAAAGTATGGTGGAAGCTAAGGTGGAAAATCCCCAAAAGTGTTCAGGAAAAGTGTCTGGGTGCTACAGATTATAAAAAGAAACTCGGCATTTGGATTAAGGATTAAAGTATTAAAAAAAACTAAAAATGATCAATGGCGGGGACAAACACGAATCACGTGGCGAGCTCACCTGCAGGCATTCGTCATAAGCATGCATCCACATCTTTGTGTAATTACTCACACTGCCAGAGGGGGAGACTATAGTTCCTCACTCCAGCTTTAAAGTTACAGTATTCTAAGTTCCCCTTAACTCCAGAGAGCATTTTAGCATCTTTCAGCTCATTATTTAGATTTTCCAGACACTTTACTGTTATGAATATTGTGATTTTAGCTTGTTGTGTTGTCCCCCAGGCTTAAAAAATAAATGAACGCAGGTTTAAATATACAACCAACTAAATTGGCACATAGATGTTATTAGACCTTCAAATCAACAAATTCATGCTTCCTTGCTCACTACTTTTTATCACTTGCCTGCTGTATTGAAGAAGACTTGAAACTAGCGACTTTTGTTGTTTTCATTGTGCTTTCTTAGCTTCCCCACTTTCTATGTTGCAACTCGTGTCTGTTCACACATATAGGTATAAATCTCTCACTACTTACTGTGTATTTCAGATCTTCCCTACAGTGCGGCGTCCCGTGCTCTGTTTCCACTGTGGGAGGAGTTGGCCGAGGCCATGAAGGAGCGAGAGGACGTGGTCGTCGCTCGTATCGATGCCTCAGCCAATGACATCAACATGTCAATGCAGGGCAGATACCCATCACTCTGCCTCTTCCCTGCTCTATATGCTGAAAGAGTAAGGAGCATATCAATGATTCTTTTGTTTGTTTTGTAATATATCCCATGAGTCTTATGCATAAAATAACCTAATTATTATTGTCGAATGACTGAGGTAATAATGTGCTGTATGTGATATCTGTGTTCCTGTCAGGTGGTGGTTTATACTGGTAAGAAGAAGGTGAAGGACCTGGTGAAGTTTGTAGATAAAGAGATGGGGGAAGCCAAAAAATACAGAGTTACGGTAAATTATAGCCCCACAAACAACAACATCACTGCAGTGTTTTTAAGTTTGTGTGTGTGTGTGTGTGTGTGTGTGTGTGTGTGTGTGTGTGTGTGTGTGTGTGTGTGTGTGTGTGTGTGTGTGTGAGAGAGAGTTGCCTGTCTTTTAAAAATAAACGTCTTTCTTTGGTGTCTCCAGGAGGATGAAGACAGGAGGAAGTACATCGAGGCTGCAAAAGCTGAAGAGGCAAAAGAAGCCAACAAAACTAAAGACGAGCTTTGATACAGAAACAAAGAGAGTACTGTGTGTGTGTGTGTGTGAGTGTGTGTCATACCATTTAGTCAGTACTCTTTAAAGATAGATCTGGTTGTATCTACTCAACCAAGTTGTCATTAACTGTCCAATCAAATCCAATAAAATGTCTTCGGTTCAAAACGCAGATGGTTACATGACTTTTTATTTATTGACAGAACTGTAGATTAATAATGAAAAATATAGAGCTTGACCGACACATCACGGTTGATTTTATCGGCCGATTTTATCTTCAGATTTATATCGTATTTGCTAATATGTCGGCCAATAATGTGCAAAAATGTGCAGCACATAAATGGCAAAGATGCGATACTTTAAACTGTTCCGTGTTTGTCCACCAGAGAGTGCTGACAAATGTGTTCTGTAAAATGTCCTGTTCATATCTTGCCCCCATTAAAAAACAGTAAAGGGCTATTATCAAAATGATTGATAATAATAATAATACAAAATTATATTTATAAGTTTAAAATGATCGTATAAAACAACACACTAAAAACATACAATACACAAAACAGTAATTTGTTAATGTTCAGCGTTTATGGTAAAGGTTCATCTCTATTTTTGTTTTAGTTACCAAATCCTACAGACCAAAACCAACACTGATCCTTCTAACTAGTGTTTTCCTTGTAGCCAGCATTCTATATATTTGAATCTGATAAATTTCAGGCCCTGAAATAATGAATTAAAAAGACTCCCTATTTTCAGTGGGGCTTTGAAACAGTATTTAAATGTTCATGTAGAGGAAATTTAAAGACATTTTTCATTCAACAGTTAACTGAATATAATCTGTAAAAAAGAGTAGAGAGTCTTTGGGGTTGGGCTTTTGGCTTATCACCTGGTTACAGCCCTGCTGATATGCCATTGGTCAAAACTCTTTGCATGTTTAAAAATAAAAACTTGAGTCTCTTTTAATCATAATGTTGCTTAACATCTGTTGGTTAAAAACGTTAGTTTGTCAAACGATAACACATGGTTAAATCATCATCTATCAAAAAATAGAAATATCGCTCAGCACTAAACTAGCCTATAACAAAAGCCTGATATGGGAAATCATAGGTTTGTGTTATACGTTCTTTTTGGACAAAAAAATATTCCTCTTCATCAGCCTAACATCTAAAAAGGGTTAAACGCGTCATAATAACACAATGTTAATTGACAGTTGAAAATGTGCGGTGCAGCTCTGATCCGCTCCCAGTGACGCGGTGTGACTTCACACGGAGGCTGGAGGAGGACGCCGCGGCTCCGCGCAGCTCTCTGACCGTCTCCTCTCGTTCTCTCGGCGGGCGTCAGGCTGCACATTGCCGGAAGGATGGAGCCAGCGGGAGCGTACGGCGCCAGGAAGGCCGGCAGCGTCCCCTTCGATCCGGTCGCCTTCTTCACGCATCCCCGGACCATCCTCAGACTGATGTCGTGGGTGAGTAAGCCTCCTCTGCAACGTGCGGGTTAACATCAATGGACAGGCCTACCTGCACCCCCCCACTCCCCCCCCCCCCCCCCCCCCCTGTCTCTCTCCCATTCACATTGTTTGTGTCTCTCGCGCTTTGCCTTTGTGTCTTTTTTGTCGGGATTCATACAAAAAATGTATGTTTTATAAAAGGCTCATTACCTTTGAATTAGATATCTGTTGTGCAGCTCGGTCTAATAAATATAAATGATTTCAGAGATGCAGCTTGTGGCTGGAGCTCGAGGACCAGCGTCTGATTACCATATATTTATCTGGAGCCTCTTTGTGTCTAGATAGCGCTTTGGATGTTAATGCCCCCTAACCAGAATGTAACACCTCTCTTTCTGTCTCTCTGGTGCGATGCTGTGCAGCTGTGAGTCACCATACAGCATGTGCATTGAAGGAACAATTTGGTTTTAATTAAAGGAGGCATAGCAAGTTAACAGAAGCCCATAATAACCCGTCTCTTTCTTTCTGTCTCTGTTTCTCATAATTTAATTCAGTTCAACATTGTTTGTCATTATAATGTGCCAGTGCTCCTTAAATGAAACAAAGTAAAATAAATCAGTAAAAGCAAACCCAAGTCAAGACAAAAAAACAGATCAGATCAGTACAATAAATAATTAAAATACATTAAAATGAATTGCTGTAGAGATAAGGGCTGTGAAGAGCCATTATTTTCATGATCAATTAATATTGCCAATGATTTTCTCAATGATTCATTGTTTGTAAAATGTGTTAAAAGACAAATGCCCTAAATCAACAAAGAAAAGCAGTAAATACTCACAAATGAGAGGCAGGAACCAAGAAATGTTTAGCATGTTTTGGTTAAATAACATCTAAAAAGATTAATCGGTTTATAAAATAGATTATTTTCAATCAATTCAATGTTTTATTTTAATGAGACTTTGAGACATCCGACACTGATACTTCTGCTATCAACCAAATACAACCGAGGTAAATGACGACTGCTTAGCAACTGTTCAAAGTGGAAAATGTCCATCACAATTTCTCAAAAGCCCAATGTGATGTCTTCATAGTTCTTAAATTAATCAGCATTTCATCAAATTACGACTAGACTAACTTGAAGGTAGGGCAGTCGGCATTGAGGCCCCTTTTTTTTGTTATTGTACATTTTGAAAAACTCAAAATGCAATGAGGCCTCACAGAAACAATGTTACTTGAGGATATCTCAAAATGTTGCAAATAAAACTGAATCTGTCTGCATGCCTGTGCCAGTAAGAACAAGTGGAGAATGTTTTGTAATTTGGGTGCACTGACCCTTTAAGAAATCTTGCTTGATCCCCAGTTCACCAAACTGGATGACTATTTTATAACAACCGAGTCCACAGCACAGACACTCGAACAGAAGCTGTGTTTGTACTGGTGTGTCTGTGTGTGGTATGTATGAGGAATGAAAGGCATTCAAACACCAGTGTGAGTTCGTTCTCTTCTACCTGTTACAATAATAAAACCGCTCACTTGTCTTGTCTTCCCCTGCAGGTTTTCTCCATGGTGGTGTTCAGCTGCATCGTGAACGAGGGCTACATCAACATCGGCAGCGAGCGTTTGCTGTGCGTCTTTAACAACAACGCTGATGCCTGTAACTATGGTGTTGCCGTGGGCGTGGCCTGTTTTTTGGGCAGCATCTTTTTCCTGATCCTGGACATTTACTTCCCCTCCATCAGCAGCGTCAAGGACAGAAGACGGGCTGTAATGCTGGACCTCGGCTTCTCTGGTACATAATATACACACAGATACACTGGTGGAAAATACTTACTGTACTTCAGTACAATTTTTAGGTACTTGTACTTTACTTGAGTATTTTCTATTTTCTGGTATCTTTATACTTCTACTCAACGATTTCAGTGGCAAATCATTTTATTTTTTACTGAACTAATTCATTTGACAACTTTAGTAAGTAGTTACTTAGCTGATTCCGAGTAATGATACACAATATAATCTACAAATATATTAGGATGTAATATTATAAATTGAGGTAAAACTTGATTGATCCCCTGGAAGGAAATTTACACGCTGCCCAAAAAATAAGTTCAAATTAACTATTTATCAGCTGCAACGTTACAGTGTTGTACACATGCGCAATACCACTCTCATGTCTGTAAGGTAAATATGCCAGAAGCTGGTTATCTTAGCACAAAGACTGGAAACAGGGGGAAACAGCTAGCATGGATCTATCGAAACCTAAATACTCACAAACAGACTAAACAGCTACAGGAGGGATTGGCACAACATTTAGTATGAACATTCATGGTCCCCAGAAGATAAATTGGATCAACTTTAAAAATGTTAATCTCGCGCTATCATTAGTTCAAATACTCGAACTAATAAGCAAATGTAAGCCTGCAAACAGGCTAAACAAAGATGGCTATGCTAATGTTAGCATTGTCATTGTGAGCGTGCTGACGTTAGCAATAATAAAGTAAAATCAGCATAAGGTTTCTGATAAAAGAAAGTTTGTTTTAAGAGATTTAAAAGGTGCTGCACATTACCTTTTTTTCTGTGTCCCGCCTCCAGGTCTTGCAAGCTTCCTGTGGTTCGTTGGCTTCTGTTTTCTGGCCAATCAGTGGCAGGCTACCTCACCAGACGAGCTGCCATTGGCCCAGGGCTCAGACGCTGCCAGAGCCACCATCGCTTTCTGCTTCTTCTCCATCTTGACCTGGGTGCGTATGTTTATACCTGTTTGTCTAAAACCTGTCCTCTGTTTGTGTGTACATTCATGTGTGTGTGTTCATCATCATCATCATCATTATCATCATCTTGTTTGTTTGTATGTGTGTGTATTTCAGGGTTATCAGTGTTTGCTGGCAATGAACAGATTTAAGAACATTTCCTTCATGGAGGACAAGCAAAGGCTCTTACCAAAGAGCCTTCCCACCCTCTCTCTAGTCTAACACACACACACACACATACACACACACACACACACACACTTGTATATTGAGGAAGGTTATGTAGGTTCGGGTTTCCCTCATGGATACTAGTTAAGTAGTAGAATTGGCGGATTCAGAGTAGGAGTTTTCCAATATGAATCATAACGATGCTCAATGCTGTGATCCACTGTTCTTGTGTGTTAAACAAACTTCGAATCACTAATTTAAACTACAGATTGGTGGCCCAAGGGTTAGAGTTTTTTGAGTTCGATCCACTGACAAGCAGGGATAAATGTCGGTGGGGAAAGTGAAAGAGCAGTGCTTGCAAGTCCTTCTTTGCAACCATTAAGGTGCCCTTGAGCAGGGATCTTAACCCCCAACTGATCAGTTAAGCTGCTCAGTAGCCAACAGTCCAGACTGCGGCTCCACTGAGCTGTTTCGAGGTGTGAATGTACATGTGGGGATGTGAACAGAGTGTTCTTGAAAAGAAGCTGCTCTCAGCGAAACTTAAATAAAAACATTTGCAATTCCAGAGAACAGAGGACAGATTTATTATCCATTGACAACTCAGCGGGCCTTGTTAAAACTATTTCATCGCCAAACTAAAAGCAGCCATTTATCTCACTGTCAGAGAACGTTAAGAGGTTAAGCTGTAATTGTGTCAGTATGTAGCAAAAGACCCCTTTTTCAGCTTGCTACATCATTTAACTCCAATAGTTCTGTGGTAATTGGTTCCAACAGTCTTCATAGAGGATTTATAGCATGTGTCACAGAGCCGAATCAATGCTCTTTTGACTGTGGCTCTGGACTCTAAGGGGAAGCCTTCTGATTTTACACATTAAAGCTGGTTTACTGTCATGAGAAGTTCAACTTGTGAAAACTGTTGAATAAAGTCAGGTCATGTTAATGGTATTTACACAGCCCTATATCACACTTTACAATCTGTACAGCATACAACATCCTCTATCCTTAGACCCTCGCTTCTAATGTGTTCTGGCTTCCTAACAACCTGAGTGTTGCATTAGGGTTGTTTCATCTTCTAACCTTTAGCAAAAATCTGCCTTGGAATGGAGTTTTAAAGAAGGCGATTTACTAAGCATGGATGGTATACAGTAGTAGTACACGGTAAGATGCTCTCAAGCTGCATTATCTTAACACACTAAGGACCAAAAGTCAAGATATCTCAGCCTCTGCTACCTTGATCTCTTCTCTGTCCTCCAACTTTATGAAAGTATAATACTAAATCTGTAAACCTAAACAAGTGACCTTCTGTTCCAATCTTCAATCTTCAGAGTGACAGCACTTTTAACCAAACTGTGCACGTTTCCAAGTTAATAGCTCTTTTCCACTGCAGTAACTTGCTAAACTGTAATGTAACCGGTAAACATCATCATGGTATCTGCTTTTGTTTCTACTGTTTTGTTGCCATTGGGGATGAGTTCCTGGAACTCAACTCATGCATTACTCAGGAGATTATAAGAAATGCTCCAGTTCTATGAACTCTCATACGTTGCCGTCAGTGCAGGTGTGTTCTTACATCACAACAAGGACAACAAACACAATAACTTTAACCACCATTGAACCTTGTATTGAATCGGACAATCATGCTCGAAAAAAGACCAACAATGGAGAACGCTGTTCATAAACAGCTGGAGTCAGAGATTACCAATGAAAGGGTGCACCATTAGATTGCTTTGAGTCCGGCAGAAATGTGATTGCAACACACAGCCAAACAGTGCAGGGCAAAAGGTTAGAAGGATTAAACTAAGATTAAAGAAAAGTGATTTGAAACGCTGGATTCTATTTTTGGTTACTGACCAGCTTTTTTGTATTTCCACACTTCAAGTTTGTAAATGCTGTATACAGTGGACCCAGAACCAAATCCTCAAAAGGTTCCTAAAAATGTTTGTTTTGGGAATCCCTGGATGGTTGTATACATTTTTGATTTCTATTATTGCAGACAAAAATATCTCAACAGCTATTGGATGGATTGCCATAAAAGTTGTTCAGAAATTCATAGTCTTTGTAGGATGAATCCCACTTATTTTGGTGATACCCTGACTTTTCATCTAAGGCCATAATCAGATAAAAGTTTCCATTCATCCAATACTTTGTTTTATGACCAAATACCTCCAAATGTAATGACATTATCACTAGCTCCAACTGCACTTTGTGTTTAAGGCTAATTGGCGAATGTTACCATACTAACACACTAAACTAAGATGGTGAACCTGGTAAACATTATAAATTCATAACATGTTGAGAGCATGTTAGCATTGAGAGCATGTTAGCATACTGATGTTAGCAATTAGCTCAAAGAACCGATGTGCTCCACAAGCCGCTAGCATGGCTCTAGACGTCTTCGTCTTGCTGAGAATAAGTGCTGTAACAGTGGCTCTAATGCAAATCAGTTTGTAAGTAACAGCCTCTGCTAACGCGTGTTCGTGTGTGTGTGCGTGTGCGTGTGTGTGTGTGTGTTACTAACAGGTTGTACTGACGCTGAGTGCACTGCGGCGCTTCCTAACTGGCAGCAACACGAACTTGTTCACATGGCAACACCTGGATCCTCCCCTCGGCAGTGCTAGAGCTACACCGTACCCCATCGCTAACGGAGCTACCATAGTAACCACCAACCCCTATCAAGCGCCACCCTTCACTGAAACCCTGGACCCCCAGAAACTCACACAGCAGAGACCTGTGGCTCCGGCCTTCTAGAGACGGACAGAAAGAGGTGTGTGTTGAAATACACTGTGTTCGACGCGGGCACAGACAACGTCCTGCCTCGCTGATTAGTGGCTTTCAATCCTCTCCTGGGATTGGTGGGCTTTTTGGGTCACGTGAGGATGTATGATCTATTTTCACCATGGCAACTGCTGGCTCAGCTTAGTTAGTAGAAACTCTCTGTGTCAAGAATTGTCTTCTTCTGCACATGCTCACACAGTCTCCCACACACACACACACACACACACACACACACACACACACACACACACACACACACACACACACACACACACACACACATTGATGCACGCAAAGACAGCTGTACTCACTCACACCTGGATATATATGTGTAGAAGTGGAAACACATTTATGTAACACAATTATGTGTGTATATATACACATACACACCTGGAGGCACACACACAGACTGCATGTTTGTATGGAGAGATGCAGAATAACATAGATATAGATCTGTGATGATGCTCCATCTGCCTTATAAAGGGACACAAGGTCTTTAGTGAAGAAAATATGAAGGGCCCTGGAGCGTTGTTTATCTGCTTCTCAGTCAGTCTGACCCATCACAAGCTGCCCTGCAGAGATGTGGCCTCCGATCAGGTGAAATTGAGACTGAATGGCAGGTTGACCAATAGACTGCGAGGAAACTAGTGCGGCGTTGGCAGAAATTGTTACATTTCTCTTGGCAAGAAAACAAAGGCAGGATAGCTTAATGCATTCTGAATTCTATAGTGTTTCAGTGTAAAATATTCATGTGATTAAATATTTTATTGTGATATGCTGAAGTGGTAAAGTGAAATATGAAAAATAAAATCTATCCACCACCACTATCAGAGCTGTGAAAGTATTTTTGTTCACATCAACTTTAAACGTTTTGCTTCTTGCAATGTGAGAAATTCCTTTTAGTAAAAGTATGTATTGAGACCTAGATCTAACGATGTGTTATGCATATTAATCAACATCTACTGGAGGACTATAATTAGAAAGTGTGCTTGAATGTATTACCAGCTGCAGGAAACAGCTGTACTGTATGTTGACTCTATTTTTGGATTAAACAAATAATGTCAAGGGGCCTACAAAGGGTTCTACCCGGTTACGTTCAACAACACGCACATACAGTGTGTGATAAGAAAAAATTATGATGAAGTATGCCATACTAAAGGTTGCATACAAAATGTATGTCACTCTATGACTTTTTTAACATACTTTACCAAAAGCTTTTGTCGACTTTCTTACTTACTTAGTATATGTCGATATAAATTAATTGTATGGTAGGTCGTTAAAAGTCCCCAAAAGTCACGAATAGTATCTTTTAAAAGGCGATAAAATACTTAGTATAGTACGTGGAAAGACTTACAGTAGATTCTGTCAAGAAAAGAAAAGAAAAAAGTGATAATACAGTATGTCGAAAAATGTTAAAGAAAAAGTCATAGTATAGTATGTCGAAGAAACGTGTTAAAAAAGTCATAGTATATTGAAAAAAGTTATATTATAGTATGTCAAAAAAGGTTATATTATAGTATGCCAAAAAAGTCAAAGTAGAGTACGTCGAAAAAAAGTCATAGTTAAAAAGTCGAAAAAATACATAGTATAACACATTTTTGCGTCATACTATATTAAGAATCTTTTCGAAATACTGTACTATGACTTTTTTGACATACTGTACTATACTACTTTTTTAAATTTGTACTCAAAGGTATATACCCCGTCTTTCCATTTACTCATCGCCAGGTCGTTGTTGCAACCACAGTGGTAGTTAGTTGTTCTTGGTCATAGTAATCTTAAATTCTGAGTTTATTCCTTGTGTTGCCTGTACTTACCTTGTCTTCCTGTGCCCACAGTGGATCATCCTCTCCGGTTCCCCAGCCTGTCTGCCTCGTCAGCACATCCAACTCCCTGTCACGCTCTCAACCCTCTCTGCCTGCCCTGCCTTTCTCCGTCCAGTCACCCACCCTCGCCATCTTACCCTCGGTCTCCGCTGCTCTATATCACCACTCATTACTGTATACCCTGAAAATAAACCTTTCACTTTTATTACTTCCTCGTCTGTGTCTGCATTTGGGTCCAACAACAGTCTGTAACAGTATGTCGATAATTGACCAAAAAAAAGTCATAGTATGTCGAAAAAAGTAATAAAAAATTCATAGTGTCGTATGCCAAAATAAGTAATAAAAAAGTTGTATGTCAAAAAAATGTATTGTATGGTAGGTTGAAAAAAGTCATAGTTTTGAAAGTCATAAAACAATTCGTAGTATAACACTAGAACAAGAAATATCTATAAAAGCTAAAGTATAGCGCGTCAAAGAATTCCTAAAAAAGTCATAGCATAGTATGTACAAAAAAGTCATACAATAGTATGTACAAAAACACAATAGTATAGTATGTTAAAAAGAGTCATAAGTGTGTCGTAACAAGAAAAAAGTCATAGTATGTCATAAAAACGTCATAGTATGTCATTTAAAATGTCAGTAAATAATCGCATAGTATGTAATAAATAAACATGATAAAAAAATGTGTCACAAATAAAACTTTTAAAAAGTAATTATTTAGTGTCACAAAACATTTTTTATGTCATAACAAAATGTTTTGACAAAATTATAGTTTTGAATGCCAAAAAAAGTCATAAAGTCATACTATAGTATGTCACAGAACATTTTATATTTAATGTCAATGTCATAAAAAAGTCATACATGTATAGAGTCATACACCGGAGTCTCTGTGCTTTCTCACCTCGCAGGTTCCCGTGGATCACCTGGACCCTGGTCTGGCCTCCTGCCGTGGTTCCGTCATATACATTGAATGTGTTGTAATTCTGTCATGCTGTTCACTCTGTACACATGACATCTATTGCACTTCTGGGATCCCTCCTCTGTTGCTCTCCCACAGGTCTCTTCCTCTTTTCTCCCCGTTAAAGGTTTTCTTTGGGGGAGTTTTTCCTGTTCCGATGTGAGGGTTCCGGAACAAGAGGATGTCGCATGTGTACAGATTGTAAAGCCCTCTGAGGCAAATTTGTAATTTGTGATTTTGTGATACACAAAAATTGAATTGAATTGAATATATATATAATAGTAATTCTATAGTTTGTCATAGTATAGTATGTCTTAAAAAAGTCATACAAAAGTGGTAGCATAGTACCTCACAAATATGTTGTATAAAAAAGTATAGTGTGTCACAAAAATGTCATAATATATTACATCTTTAAAAAAAAATCACAAAAAAGACATATATTGCAAAAAGAATTAACAAACAGCCTGTCTAGAGAATGTCACAAAATCGTTAAAAAAGTTATTGTATAGTATGCCATAAAAAATCATAATATACTCAGTGATACAAATTTTAAAAAGCAATACACAGAGCAGTCACATTTAGTCACATGGTTACAGAGAAAGGCCCCAACCATGGTTCCACTTATCCAAAAACTTGCATTTCCTCATCAGCTAGGTGGTTTAATAGCCGGGCATAACGTCTTCAATTAGCAGTCAGTCAATTAGTGGGTCAGTGATTGCCTCGTAGGTCTGTCGGTGGGTGCTAAGTACAACAGGACTCACTGACTATATAGTACGCCCATATGAAATTTGGTGAAATTCAGCAAAAAAGTCCTTGAAGCACAAAAACTACTTGGTTAGGTTTAGGAAACGGTTCATGGTTATGGTTAAAGTAAGTACGATAATCCTGGACGTTATCTCCGGGGGCGAGTTGAACAGTGTAGTGAAATGGGTGTGTCTCGGTACAGTACGTGTGTCGTGTAGCCTGCAAGCCCTTCTTGTGAGCAAGCTAAGGGTTGTCCTTTTCAGATGACGTCAAATCTAGCAGGATTCCTAAAATAAAATACGCAGAAACTACGCACATGCCTAATGATTCAATTCACGCAAACTTTAGCATATGACCTCTTTGGATAAATATACTTTACAAGCTACTTGTATTATTTTAATACCTCGGAAAATGGTGTTTATGTGCATAAATTGTTGCTAAATTGATTTATTACATTTTAATACATTTTAAAACCTTGTGGACACCCTGTTTAACACCCAATAGTTTTTTTTAAATATCTTCATAAAGAGGTTGTGGAGTCTAATGAAAGTCAGACAGGAAGTGGTTTTATTCCAGCACTGTCCAATCATGTTACTGCAGGTGAGCTTACTGTATATCGTTCTCTGCTTTCTTTCTGCAGGAACATTTTATAATATCATGAACAACTGCATCACCCAGAGTCATCCATCACCCAGAGTCATCATCATCATCGTTATCATAATCAACATCCTCTTACACTGACTTCATCATCAATCATCCTCATCATCACCAGCAGATAAATTGACATTCAAAATGTAGAAATTCCCCTTTGTAGTTCCCATATCATCGCTGCTGTGTTAATAAAATATAATCTTTGCTTTTTCTACAAAGTTTTACACACCGTTATATCACCTGAATAAGCCCTTCTGTACATCTGCTTCTGACTGAATTTCACCCCGCACCCGAACAATAAATCTCTTCAAACGTCAGGTGAGACGGGCCAGCTCTGGTGTCAGACAGCAGGGGGCAATCTCACTCTGCAGACCTGTGAACACATGCTTCATACTCACCTGCGTCTGAACTACCTCTACCCTGAGAATACCAAGACACAGAAAAGGAAAGCTGAATGGGTGAGAAACCGAGCTGACTGAACATTCGATCGGGAGGGATCAGGAATAAAGAGAGGTAGAAACTACTGAAGCCAAGGTCACACTACACCATTTCAACTTGGAGGCTCTAAGCGCAAATTGATTTTACCAACTGTCAGGGATGATTGGATTCAGGCTGGGGAAGGTTTTTCAAACATCAAAAAGATGTCCACGTTTGATTTGACCAGGAAAATACTGCAATCTGAGAATGATCAAGCAACTTCCAGTGGCAGTTTACTGTAGGTTAAGAGGTAGGAAAAAATCTGTGACATGTAAAAACAAAAACTTTCACTCTGTTAGACATAACAAACTCATTTTGCTCCACTTTTGACGAGCTGCTGTACAATTTGGTTTTTTTTCTCGAACAAAATGTGCCTGCATCAATCTACATAAGCGTGCATTTACAAATTAAGCATTTATATATAAAAGTCTTTGTCAGCTTTAACTTTCGTGAATTTGTCACTTAAAAATCTATTTCATCTGTAAACAAACTGTAATTTCTGCACCACAGAGCATGACAATAAGGAATCTTTGAAAAGTAAACAGTTCTGGCAAATGAAAAATGTTATTATGAGACTGGATGAGATGCTGTCTTTCAAACTGGAAAAACTGTTCGACTCAGAACAGAGACAGCAGTTGTTTTGACAATTAATCAATCATCATGGTTTGATGGTTCAGGACTCTCATATGTGGAGATTTTAGGCTTTTCCTTTTCTAACATCATAGTGAATTGAAAATCTTTCTCATGTTTTATAGACCAAGAAATGAATTGATTTTTCAAGAAAATAATCTGCAAATTACTCAATAACTAAAATAAACGTTAGTGGCTGTGTTATCTCTTTGTCACGATGTCTATGTGTACATGAGTAGATCAGTCAGTAACTTAACCTGTGTTGCACTTCTGGGTACATTTGTCTTGTCCTCTGACCTAGGCTTGAGGTGCAAGGAAAAGGACGAGAGTGAGGGCAGAGGGAAGACAGCAAGCAAGCGGAAGGTTAATGTTTGAGTAAATATAGCAGGGGAGTGACTACTCTGTCTGAACTAAAGCTAGGACTATGATAGAAGTAAAGGAAACGTCTTCTTTGTGTGCATCTTGTGTGCAAATAGCACAACGGGTAAGAGTCTTTGAACACATACACAATCACACACACACACAGTCCGAAAGATTTCTTCTCGAACACCCGGTGAAAATCTTGTGATTGGATGGGACGAGGCGAGGGGCGGGTCCCAAAACAGGTATCCTTCTTGCTTTGGATTGCGGCTCCCGCCCCTCTTGTGTGCTTCAGCAGCACTTCAGATTCCTCCACTTTTAACAGAATAACCAATCCACCGACATTGTGTTCTTTTAGTCGTCCACAGAACTCTCCTCTGGTTGAGCGATGGTTGTGGCATCAAATGACAGAGTCCGCCTTCTCAGCTCAACACTGCTGTCCATCAGCTGCGTAGCCATAGTGACCGGCTCCTCTCCTGGCGGCGGGCTCATCCTCTGCTTCCTGTTCCCGCCCGACACCGGAGACACTGATTGACTGAGGCGGCTCCTGTGCTCCACGGGGCTCGGGGTAAGGTGTCTGCTTTTGTGTGAGGAGCTGGGAGGGAGCTGTGTGTGTGAGTGTGCATCAACAGAACTTGTAATACGACTGACTTCCTCGTCTGCGTCGTCCAACTGGGGGCCCGGGTCCGATAAGACGGATTCACCGCTGGGGACCTTCAGACTGGACAGCCTCTGCAGGCTGACGGGCCTCGTCTCGACACCTGTTTCTGGCTGCGAAGCGCAGATGGCCTGCTCGGGTACGTCTTCTTGCCCAGTGGTTTCACTGTGGCTCCGGCTGTGGCTCCTGCATGAGATGACCCTCTGGGGGTGCGTATACTTCAGTGTGTGTACACTGGACGATCGCTGGCGTGGTGGTGTGGAAGACACAGCGGCCACAGTGGGGTGAGACTCAGCCAGATCGTCAGCTGAACCACTCTGATCCAGAGAGTCACAGCGCACGGCCTCCTGCAGACACAAGACGTGCACACAAACACACACATAGAACACACAAACCTCGTCATGTCTTGGGCGAGTAAAATATAAATCAAAAAATCTAAAATTGTCAGGAAATGGTTGAAAATGTAAAGATAAAATTAGCAAAAACACTGTGTGAACACAAGAAAAGAGAAGAAGAAGCGGCGCTAATAACACACCTGTCTCCGTAACGGTCTGCTTGCCGTGTGGAAGGATGCTGGTCTCCTCAGGACTGAACTATCTGGAACGTATGAGGGACTCAGCTTGTTTCTGTCTAAACTGTCTTCAGGACTGAGCCACTGAGAAGGACGTCTGCTGGCACTGTGGGTGGGACTCAGTCTAAGCGAGGAATTTCTCTCTATACTGTGGCTGGACATGAGTTTGTCTGTGTTGTGGTCTGGATTGAGCCTGTATCCGTCCATACTGCGAGTAGAGCTGAGTCTGTGTCTGTTTATTCGATGGGCCGGGCTGAACCTGCATCCATCTATACTTTGAGCTGAACTGAGCCTGTGTCTGCTTATTCTGTCAGCCGGACTAAACCTGCTGCCCTCGATACTGTCAGCTGGACTGAGTCTGTGTGAGGGGTGTCTGTCAATGCTCTGAGACGTGCTGAGGAAGATCTTTGGCCTCGAGCTGCGTCCAGTCCCCAGTGAAGCATGGCTGATGACCGGCAGAGCCCCAGGAACCTGCAGCAGTGAGCCACTGGAGCCCAGAGATGACATGGAGCCTACAGAAAACAATGTGTCAAAGATCACATGGATACATTGATGACAAGAAAACTAGAAGAACCACCCTGGGTTGTATGCAAAAAAAAAAGAAGTTATGTTGCAGTTTATATCCATGTCTTTCGAAAATGTCACCATTTTATCTTATTTGACATTTGTGCATAATGTATTCTTTGGATATCAGAATCAGCTTTATTGGCCATGCACGCGTACGCATACAAGGAATTTGACTCCGGTTTTTCATTGCTCTCCACGTACATACACAGAATTTACAGATAAACAGGAAAATAAAATGTAAATATATAAAAAAATAAAATGAAAACAGGGACAACAAAAAAACAGATGTAAGCATAAACATTTAACGACTATGTACAGTATAAATATAAATATATATCCAAAAAGTATACATATATATATGTATATGAACATAACCCTATACAACAACAGTGTCCATGGAATTAAGGTGATAGCGCAGAATCGAGGTAATAGTGCAGTTTGCCTGATTAATTGTTCATCAGAGTGGGATAGACTTTTCGGTCACAGTGACCTTCGATCACCAAAATATAATCAGTTCAGCCTTGAATCCAAGTAGTCGTTTGTGCCAAACTTAAAAGAAATTTGCTCAAGGCGTTCCTGAGATATCAAAAGAATGGGACATGCGTGAGTTCACAGTGACATTAACCTTTGACCACCAAAATCTAATCAGTTCTTCCTCGAGTCCAGGAGGACGTTTGTGCCAGGTCTGAAGTAATTACCCACAGGTGTTGCTGACATATCACGTTCAAGAGAATGGATAGGCCAGATTTTGCTGTTGGAGATATTATTTAATTGCCGGTAAAACCCCTCCTTACAAATGATTTTGTAAATGTTTTCCAAATATATACGTAAATACTATACCGTATATCCGACAATCATACAAGACGGAAAGTAACCAGATCATTTAATGACTCATTTTCATACATTCACTCTAGATTCACTCTACTGCCCATATTCTATATTTTTCCTACAGTCAACAAATCACAAAACAAGACCAAAAACAAAAATCAACTGATCCTATTAACAAGTTCAGTCTGTTTATCCAAAGCCTGACATCATGTATTCTTCTGTGCCATAGAGCTTCATAGTTGTCCAAGAACTATTACAAATACATCAACGAGCCACCCGAGTGACGTGTTGCTTCATTACTATGAACATAAACACTGCAGTTTATTTTGAGTCAACACACCATGTCTGCTGCTGTAAATGCTATGTATTAATCTACAGCTGAAAATAGGCCGCATCAATTACACTCCTGTACGAGTAAGTAGCCCTGCTGCTTTAGGGAATAGTTTGGCATTTAATGAATATTTTCTAAATGTGTTTTGTTTTTTGTCACAAACTACATACATTGTACCTTTGTGATTGTGAGCACTGTTTCATACAATCTCGGTACAGTTCACTTATATTGTGCACATAAATAAACCTCAAGTGTTTTGCCGGTTAGACCACTTTGTCACTAATAGTGAAATATCCATCTCTCTCTCTAAGGTCTGTAATAATAGTGCCTCTTGTTGTGCTGCATCACATCTCAACAGCCTTCCCTATGCTATTTATGGAAGCAATAACCTTTACAGCAATCAGTTAGTGGCTCTAGCACAGTGAGTGAAATGTTCCTTAATTTAATTGGCTATAAACAACCAAATTACCTGAGTAGCTGTAGCCGGAGTACGCCTCGTGGCAAATGGGAGGATAAGGGGAGCATCTGAGTGGCTGGACGTAGCTGTCGCTGGGGAGAGACAGCATGCGTCCTATGCTCAGCAGGTTGCCATGGGAACAATCCTCATCCTCAGCCTGCACCTGCCAAACAAGACCATCACACCGCTGTCAACGTTATTGTCACCGTCCTTCCCCTTCCACACACGCAGAAATAAGAAACACAAACTCTGTCCGTTACCTGAGCAGGTGTGCCCACATTTGGCACCAGGTCTCCGCCCACAGACGCAGTACTGAGGCGACGGCTGGCCTCCTCCCTCTCCCTCATCTCTTCCCGCTCCTTCCTCTCCTCTATCTCATCCAGCAGCGCCTCCTTGTTGCTCTCCTCCAGGTGCTTCATGAGAACGGCTACGACCACGTTGACCAGCACGAACTGAGCCGTTAGGACGAAGGTGACGAAGTAAATGGGAGAGATCAGGGGCAGGTAGGTGAGGCAGTGGCGTTCCTGCGGGCGACACTCTCTCAACGTGTCCTGGACGCCGGGGTTTAGAGAGGAGGATAGAGATTATTAAACAATGTTGAAAAATGAAAATAGATAAAGTGATTTAAGGTGATAGTCAGATATATTCATGCACTTTGTTGTATTTCCTCTCTTCTCCGACAGGGGGAGATGTGGATCTGAGTGTGAACAGACCTTGAGCCTGTCACAGAAGAATAATACACTCTCCTAAACCTCTAATGTCAGCAGCTCTTATGCTGTCATAAATACAGTGATCTCCTCTCTGCTTAATACAACGCCTGTCTTGGAACCGGTGCTTTGAGACAGACACAAACATGGACTTTCTCATCTATCCATCTTCTTTTAAAAAAAAAAAAAAAAAGCAGAGGAAGAAAAATAACCTTCATAATCCCATTCCAGTTGTCCCCGGTAGACACCCTGAAGAGTGTGAGGAAAGCCATGCCGAAGTTGTCAAAGGTAGCGTGGCGGCTAAGACCCTCACACGGGTTCTCATCGGAACACTCTGAAAGAGGATGAAAAGAGGAAAAGAGTATTAGAGGCAGGAAGTGTGAGAGAGGAAGGCTATGGAAGAGAAGAAAGAGAACTTTGTGTAGATTAGACCGCTCATTAGAACACTGATTCTAAATTGACATAATTAATGTATGTAACAACGAAATTTATGCATGTTACGTAATCTACGGATATCTCACCAGAGTCAGCTGAGGCACACACTCTCTCGCGCACATCTGTGCATCCACATCGATATATATGTGCATGCACTCACATGCTTGCACATACACACATGCATGCACGTACACACACACACACACACTAACCCAGTTTTCCAAAGAGCTCAACTCCCAGAGCTGCATAGATGAAGAACAGCAACATGAAGAGCAGACCCAGATTCCCCACCTAGACAGACATATTACACGCACACACAGATATATACAGTGTATGATAGACAGAAAAAAGGACATGTACAGTATACACCGAGAGAGACGCAAACATGCAAACAGATAGAGAGAGACCATAGACAGAGGCTGCTGAACCTTATTGCAATGAGGTTTCCTACATCTTAAAAACACATTAGGAGCCGTCATGATACCTGGAGTTGAATCATACCATTGCAAAATTGGTATGATTTCATTGATATCAGTGCAAAATTTTGTTTGCACTTTCATACCCTGGATCCAGTCCTCATGAACCACAAACTCGCTTGTTTATTCTAATAATAAAGCCTTTCACGGGGACTTGGCTGGCCTACCCCCATGGTGGGAGGTATGGAGATGTCTGATTAGATGACGGCTAAACCTATTGATGAAGTTCACTTGGACACCACTGCAAAGACCTGGGTTCAATCCCCTGCAATGATCTGTCACTTCAAAGACATTTGGCATTATTCGTGGGTGGGAAGGCAGTAAAGGATCATGGGTATTTTGCTGCAAAAATTAAAGTGGTTAGAATTTAGCTGCATTTCAGGAGCAAGGACACAAACTGTTCAGAAATGTCTACTTGCCCACCATAAATGTTGTCATTTACTGTGTCCCACCTTCCCTCTTTCCTCTCTACCCTCTCATTTCTGATAGGGTCCCCTGAGGGTCCGCTGAGCCCAGGAGCTGTGATAGATCCTTCCTGAAGCCTTCCACCAGAGCGCATCATCCCATCCATCATTCTCACCAATTACTTGTCTCACATTTCACATTCAAACACTCAATAGCAGCTTGAGTTAAATGCTAATTTTAATATGCTGTGAAAAGATATTCAGCAGTAATGTTTACCATGTTCACCATCTTAGTTTGGTGTGCTAACATGCTAGCATTAGCTTGTTAGCACTAAACCCAAAATACATAGTCTGATAATGGTACTAGATAAAAGGTTAAGGGATAACAGAAGTTATCACAATTCATCCTGAATGTGTTTAGCAGAATACATGACAATCTATCTAGTTGTTGTGGACAGATATTAAACCTCATGTTGGCGCTAGAGGGAAAATCAGGGGCTCACTATAGTCATTAGGCTTTATCCACCTGTGACCATGCATATCTGTACACAACAATCCATCCAATAGTTGCAATATTTCAGTCTGGATCAAAAAGGTGGACCGACCTAACGACATTGCCGTCGAGCCATTAAATGTGTCTAAAGACAGTTACGTGTGTATCTCAGTTGACGGTTTAGTCCTTGCTTGTGGAGTCTCTTGTACACCAACAATAGCACTGCGTCAACAACAACAAATAAAGCCGCATCCTGAATGAGACAGGTGACATCGTAGAGGCTTCGAGCAAAAAAAAAAAGCTTGAATCAGGCCTCATAAATCACTTTTGCCGCATCCCAGAGCAATGTCACCTGGAAATGCTCTGCTTTCGCCAACCAGATGCAATTATCCATACCTGGTAGAATATGTGGCTAATTTTACTTGTTGCCTCACAAGCAACTATAAAGTGGAGAAAAATGTTGCTGCTGTGACAATATGACAAGAGTTTTACAATCCTGCCTAAAAGGAGAATAAATTGCTGTGCGGTGTCTCTGTGGTGATAAGCTTTCAGACTGGACTCTCTGATTCATATTTTATCTTCTCGCTGACATTCAGTCGCAAAACAATCGCACCAAAGCAGCTGTGAAGTTATGTGCCACACTGATACATTTAAGCATCAACCATTAGCCTTTGGCTAAACATGAGGATGTCGTCACACTTGTTTGGTGGTTATTTAGCGTCACTGAACAGTCTGTTGGGGGAATGTCAGTAAATCATGGAGGGGGGCAGTCAGTGCCAGGCCTGATAAATCACTGAATAAAACAAGCTGTCTGCAATTGTTCAGATCTGGAAACCAGGCTCAGAGTTAAAGAGACACGGTATATTTCACAGCGGCAGTGCCGCCTCTTACCTGAGGCAGAGCTTGTATCACTGTGTCCAACAGAGCTCTCATTCCTGTCGCCATCTTCAACAGCTTCAACACTGAAACATTGTAATGTGTCAGCTCTCATCAGCCACATATCATCATGTTTTTTTGTTTTTGTGTTTGTGTCACTGTGAGTGTGTGTGTGTGTGTGTACCTCTTGTTATCCTGAGGACTCTCATGATGCGTATGATGGTAGGGTTGATGGGGAGGGAAGCATTCAGGTCTATTTCTTCCAGTGCGATTCCCATGATTGACAACAACACAATGGAGAGATCCAACTGGTTCCATCTTGACACACACACACACACACACACACACACACACACACACACACACACACACACACAAACAAACAAACAATTTCAGTTTCTGTAAGGATGAAGTTTGTGAGTGTCTTTGTATTGATGTGAGAGCTTGAATACCTCTCTTTGAAAAAGCGGCGCAGGCCAAAGGCGATGAGTTTGAGGATTGTCTCGATGACAAAAATCACGGTGAAGACGTAATTGCAGTACTTCAGTATCTCCTCGAAGTACTGCAGGACACAAGACACACACACTTTAAACAAGCCCGCTGTCGCTGTACTGTACGACCGCATACCGCTTCATTACTATGGTTCTAGGGCAGGTGGTGGAAGGTGTTGCCATGGTTACCGGAGGCTGATTGTAGTGCTCCATGCTCATGGTGAGGAGGTTTGTGAAGATGATGATGGTGATGAAGAGGTCCAGGTAGTGGCTGGTGCACACGGTGTGGATGGATCGACGCAGTGGGGAGTAGTCAGCGTAGTACGGCTTTTCCTGGGCCCCTGCGTTTCACACACACACACACACACACCACACACACACACACACACGCACACACACACACACACACACACACACACACACACACACACACACACACACACACACACACACGTCATTAAATGCTTCTGAAAGAAAAGCAAAATATGGTGTATGAAGTCACCGATGAAGTGGATGCCAAGTGGCGCACTGCTTTGTGTGTGAGTGTGCATATATGTGTGCGTGTGAGTGAGCATATGTGTGTTCAGACTAAAAGTGCCACCTCAGGAATTCAATCCTATCCATCACGCACACACACACACACAGGCGCACTGCATGGCACCTCAAGGTGTCTTTGGGCAAAAACTCTCGCTGTCTGCTGCCAGACAGTTAACTGACTAAGAGGAAAGCACTACTAGAGATTGCACTGCAGAGAGAGTAGGACGGAGTGAGACAGAAAGGAGGTAGAGAACGTGTGTGCTGTAGAAGTGTGTATCTGAGCATAATATGGGCAGAAAGTATGCATGTACTCGTACAGTATGTATGCGGAGAAAAGAGGTTTATCGTGTGTCTAATATTATAGCCACCATAAATGGCCAGAAGTATGTGGACGTCCCTGTCTCGTGTACGTTTGGTGGGGCCTAGCCCTGAAGTTTAAGTTAGGGATCCCACTTTAGAAAAATAATAATGCCGCAGCGTACAATGACCGTTTAGACGATAGTGTGATTCCAAATCTGTGGCAACACTTTGAGGAAGTTCCTTTCCTATTTCAAACTTGGCTGCATGAAGACAATGGAACAGCATTGAAGGCCGCAGCGCCCCACTCATCCCTATGAAAGTTGCTCAGTGGCGCATGTAACAAAAAACGCTTGACTTCCAAGTATAAAATTATCCGCATCTTCCGACAATCTTCTGCATCCATGTGTCCCATAGAGCAAGAGCAGTAGCGTTTCCTTTAACCGTGCCTTCCAGCCCTCGGTCTAGCCTTGTTCTCAGGAAATAACTCGGTTATCAGTGCATTTTACAACTTGTAGGACCTAATGATTTAAATAAGGGCTATTCAAGTCTCTTTCCCGTTGTAAGTCTATGGGGGAAAGTATTTTTGGTCCCCATGGCATCACATGACAGACACAGAAAGGATATTTGTTAGATTGGTCACGATGTAAAATTTGCTTCAAAGCCTAGAACTACTCTTGAATGCTTGATTTCAACCCGACAATGTCCTGCTACATAAAGCAAGGTCCATGAAGAAATGGTTTTCCACAGAGCCTAGATCTCGACCCCATGACACACCTATAGAATAAACTGGAACGTCAGCTGAGAGCCGGGCCTTATGGCCCAACATCAATGCCAGACCTCACTAATCCTGGATATACACTCGATGAAGCTGCATCATATTCTGGTTGCGCCCCGTTTCCAATGTTCATTGGAAGCATTTCAAAGGGGGAGAGTCTTAAAATGGTTCTGTTCTTTAGAAGCCTTTTCAATATAGTTTAGAGCAGGTTGACTTAAATTGTTTGTGTTGTGCTTTACTAGCATAATGATTACACATTTGCATGTGGAAAATTAAGTGTTTAAGGCTGTAATACATTACACACAGCTTGCCGTCGTATTTTCATTTTGTGCCTGTATTATATTATAAATGATAAAATCCTTCACAAACATTGAAGAGGAAGTGACTAAAAAAAACCAAGAAAAACATTTTTGTGATATGTCTGTTAATCGCCAAAGTTAATCGCCAATGCAGGCATCATTACACGTCAAATTGGAATTACGATCACATACGGGTGTAATGTTCATGTGTCCACACACTTCTGGCCATATACTGCATGTCTGTCATTCCCCATCCCCTCCCGTTATCTCACTTCTCCTCCTCTTCTCCATCCGCTTCTGACGTTTCTCCTCCCTCATCCGCGCCTCCTCCTCCTCCTGCTGCTGGCGACACTTGTGAAAGTTTTCCACCACCACGCCCACAAACATGTTAAGCACAAAGAAGCTGACGATGAGGAGGAAAGAGATGAAAAACAGCAGCATCCAGGGGTTGTTGTTTCTTATTGGCTGCAGAGAGACACATAGAGGGATAATGGAAAAAGACAGGAGGAGGAGGAAGACGAGAGGTAACATGGGGACAGAAAGACAAAGAGAGGAGGACCAAATAGTGACAAAAGAGGTTGAGAAGCAGTGGAGAGGAAGAAGAGGAGAGAGCATAAACAAGAAGACAATGTAAGTCCTGAGTCAGCACTGCACTGTCAACTCAGATCTATTTATCCATCTGCCTTTTGTCTTTCCTTACACCTCTCTTCTTTCCTGAAATATTTCCCCTTTCCGTTTGAAACAAACAACATCAGATGGTGCCTGAGGCTGACAAAAAACCTGACCAAAACAGTAAAATACAATATATACTGGCTGATTGGTTTATATGTCTCCCTGATATTTATTTTTTACTTCCCACAACCCCTCTCTTCCTCTATGTGTGTGTGTGTGAGTGCGTGTGTCTCTTCACCTGCTTGTCCACTGCGACAGCATCCAGGCCATCATACATGATGCTGACCCAGCCGTCTTTACATGACAGCACAAACAGTGACATCAGTGCCTGGAAGAGTGAGACACACGTAAATCAGTGTCACGCTGTCAATCAGTTTGTAAGAGTAGGCGTCAGCCCTATTAATGTGTTTGTGTGTGTGTGTGTGTGTGTGCGTGACAAACCTGTCCCAGGTTGTCAAAGTTGTACTTTCGTCGAACCCAGCGGTATCCTGCCTCCAGACACTGTGTTTTATTGGTGATTTTGCTCACATCGAGCCCGTCACAGTGGAAGAACTTCCCTTTAAACAGCTGTATTCATAGACAGATGTGTGCACACAGATAAACACATACAACAGCAACACTGTGACCTCAAGGTAAACAAAGCTCGTAGAGTATTACTGTACAGTAAATTACTCTGCGAGCGCCTGCAGGCCTACTGTATGTTGCAGCTAAGACATCCAAGTACCATCTGGTCCAGTCTGCTTCACAGCTATTACACACTCCAGCATGGAGTGTTCACATTACAGGATGATTCAGCAGAAGTGTGTTCTTGAGAAATATATGCCTGTGTGGTAAGATTAGCTCCACCATTGATCAAGCATAATTTTCTGTGCAAGCATTCATTGGAATATTTCCAGGAATATTTCCAAAAATGGAAACTAGCAAATACCTCAGAGTTTACAGAAGGCCTTTACAGTGAATGACTTTTAGTACCAAAATACCATCGAAATCAATATTTAAAAACCTTTTTGGCTTGCCGCCCCTTAAAATGAAGCGATGCGTAAGTGAGTTACAAGCAGTTCAACAAAAGAGCATTTTACCCTCACTTTGCTTTGAAGGATCTTTGAAGGATATCAAGGCCTGAAGAGAAGAAACTATCCAGTATTTCTCAAGAGTCAATCAATTGTCAAAAGTAGTGATAAAATAAAATATTTTTTGTACACTTGAATCAATACTTTGGCCCCATGGAGGGTCCTGAAGGATGGTGAAGCACTGTTTTATAACATGATAATCTTATGGATCCGTTTATATCCTGTAGAACTGGGTACGTTTTTATGTTTGTTTTTAATTAAATAAATTAAATAAATAAAAAAATGAAATTGCCTGAAATTACTATAAAACAACATTAATTGATTAATACAATTAATATTATAGAAATCCAGTTTAAAAAAACACATTTTCAGCACAATCCCTCTGTAGCTGAACCATTGTATTTTTAATTACTTCCAGGGACTCTGGCGCATAATCGGCTCATTTGCATTTCCTCCCAATTTTTCTCACCCTATTTTATTACCTGAAGCATTTTCTGAGTCGCACCTCGTTAATTTTAAACAATGATGATCAGTGTCTTCTTGCAGCAGAAAAGACAACGAGCTTTGGATGTTTGCGCACAAAAACTGAGCAGAATGAAGAATGAAGCTTATCTTTGACCAACAGGGGGTGAACAGGGAATATACAGTATGAATGTTTACCTGGACTCCCAGAATTCCAAACACGATGAAAAAAGCACAGCAGATGAGGACAATATTCCCAATGGGTCTGAGAGACGTGATCAGAGTCTCCACCACCAGTTTCAGACCAGGAGCCCGACTTATCACCCTGCAACACACACACACACAGTCACACACATGCTACACAAGTACACAAGAGAGTATTAATGGAGTAAACACAAGAGAAAATACCGTAATCCTACCTGAGTGGTCGCAATGTGCGGAGCAGACGAAGCACACGTAGGATGCCTAAGATTCGATTACCACCTGCTGAGGCGATGGAGACCAGGATGTCCACCATGGACACAAACACCAGCAGTCCGTCTAAGATATTCCAGCTGCTCTGCAGGTACACACCTTTCCCAAAGTACAGGCCCATCGCTACCACCTTAACACATACACACAGAGCAAAATTACTGAGATAATAAAATAATATGAGGTGAATAATATGAGGTTTTATTATATTAAGGTTTAAAAAGCAATTCTGATCCCCACTCAGAAAGAAAATTGCCCTTTTATAAGTAGATGAGAAAATGAATCTGGAGTGAAGTGCTCGTTCAGGAAACGTGTCTTGTTATTGTTACCTTGATCATCATTTCACCCACGAAGATCACTGTGAAGATGTAATTGGACATACTGAGGAACACCCGCTCCTGTCACACACACACACACACACACACACACACACACACACACACATTTATATACAGACACACAAAGAGAAGTGCATTCGTCAATTTAAGGGTTTCGTTTCCCAGTAGCTTTAGTAACTCTCACGCGTGTTATGTAGTGAGTTGAAATAAAAATCCATTAAGATTGTAGTACAACCATGATAAAAAAAATACTAAGCACAGAACAGCACATGTTCTTAAAATGGCTCCCAAACTGCTGTTACATCAGCAACAAGCACATGAACTCTGCTGTAATCAACAGCTTGTGTTATGTTTAGTTGTGTTGTATGTGTGTGTGTGTGTGTGTGTTATCTTGTACTTCTATCTATGTGATGACGGATGATGAGATGTAAGACAGTGAGGCCAGTCCTCACTTCTTTACAGGGCTGTTTGGGGTTTAGACTGGATGTTAGCATTAAGGTTAGAATCAGATTCAGCTTAAGGCGAGGCCAGTTTATTTGTATTGCATCTTTCTGACACGGTGCTTTTTAAGGAATAGAAAAACTACATTTAAAAAAAAACAATAACATTTAAAATTATATTGATAAAATAAAATAAAATAGACCAGACCAGACATGGAATACAGTTTCAGTGCAAAATTACAACCATTATGTTTATGTTAAAAGCTACAACAAGGAACTTTCATTTTGTGTTGATTTTAGTTGTCCCTGTGGACAAATGTGGTAGTGTTTCTAATGACCAGAGTCCCTTTATAGAACCTCTAATTTTATTGCAGCAGCTGTCTGATAGTCGTGGTTCTCACGTGCCAACCCTTCCCTCCTGTACGACCTGGGCCTCCAGCAGAGTGTTGGCAGTGTTGGCTCCCAGCGGGGACCGGCAGAGCAGCGAGGCAAAGCTCTGCTCCCGGCCGGAGGAGGAGACGCGGAGCCCTCCTCCTCCGGCCGGCAGCAAAGCTGGATCTGGGTCTGTCTGCAGCGGACTGGTCGCTGCCAAAGGCCCCGCTGGGAATAACTTTTGGAATAACTTTATAGAAATAGTCAAACGTCTTGCCGATGGTCTCGTTTACTGATGGAGGTCATGTAGAGGCATCAGTATTAAATTGAGACTGTTTCATAACCAATTAAAAGTTCCTCACAGTAACTTTAAAGGTTGGGGTTAAGCATGTTGCTACGATGGTGCCAGGGAACGCAATATGTCCGTCAGGGTCCTCACAAGTATCGGAAAAATAACATGTGAATGTGTGTGTTTGCATGTGTGTGTGCTACCATGCTGTTGGACGGTATGTCAGGTCTTTCCAGTGCAATGGTGATACAATTAAGAAAGATGAAGAGGAGGATGACATGATCAAACAACTTGTGCCCTATGACCCGCTGACACCACATCCTGAGCCTGGAGAGAGAAACAGAGAGGGAAATAAATGAGTGATGACATAATGTTTTTGTTTCAACTCAGCCAGCTTTAATTGATAAAAGTGATCACTGTACTAAACCTTCACTGTGACCTTCACACTTCAACTGACATCATTCAACATCAATCAACTGCTTCCATTCGCTTTGTTTTAAGCCACCTAGGCCACTCAGGGGAATATTAGAGGCAGTGTTATGTGTGTGCGTGCGTGTGTGTGTTTTTGACTGTGTGTGTGTATAGTGTGTATTTACCGGTTGTGTGGAGCGAACAGATAGAGAGACCACTCTTCATGCTCCAGGCACCACTGAGGCTCATAAGGCTCCAGAATCTTCTTCAGCTTCTTACATAAACTCTGAAAATAACACACACACACACACACGCACACACACACACACACACACACACACACAGACACAAATTTGCATGAGAATTTTGACAAACTATTTTGACGTTTTCTGAGTACTCTTTAAATTAATCATGCAGTGGCCTCGTTATAATTCAGAATTGGGCGGCTGTGGCTCAGGAGGTAGAGGGGGTCGCCCACTAATCAGAAGATCAACAATCCCCCGGCTCCTCCAGTCCACATGTCGAAGATGCCGAACCCAAAATTGCTCCCGAAATCTGTGCCATCGGTGTGTGAGTGGGTGTGTGTGGATAAGCATTTAGATTAGATCCTTATGGGCAGTTTGGCACCTTGCATGGCAGCCTCTGCCGTCAGTGTATGACTGTGTGTGTTATTAATGGGTGAATGTTGACATGCAGTGTAAAGCGCTGTCAGTGGTTGCTGTATAAATGCAATGAAATTTAAATTGTTTCACTTGGTGTAAAACATTGAACTGCAGTAGTGACCTCACAACATTTCCAACACAGAACAAGTTTATCAAACAATGTTCCCAATATTTCCTCCACCCTGCTCATAATCTAAATTCATACGAGTCCAAGGGTACTACGGTTGGAATTTATGCCTTCACAAGACAATTAGCAGCAGTTTTTGAACTTCTGAACACACCGAAAACTATTTTTTTTATCAACTTGGTTTAACTGGAAATAACAGAAGGGGGTCACCATGATAATGCTTTTTCCTTGTAACTCTAACATGGTCCTCTCACACAAACAAACATCTATATTTAAATAATTAAAACAAGAGCAGAGAGCTGTACCTCCTCTATCTCTTCCTCCTCCAGATCGCTGTGGCAGAGCGTGGTCAGGGCAGCATCATCGGGGAGGTGAAAGGTGGTGCCGTTGCAGTCGGGCGGGTGGAACACGGGCACCTGCAGGTACTCCGATTGATCCAGCGACGGCTCCTTGCTGCTGAGGTCTGAGCTTGTGTGTGGGTCGGACAGCAGGGACTCCATCTCCCCTGACTGACTCCTCCTGTGGAGGCTGGGGGCTCGGCCGATGCTGGTCCAGCTGGAGCGACGGCTCTCTGAACCGCAGTCCCACGGAACCTGTGAAGGCAACTTCAAACAACCAGGAACAAGTAGTTGGATTTCTAAATTGACTCCTTTAAGCGCAAATAAAGATTTAATTCTGAACAGATTAAAGGTGCTCTGTGAATTTATTGGCCAGTAGCAGCGCTGTGAACCAAACACCAGCCTGTACATGAGGACAAACTGTCCGATTAACTGAAATACGATCATGATCTCGATTCAGGCCTATATGTGATCACATTTTTACGTGACAATAATTCTGTCGTGTTTGTATTAGCGGGGAAACCCGTTGCATCAAAACAAACGCTCCTAATTTCTGTGATGGATTAACAAAAAAAAAAGCAGGACATTAATCTAAATAAGTCAAATATATTCATTCAACACTAGTTCTGACAAAAGCAGTACTGTAAAAAATGATGTGCATTGTTCTGTGTGAAACCAGATTCAGAGAGGGTGACGACAGTCAAAAACACCGACGTTATTTTGCGAGCAAAAGCTAATAAACCACCTGAAATGTCACCAAAAGGCCAGGAAAACTTGAAGAAAAATCCCCATCGTCCAACCACTCAAACACCCACAGCTGGAGAGAACACCATCACTGACAGCAGCGTGCCGCCAATTAACAGGCAGCGGCGGTTGAAAAGAGCAGCAATGCATATCATTTTTCTCTGCACTGCACAGGTTACACTCTGTCACACCTAAAATAACACATTTCTCTCTTGTGATGATTCTGACACGCCACATGATCAGAGCTGATATATAACTTTGCTTGGATCCACTCGGGTGTGAGACGTATTGACACACAGACCGGAGACATGACTTAATAGAGCAGGCTGGCTGAAAAAATGTCGGTTGCAAGATATTTGCAAATGTTATATGAGGAAGGAAATGTATTCAAGTAATTTGTTAGGTGTTAAGAATGCCAACGATGTTGTGTTTTCTCATATGGATTATAAAACTCAGATTTTTTGTAGGTTTTGTGCAAAACAATCACAAATCCCCAATTTGAAAATGTAGATATTCTTCTTTCCAATCATAGTTAAATCACAGCTCAGCCTGGCTTTGTCTGCTTTTTAATATATTTCATCATTCTCAGTCTAGGTGCTTCTGTAAATCAACTTAATTACTGATATTTAATGTGGTGATAATGTAAGTTGAGGCACGTGTCCAAGGCTCACCGGTGACCTCTGCTCGAGGCTGTGGGTGTCCATGGAAGCACCACTCGCTCGGCGTGACAGGCTGTAGTTTATGGTGGGCGTGGCTGCAGTGTGCGTGATGACCGGCAAAGGAGGAGGAAGGTGATGGGGCATGGAGGCTTTGGGGTTCAAGAGACCATTGGGGCTCAGCATCATGGCCTGAATCTTGAGCTCTGCACACACACACACACACACACACACACAATTATGCAAACTTTTTTTACAGGATGACTCCAGTTTATTGAAAGTAGGAACTTTTTTTATTTTCATTTTTGGCCATCATTTGTATTGGTTATGATCAGGGCTGTAGCAACCACTGAAGACACAGAGCTGATGTCCACATTTTTTTTTTGGGAATTGAAGCACCTAAAGTGCAGTTTACATTTTATTATTTAAAGATGCACATAGTGGAATTTTAAATTGTAGCTACCAATATTTTTTAGGCACTATTTAATAAAAACATTGTCAATTTTAGGCCAAAACAAATGTAAAAAAAAAACTTGAAAACATACCACAGTTCAACAAATGACACTTTCTATCCCTGGCAGAATAGATAACAATCTTAGAAAACAGCTTATAGATCCCCAGAGAGAAACTCTGAGATGTGCAGCTGTTGTTTGGTTGTTTTTTTAAGATTGCTTTTTGGGACATTTCGCCTTAATTGACAGTGTAGAAATGGGAGAGAGAGGGATGACACTGCAAATATATGGCATGCACTGTAACCACTCGGCTACTAATGTACTCCCAGGCTGCTGTTTTTCAATGATTACTGAATACAAACCATGGAAAAGTATTTGAAATGAATAGACAATTTTACAGAATTTTGGGGCTTCATCAAAATGATCTTAGGGGCTGCTTGGCCTTATGTGATATACAACTATGACAAGTATGGTAGGTCAAAGTTGGTCTATAAACTGTGACATTTAGACAGTTTGGGTTATAACTTTACCATTCATGTTTGTTTAAAATCTGATCATCTGACTTGTGTTGCTTGTGTTTCTTGTCCTGTCCGACGTCTTTTTAGAGCTGCATTTCCCTGATCTCAGAAATTACCTTGGTGAGTACAATGTTATTATTAGCCACTGGTGCCGTGCTCATTCAAAATATACCTGTTCGGAATGGGAATTGGCCCATTCCCACCGGTATTGCTGCTTGCAGCTTTCTCTAGAACCGCTAATCAAAACAACTTCATACTCGACACTACGCTTCTTTGTGTCCTGAGCAATACAAGTGCCATGACATTGCTGCATCCCCGACCAATGCTAAAATGTGTGTGGGTCATTTAGGAGCAAAAGCACACACATACAACAACGGAGAGTGAGCCGTTCGGCAGTGTAACAGTTAATACACTACCCTTCTCAAAACACGATGAAGTGTGTATGTAAAGCACAAATATGTCCCACAGTTTATCTAAGAGTTTGTACCTGCAGCGTACAGCTCTCTCAACTTCTCCTCATCCTCGAAACTGAGCGATTGTCTCTCGTCATCTGACTCAGATCTGTTGGCATCTCCCTAAAAACACACACACACACACATCTTCATCATCAGCCTCACCTTCCCCTTTCTCACTGTCTGTTGACTGCTGTAAAAGTGAAAAATATGAGTAAGTCGAGAGGGAAACACCGAGAGACAAAGAGTGGAAGGCAGACGGGCAAAGGGGGTCTCCAGTGTTCTATAGTTGAGTTATGTGCATGGCTTTGGCAGCGATCTCCTGTAGTCACGCCAATAAAGCTTTACAGAATTTAATTAAAATTCACGCCAGAAAGATGGAGGCAGAAGGCTTTGGCAAAGGGTATCTCTCTCTCTCTGTATGTGTGTGTGTGTTTTAGAGAGAGAGAGAGAGAGAGAGCGAGAGAGAGAGAGAGAGAGAGAGAGAGAGAGAGAGAGAGGGAGGACGCAAGTACTCTCTGATGCTGGAGATAAAAGATGAAAACTAAACAACAAAAGCTCACCAGCTGTGAATGGCAGGCGATATCAAACACATCCTACCCTGGGGAGTATTGTGCGAGTGTGTCAGTGAGAAAGAGAGATAGAGAGAAAGAGAGACAAGGGGATGGAAAGAGAGAGTGAGATAGAGAAAGGGAGGACAACTGAGAAAGAACAAGCGTAATGGATAAAGAGAGAGAGGGGAGAAACCACACAGGCAGGATGGTGGAGATTATTCTCTTGTAGGCAGCTTTGGTATTATCAGCACAACAGAGCTCAATTAGTCTCGTTCTCTCTGCCTCATTCTCTAAGCAGCTCAAATAAAACAGCATCTTTGCCCTTACTTCGGCTTGAAAGCCCTCAACCAAAATGGCTACAAGCAGGTTGAAGAGGACGTAGTTGCCAAAGGTCATGAGGGCTACAAAGTAGAGGGCAGCCAACGGGGTGGTGGAGGCCATCCCGTTATAGAGCACCGCGTTCCAGTCCTCCTGGGTGAGGATCTGCAGATGGGAAGAGACGGTGGAAGTCAAAGATACGTGGGGATTAGAACAATAAAGAAGAAGAGAGAAGAATAAGAGCAGATTCTTCATTTAATATCACATTGTCAGTGGAATGGTAATTATGCTCATCAGTGTTAAATGAGCTCCTGTAGAGTGCTTGTTTCATTACTCTTCCTCCCACTTTGCTTGTGAAGCGTATCTTACCTGCCCACTGGGAGAGTTTTTAAATTTTGTTGGAAAAAAAATGGGAGTGTGAGCACTCCCAAACTGGAGCAAATGAAATAAGAGAGAACATCACCCGGGCTACTACCAGTGAAAGCAGCAGCTGCTGCTTTTGAATCTCATCCAATTCATTTTAAAATACCATTTAACAGTAATTAATCGATGGGGAAATTCCTCAGAATTAAATATTCTCGATGTACTTATTTGTGTGCTCATTCATATCTGTATGTTTGTATCTGTGTGTGAGAGAGAGAGAGAGTGTTTGTCTAACCTGAAACACAGTGACAGTCGCCCAGAGCAGAGAGTCAAAGTTCTTTCTGTCGGGTAAAGTGTCTCCACCGTCTTGTTGCAAACCGAATTTACAGCCGAACAAATGCATCCCCAAGATACTGCGACACACGAACAAAACAATGAGAAAACATATTACTTTCATTAAATGGTCATTACATTTGTATATGTAATGCCTGTGTGAATAATTGCGTATGTGTAAAAGGTGATGATGCATGTAGTAATATAAAACTGTAACGACGTAAGAAAAAGGTCAGAACTAATGATTTTGATTCTTGTAATATGTAATTAAAGCTGAGAAAACAGATTGGATTGTCTCAGCATGCAGTATCACTTTTAGAGAGAGAAAGACTATACCTGAATATGAAAATAAAGAGCATAAGCAACATGCTGAACGTGGCCACATTGTCCATGGTCTTCATCAGCACCACCAGCTGCCTCCTCAGGGCGGGAAGGAAGCGGACTAGCTTCAAAACTCTCAACAGCCGGAAGGTGCGAAGCACCGACAACCCTCCCTCTGCCTCACCGACAATCTCCCACACACTAAAACACACAGCAATGACAGGCAGATCATAAGCACAAAGTTAAATTCACATTTAAAGCAACCGAAAGGAATCAATATGTACTGAACTGCAGCTCTAACTCTTTTGAAGTCCACATTAATATCATCCACAAAAGCCTCACTTCCAGGTAGGAAAAGTGCTCTGTCATTTTTCTGACAGTGACAATGTGGATTCTGAAAAGAGGATATGGGCCAATGCTGTTTACAACTTGCCAGCCAATGGAAGAGGTGAGAGCAGTGCGCACTGGCACTGGTAAACAAGCAAAGCCCTTCAAGCACAGATACATAATTTAGCTTGTCGTACAACACAATGGAGTGAACACAGGCCTCTTGGACTAAGAGTGCAACCAGATGCAGAGCCATTGTGACAGTTTGGGAGACGTAACCGCAGTGAGGATATTCAAATGACAGAATGAATACCTATAAACAGAAATTCCTATTTTGGAGTAAATATACAGTCAGAGGACCCCCCCCCCCCCCCCTCCCCTCAGGGACCCACCTGATGATGACAATGATGCTGTCAAAGCCGTTGTAGGGGTTCTTGATGTAGCCAAAGAGCCCGAGAGCCATGAGCTTCAGCAGCATCTCCAGACTGAACAGACTTGTGAACACCATGTTACTGATCTCCAAAATATCTGTCAGCTCCTTCGGCTGAAGAGGAGCAGTGTTTGTGGAGAGAAAACGAGGAGAGATTGATGTACAGATATTAGACAGGCAAAGAGCAAATATGAACAAATAAACAGAGGCAGACAGACTGGCAGTGAGGAGAGCAGTAGAGTCAACATGATAGGAGTTTTGGAATTGCTACTCGGGGCTACAGTGAAGGTTTATGAGAATGAAGTCTTAGATACGGAGAGAGAAGCCGCTCCAGGACTTTAATGCAGGTTACCCATAATCCTTTGGAGTAGAGAGAGTTTTATTACTTTTATTATTAATATCATTGATATTATTCAAACAAGTGGTTCTCAAACTGCAGGGCAGGCGTGTTAATTAATATGATTTTTGTCCAACAAGAGTGCTACCAAAGTTATCAAGATTGATTCAGACTGCAAAACACTGACAATATTTTTATAAATCTTCACTTTCAAAGAAGTAAAAGTGTCTTTGTGTTCCCGTTTAGCTCGACATTTTCAATTAGCACAACAGTAGTTCATGTAAAGTTCTAGATAATGACTTTTGAAAAAATGTTGGGCAAACTGGTGCATGACAGAAAAAGTTTGAGAACCACTTAAAAAAAACGTAAAGTTTGTTTTTACTTTAAAAGACTATGAACAAATCTTAAGAAAAAGTAGTCTATTGTCTGCATATCCAAAGTGTAATACATCTTGTGAGTCCCTACCATAAAGCTCTCTTTGGTATTAAAAAGAGCCACCTTGTACCGTGGCATTAGGTGGCATTTTTTCATTACAGTGAACACAAACATTGTGGTTTATTTCTCCCAGCTCTTCAAACCAACACAACATTGTAAACAAGTAACTATATGCCTCTGAGCATGCTCGGTGACATTTGCCTGACACAGAGCTACTCTCCAGAGATCGAGAAACAAGTCTCTGAGGTGTTTCAGACTAAACTGCACTTTTCACTTTCCCTGAAATGAGGGAACGTAGTCCAATGAAATTGTCAGGCTCTTTGTACTTAATAGTTTTTAGATGACAATTGATTTCTATGGCACAGAGGAAAAAAAAGCTATATGGAGCTTTGGCAACGTATTCATATATCACTTAATTCAGTTAAACACTTTCTCTGTTGGTTTTGGTTTCTTCAAAAGATAGTTGATAGTAAAAAAAAGGATGAAATAAAGCTGGACTTATCCTTAAACATTAGCTATTCAAGAAGTCAAGGCCATCCAGATCAGTCATATTGTTCAGGAAATGGGCCAAACGCAATCTTCCCACGTCTCCCACAGTCTACTCCTGCCTTTCAGCCAATCACAATGTCAGATCTGTCCTCCTCTTCCTCCTCATTCGCTCTCGCTCTCTTCTCTCACTCTGCTCCGTCTCCTCTCACTCTCTCTGTCCCAGGGTCACGCTTTAATTAACACTTCAGGTCTTATGAGTTTCTCCACCTCCTGACACATGCATGCACACACGCACGCACACACACACACACACACACACAATCACACACTTCGTGATCCCATATGCTCGGTGCTGTAAATGATGATTGAAGGGTACGTTTATTGACCCCACCACACACACAATGATTAGCACATCCGCTCTCAATCAAACTGTAGTCACGTCCAATCTGCAAAGAGGCATGCACATGGCTACGCATGTGCATAGACAAACATACAGCCTCTAACGCTAACACACACACACAAACATACCTGTTCGTGGTACTCTATGCCCATCGACAGTGTGTTAATAAGGATGGCAATCATGATTCCTCTGCTGAAGTATCTGCTGCCAACAATGAGTTCCAGTTTAGTTTGGAGTCCCGCCCAGCAACGCTCGCACAGCCTTTTCGTTGGCTCAGACACCTGTGCATCACCGTGGCAGGGGCTGCTACAGTGACATGGGCTGTTACTATGACACGGGCTGTTGCCATGGCATGAGTTGCTGTACCCATGATGCTGGTCTTCAGGCGGCTCATTAACATTTTTGCTGTCATTAATTTGGTTGTAGTAAATGCAGTACGGGCATACTGAGGAGTCTCCTTGAACTTCACCTGGCAATGGTAACCCAGGGGGCCCAGTGCACCCACCTGCACAGACACAAGGAGGAGGTGATGTAGACATGGGCCACAAAAATCATACAAGCACAAAGGTAACAGTAAATTCTGTATGTTGCACTCCTGCAACCATTCTCTCATTCAATATATTCTCTGCTTGCTAAAGGAGAGCACCTTCATTTCATTTCTGGGAGACAAACATTCAATAAAATAGAAGCAACTGTGCAGCTGGGATGCTTTTGTGAAGATGGGGAGTTCTTTTATTAGAACAGGGATGTGTGTGTGTGTGTGTGTGTGTTTGTGTGTGTGTGTGTGTGTGTGTGTGTGTGTGTGTGTGTGTGTGTGTGTGTGTGTGTGTGTGTGTGTGTGTGTGTGTGTGTGTGTGTGTGTGCGTGTTGGGGGGGAAGGGGCGTGGAGTGAAGCGGGAGTAAAATTTCAGCAGAATTCATTAGCAAGCATCTCGGGAGGAATGCTCCAATGACATACCAACAAACACTAATCTAACACGGGCAGTTCACTTGTCATCGCAATTATTATCACAAATTCATGTTTAGTTGGAGACCGATATAGGGAATCCAATCTAGTCGTTCTGTGGTGTGTGTCCACAGATAATGTGAGCTGTAAGGAAACTTTCAGCAGGCAGACTTGCTGAAAATGGCTCTGCACTGCAAAAAAGTAAATGTACCTGGAGCTTCAATTTTCAGCATTTTGGCCCACTGCATGTCAGCACATACTGAATAATTTCTACTCACTTGTTTCTGTATTGCAAGTGTGTCCGCTACAATTATGATGTATAACTGCATTGTATTAACATTTTATATTATTTTATCTTAACCGATTGTACACATCATGGTCACTTATCATGGGGAGTATTCAGCCTGTGAAAACAGTCCAATGTCTTCTAACTCTGGAGGGGCTTTGTAAAGTCTCAGGAAATAGCCCCAGAAGATGTCATTGTGATGTCATCAGGGTTACCTCGGCTTAGAGATTACAACTGTATTATGGAAAGCATGCGTACAGAGTTTGAAGGACATGTTGGTCTTTTGGAGCACAGCGGGGATTTAAAGTCAGGGTATCTTGGCATCTGCTGCTTTGATTTTAACCATCCTCTTTGATGTTTCCATGAAGTGTGAGTCCCCCAATTTTAAGGAAGTACAATTTAATGTAGTAGTCCTTTATGGAGTTATTTGACATTATCTTCAGTATCCTATTGAAAATCATTTTAATGAATACTCACTTCCTAACTTTCACATCTTAAAGCTAAGGTTGGTAATCGTGAGAAACTAGCAGGAGTACACTAGATTTTCAAAATGATCCAACCGAAAAACCCAGACCAGTGTTGCCAACTATTTTGCAATGAAAGTAGCTATCAGCACGAGCCCCAAAAGTCCCTAAATCTAGCAAGAAAGTCATCAAGTCGGCAACATGACAGCCCGTCCCTTCAGGCCTCCCTCCAAAGGCACTCCCCCAACATGATCACTATGAACGTAAACAATGAACATGGCTATTGGAGATACTCACAGCTGTTAATCTAGCAGCTTGTGGAGGACTTTGGTGAAGACCAATGAGTGCATCATCAGAATATAGTCAGGCAGGCAGGCAGGTAGCCAGTCCAATCATTATATTCGGGCCAAATGATTGGACAGGCTTATTACAGTCCTGCGACAGCCACAGATACCAGATGTTTTTGTAGTCAGAACATTTGATTAATTGATTTCTTTTGGGACGTAATGAGAATTTCATCAAAAATATCAAAGAAGATTACCAACCCTAACTTTAACTCCCCACAGACAGGGAATCGATCATAGAGGAGGAGATCTGGACAAAAGGTTGTTTGAAAGAGATGTCTTGGATCAATTGTCAATTGTTGACACATCAACCTTTAGGCTTGAGTAAGTAGTTTGACTTGAGCTCGTATTTGACATCATTTCCTTTTCAAACATTGGTGTTGTGGGGTATGACAGCATTTTCCTGATGGGTTTTTTTTCACAGCATCCTTGTTTATGTAGCATGCAGCTGCTGGTAATGTGTTTTTCCCTTCCCCTTCATTCACCGTATTCCTCATATTTGTTGTCCACAAATCCCATGTGACTACAATACCCCAAGTGTGATCTTATGTAAGGGATAGACAGATGTGTTGCCTTTGGGCTAATTACCTGATTATAAATACGCCACAGTGTTCTTGCATTCACTTTACCTTGTAGGCCTAATCAAGGTCTATGACCAAAAGCTTGTTAATGTTTTTTTTTTATGTGCAGATTCTAGCAAGTGGAAGCTCTTCTTCTTCATCATAATACTTTGAGCACCAAAAAGCAAAAATTAAATTCACCTCCATTGCGTCAGAGGGGCAGACGTCTGTGATCTGCATGTCTTGATGCTGCCGAAGGCGAGTGGGAAAAATACTCTCTGTTGTAATTTGGTAGAAGTGAGCCTCAAGGATTAGTTTTCTTTCAGAAAGTATTTGAAGAATAAAGCAAAGTTACCCAAATCACTCTGACAAACACAAACAGAGGAACATTAAAGCTCTGTTGACTCTTTTTATCAAACAAATCACTGCTAACGTTGCTAGAATACAGGGGGCCTCCACATCTAAGCATCCACCCCTGTAAGGCCCAGGTTGTCGAGCTGTGTCCTTGACAGCACTGGCACTCACACATTCACAATCACACACACACACACACACACACCTTTGTACTCACCATGCTCCACCTCCAGCTGTGGCAGTCTGTTGATGGCCTCTTTGGCAACCAGCCTCTTCTTGTCCAGGGCCTTTGCATCCAGGTGACTGAGGAGGGGTGATATGAAGGGATAATTAAAACCATTCCCTCCATTTCTGACCACAGGCTCAGGCTGAGGCTGTTGATGCTGGTGATGACGCTGGTGATGGTGATGATAAAGCTGATGAATGTGCGACAGGTCGTTGGGCACGTGTCCTGAGTGCCGGTGGGCAAGTCCGTTCATTTCTCCTGCTCCGCTCCCTCTGGCCGTTCCGCCCCCTCGGTTCTTTCTGCACGCGCACGCGCACGCGCAGTGAAAGTGTTTGCGTTTCTGAGTGTAGCAGCGGGACAGTCGTCGCCACGCCTTGCGGCCCAGGTGAGCAATGTAGCGGATCATCTCCTCGTAGCAGCTTCCTGGTTGACTGTCGCTGGCCAGCGTGGAAGCTGATTGGTGGAGCTGCCGGGCGTTCTGCTCTGATTTCATTAATGCATGTTCCCTCTGCTTTGTTTCAGAAAACTGGGTTGCAATGACGACCAGGCACAAGTTGATCATGAAGAAGGAGCCCACCTGGTCATGACAAGGTACACATTACACTCTGTTGTAGCACAAAGTATACGGTATACAGTATGTGGTCTAGCTGTTTTTACGTGTGTGTGTGTGTGTGTGTGTGTGTGTGATCGCTTACAATAATTAAGAAGATGAAGTAGATAAAGTTGTAGAAGGAATGTGCATCCATGACGTAGTACATGATGTCCACCCAACCTTCAAGAGTAATTACCTGTATGAAAGCACACACACAGAATGTAGTGTGTAGTGTGCATCATCATGAAATGATTAAAGATGGATATCTTTAAATAAATCATTCAAACATTTACCTGAAAAATGGCAATCCATGCATATCCGATGTTATCAAAGTTAATAGCTCCTTTGTGTGGGTTTACTTCGCCGGCACGACACTCATTGTAATACTGGTACCAGTTTACACATGACACCGCTTCATCTACTTTGAGTCCCATCTCTGGACGGGCCTCCTCAGCACCCAGGAAGCAGGAAGTCCCGCTCACACGGCGGCGAGGCACGTCAGTGCATCGGAGCATCCCGTTCTCTCTTTCCATTGAGCAGATGAAGGGATGGTCCTCGGTGCCATCCGGCCGATAGTAGCCACTCAGGAAGGAGATGTTATATCTCCTGAAAACAATATATTCTTTTATTTATTAAACATTAAAAAAAAGTACATCCTTATTGTCAACAAATGCTCCAAAAAGACCAAAACCAACAATGCTTGAGTCTGTTTCTCAGAAGTTTTTTACTTATTTTTTTCTGTCTGGGGCACTCAGCCCAAGGCTCCATTTGGTCCTTAAGAAAATAGATCACAGAAATGTAGTTGCATTTTTGCATTAACAGCTGGACATTGTTGTTGTTTTTGGCAGTCAATACTCAGGCAGGAACAAACATTACATCTATTGCAGACTATTTTCAGATACGGATTATTTGGACATTCGGTGAACTAGTGGGCACTTACAACAACAGGGCCATGTATGTGAGATTGACTCATTTTGGACAACAATGGAGCTCTATAGCACAGAGGAATACACTGTATCAGACTTTGGATGCACAAATAATACTTGTTATTCAAATCATTTCGTTGTTGGTTTTTGTCCAATAAGGAACACATTGAATGTCACTGGTCTTCTGCTTAAATCGGCCAAAAATAAAACACACAACATGTTTCAGGACAAATTCAGGTAAAGTTTGAAAAATGATTAGAAAGATAGAAAATTGTATCGACATTTTGTTTGTACAAAAGGTCTGATTGCTGAAAAAAAAACAGAAAGACACAAGTTCACTGAAGGAGGAAATGAGTAAACAGAGAGAAATACAGATGAAGGGAAAAAAGAAAAGAGAGAGGGAGGGTGCAGTGGAGAGATAAGCAATCAATCATCTGTGGTGTAGAGAAGGGTCACAGAGAAACAGCACTCCCTCACTCATTATTGAGGACGGTCATTTTCCTGTTTATGAAGCAGAAACAAATCCAAATTGCTAACTGAAAATAAAATCTAGAGAAGGATTAGCTCTGGGTAAAGATGTATTGGCTACTTCTGCAGCAGGCGAATGTGACCACATGAGATAAAAGCAGGAGCCAATAACAATGTGATATTGTCTTTCCTCGTGCAGCTGTCGTATGTTAGAATGCAATCATAGACTCCATGCATGATAAAATTAGAATAATGCAGTGCCTCTGTTTTTGTCATAATGCTGTGTTATAGTCATAATAAACTGAACTACTTTGAGTTTACAGCTCTCCAATGTGACAACAGAGAATTACTGGCAAATAACTGAGTAGTTTGCTCATTCACTCTTTAATCACAATCACTTTTTAAACCCCATCTTTTTACTCCACCACCTGCTAGTCTACGTTATGGGGAACGGAATCCCACATCATCAACAGACCTTCTCTCTCAGACTATAAAGGTTATGGGTCTGGCACAAGAGGTGTCTATTTATTATGCAATGAATTTGCAGCAGGCAGTTACTGTATCTTATGCTCTGACAGCAGATTTGAACATTGATGTTGCAGAGAAAGAGTGGGATCATGTACACTCGTTGGCCACTTCAATAAGTAGGCTTGTAGAATCTGATGTGAGCCAATACATAAAATATATCTTTACAAAGTTGTGATTGGCACTGTCTGAGAGATGATTTAACTACATGTTTATTATTGAGGTTGTAGTTTGCAGTGGTGTTGAACTTGATAGCACTTCATTGAGAGGTGTTTCTTTTTTTGGCTACTCCATTTACATACATGAGAGGGACATATTTAACATATATATATATAGATATATATAGTATATCTATATATAATAGAATCACTTTTCAATATAATGCACCCCAGTACAACACCTCCACCCACTATGACCGCAATACTACGGGCAGCAGTAGCTTAATCCGTGAGGACTTGGCTTGGTAGCTGGAGGGTCGCCCGTTCAAGTCCTTGCATGATTAAGCACAGAGTGTGGAATGGTAGCTGGAGTGGTGCCAAAGGTACTTGAGCAAGGCACCGGACCACCAAACTGTTCCCTGGACTAAAACTAGGATGGGTTAAATACAGAGGCTCAATTGTACTGTGTGCTGTGCTGTGCACAATTGTGTGACAATAACAGTTAATTTACAAAAACATAAAGTAGAATAATTACCTTTCAGACAGTGTCAACAAAAGCTGAATAATTACACGCTCTGTAAAAGTAGAATTCATGGCAGAGCTGTTGTATTAGATTGTACAAGTGTTCCTAATGAAGTGGCCAGTATGTGAAAACGTTAGGAGGGTATCAAGAGATATCAATCTAGATTAATTGAATTTAAGATTCTAAATCGCATTTATTGACTGTTTAGACTTAAACTCAGGGACAACGCTGACTGTTGGAATTGCTGCAACTCTGAAGGGCCTCTTCTTCACCTACTATGGAAATGTCACATGATTCAGAACTGTTGGCTAAAGGTTCATGAACGTATAATAAATAATACCCGGACCAATTTAGAGCTCTGCCCGAGGCTGTATCTTCTCAGTGATCCACAATATGACATCTCGCTGTGGAGTCCCAGACTTTATTCAGACCATTATAATGGTGGGAAAGCAAATCATACTGGAGGAACCCAGACGAGCCCTTATTCCATGAACGGTTCACAGAATATAGGCAAAATTGGCAACACACGAACACATTTCTTTCAGCTTGAAGGACAGGAGGGAGAAATGTGAAGTGGGGAGACTACTTTGAATACATTGTGAATGTGGACAGATCTTGAAGTAAATCACACACCACGTACATAACACTTACATACTCTTTATGCACCTGAGAATTCATTTGTTGCTTTTAAACATTTGATTTGTGTGGGGGTTGTTTTTTTGTGTTTTTATACACACATAAAGTCATTTCATTTGTTGAACAAAATGTGATAATGTTAATATAAAAATTCATTAAAATACTAATTACAAGAAAAACATATTTTTTTATTTATTAATTTCATGTGATTATTTTACTGTTTAATGTTATTTTGGGGTTTTTATTTACTGTCCTTATGTTTAATGGTGGAGCAGATATGTTTTAATGTAGTTTTTCCTTTGTTACGCATGTTGAAATATTGTTTTTAAAGATGCTATTTCAATAAAGTTAATTATTATTATTATTATTATCATTATTAGTACTTATTCAGTTAGTGTAGTAACTGTACCTACATTCATTTTATTTGACTACTCCAAACAGTACAACAGTATAAAGGCTGTTTCGACGCAGCCCCACCTCTGAATCCACCGCTGTCAGGGATTATTATCTAATCGGGATGGTTGAGCAGATGTGAGGTCAGATGGTGAACATGATGCTGATGTCTGATGTTATGTGATATTATCCCATCGTGTTCGTGACCATGTGAGCAGGAGCGAGGTCGTGTAACGGCGATGATGATCGAGAAGGATCACGTAGGAGAGAACTGGAGTCACAATGAAACTCAGAGGGTTCGTGTTGAAACAGCCATTGAGAGTCCCTGAGTAGCGACACAAAAAATTCACTTAGCCCTCTTAATCCCCCAACTCCCTTGATTTGTGATCTCTAATTCTGGAGGTTCCAGCCGGAAGCACATTTACTTCCTCCCAGACGGAGCTGATTAGAGAACAAACAAGATCAGACTCGTGGTATTGATCCCCTCTTAGAAATAATAGCCGAGCGAAAGAAGCTAATCGGTTGTGAGCAAACTTTTGACACAGATTTCAGAGGAATGAGGCCAATTCACCCCCCCCCCCCCCCCCTTGTTGGGACATCTGCCGGTTACTATGGTAACTCACATCTTGACATCCTCGCCCATGAAACAGCGGTTCCTCAGTAGCCCCGCCCACAGCTGCACGCCAACGATGCCGAAGATGAAGAAGACGAAGAAGCACAGTGCCAGCACGTTGCCCAGCATGGGGAGAGTGTCTAGAAGGAGGGTCACCAGGATACGCATACCTGCCAACACACACACATACAGCATAAACATCATGGGCAACTGTGCACATACGAGCAAACATCTGCATGAAAACTAGCACAAATGGCGGACACAGGACACAGCAGTGCAATTAATTGAATGGCAAATAATTAAGAGTTAAAATAGTGATAATTGGCCTCCACTCCACCACGCTGAAGAGCACAGATACAAATTCTTCCCTTTTACTGATTTTAGACTTGGCTACTTCATCCACACTCAGTCTAAATTGTGCTCAGGTCACAGAGTGTAGTAAAAAAAGAAAAAGCTGGCTGGCCAGTTTGTGCAACGAGCTGTTTAGAACAACGCAAGAATCCCAATGGTTTCCATGACTTTGTTCACTGTGTCTTGATTTGTTTTAAACACGCATTCATCAAGAGGAAAGCAGGAGCCGCTAATAGCAATGAAATGAAGTGGAATTTACAGGTCAGCCAGAGAGTACAAGGACGGTGACACATTTTTTATTGACTTGGCTATGAATGCAATTGCTGACTTTCAGCTGAGGGTGTTTCCATGTCAGATGAACAATGTAAAAATCGAATCCCTTTTTATACAGTATTGCCTCGTAATAAGGGACAGAAAGTTTATTGGACTTCAGGAGACATCTTTCCTGCTGATGCTCTGCCCAGGCCTACACACTGCAGTCATCTTCACTTCTTGGTTGTTTTGGGGGGTGCTCTCAATCTGGTCCAAGTCAAACACACAATGATGTGGATTGCCGTCAGGTCAGTGAATTGTCCAGTCACTAATGTTATGCGTTTTGGCCAAAAAGAAAACCCTTAATTGCCTTCTCTCTTCTCTTCTTCTCTTTGCAGTCTTTGACCTGCTGCATTGTCTTAAAGTTAGCTGAGTCCTATACTGTTGTTCCCCCAATCTAGATGTGAACACTCTTAGAAGTTCATAGTCAGCACTTTATCCTCACAGTCACTGTTTCATTTAAAAGCCGGTGGACTTGAGTACAAAGCCAAGACGGTAAAAGACAATGAAAAACGGTCGTAATGCTCTGTGAGTGCAGTGTATGTTGGAAGAAAAAAGGATGAAAACTCACTGGGAACTCTGTTGATGGCTCGCAGCGGGCGGAGAACCCGGACCGTCCTGATAGCCGATAGGCTGACGTTGTGTCCATCAAGCGAGTACTCCAGCATTCTGCGGAGAGGGAAAGCCACTGCTGTGTCACTGGCATCCGGATCAGCCTGACCTTGGCAAACCCTGACGGTCTACAGGGATCCTGGCAGAACGCGGTGCACCGACTCTGGGATACATAGCCTTTTAACTACCAATCACAGAGGTCTTTGCCTCTCAGGACCGAATGATGCCATTGTCATTCTGCGCAGCTGTCACGCACACACACACACACACACACACAAGTTTCCGCCGGTTCGTCTAAGCACGCGCACACACACGCTTGACATTTAAC